>NC_140448.1:3547001-4147001 GCF_963576455.1 Neolamprologus multifasciatus | reverse complement strand
AGATTGATTATCAAATACAAAATTGAAAAACCACCGATGATTAATGTCAGATCTGTCAGATCAGTCTTTACCAAACTGACTCCACACGTTTTTCCCTCCCTCCAGATTTCCAGGACACAGAATGAAGACACGCCCCCGTTTACAAGACCACTTGTCTACTCGACTGTTATAAAATTCCCACAGCAGCCTCTGCCATTCTCACAATGGCTCAAATCAAAGCAAAAAGCAAAAAGCAAAAAAAAAACTGCTTCCCTTTATACAGCAATTTCAATTTAGCCTCCTCCTCCTGCCCATCTTGCTCTTTGTCACTGTCTCCTCTGTGTCCTCGCTTTTCAATTCTTCCCTTTTCCTTGGTGTTTCCCTTTCCTCTTTCTCCTCCCTCCCCCCTCAGAGTATTAGCTTGCAGTGGCCAGGCTGCTTGACAGCTGCTCCACCTGAAGAATATCAATCAATGTTGCTGTGGAGACCGAATCAGGCTCCCCTCGTTTATTTCCTGCCCCTCTTTTCCTTTCCATCGTCTTGGCCTTGCATGTTGCTGTTCATGGTCTAATCATGAACCAGAGCTTGTTTGCTGCTCTAAAGTGTAAATGACTCATTAGGCTCATAAAAGGTGTGAATATTTACATAGTATTGACTTCTTGAACTGATATATTACAGGAACACACCTCGCCACCTTCTGCTGCTAATTTCCTTGAGGTGTGAATAATTGAGTTGCAGATGCAAACCCCGAGAAGTCTCAGACTATCACTCCAGATGAGCCGGGCAGACAGGCGTAGGATGCAAGTGTCTATCACTGCTAACGCATGACAGGAGAGCGAGCACTGTACAAATCACAATGCTCAATATAGGACCACACTCAAAGTGTTACTAATCACCATTAAGGGCTCTTCTGTTCATCCCTGCAGAGCTTTTTTTAATTATGTCGTAAAATGACATAAAACTTGTAGAAAGGTCATTAAACCCCTCAAAAAAATTTATAAATAAAGAAACAAATTAAGTCCCATTTTTTAAATAAAAAACCCCCAAAAGCTACTTTTAAAAATTCCTGAAAATTCTTTTATTTTTACACCTGGCAGCAGTTTTTCCTGGACTATCAAGCTGTCAGGAGACCAATCAGATTCTTCCCTGTAATTGCTCCAATCTAGCTAACATACACTCTTACACAGTCCCACTTTGAGCCAATCCCCAAACATGGCCACAATCCTGCTGCACTACATTGTGCTAAGCAATGAAATGACTCCCTACAGACCCATCGTCAGTGGCGCTAGTGCCAGGCCCGCCAGCGGAGGGTTAAGTAAATATTGGGCAAAGCAGCTGCTCTCAGAGTACCATCGTCTGCCGGTGTTCCTGCCTGGTCCCAGCCTGGTATAAATCACACACAGCAATTAGTGCCACGCTGTCCCCCTGCCCTCGTTAAACAACCCCGCCTGCTGAGGAAGCCCGTAAACACCAGACACCAGGCTGAATGGGTGGCGGAGGGAGGGCTGGGTGGATGGATGGATGGATGCACAATCACGGGGGCTAAAAAAATAACTATTTCAGACTTCAGATATTTCCCCTTTAAATTTTAGTTTACCTCAAACTAATAAATGTGGCCGTATATTGTTATGGTAATGTGATCAGAACAGGCAGACCACTTCTGGAGGCCTTTAAGTTGCAGAATGTCAGTCCTGTAATATTCGGAAACAAAGGACCTAAACGAGGCATCTCTTAAGTTAGCTAACAGTTAACAGCCTATTGGTGTTAGTCGTTTGATACATGAAGGTCATCAACTCTAACAAAGTTTAAAAAAGGGATAAAGAATTATACAAATGTTAGAAAATGTCTCTGTCTGTGCAGGAAAAGCTCCTTCTTTGCCACATGCTAGCAAAGTTAACCATAATTGGGTGCTCTTTGACTGATGCAGGCAGTACAGGTCTCTCTTTCTCTCTGTCTTGTCATCCTCTCACCCACTGTGTGTGAAAAGATGCTCTTATGCCAACACAGCTTTAAATGTTCCCCACGTTAACTATGTTTTACCAGGACGACAGCATCTGCAACAGTGAAAAGTCTGTGTTTCACTCTTAGTTTCACAACCACATAGTGAGTAGTTGGAGAGTGTTTGTAGACAAGTGTGTACCTTCCATACAAACTATGAGTGACTGCAGCATTCTGCAGTCTTTTAACATAAATATTGGTATTTGGTGCAAGTCTATTCGTGACCAGTACAATATACAGTCTGCTAAACTACAGATATTTTGTCCCATTCCTGTGACAAAAGCACGAGTGCAACCTGCAGTCTGTCTTGTCTTTCAGTTAAGTCACTATGTTAAAGAAAAAAGTCATTTAACTCCTCATGTTGGCAAACGTGCAGGATAAGTGAATCGTTCTTCAGTTTAATCTTCCACGGTTATTGTACTTATTTTATTTTTTATTTTTTGGGCCCATAAAGGTGTGGAGCCGTCATCGACGAGGAGAGTAGTTCCTGGCAAAAGATCAACTGTGCAATTAAAGCACTGATGTGCGGTCAGAGTGGCTGTAATATGTTGGGTAAAAACCTTAAAAAGCTTGAACATATCAGCAAGATCAGCAAGACAGCAGAAAGTCAGATAAGGTGAGGTGGCCAAAGTCAGAGACTTGATTTAAAATTAGGAAAACACACAGGAGTAGGGCCAACAGATCATGGCTATTTCTTTGCATGAACAATTGTTAAAACGTTTGGCAATTACAGAGAACAATTTATGCTACTTGTAATCTATAATGTTGCTAGAAGCCTGCATGCGTGAAATGAGCCAAACATGCCAAAGCTATAAACTAGAAACTAATAAATAAGAAGAAGTGTTTTGAAACTTTCACCATTATATGTTTAGTCATGCAGATATGAAGCCCAAGAATTAGAAAACAAATGAAAAAATTTCATATTTAAACACATTTGGCATGTTTGCATCCACATACTGTGTTGCAGTCTATTTATACTAAATTAGATAATAAATGCAATCACAAGTGTGCACTGTAATCACAGATCTGTTTCATATCTGCACCACTGCAAACCAAATTCAGAATAAAAGAGACGGTTCATTCAAAGACGGCCACCAAGAGCAAGTCTGCCCCGCTATACTTATTTAGCTTATACAAATAAAACAGCATGAGCCAATGATGGGCTAATTTATGATGCATGCTCTGAAAAGTGATAATCAATGATCACTGAGCTGATTTATATCATCCATCAACTGTGATGCCCGTGATCTAAAATACCCAATTAAACCCTCAATGTAATTTGGCCAACAACAGCTCGCGAAAAGACAAAAACAGCGGCTGGTGAGAGGAGAAATAGCCATCAGCAACCCTATTACCATATTGCTCTAAATTACCACAATCACCAGGGGAGCATTTAACATGCCACCACCCAGTGGAGGAAAAAAAGTCTTACAAATAATGTCAGAATGGCTGTAACTGATTTACATTTGGCTCTCTTTGTGACCGCGCTACCAGTTGCTGTTGCATCCAGACTAATTAGGAGGTAATGAGAGTGCAATTGGGCAGTGGGCACATTTAGAGACAGCGAGACGGTGACAGACAGGCGGGCAGACAGGGATGGCGAGCTCAGGTGCTCAATGACTCGTCTAAGGTACAATGGTGCATAGGCAGATACTCCGGCACCACCACCACCACCTGACTGCCACTCACAGACGACAAGGCAGAAGGCAGAGGAAAGCAGGGGGGGTGAAGGAGGTGGGAGGACTGATATGAAGGAGGGGGATGGGGCAATATGGCTGGAGCAGGTGGAGAGAGCTGGTTAGCAGCGGTGATACCGGTGCTGTGAATGTATTTAAAACAAAACAAAACACACAAAAACCAAAAATTAGACTGACATTCTACGTCTGCTCGCTTTGCACGTTTTTTTCCAGGTCTTGATTTGCTACTGTTTTGTCTTCAGCCCTCTTCTCTTGCCTTGTCTGCAGTGTGCTGCATGTGTGGATAAAACTGTAGAGGAGAAGACAAATGTGCAACAGCGGTCGTTCGGAAATATGCCTCCCCCAAATTTCCCTTGTCAGACTGAGACACGTTCTCCTGTTTAGGTGCATTGTGAGAGTAGAAGATAGAGAGAAAGAGGGAGATTGTGTGTGTGTGTGTGTGTGTTGGGGGGGGGGGGGCGGGGGGGGGGCTGTAATGGTTACTGTGGCAACCAGGAGAGTGACTCTTAGACATTGGCATATGCATGGGGAGGGGGGGAGGTGGAAGAGAGACGAGTGTGCTGGTGAAGAGATGTAGTACAGGGAGGGAAGGGTGGTAGTGCTGAGGGAAGGGTGGGGTGGAGGAGGTAGAGTGCAGGAGGCAGATCAGAGGGAGGTGTCAGAGGGTTACTGCGCACAGAGATTCACCCTTTTTTTCTAGCGTGGCAGAAGAAAGGGAGGCAGAAACAAAAGGAGCTGTCTTTTGAATGGTGGCTGCGCTGGATTGGACTGTCAGCGCGTCCTCTCTAACAACCTTACTTAGCTTGCTGCTCCCACTCCCAGACACTTCCTTACTCTGTGTCTCTCTTTCAGAATACAATGCATGCTTGAGTCTATTGCATGTGATTCTCAGATGAAAATTTAACACAGATTTAAGCACTGTAATACAATATATTCTGCACCTGTGCCTGTATTTTGACCTATTTTTTGCTTTTCTACATCACTTGTCTCATAAAAAATCAGGGTGTTTTCTTTTGTCTGTGTGTGTGATCAGCCAAAACACAAAGACAGTAAGTTTTACTATATGATGTAAACAAGAAGAAAATGGGAAAAGAAAAAGTTCCTGCATATAAAAACCAATCACGTTAGCATTTGGACTTGATGAATGACTTGAAATGAAACTATTCATGCTTCAAATGTTGGACTGTGATTGTTGGGCTTCTGTGTTTTGTGAACATTTGCAGCCTCTCTTGTTTGTAACCACCAGAGCAAAGATCCTGCTCATATTCTCCACAAGGTTTTTGATTATGAGCCACAGTGTTGTAACTTTCCAACAATGGTGTGACCTCCTGTAGAAAGTCTGTATCATATCGACCTTGTTTTAACAAACATGCATTAATTACGATGTTGTGGAAAACAACTACTCCTCCGACAATCTGCACTAAGTATTAATTCAATTCAATTCAATTTTATTTATATAGCGCCAAATCACAACAAAAGTCGCCTCAAGGTGCTTCATAGATACAGAGAAAAACCCAACAATCATATGACCCCCTATGAACAGCACTTTGGCGACAGTGGGAAGGAAAAACTCCCTTTTAACAGGAAGAAACCTCCGGCAGAACCAGGCTCAGGGAGGGGCGGCCATCTGCTGTGACCGTCCCTTTTCACTTAGGAAACAAATACTTATTTCACTCAGAGACATGCAAACCAATTTATCACTTTGATGTAATGTGTTTTATGCAGATCTTTGGTTGATATTATGTTAAAACTACCATGAAAATTAGAAACTTTATTTCTTTGCAAATGACCAAACTTACAAATTCAGCAGGGGATCAAACAATTAATGCTGAACTTTATGACAAATACGACTATCCAGACACTTCAGGTAGCTGTACATGACGATGTAAATGGATAGGGAGTGTAAATATGGAAACACAGCAATCACCTGGTGTGATTCACAGCACGATCTGATATCCTCGTGTTGGTGTTGTTCCCAGATCATCATACTAAAGGTTGTTCCAGGATCAACATTGCAAGTGACCAATCAGAATGTTGTGATGTCATACTTTTGCGACTTCGGGAAAAACCGGCGTAAAACAAAAAACTGTACTTAAGCTGCGAGAAACCGCCTTTGTCCGCCGATCAACGGACCCTAACCCTTTAATAAACGCTAAGCAGAATTGATATTGTCCTTGCAACATTGGAATTTCATAAATGCACGAATGGGTTGGTGCGCAAAAGAATAACGTCACAATAATGTGATTGGTCACTTGCAATGTTGAACCTGGAACAACATTTTCATGATGATCTGGGAACAACACCAACACGAGGATATCAGATCATCCTGATTCACATCTTATGCTGGCTAACTTTCAGGTGAACAGTATAACTGACAATTTGCATGGAGAAAGTACGTTCTGAGCAGAAGCTGTGTCAGTGGGTAAAATAATCCTCCTTGGGTGAGTTTAGTGCACGTTTTAGACCTGACCTGTTTGTTTTGGACTTTTCCGGTTGATCCAAACTCAGATTTCAGGTGTGAAAATGGACTTTGGTCCGACCCAAACAGGCTCCACGAGCTAAAGGTCAGATGAGGCAAGTCTGAAGTGCTAAACTGTTTTGGCAGAACATGTTAGTCAGGTCGTCCACTGGTGTACATCTGCATGGCAGAAATTTTAGTTATTGCTCGACTTTCAATGTAAACTTGGCATTTTTGTTTTGATAAGGCCAATTAACCTTTTTCCTCTTCAAGATGCACCGTGACTCCTCTGCTCTGCTGCGAAGACAAGAGCAGGATAATAGTAAGTACCCTCTGACCTTATGACAGGAGCCCACAGAGAAACAGACTGCCAGAGACAAACAGAGCTATGGGCTGAGTGTAATAAATATGCTGCCCCCTATAGTGGTGATGACCTTATAAACAACAACAAACTGTCACTATGGCCGGGCCTGCTGGGATCTGCCCTCCATGCAAGGGCAAATGGCCCAGAATTCACTGGACAGGACAGCCAGAGCTCGCAGAAGAAACAGTTATGCGATGTTATAGCGCAGGACAAGCGTTTGGCCTGCCGGGACTCATTTTAAATGTTCGTTTTAACAATCACTCACTCTCGTTGAGCAGATGTTTCTGTTAGACGTTACACACTTAAGTCAGATTTTTTTCCAACACAGCATTTTACAAACAACATAGCACGCCATTTATTTTCGTCACAAGTTATTTGTTGTATTTACCCAGATAGACCATCAAAAGACTCGTGGATGCAGCCGCGGCGAACGCGCTCCTACTGTGTCATGTAATGCTAAGTGACTGCTTTTATTATACGAGACAAGCTACGCCTGCAATCGCTGTGATCTCAGCCAGCCGTTCTGAATCAAACAGCAGAGGAGAGACATCCTTATTTTCAAGGGGGACTTTCATGTCACCATGAAGGAGACGGGGAAGAGCAGCAGCGGAGGGTTAGAAGTCGGAGTGAGGCATATGGCATCTTGAATTTTGGGCAAAGAGAGCTGACAGGTTAACTGAACATTTGGTGGGGGCAGACTCATGGTGGGGGTGCAGGGGGAGAATAAAGGGAAAAGGAGAGGTGGGGCATAAGACACGGAGGACGTGTGTGGATTCTAATGTGTGTGTGTGTGTGTGTGTTTTGGGTTGCAGGAGTAGGCGGGTAAGGCTGCTAAACACTCCCATCTGTTCGTATCCTGAGGCGCTTCTAGGGCATTTAGCTACTGTCTTATCCAGATGAGGTGTTGCTGTGTCAGCTCCTTCCACTTACAGCACATAAATAATGATATAAATATATTTGAATAATAGGAATGGCAGGATGAGGAAACAAGGAGCAGCAGGGTCAAGCTGTTTCCTAGGGAGCATTTTCTTCATACCAAGCGATGATCACAGCTCCTCCAGGATGTGTGAGTGCTGTAACTACGTGCTCATTAGAGTTTTACTTCCTCTGGGCCCTGACACAGTCCCAGGAGAGAGATCTGCTCTTAACAAGGGTCCTCTACGCATACTGGCATACATTAGACGAGCAATAAAAATATAATAGAAGGCAAAGTTATACTCACGCTGATGTTAAAGCTATCACCACACGTTTATGTTTAAGGCTGTTTGATTATGAGGAAACAATTTCGGTCAATAACAGAATTTGTTTTCACTCAAATCATAGTTGAAGGAAATCCTGTACCGAAGGTTTTTCTATAAATAAATGATGCTTTTTAATGCAGTGGTTCTCAAACTAGGTGAAAATATTAAATAAAGCTAAGTTGAATTAACATGATTTGGTTTATAGTTGATAAAAAATTTCAGGAGAGAGGCCACACCAGAGAAAGCCATGTTATAGGATACATATTATATTTATTAATACCTAAATATAAAATTTAAAAAGTCTCACTGAATTCTGAATGAAAGATTGAATTTAATTATTTGCTTTTTCAGCTAGCAGAAATGTTTATGTATCTCCACGAACATTCAATGTGGCAGCTGGGAATGTGTTTACATTACCGGATCCCCATTAGCATGTGCTAACCTTCCTGGATCCACAGTGTCTCAACACGTCCACATTCACGCAGACACTGCTTCGAGCCTACGCTGTGGGTTTGCCAGAATAAAAGGGGCTTTAACCCTTTAAGACCTACCATAGAACCAAGTCCGCCAGAGCTTATATTATATTTTTACATGCTGTGGAGCCATTTTTGGGAGCATTTCAAGTTGCTATACATCAATACAACTGTTATAGCCCAGATTTTAATAATATACATGCATTAAGTGCATAGTAATTACATAAATTGCAAAAAAGTGCAATAAACTACAAAAAAATTGAAAATCATTTTTGTTTTTTTAACATATATTTCTAGTTAGAGAAATTTAAGAGGCTTATCCCTCAAAACTGTAAATACAAAAAAGCTGCACAAAATAGTTTCCCATCCATCCATTCGCTTCCGCTTATCCTTTTCAGGGTCGCGGGGGGCGCTGGAGCCTATCCCAGCTGTCATAGGGCGAGAGGCGGGGTACACCCTGGACAGGTCGCCAGTCTGTTGCAGGGCCAACACACAGGGACAGACAACCATTCGCACTCACATTCACTCGCACATTCACACCTAATGGCAATTTGGATTTTCCAATTAACCTATCCCCACAAGCTGCATGTCTTTGGACGGTGGGAGGAAGCCGGAGTACCCGGAGGGAACCCACACAAACACGGGGAGAACATGCAAACTCCACACAGAAAGACCCTGGCCTGATGTTGGAATTGAACTCAGGACCTTCTTGCTGTGCGGCAACAGTGCTAACCACCGTGCCACCGTGCTGCAAAATAGTTTCCCACTACAGGAAATTTATTTTGAGTGTCTTCATAGTTTTATTTTTGAAATACACCAATTTTTATACACTGCAGGAAAAACGAAAATAAATATTATAGTGCAAATTTGCAAAAAAGCAGCATATGCATCAAAATAAACTATTTCCAGCAGTGCAATATGAGTCCTAAGCATCCCAGAAACCACACAGAAAGTCATAAAGTCAAACATAACTTTTAAAAACACCAGTATAGGCTCATGAGGCCCTGATGGTAAAAAACTACATTTCCGCGAAAATGACGTCACTTCCGGTTTTGGGCAGGTCATGGCGGACATGTGAAAGTTCGCGCTGATGGACGTAGGAAGTGTTATGAACAGCTGATCGGATTAGCAAAGCGTGTTTCTGGAATATTATGTTTTTGTTGCTGCAAGTGCTTTTTATGCAGTTTTTGCAAAACTATATGTGGAAGGAAACTGTGACCGAGGACAAGCTGATGGCATAAGATGTAAGTACAACTCCTCCGGTTTCATATGCAAAAAAAATTATTGCGCTAGCTCACGTGGTTGCAGAGCTACCGGGATTTAAAAATAGTTACGCAAAACAGAGCGTGCCGCTCCGACCGGCTTTAAAGGGTTAAGGGGTTCACATCACCCACATCCCTGTTCTTAGACATAGTGGAAGTCATGTCATGCGTGTGTTACCACTAAATGATAACATATTCAAATGAGGATAAAGAGCTTTTGATGGAATGAGGGGGAATAACAGGAGAGAGAGAAAAAAACGAGTGAAGAAGTGGAGGAAGGAAAGCAAAGCCCAGACTGATCTGAATCTGGTAAACTGTCAGAGAGAGGGATTACCCTACCAAATCCCTGGCGAAAATAGAGGCCCGAGTTATTTACTAGCCTTACAACCAGCTGCAAACCATCTGTACTTAATTGTAAGACACAAACTTTATGAAGATCAACTGGGGATTTGGCCGCAAAGCTTCTTACGCCACTGAATTGGTGTCTCTGCTTCGAGGGAGAGTACGCAAGGGTGCTCGAGACATGTCACGTGTGCTTCGGAGGGCTCGGGCTTGACTGCACGATCTCGTTTATCTCCGTGTCCTGTTCTACTGAACACCATCGGTTCTTATCTATGATTGTGAGGGTGGAGTGTAGGCGAGTCAGGTCTTTTCTTTACAAAGAATTAATGTGCTTGTTTTAGACAAGAACCTAAAAAAACCAGTTCGATGTACACACATGCACTGAGACTGTTTGAAAACATTTAATTGGCTTGAGCCTCGATACCTTTCAGGATGAAGCCGGTCATCAGGTCCTGATTAGGCAGGTAAGTGGCCTGGTAACCTACTAAATCAGCATTGGGAAGACAATACCTACGCAGATCCAGAGCTAGTCCAGAACCTGCATGTGGCATTGTTTAATGTAGGTCGTTCTGCATTATGTTGTTGTTGGCAGCCATCTGAAGACAGATGATAAGAGGTCCTGTCCGAGCCGCTGAATGGCAGGTAGCCAGCTTAATCCTATTTAACAAGATCTGAGTTGAATCGGGGGTGGGGCATGTTGGGGGGGGGGTCACGCAAGTAGCCTGTTGGGGTCAGTGTGTGGCTTTGTGGAAGGTGTGGTCCTAAACGTTGAGCATTTTTTACACAAGGCTCCTTTTATCTGCTCAAGCCTCAGAAATGAAAGAAATGCCTATCAGGTGCACGTGAATGAGTGAATCACATGCAAAATGACCACGGCAGCGCCGAAGAGAAAGGATAGACACGAAGAGAAAAGAAACTCACTCAAGGAAGAATACTGTGCGATCTAAGCTGATGGCTGCTTCGACTCGTTTATTTTCTTCCAGCGCGCTAATTCCTCCCATCTCCATATGTTAAGTGGTGGGGAGGGAAGCGGTAGTGCGTGTGGTACACAAGCACTGGTGCGGTGGAGGGTGGTCAGGGATTAGGCCGTCCTGTCTCGACGCAGGCCTTTTATAATCACACTCGAAGGGTCCTTTTATATCTCTGTCCAGTAAGGGTGTGCGTTCCCAAGGGCGTCGAACCACACTGACTGTGACTCCAGCTGCTCGAAGCACCAGCAGGTTAACCAAAGACGATCTCTAGAAAACGAATAACTGAAAAAGTCTGAAAAATAAATACAAATAATTGCAAAACAATTCATTTTCTGCCCCCAGTGTCAGCACGCAAACACATCTATCGGCAGGAGAGACCTGTCAGCGATCTGCTTGTTATAAATAACCTACAACCCTCTACCCTATCCTTAGCCCTCCACCCTCTTCAACCTCTCTTCGTTAGCATGAATAATCCCCGACGGCCCATCTGCCAGACGCCAAAGCTACAAAACGCAGAGCAAACAAGGCTGGAAGGAGCAGGCCATTATGGGGCCTCTTTGAATAGGTCGAGCGATCGCTCACATAGGTGTGTTTGCTCAGGCTCCGCACAAGCAAACAATATCGCCACTACAGCGCTGCTATTTTCACACACACATAAGATGCTATTTGAGCTGCGGGAGAATGATTGTAGCTGATGAGCAGTGCACCTGTTTCTGGTGGAGAGGATTTACATTCGTATGGACCCTCTCGTGTTAAGCATGGAAAAGAAAAGAACTGCTGCTTAAACTTTAAAAGTTAAACACATCTGTTTTTAACTGAGTTTTCTTGTTGCTAACACAAAATGGCTGCCTTGGACTGAAAGAGGCACTAAGACAGAGCAGCGGCGGCGGCGGCAGCGGCTACCTAGACAGAGCAAATCTTTTTATCGCCGATTTTTCCCTAACCACTTGATTGCTGTCCTCCTGCTTCCAAGAGTCCCACAATATCAGCGTCATTAGATGGTCGCAGTCCTCCACCCCAGGCAGCCAAACCAGGATTAGATTGTAGAAATGTAATCCTGGATGTGGGAGGTGGTGGTGGTGGGGGTGTAATCAGGAAGAATGTCTGCACCCAAAGAATCGGACCACAATCTGGGGATGCGTATGTGGCGCGACGCAGAAGACTAGGAATCAGAATTAAATGCACATTTATACACATCATGTAGGACGTGTCAGGACGTCAGCTCACATGTGATGTTGGCGCTCTGTGCTTGAACGTGTCTGCTCACAAGCTGGAGTCAGCACAGACGTGTGAGTCTGCGTGTGTTCCTGTTTTTCTCTGTGTCTAAATGGAGGCTGCCCAAGGTCACATGACGTGGTTTCCATTTTGGTTGAGTCGTGCATGTGCGCACGCACGAATAAATAGCAGCAAACTGCACCTGTAAATTCAAACCTGAGCACTGAGGTGACAGCTTTAAAAAAAAATCTAACTGGGAAGTAAACGAAAAGCAGGAGAAGAAGAGCGAACTGCTACAGCAAGCCTAATAGCTGCTCAGAGAGGGGCGCTTATCTTACCACCACAGTTAATATGAGCTTCTCAATTAGATGAAAGGCTCTCTCTCTTTCTCTAATTTTTTGTTCAATTTCTCCAGGCAATTTATTTAGGGTGGGGAAAAAAAGGCCAGAGCCAACCGTCATTGGCTAAGCGCGCGGCGAGTCACAGCAAACTCCAGCCAATCAGGCTGAGCTCACAGCGTCAACTCAGGCCCTCAGCAACAACATGACTATTTACTGTATGCAAGAGAAAAATCTATTTGGGGTTCGTCCCTGCTCATCCAGCAAAGCAGAAAACGCTCAATTCTACAGTCCTTACACCCGAAAAGAAGAAAAGAGTCAATTTTAGTGCTTTTCTTGTTTTTCTGCACACTTGTGCTGCTTACCTGTGAGGTAACACAAACCTCCACAAACCTGAAACTGTAACGTTTTTATCGGCGGCTGCAGAACTGAAATGTTTCCTTCATTTCTGAAGGCAGTCAGAGATATTTTTAGACAGCTCACTCTGTATCCTGCATTATGGATTAACTCAGATTATGCAAAGGAGCCTTCGTGCTTTAACTTATCAGTTTTATTTCTTTGTCCTTTGAATTAGTTTAACGCAAACCCTCTTGGTATTGTATCGTTCGCTATAGCAGCAGAGTGGAACTAAAGGATTATGCAAGCGTTTCCAAACAATTCGTTTTTTTCACCTTTGACAAACTAATGTAAAACATCGGTCGGCACGGCAGGTCGACGATTCTCTCTCTGCAGGGCATTTGCTTGAAGACGTAAAGTTCTAATGTATAGATACAAATTAAACAAAATATGAGATAATTGTTTCCAATTACTTCTTTATTTTCCTTTAAAAAAAGAAAAAAAAGTCAGCTGTGATTACAATAAGATCACATTAAAATGGCTCAACATTATTTTAGGCCTCATTTTGTTAAAGCCATTATTAAAAAAATACATATCTATCTATCTATCTATCTATATCTATATATAGCTATATATATATTTTTTTTATTTATTTATTTATTTTAATTTAAATGGAAAATAAAAAAAAATATATATATATTTTTTAATTTAAATGGAAATTTAAAATAAATAAATAAATAAAATAAATATATATATTTATTTTATTTTATTTATTTATTTATTTTTTTATTTAAATGGAAATTAATAACTAAAAAGGAAGATTTTTGCTTTTTGCTTTAAAGGTATTTTTTTCACTGACACAATTTAAAATACTTTATTGTCAGTTTTCTGTCATGATGGTGCATAGTGGTAATGAAATCAGAAAATAGGAAATATATATATATATATATATATATATAGTTTTTTTTCTTTGAGTTTGTTTTTTAAAGTAAAAGATACATTTAAGCTGTAATGAAGGAACACATCTATCTCCACACAAATCTATTTCCAAATAACCTACGTGGTTGTTTTCTGCTTCAACCTGTGAAAAGTGCTGCTGCAGCAGGGAATCCACACCTCACAGGGCACTTAAGCAAACATGGGTGTGATGTGGGGAGTGTGCAGGGAAAGCTACAAATCCCAGGATGCAGTCTGTATGCAACTTGTGTTGTCTGGGGATCTCTCTTCCCGAGCTGTCCGAAGTGTTCATCTATCAAGGTGATCTCCCGTGGCGGCTCGTCGTGGAAATACCTTTCTACGGGTCACCTTTGTATTGGCGCCGATTCTCAACCAAATGAATTCACTTCATTATTCATAGCTCTGTTTAGCACCGTGAGGCAGCTTTCTTCAATGGCATTTTAGCCAATTGGCTTATATAACAGCTACGGCTGGTACCGTGTTTGTTTCTTACTTCTTTCCACGAAATCTGTGAATAGTAGTGAAAACAGTGCAAACGGCACTGTTTAAGACAGCTCTGTGAACAAAGGAAGACTGCTGCGCGTTTGTGCACACCGTCACACGTCAGTCGGGGCGATGCGGTGATGTCCGATGACATTTAATTTCTTGCCTGTCCCTTGGTGTGAGAATCATCACGAGGATGTGAAACGGGGGGCCTGCGCATCATGAATCTGCGTGAAAGCCCAAGTCATGATTTTTTTTCTCTCCCTTCTTTCTTTCGTTTACTTCCTTGCCATAAAATGCATCACAGACAGGGACAGAAAGCAGGAGAGGGATGTAGAGAGGGAGGGAGGCTGTGAATAGGCAGAGTGAGTGGCATGCATGGACAGCCCCTCTGTCTCTCAAAGACACTGCAGCAGCTGTATGCATGCGATAAGAGCATCCATTCACAGCCAACTCCCCCTTTTCCTCCTCCTACACACTAAAACACACACAAATGCACTTTTTTCCTCTCTCTCACACACACACACACACACACACACTAAACAGCCTCTCTGCAGGTTCCTCCACAGAAGCTGCAGTTTGAAGCGGCCTCTGTCACCAGTCAAAGGTCTTCCCTGAAAATCATTTTTGTTTTTCTCTGAATTTTCTCTGACGTAAAAGCACAGCTGAGTTAAACATGGTTCGCAGGCCGGGGGCGGGGATCACCTTTCTTTTTGTCCTAACTGACAGAGCGCTCGGCACATGTTCCTGGGATCTTGCTGTTTGCTTTGTTGTCGTGCATTGCCTCAGTCTGATCTTTTCTGTTGTTAAAGGCCGCCAATTACTGTCCCTAAATGCTCTGCACTATATAAGGTTCTGACAATCTTATGTTGTGCAGGATTGGGGAGGATGTCCATTGCATCTGCACCGTTCTGTCATATTCTACTTCTTCCCATCATCACGGGAAGAGTCGAGGCACAAAATGAACCCAAACTTGTTCAAACAGATTTCAGGTCTGGGCCTTAAGTATATCTTAAGATTTAAATAGTTTGACATCTATGTACCCACATAATATATCTTTTTTCCCCATTATGTGACATGGGAATTTATCAGTCTGCCATACCAAACTCTATGATCTATTGATAAGACTCAACTCCAAGTCCACACAATCCAAAGAATGTCTGAGTGCCGATTAATTGGCGACTCCTTCCACCATTAGCTCATGTTGCACTTATAGCTAATCTGTATCCTGGCAGGGAGCCATGCATGACCTGGCTCCCATCCAGGTCCAGGAGCCGTGGAGGCGACGGCCTCGAGCTAGCCCCGCACGGCGCTGAGGAGCCTGGAGAAGATGTGGCAAACTGCAGCGGCACAAAGCAGTCCTCGCTGTTTATCAAAGATTAAGCAGCGTTTAGTATCTCGACCCTCCTCTTCCAGCCAACCTGTGCTCAAATCTACACATGCGTGCACGCACAGACGCACGCACACGCGCAGATATGCCACCACCTCCAGCTCACACCCTAATTGTTCCCTGCCCCGAGAGTTTAATAAAGAACAAATTGCGGTTATTGGTGAGCAAACAGCACAGTACGGAGGTGGGAGTGTGATCATTGCGGTGGCAGCGCAGCGAAGAGAGAGAAAGGGCATCGGCCAATTTAATTAATATCTCTGTCAGTCTCAGGCTGAGGCCGGAGCAGCAGGCTGTGTGCGGGAAGACTTGGAGTAACAGAGTGTTAGCATGCTATTACAGATACACTCATGTTTCCTACCTACATTGTAGCTGTGAGTTCAGCCAAACAAGCCTTATTAGGCAGTCCAGTATAAGGGCTATCCTAAAAAGTCATAATAATAATTCTAAATAATTAAATAAATGTGACTACTTTTTATATTCTGATCCAGAAGGACCTTTTTTGCAAAGCTCATGTAGATATTAATATTTCTACCACATATCCACATATTTACTGTGAGCCGTCATTCTGTCACACTCAAATTCATGAACTCTAATCAATATTCTTTGCATTTATTTTTCCGTTCATGACACCGTAACGGGATTTCAGACAATCTTTGTCGCTATCTCTGTACATGTTGTTTTGATGCCCAAAAGGTTTGCGTGCTTTTTTTCCCCTTAAAGCTTATCCTGCTGCCTGCACACTGCCCAGCCTAAGTGTATCTACCCGTCATGTTCCCATAATGCTTTGTGGCAGCTGCAGCCAGATTCATGCACACAGGTATTGATTTTCTTCCCAGCTTTCTTTTTTTTTCCTTCGGTGCATCCCTTTATTTATCTCGCTA
Source organism: Neolamprologus multifasciatus (assembly GCF_963576455.1). Lineage (NCBI taxonomy): Eukaryota > Metazoa > Chordata > Actinopteri > Cichliformes > Cichlidae > Neolamprologus > Neolamprologus multifasciatus. Next base: position 4,130,616 of record NC_140448.1, on the reverse strand, counting down.
AGCCCCTGCCACTGGGCGTGAGGAGCGAACCGGCTCGCAGCTTGTGTGAGAGGACGCGGTGAATTCGGCACGAGAGACGCTCGCCACATAACCTGGATTTATTTTCATTTATCTGTTATTTATCTGGCAGCGCTGCGCCACGGCTGAGTATAATCCCGCTCTGTGTGGGTTGCGTGCGTAGGTATGCATGTGTGTATTTGTGCTGTCTGTCCATCCGTCCATGCAAACACTCCGTTCTCCACAGGCCACCTGACCCATTTTTCTGTGTGAATAACAATACTCCAGCCAATCATGGGCAGACAGAAAGACGAATGCTGGAAAAAGACTACATCCAGCCCGTCACACGTCGGACTCCCAACCCTGCCTGTCGACAGAGTGAGGCAGGGAAAGGGAGAGACAGCGTGAGAGAGAGAGAGTGTTATCCTCACTTCCTTCCCTCCTCCCCTCCCTCTACGTCTTTACCGCACAGAGGCTGGTGAAACCATAACCCGACCTACCTGCTCCCTAGCTCAGGTTTGTGCTTTGCCAGTGGCTGCACTTCCTACATGCCCTGAGAAAAGGGCGAAGCTGCAAGGCAGCTCCAAAGAAAGCTGTTCATGTTAGCACACTACCTGCAGGCTACAACCCACAGTATATGGTGAAGGATTAACTCCAATCCGACCCGCTACACAAATGTTTACATTGGGCAAGCTGTGAAGCAGGAACGGGGGATTAGTTATATGTTCAAACATAACCTTCAATTAAATTATCATGCATGTGCACTTTAATGAAACATTTGCATGATCTGTTAACCTTTTAACCTGTGCGGCACAACACATCTGCCTCCAAGGACATCTCAGGGTGACTCAGTGTCTCACTAGTTACACAACTACCTTGGAAACGCACAGTTCAGCTCAGATCAACAATGCAACTTCTCACTTTGTAGCTTTGTAAATACAGGCCTGGTGGAGAGGAAACAGTAGGGACTGTGGCAACGCGTGATAACGTCCAGCAGCCTTTTGATTGCAACTCTTGATATTTACTTCAAAGGCCCATTATACACAGCCAATTAAACTAAATAGTGTGGCTGGCTCCTCTCCCTCCCGGCAATGGCTGCAGGGATCGAGGCTGGCTGCAGAAATAACTCAAACACACATCCCAAATGTCAACAAACATGAAAGAAGCTGTGAAATGCACAAGAAGGCTCAGCATATAGACAGACTGCATGCATGTGTTAGAGCAATCTGTAATCTCCTTAAAGAAACCAACTGTCTCTACACGCTAACAAAACCAGCAGTACGACGCTGCAAAGTGTGAGATATCACTGGTGTAATCTAGCACTATTAGTTCATTTGTGAAATAAATAACTACGGTGAAGGGTACACGTCCTCTATATGTGTAGGAGAAAGTGACAGAAATAGTGTAAAGAGGGAGCAAGAGAACAAAAACAGGAACTGCGGGAGAAATAAGAAAAGGCTACGCAGAGCAAATCTGTGCGATAGCCGACGGGCCTCGTGTTTAGCTCGTGCACTGAATGAAAACAAGCCCCTGTTTGAGCGCGTGTGTGTTTGTATGTGTGTGTGAGTGTCTGCAGTGTAGCTCTGGGGGGGGGGTCGGCCCCCTCGCAGCCTTACTGGTGCTGAATGCAGAGCAGGCAGCGCCAGGCCAAGGCGAATGACTACAAGGCCTCCTCAGTGACTGCAGCACAAGCTGCACCTGGGGAACGGCCCTGCACAGCAACACAGCTGCAGCCAGAAATGCTACAGACGCCCTAAAGTAACCCTGCAGGAAGCACATTTGTGTATAGCAGGTACACAGATACACCGAGCTGTGCTGAAGTTTGTAGCTGTGGTGATATATGAATGAACGCTCTTGCTTTTCTTATGCCAGCTTGTCCATGACTGTTATATCTTTGGAATCCATTAAAAAAACAACATGTATTTCTTTTATTTCTTTGTATATGCGTGTGTGAATGTATGCAGTGTGTAAGCATACACTTATAGTCAGTGGGTCCATTTCACCCTGCCCTTATCTGTGCGTGTATCGTTAAGGAGGCCAGCTCCCACAATGACCTCCCACAGGCAGCGTGAATCTCTCCGTCACCCAGTCTTGTTACTTTCAACTAAAAAAAACACATAAATCAAGCCCGTCATCTGCCATTTAACTACAACTTTTAGTACACACTCTAATCTTTTCCCCTTTAGATTACTACAACTCACTTTTTCACGTGCACTACTTAGTTCTCGCTGGCTTCCCTTCAATTGGTCCAGAATGCAGCAGCCAGGCTGCCGAGATGTTATTCCAGCAGTTGGTCTCAGCAATAATCTGATCAGGGCCGTTCAGCTCTTCTACACTTTTATTTTAAATCCTGAGGCAGCCATGCTTTTGACATGTGAGTACCTAAACTTTGAAACAACCTCTGAATTATTTTAAACATCTGATGAAAACACATTTTTAGAGGTTTTCATAACCTTTTAGCAACAGTTCACATTAATGCTTGCATATATACTTTATGTATGTATAAACATACATAAAGTATATGCAATGTACATGTACAAATGTACAAATATGTGCTCGTATGTGTCTGTGCGTGTTGGGATAGATACACTTAACTTTAATGAGTGGATATATTATTAATCTTTTGGCTCCTCCTTGTAGAGGTCACCACAGCATCTGCCTCCATTTCACCGTATACTTGGCATCATCCTCACACAACTCTCTGTAACTCCTCCCTCTTCTCCTCCTGCCTGGCAGCTCCATATTCAGCATCCTCAGTCCCTCCTCTACACGTGTTCGAACCTTCTCAACCTTTCCTCTGACTTTGTCTCCAAACCTTCTGTCTTACTTCTAGCGACTTTCATTGTTCTTCTCTCCAGTTTGTACCTCCACCTTTCCAGGCTTCCTTGCACTTGCTCCCTACTGTCACTCGCAAACATGATAATTCCATGGAGACTCCTGCCTGACCTCATCTGTCAGCCTGTCCATCACCACTGCAAATAAGAAGGGGGTCAGAGCTCCCTGATGTAGTCCCACCCCCATCTTGAACTGATATCTCATTCCTACTGCACAACTCCACACTCCCTTGATGTTCTCATACATGTCCTACACTAGCCTTCCTATTATGTGATTTCTTAAAGACACAAGGAGCCCCTTCTGATCTATACTTCTCCATCATGGCAAACGTCACATCTGTAGCGCTCTTTCTCAGCTGCTACTCAGTGACTGTCACCTCTCTGTTTAACCAAGGTTCAACAGGTCGACCATGGCTTCATGGTATGACTCATCAATGTTAACCCTTTGCAGTTACTACAGATCTGGATATAGTTCTGAAATATTGGTACTGAATCACTTCTCCATTCCTCAGGCATCCTCTCATTCTCCATGATTGTGTGAAGCAATCCTGTCAACAAGTTTTCCTTCTCTCACCCCAACCGGTCGCAGCAGATGGCCGCCCCTCCCTGAGCCTGGTTCTGCCGGAGGTTTCTTCCTGTTAAAAGGGAGTTTTTCCTTCCCACTGTCGCCAAAGTGCTTGCTCATAGGGGGTCATATGATTGTTGGGCTTTTCTCTGTATCTATGAAGCGCCTTGAGGCGACATTTGTTGTGATTTGGCGCTATATAAATAAAATTGAATTGAAATTGAATTGAAGTCTACCTCTCTCTGTCTTAGAATTATCCATACTTCCACAGGAATGTCATCCGGACCTTTCCACTCTTAATCTCTCTTACAAGTTCATAGTCCACACCACAGCTATTTCTGTCCACTACCATCTGGCCGTCCACATTCCTCTCTTTAACACCTTACCTAGCCAACACCTCCTTGCTACTAGAGGTGGGAATCACCATACATCCCACGATACGATATTATCACAATACTTAACGCACGATACGATATTATTGCAATTTTTTAAAAATATTTTGCGATATTCAGATTCTGTACATAAAGGTAAACTTTATCAATATTCATTTTCTCTAATATCAAAGTCTCACACTCAGTCTTTCTCTCATTTCAGTTTTATTGTTGACAAACTGAACGGTTTGTATTACAGTCTAGTCCAACTTAACTGAATCAACCATCTGGTACAATTATAGCTATTCTGAACTATGCAGTTTATGAAAACTATGCAGCCCCTTCAGCAACTGAAGAATTTGAAAGTAAATTAAAACAAAATATAATTTTACATTAAATAAAAAAGTTTTAAACTTAATTAAAATAAAACATGTCTTAAATTAAAATAAGTAAACTGTCATGTTTATTGCTGCCAAAAACAAGTTAAACACATTTGGACAGTGAAGGAATGTCAGGATTCTTGCTCAGAAAAAGGATCAACATGCTCTGAAGTCAGAGCACAAAAACCTTTTTGTAACAAAATATCGATTTCTGCTGTCCCTGTATCGATACATTATTAGCAAACAAAATATCACAATACTACACAGTATCGATTTTCCCCCACCCCTCCTTGCTTCCTCTGTCCCCTTCACCTACCTGCCCATTGAAGTTTGCCCCAGTCACCTTCTTCGCCTCCACAACACTCTTCAAATGTTCTTCAAAATTGCCACTAGTTCATTTTACTTCCTATCTACAATATAATAGAAATTTCACCTCCAATGCTCTTGGTCTTGTTTCGTCTCCTGAACACAAAATATACTTTATCTACCTTCCTTCTCTCCATAATATCAGCTAGGTCTCGTGACTAGTCTACACTTTTGCCCACTTCTCTCTCACTGCCTCCTAACACACCTTCCCCTTCCTTTATCTTTGGCGAAGAGTAGCACAGTGCAACCAGCACCCTGCTGGTAGTAGCATTGGAGGCGGCCATTGTTAACTAGGACCTCAACTGATCCAGTATGGAAACTCCACTTTTGAGCCACATGTTTGATTTGGCAATCCCCCATTTATAGTTTAGTGGTAGTATTAGTAGTAGTAGTATTTATAGTTATAATCTTCATAGCAGAAATTCAGCTGCTGCCATAGCAACAGGAGGTGACCATGACGGGAAATCAGTCTGAGCTTAAACTATTACTACAATGTAACACAATATGTCATTTAATAATAATGAAGTTGGTTATCTCTCTAGTTCAATCATTGTTTCAGCTTCCAGGCTGCTGTAAAATATGCACAACACATATTTTACAGCCTGTTTTTCCTTCCTGTTTGTGACGGACCTTTTAAATCCTCTACTTTGGGCAGTGACGTTTGAGGACTGTTTGAATCCTGACAGCGATTAGCTCTGTTGGATACACCTGGTTAACATGTGATGATATTTCATGTCCATGAAGCAAAATATGTTACAATGGGAGCAAACATACTAGCTATATCTACACTATGTTAAAATAAGTGAAGATTTTTTTTCCCATCAGTTAGGTAGGTTCATGACTTAGTGACCAAACAGAGTTTTTCAAGAGCCTTAATATTCAATATTCGATACTCTATCATGTCATAGAAAAACAGTAAAACCAGTTCTCCCTCCTCTCTCCTCTTTAAACAGTAAATACTCTTAAAATGACAACAGCAATACAATAATAATAATAATAATAATAATAATAAAAAAAAGATAGAGAAGAAGAAGAAGAATCTTCTGAAAATAAAATTAAAAGGTGCTTCATAAGATGAGAAGGAAAACCAGCAGCAATAAAACATTTAAGAAAAGGTACAACAACGCTAGCAAGGAAAGACAAAATTGAAAATCTAAACACGGGTAAATTACAAACAAATTTAAAGTAAATAAAAATAATAATTAGGAAGAAATGATAAAACTTTATAAAAGCCAACATAAAATTAACTTAAAGTGGAAGAACAGAAAAAGCCTGTTTATAAAATTCTGTCTTTATGAGAGATTTAAAAAAGGAGCCTGCCAAGGAGGAGCTCGTCTCCTTACAGATGCTGTTCCAAAGAATGGGTTCTGATCAGAACCTCAGCCGAGGACCTGCTAGGTGACCAATGGGCATGGACTATGTCAGAAGACCCGAGATATCCTCCTGAGAACTGAGGAAAAAGCATCTTTCAGTTTAACCTTTTTTGTGATTTCCTGGAAATAGGCCACCCACACACATGGGATATCACTGGAAAGGCCAGCATGTCCTCTATTGAGCACATCAGGACTTAGCAGGGTAACTCAAATAAGTCAAAAGATATAGACCAAAACAAATGTCCATTACAGAGGACAAAAATGAATAGGCTGGGCCTCAGGCGGATATACCACGGTGCAAGCTTTAAAGTAAAGGCTTTAAAGTCATCAGTAAAATCTCTTTAGATTTCTTTTAGACAAAACTGAGCTGCTCAATAGTCATGTTATCCACATGTGTGGAACACCTAAGCTGTGTTTTCCTGCCACGAATCAACTCTTAACTATCTGTCGTTCCACCTCACTGCAAAGCATTATCTTTGTTCTTTCAGTAAAACAAAGCTGTTCGAGACCAAAAATACCGGAGCATAAAAAGCATGTTTTCTGAAGCAGCAGCCCACTATATAAGCACTATATCAGACAACGACAGTGCATTGTTGCTTTTACTGGATGTCCTGGCTGAATGCATTATAATTTTCTATTCTTTTCTAATGGACACCAGGGTTTTTAAAGTGGTGCTTTGTTAGTGTACCCTGCAACAACTCGACAAGGCTCGGTCCAGTGAGACTGGCAGAAGGCCTGTCTGCACACCACGCTACACCTTCCACACTGAGAGAGCCGCAGTCAATTATTCATAGCGGAGACAGAAAAACTACATTTCACAAAGTTTTTTTGTTTCAAGTGTCAATATTATTTTTAGTCATGAAATATTTAAACGCTGAAGGTTGGTCATCGGGATGTAGGGGGTCAAGCCATCTTGAGTTGAGTTGTCAGTTAGTGTGAATATAGACTTAGGCACGCACACGCACAAAGCACAGTTAAAATGTGTGCAGCAGAGGATGAGGGGAATGGACGGTGCATCAGTAGGATGTGTGCACTGAGACGTGAATAAAGACCATTTGCTCATGGATTCATAGGCTTCCGTCATCCATTATTTAGCATTGAGAAGAGCAGTGGATTGGTGGCTGGATGATTTTTTCTGACAGCGTTTACATGGCTGACGGCTACAGATGGGCCGATTTTTACAGCTCAAGATAAACACTTTGTGTTTTCAGCGCAAAGACTTTTCTCTGTAAAGAGAACCAGTGGAAAAGGTCCTCGAGGATCCGGGGTGTGAAAAAAACGTGGTTCCCTTCACACAATTCGACAGTGTGGCGATAAGTTTAAAAGGTCCAGATGCGATGCATTTCAATGACAAAGACTGCAGTACAGGAATATATGCCTGTGTCTGAAATACACGCCTGCGGCAAATCCATTTATGGACAATTAAGAGATTGCTATAGATTTCAACATGAACGATTTTGCCTCAAATGTGAAACATCAACAAAAAAGCAGCTACTAGCCGGTGTTTGCCCCGCATCCAAAATAAAATAGCATTAGCTCCTGCCTATTGAGTTTGCTAAATGCCCCACATAAAGTGAATTTGCCCCCCAGGGCTGGGAAACAATCACGGAGGCGAGTGTTCCATTTAAGTGATTTGAATGATCGGGGCACTGCAGTGCTTCCTATCAGCCAGAGAAATGGGTCAATACACTGAGACTAAGTGACATGGCTGGCAGTCTGCGCTCTTGTGGAAGACCGGGCAGAGGAAGAAGAGCGGGACCTAACTGTCATTGGGTCAGACAGATGTGGAAACACAGACGTGCACATACACTCAATACACAACTGAGCTAGGCCTGAGATGGCGCACAAGCCTCTCTTCTTCTTTTGACAAACAACACTTGTAATCGGCATTTGGCCAGGACAAATAGTCCTTTCTGCTACAGTGTATTCATTATCAATAAAACTGTGAAGCTTTATCTGACTGCATGTACCTGCACCTGTAGAAATGCTCCCAAATAAAATCTACCACTGTGTGTTTCCTAGTATATCAAGAAAGCATATTACATCACTCTGTCAGTACCAAAAATAGCCACCACACCACTTTTTCACTCCAGTTTACTAATATGCAAATCTCTCCTAATTTCTCAAAACAAGATGAGAAAGCAACTGTACAAGAACAATGCAGCAAAAAGGCAAACAAGGTTCACATCAGTCACCAAACACTGCCGCCAACTTTTGATGCAGGAGTCACTGTAGTGAAGAAAAATGCCATGACTTACCTTCAGGGGTGATTGACACAGTGTCTTTCTCCCAGGACACAACAGTGATGTAGGCCTCCACTGAGGCAGGTATAATACACTTGAAGACCGCCACATTGCCTCTCATGGCTTTCTGGTCCTCCACCCGGACAGTGTAGGGCTCTCGTAGGACTAGGAGGGGAGGACAGGCAGGTGTTTAATATAAAATGGGGCCAAATTAACACGGGCCTTCTGCTCGAGTTTTTTTTTTACAATGATTGCTATGAAATTTTAGCTTCATATATCAAATATTTTTGATATACACACAAATATATGTGTGTAGATATATATATATTAGGGGTGCAACGATACTCGTATCGATATTGAACCGTTCGATACAGTGCTTTCGGTTCGGTAGGCATATGTATGAACAATACAACATTTTTAATTTATTTTATCAACTTTCCTTCTGACGATGCTGTCTGTGTTGAGCGCTCAGTGGATCTGTGCTCGACAGTGCAGCCTAGGCGGAGTAGTCGAACGCAGATTTACTGAGCGCAGGGCAAGCTAGCAAGACAGAAGCTAAGCTAGTTGCAACATGGCAAATTGAACCTCCCCCACCCTCATTCAGATCTGGCGTTTGGAACTATTTTGGTCTTCATGTGACGTATGACCCTGAAGGTAAGCACGTCATGGACTAAAGTAAAACAGTATGTTGGATGTGCCACGCAATGCTCAATTACATTGGTGGGAACTAGTGTGTTAGCGCAGTTAGCTCGTTAACGTGTTGGCCGTCCAGCCCCACTCACGGGGCGATCCGCGGTAGCTCGTTAACGGAGATTTGCCGTGTTGTGGCGTTAACGTCATTTCAGATTAACGCTGACAGCACTAGTGGGAACACAACGAATATGACTGCACATTTACTCTGACATCATCCTAGTGCAAAGACAAGTGGAAGCAGACAAAAACAACAAGCACGCAGCTACAAACTTTACCCGAGTCATTTAGACAGCCGTTAGCACATGATTCTCCTTATGGGGACCTGATATGTTTAATATGCTGCTGAGAATATAGCCCAGAAGAAGCGTATAGTATAGCTTTTATTTTGGAAAGAGACATTTCTCTGTAATAAACTCTCTTTTCCAAAGATGAGGGATTTCTCCATCAGATAGATTTATTATTTTGTTGTTTCAGCAACATTAAATTTAAAAACTGTACTTTTGAGTTAAAATATATATTTATAATTTTAATAAATGACAAATTAAAAAGGCATAAACATTTTTTGTATCAAAAAAATATCGAACCGTGACACCAAAGTATCGAACCGAACTGTGAATTTTGTGTATCGTTGCACCCCTAATATATATATATATACATATATCTATATTTATATATGTATATATATAGATGTTTAAAAAGCCAACTAGCTTTCAGGCCTTTTATGGCACATTGAAATCTGAAGCAATGTTTGAGCAAAAATATCACCAAAACTATTAAATATAAAATCCTGATATTTAACTGGTCTTTCTTACCATTAAAATGAATCAGGATCTGTATTTGGTGACAGATACTTCAACCTCAAATATACTTCATCCTGTAAAGTCTAATATTTGAAAACACACTAATAAAAAACATTTTTTGAAAGATATATAGCTGTATTTCACAATAATGCAAAATAAAGCATGCAGAACGCCTTTCAACAAGAAATTCTGATTCACAATACTGAGGAAAATGCTTTTTTCATTCAAATGAGTAGTATTGCGAGATCAAATTGCCACGTCCACATGGCGTGATCAGTGAAACTACCTCGCAGCATTTGAAAGCATTGATTTCTACTTATAACTGAGTATCATCTGGAAACTGGAATCTGAATTTTGTTATTTTGGGATTTTACTTTATATAAAAGTTGAATGAAAATATAATTTTCTTTATTTTTTGTGACTAAGAATTTTAAGATTCTGTTTTATTTTTGCATTATTGTGAGATATAATTATATACTATTCAGACATTGTCACTAGTCTTTTTCTATGTGAAGTTTTTTGTTTTCTCAAATATGGGAATATGAAGCAGTGATGGACAGTTTTTCATATTTTAAATATCCAGTTATTAGACTTTTGTTAAAATAAGTCCCAAATTATAGTTAGAAAAATAGAAATTCAGGCTTTTATCTTTATTAGTTTTTGATATACTCATGTTTAAATATTAGATTCCATTGTATGGAAAATGACCTGAAAGTGGGTTAACAGACATTTTTCAAAAAAAATTATCTTGAAAAGTATTTGATATGTCAACTTAAAATGTCACAGCACTTATCATATATGTTTAAACTTTTGACCAATCTGTATCCAAATCAGAGCATAAATTGTTCTAAAAGTTTGCTGATTTGCGATGTGACGACCCAATGGAAAACAAAACAGAGTGACGAGCAGAGAAACTGACCAGCCTTAATGTGAACATCTTGGCTCCTGATTCTCCCTGAGGGGTTCTCCGCTGTGCAATAGTAGGTATTGTCGTGGATGAGTTTGCTGAAGCTGGAAGGGGGGATCTGGAAGATCTGAAGGGTGCCATTGGGGTGCACATGACGGATCCCTGGCACATCATAGATCTCCTCGCCGGTGGCCAGGTACCAGCGCAGTGAGACAGGAGGCACACCTGCGGCGGGACAGGGCACCGATGTCCCTGTGGTGCTGGCAAACACTACCTCTTGCACAGATGCATTGACAAAATATAAGCTGGAACGTAGATCTTCACCGAAAACTGCAGAGAGAAATGAGATCAGAAAACCACGTCAGACACGGCATGGCGAATCCTTTAATAACTACCAAGAAAGGACCCGTTCAAAGATCTGTGAGAGAACAACCATATTTACATATTAGTGCTCTACTGCATTTGATTTTTTTTCTTTAATTTAGGCCAAGTGTGTTTTTCACAGGCTGGTTGCTGTGTTTGTCCTCGCTGCAGTGATAAGAGGTGGCAGGAGTGTGTTTCTTGTTATCTATGAAGAGACACTGCAGCAAGGCCCCAGAGAGTAGTAGTAGATGTGAAACTACAGAGCTGCAGAGAAAGCCAGACCTGCCTACAGACAAAGTGCGTCTATCCATACCAGAGTCAGTTCAGTAACTTTCATTATTGTTAAGAAAATACTTTTTTTTAAATCGCTCACCAAGAAATAGAAACAAAATTCTTCTAAAAGGTGCGGTCAGAAGAAAGGCCCGCGGCCCACAACGTATTCACCAAAGGGTCTGATCGTGTTTTCACCAGGATGGATTGTCCTCTAAGTAGGGGTGGGCGATATAAACGATATACGATAGAAACGATATAAATTTGGCCAACGATAGAGATTTTGACTATATCGCTCTATCGCGATAGCGCATGTTGACGATGTCATCAAGCTGCGCCTGTTTTGGTCAAAAGCATCGCAGCGGCTAAAATCATTATCATCTGCAAATTATGCCGACAGTCATAGCAAAGAGATGAAGCACTTTTGAAATAAGGGGAAAGCCAAAAACTGCGCTTTATTGAGTGGAAAAAAAGTTAGCGTTCATCCTCCAGCTTCACTGTGCTAATGTTATGCTAACATAGCTGTGTCGCTAGCAATCACGTAGCACAACATTATATATCAGGTAATCCAACTTCAGTAACCCTGAAAACGTCACTGCTGTTTAGTTTTCTGTCTTCATTTATGTCAGACGTGGTAGCAGAGCTGTACGTTTTAATTAGTTTCAAAAATCTCTCAGTCAGAACATGGTATGAAATGTTTAGGTGTAAACTAGCGAGCTAACTTCCTGTTAAATTCTAACTCCGTTAAATTTAATAAATTCTGTTTTCATGGATGTTAAACGTAATTGTTACACCCGATAAAGCAGCAACGCTGATGATTTAATTAAAGATGAAAGAATTTAGACCGTTTTTAACTCTTAGTGTTTGTTTGACTTTGGGATCTGAAATGGACGGAGTTTTGGACCCAGATTACTCCGCGAAGCTCCTCACTACGGCAGCCGTAATGCTCTGACAATCCATCAAGCAGTCCGGCTTACCAAAGTTGTACTAAAACAGATTTTTGCACGCCAAAATCGGTTTGAGGTCAGTAAGCACAACCAGAATTCATACATAAGGCACACTCTCGATTTTTGAGAAAATTAAAGGATTTTAAGTGTGCCTTATAGTGTAGAAAATACGTTATACAGAAGAAAAGAATATATCGCGATATATATTGTTACCGCACGTGCTTCAAATTATATTGCGATATGAATTTTAGGCCATATCGCCCAGCCCTACCTCTAAGTCACAAAAATGGAACACATCAAGACAATGACTATGCTCAATTTTACCACCTTCTGATATTATGCATTGTCTGCAATACCATACCAAAGTGAGGTGGTTAAGCTAAGGACCTCTATGCAACCATCTATCCTCTGCCGCTTATCCTTTTCAGGGTCGCGGGGGGGCTGGAACCCATCCCAGCTGTCTTGGGGTCGCCACACACAGACACATTCACACCTGTGGGCACTTAGTTTTAGAGTTTCCAATTAATCTAGCCCCACTAACTGCATGTCTTTGGACTGGGGGAGGTACCCTGAGAGAACCCACGAAACACGAGGAGAGCAAACTCCAAGCTAAGGACCTATGCTACTGAATTTCTTTGAGCTCTGACGAATTTGTTTCTTTGTAATGACAGTGAATGCATGTTTTTAAATTAAAAAAAACTCAGCACTTTCAGCTTAACTAATTATTAATTGGAAACTCTAAATGGGAACTTGTATTTTAACCCTCATAGGGAAATATCCATACGTTTTCTCTTGACAAACACATTTGTGCCTACATTTTACAATAGATCTAAAAGCCATTACAGCAATATTTAATTTTGCATTTAAAAAGTAAATTATTCATCATTACAACAACGATATATCATATTACTGCTGTGGCATCAAGCACTCACTGGGAATACGTTTTGGTGACTATCATTTGGACATTGCCAAAATACATGCACCAGCTGGTAAGCTGTGAATTTGTCATGTGTGCAACAGAAGATGTTTTCTAGTCATCTTAACTAATGAAGCAAGTCAATGTAATGTGATGCACTTCCCCAGCAGTAAGTTACCGCTGTGGATAAAAACTGACAATGCAGCTCTGCGCTGTAATGGACAACCCACACTGTCGGCATGCAGCCAGGATATGTTTATTGGCTGGAACCCAAGTAAGACAGCAGAACTCGTTTAGTGCATCCAGTGCAAAATAAAGTCATGATGTGTGTTTGTAACATGTTTCTATAAAACTACAAACACTCCATATGTATCACAGTTGTCACTTACTGTAGTTCCTTTTATACGATTTTCTCTCCCCGAGGAAATTGTATAACCTTCAGCTGTAATATTTATTTAAGAGATTCATCACCAATAGATGAGATTCAACAACAGTGTTGTGTCTTACAGGAAATGATGCCAAGGCAAAGGAGAAGATGCATCATAATTATATAGATCGCCATTAGAAACATAGCTAAAAGACATTAAAATGAGTATGTTGTGCTGCTCATCATAATCACATGATTGTTTTTATATGTGTTTTATTTCTACTACTTCTACTGTTTTGTTAAACATCAGGTTGCTTTATGTTTCAATTCAAATTTAGAGATGCTCATGAAACTGGTTTATCTATCAGACAGGTGAATATCCCACCAAGCACCGAGCGTCCATTGACACTGTTTTTCAGGTTAAAGCTCTTGGTTTAAAAATATGTTACATTACGTCTAAATTCAGATTCAGGGCTTAGTTTGCTTCAAAAATAATACTTTACTCATTTACTCTAGTTTACTCTTTCACTTTTTCAACTAAAACTTAAAGAAAGTTTTAAGCAAACATAGCTTAAACACATATTTATTGGGTGCTGCCTCTGTAATGTGCAATGCATTGAAAAGGACTCTACTAGATCTATTGTGACAGTGTCACCAGGGACCATGGAGGGTACCACCTATGAAGTTAATGACAAAAGTTTCTTCATTAATATGATATAAGGGTCATGGCCCATGCACATTTAAAATGACTGGTTGTCACTCAATACCTTTAAGCTGACTGTTCAGCTCACCTTAATTTTCACAAAAGTGTGACTGAGGATCTTTTATTGAAATCTGCAATATTGTAAGTGGTTCTTTCACTCAACATCACTGAAGGTCACTGATATTCTGTGGTCTCTGGTTGCTATGCTGCTTGCAGCCACTTCCTGTATGCATGCACCGTTACATGTAATGGAATTCATATTTTTCCCAGAATGTACAAAGATGATAACGGCAAAGCCTGTAGATGTGATGAAGCTTGCTGAAATGCTGCCCACATGCTTCTTTGTGCTTTAGAAACAAGTATTGCCTACAATGTGTTACTGTAATCAGCTCTGCTATCTGCATCTCCAAACGAAATAAAAAAATTGCACATATACAAACTTGGAAATGATAATTCCTCGCTGCACACAGAGCGAGTGAACAGAGAGTGATCAGCAGTCCTGCAGAGCTGTCGCATGAGCAGCCTCTGTCAGTCACCCTTTGTAAATATTGCATCTCTACTGTATGTCTGCTCTCTGCTAATGCGGTCTACCTCCTCCTGTCCCCAGCATGCTTGTGCGACGGCTGCCAATCCCCCCTCCCCAGAGACCAAACATTTTAGCGCTTCATAAATTCCTAATGAGCGTTCTCAAGTCACCGGCTACTTCCACCCACTGGTCGTTCAACCTGTTACAACAAACAAACAGTGTGGCGTACACATGTTTCGGCACATTTCTAGCTGCACTCACTTCACACATACAGTACTCAGAGGGCCGGGCCTGGAGGTGTCGAAAAGAGAATGGCTGCAGTTGTCGACAGCTACAAGACTGTAGTTCCTTTTTCCGTGAGGTGGCAAGAGAGGGTAGAGTCACCATGATACACAGTTCAGCTGTGGGAGACTTTATTGATTGCCAGCTTGGCTATGTTTAGACTTAAATATTACCTGCCTTAACTGGCAGAAATGTCCATGCAGGTCCACAGTGACTAGTTATAGGTGAACTTTGGGGCTGTGTGGGTGGAGCAAACACAAACTTATCCCACGTGGGCCCCAACTGGGCGTGTGAACACAGGGCTTACAGTAGTTTTGAATGTTGGAGTCCCGATATGGGTTTTATACGGTCAGATCCACTATGGACCTACCCACATGTGTGGCCCCACGTGGGACCAAATCAACTATGTGGTGATTCCTTGTGAATAACCATTGAGTATTTGTTCTTCAGACACCTTTCTCACTCACTATGTGTTAACAGACCTCTCTACATTGAATCATACTTGTTATTAACCTCTGTCTCTCTTCCACAGCATGTCTTTATCCTGTCTTGCTTCTCTCACCCCAACCAATCGCAGCAGATGGCCCCGCCCCTCCCAGAGCCTGGTTCTGCCGGAGGTTTCTTCCTGTTAAAAGGGAGTTTTTCCTTCCCACTGTCGCCAAAGTGCTGCTCATAGGGGGTCATATGATTGTTGGGTTTTTCTCTGTATGTATTATTTTAGGGTCTACATTACAATGTAAAGCATCTTGAGGCGACTGTTGTTGTGATTGTGTAAATAAAATTGAATTGAATTGAATTGAATTGAATAAGGAGTTTATTTACAGTGGGGCAAAAAAGTATTTAGTCAGCCACCGATTGTGCAAGTTCCCCCACTTAAAATGATGACAGAGGTCAGTAATTTGCACCAGAGGTACACTTCAACTGTGAGAGACAGAATGTGAAAAAAAAATCCATGAATTCACATGGTAGGATTTGTAAAGAATTTATTCGTAAATCAGGGTGGAAAATAAGTATTTGGTCAATAACAAAAATACAACTCAATACGTTGTAACATAACCTTTGTTGGCAATAACAGAGGTCAAACGTTTACTATAGGTCTTTACCAGGTTTGCACACACAGTAGCTGGTATTTTGGCCCATTCCTCCATGCAGATCTTCTCAAGAGCAGTGATGTTTTGGGGCTGTCGCCGAGCAACACGGACTTTCAACTCCCGCCACAGATTTTCTATGGGGTTGAGGTCTGGAGACTGGCTAGGCCACTCCAGGACTTTCAAATGCTTCTTACGGAGCCACTCCTTTGTTGCCCGGGCGGTGTGTTTTGGATCATTGTCATGTTGGAAGACCCAGCCTCGTTTCATCTTCAAAGTTCTCACTGATGGAAGGAGGTTTTGGCTCAAAATCTCACGATACTTGGCCCCATTCATTCTGTCCTTAACACGGATCAGTCGTCCTGTCCCCTTGGCAGAAAAACAGCCCCATAGCATGATGTTTCCACCCCCATGCTTCACAGTAGGTATGGTGTTCTTGGGATGCAACTCAGTATTCTTCTTCCTCCAAACACGACGAGTTGAGTTTATACCAAAAAGTTCTACTTTGGTTTCATCTGACCACATGACATTCTCCCAATCCTCTGCTGTATCATCCATGTGCTCTCTGGCAAACTTCAGACGGGCCTGGACATGCACTGGCTTCAGCAGCGGAACACGTCTGGCACTGCGGGATTTGATTCCCTGCCGTTGTAGTGTGTTACTGATGGTGACCTTTGTTACTTTGGTCCCAGCTCTCTGCAGGTCATTCACCAGGTCCCCCCGTGTGGTTCTGGGATCTTTGCTCACCGTTCTCATGATCATTTTGACCCCACGGGATGAGATCTTGCGTGGAGCCCCAGATCGAGGGAGATTATCAGTGGTCTTGTATGTCTTCCATTTTCTGATGATTGCTCCCACAGTTGATTTTTTCACACCAAGCTGCTTGCCTATTGTAGATTCACTCTTCCCAGTCTGGTGCAGGTCTACAATTCTTTTCCTGGTGTCCTTCGAAAGCTCTTTGGTCTTGGCCATGGCGGAGTTTGGAGTCTGACTGGTTGAGGCTGTGGACAGGTGTCTTTTATACAGATGATGAGGTCAAACAGGTGCCATTCATACAGGTAACGAGTGGGGGACAGAAAAGCTTCTTACAGAAGACGTTACAGGTCTGTGAGAGCCAGGGATTTTCCTTGTTTGAGGTGACCAAATACTTATTTTCCACCCTGATTTACGAATAAATTCTTTACAAATCCTACCATGTGAATTCATGGATTTTTTTTTCACATTCTGTCTCTCACAGTTGAAGTGTACCTCTGGTGCAAATTACTGACCTCTGTCATCATTTTAAGTGGGGGAACTTGCACAATCGGTGGCTGACTAAATACTTTTTTGCCCCACTGTATTCATCTGTTTTATTTTGAAGGTTAGTCCCTTGTGTTTTTTTCTCCTTTGCTTTTCCCCTACCCTTGTCAGTGTCATAGAGTGACATATTATTAACCCTTTAAACTTGTCAGTCAACAATTAAATGGCTCATTTATGAAGCATAAACCTTTTACCATTATTATCATTTTTATTTCCTCAAAACAGTTGTTCTCAGAGCGTGACTATGCTGTCATAAACACAGCACATAAGCTGCAAGCAGGCCAAAATCATTAGACAGAGGCATAATAAATAATTTAGAATGGCCCTCTCCAACTATAATGATACACAGACAACTTCTCAGGGGTTAATTTACAGCCATGTAATCACACAGAGTAACAGCTTGTCAGTGGTTTTCTCAAGCAGGAAAGTCTGCCATCAAGATGGTCATAAAATCTCAGCATCTGTTATGAATAGCAGGGAGCGAGACTCTTTTATATGGAGGACTTTTTCACCACGGTGCAGTTCATTTTCTTCCAAAACAGATGTATGAGCTCAATCTGAACCTGATCTTCAACAAGCTGTACAATGTAAAGGCTGAGAAATTCCAAGAGTTAGATCTGTCACACTGCATGATTTTTCTTTCCAATATAGTGTCTATATTTACAATTATGGGGAAGCCCAGTATATGAAGCTATCAACAAAAGCAGGCAACAAAAGTATTTCAATTTTATCTACTGTCAGGTCAAGCTGGGTGCCAGACTTTTAATATAGATCACAAGTTCTGAAAAACACCTCATAATGACAGGTCAGTAAGAAAAAATTAGACAGAATCTAGATTCTCTTCATATCAGAATAATATTCATTTTCATTAATAACCAGCTTTTACCATAACTGTTAAAAGTGACAGAGTGAGAAAGAGTTTACCCCACAACTGCTTTGGTTTCACATACACGTAGGGCTGCCACAAACGATTATTTTGATAGTCGACTAGTCACCGATTATTTTTGCGATTAGTCGACTAATCAGATCATCATCCATTGGACGTAAAAGTACATCTTATTGCATCAGCAGCATCTGCTCTTATATAACTATCATTAGCTTACAGCTTTAAGTGTTTCAGGTATGTGCTAACTAAAAATAAAGACAAGATGGTAGTTTATTAAATTTTAATGAAGTTTGCAGATTGTTTCGGTGGAGTTTAATAAACTCCTTGCTATCTAAAATATAACAGGACACCGGAGTAAATTATCGAGCATCTCACACTTCTGATAATCAGCTGTCTGCTTGACGTTTATTCAGCTGTGTAAAAACTATAACTTTAATCTCAGCCAAACCGATTTACTCAGGAACAAATAAAATACTAAAAAAAGCCAAACAATAACATTTTTAAGTTATCTAAGTGACTTATATATCATGTTTAACCTGAGTAGCGAAAGACGGCGGTGGGTTTGAAAACGATTTGCCGGGAGTCCGGTGTTCTCACGGCTCTAGTTAGCCTAGCCCCCGGCTAGCTATCGAGCTAGTGGGTAACAGACGTCTCCGAAAACGTCGGAGCGCTTTTGAAAATATGTGGTGTCTTGATAAACTGAGCAGATATTTGAGGTTTACACAGCTACATTCTCGCCTGAAAATATGTTAAACGTTTATTTTGTGACCCAGAAAGAATAATAAGAGTAATATTAAAACTAACTAGCTGCCGCCATTGTTGGAAACTGAGCTGGGCTGCGCTATGAATTCTGGGACAGCTTCTTCTTCTTCGGGGTTTAACGGCAGCTGGCATCCTTGTACATGCAGTGCTGCCATCTTCTGTTTCAGTCCGTTATTACACTCTTAAATCCTACTACTTATTCCTGCGTCTTTTGTGATCTTACAAAGCTTCAAACGACGCGTCGACTATTAAATTAGTCGTTGACGATTTTGATAGTCGACGTAATCGTGACTAGTCGACTAATCGTGGCAGCCCTAATACACGCAAAGAAAATGAAGACCCCCAAACTACCTCTACACGTTACTGCTTGGATGTTTATTTTAAGATGAGAAAGCCTGATGGATATAAAACCCCACCATATCCCAACAGTTTCAGATAGATACACTGGGAGTGCATTTACGTTTTAGAGGAAAATAGTCAGGGTGGGGGTTGAATGGGGAGATGGGAGAGCTGGAAAGCTCTCAGACAGTGACACAGAGGCCGCTATGTACACAGAGATGGGACGAGAATGCAAAGAAAAGGGAGAAGGGTGGAAGAGATGCTCTGACAGAGGTCAAAAGCACGCTTCAGCTTAGTCGTCATCCACAACCTCCTTGAAATGAACGTTTCTATTCCTCTTCAGTCTCTTTTTCTGTATCTATTTCTTTTCCAGCTGTCTGATTGCATTCTCTTCTCACCTTCATCTCTCCTTCACACTACTTTAACCCTGCCTTCAACATTCTGTTTTTTTCCACCTTTACACAAGGATACAGGTACAAAAACAACAAACCAGAGCAAAAAAAAAAAACAAAAGACACATGAAGCCACCTCCTGATCTGCATTTATTATCCACTATTATCCACTGGACCTTTCTTGCAGCTAAAAATTTGGAAAATTAAACAACACATATGCTCTGCTGTGCTGTGGCTCGTGGTTCATGAAAATTGAAAAAGAAAATCAACTACTTTATAAATAATTAAGGTACTTGGGCCCTACATCCAGCAATGCATCTGAATCTGGTTAAAACTAGACACTCCTCACAGTCTATTCCCTCTTACTCTGACACTGAGTAATATCTAATAAAGAAGAACCCACACATAAACACAATTTGTATTTTGGGGAACATAATATTGAATATTCAGTTATAAATTAACAGCCCAAGACTATTTATCATAATGGTTGCTTGCAAGCAAAGAGACAGTACGTGGGAGGCTGCTGGCTGTCATCAAGCGTGTGTACCACCGTTAAATAATAATCTTATTAACGGCTGTGATAAAATAGAAAGACATAACACATACACATGCGCATCTCAGAGATACGTTACGCATTGTTTTTGCAGCGGGGTAAAGCACACTTTTGAGGATCTGTTGATAACGCTGGGACCGCACGAGCAAGATCAAAACAAGAGCTAGCAGAATGTTGAAACAGGAGATAAAAGATTTATGTGGACCCTATCAATACTCAGTCAGCCGTCAGCCTGGTTGGCAGATAATGGCTGCAGTCTGCATCGCTTTGGGCCACATCTTGTTGGATTTTCTGTTCATAGTCTCTCACAATAACGGGCTTTTTATCAATATTACTAAAAATGAATATAAAACAGCAATTGAAAGACAGCAAACATCATGGGACGGGATCATTTTGACACATAGACAATTTGCACTAATAATTGCACATTAACTAAATGAATACTAGCTAAAAAGAAAAGAAAATCACATTGGGGAGCGGTGCTACTGCTTTATTTAAGTACTGTAAAGACAGATTGACGGTAAAGAATAAAATAGAGGAGAAATGCATCAAAATAAGTCATTACCAGGAGAGGAGGCGTGTCTGCTGTGGGGAGGTTTTTCAGCTTTAAAAAATGAGTCTTGTTTTGTTTTGTTTCTGGTCGTTCTGTGGCTGGAAGTGGTTCAGGCAGCTCCACCCACACACAGCCACTGGGGTCCAGGTGGGTTTTTCTTTTTCTGATGACATCATTTGTGTCACAAAGTCTAAAAGAATAAGTCCAAATGAAGCTACTGTAAATATCTACAAAGGCTCGTGAATCATTACACCGTGAAACTGTCAGAAAACACTTTTTAGGTTTATACAAACTATTTAAATCCTTCAGTGCATCCGTTCTCTGTTCCCTTCACATGGCTCTGGCGTTACCCACATGCCATTACATTATCATGCTGAAGCAACACCAACCCTCTCCCACGCCCATCATGCCCACACACAGAGGCATACTCTCTAACAGCTTCTACATGGCAGCTTGTGCCAGACTTGTCTTAATTGACATTACTTTTCCCAGAGCCAAAATCACAAAGAGGAAAAAGTGATATTGTTCAATTATGAATCCCACGCATGTATAATAGATGGACTCTCACTTTTTTTTGCGCGTGTTCTTCCTTAGTAATTCTCAGAAGAGGGGCAGGAACCGGTGGGGGTGGGATGGGGGTCCTTTTGAGTTAGCCTCTTCCTCTTCCTGTGTGGAATAATGCTTGGCACACTCCCAGATGTCAGCACCTATTGGTGGCAGGCCCTGCTGAAGACTCTAATCGTGGATTGCAGGTGACTCCTCGTGCAATCTTCTCTTTGCGGAGCCTCTGCTACTACGTTCGGAGCTCAAGGGCAACGGACAAGCTTCGGTCACGGAGAGTGCACACAGGCGTGTCAGATGGATCTATGCGCTTGTGTGTGTGTGTGTGTGTGTGTGTGTGTGGGAGGTGGGGTTAATGTCTGGTAGCCCAAGAACATAGAGACTGACATGGGCTTGGTTCACTGGTGAGCCAGCAGGGAGTCAATGCAGGCAGGAATGTTGCTGATTTAGCCTTTCCAGCATGACAGAGAATAGCAGTTGTAGTTATCTTTTAAAAATCAAGATGGGGTTAAAAAAAATTCTCAGTTATATAACATCTCAAAAATATTAACCAAATAATGTTTATATATTTTTCCTTCAGTATTTGCTTGCAGACCAATTGCCAGTCAGTGGTTGCTTCACTGAGGCAATTTATTTAAGTAAATGTGAGATCAATACAGGTCCCACTAACACACAGCATAAATAGGCCTATGCATTAGCCTGTGCATTAGACCACTGATGTGTCAGGGTTTTTTTTGCGCAGCTTGTATTTACCTCAACCAAACATCATTAATCAACTTTTACTGAATGAGTATGGAGGCTCCTTTTTTTTCTCGATGAAATGCCAACAAAAGAGAATTTTTATGACATATTATCCGGGTTGACTGCTTGGTTCCCACAACAAAAGCCTGATTTTCACCCTTTCTTCTGTGATTTTATCACATTCAATGAGCTATTAGCCCAAAACGTGCTCAGCCCAAGGCTGTTAATGTATTTAAACACTGGAGCCTGATTGGGTATTAACCACAATGTGGCCTATGTGGTCTGCACCAGGTCAGCGGGCACCAGGGCATCAAGACATTAGGGCATCTCCACTGGGGCAAACAAGGACTGAGCCACACTGACAGCTCATAGCAGGCGATGCAGGTAATTAAGGCAAAGCTCTGCAGTGGCTGCCTGGGGAGGAGAGGAGAGTGTGGTGGTTGGGGGAGTAGAAAATGGGGGTTGGATAGGGAGGGGTGGAGATAGGGTGGAGGACAGGATGGCCTCATGATGGCAGTGAGTAAGCAAGCACCCACCCCACCCCCTACCCTCTCCACTGTTGCCCTAGGGGCTTACACAATGAGCGGTAAAGAGAAGCGCTGCACCGAGCTGAGATGCACTGATCGAAGAACAGAGTCCCCTCACTCTCCCAAATCACCGGCGCCCAATTTGCCCTCATGAATAATGTTGAGCGATGTGCTCGGTGCCACGCAGCCACTATGTAAAACCAATGATACCCTTCTCTGATGTCAACTCTCTGGAGGGTGAGCAAAGAATCACTGTGGAGTGGGTTAGTTGATGCATATGAATGCTCATTTACATAAGCGCTAACATAAGAGGAGGGAGTTCCTACATACTGTGCACTTTGAAGACATTAATCAGTTACATCACTAAGGCGGGAATGGACAAACACGGCAAATAGACTGAGACGGAGAGGTAGAGAGTAGATAAAGTTCTAGTAACTGATACTAACATGCAAAAGCACATCAGGAGAAAGAAACAACCATCTGAGATAATGCTCCATTATGCTTCCCAAGTGATGCTATGTTGACATGACTGCATTTACCTAATATTAGGTCACATGGAAATTCAAGCGTGGATCAGAGCTTAATGTAGACTCTAGTCATTTCCCAGCCTTCTGGAGCCACAGAAGTCAGTTCTCATTATGAGTTACGGAGCTAACTACAGTAAAAGTAGCTTTCCATATCTATTCTGTGACACATTAGCTTTCTTATCTACCTACAAGCCACAAGTCTGGTCCAGACTGAGTTACTTTAGTCTGAAACACAGATATTCATGATATTCAGTGGATGACTCCTACTGAGTTCAGTAATACACACTTTTCCCAAAACATTTTTGGCTTTAATGAACGCTTTATCAAGTTCTGGATTGGTTGCCATGAGATCTGATTCACACGTTCTTGTTCCACTTCAGGATGACCTGTGGTGATTATTTAAACTTTCCTCCAACTCTTCTCTCTCAAAATTTCTCAAGTTCTGTGGTTTAACCCCCCCACCCCGAAACAGGGACAATGAAGAGCTGCAAACTTCCAAGCTAGGGAATAGGGATGGGTATCGTTTAGGTTTTATCCGATACCAAACCGGTACTTTTGAAACGGTGCCGGTGCTTAAACGGTGCTCAAACCGGTGCTTAAAGAATGGAGAACACAAAATTGGTCCAAAAACCTCTCATGTTCAGCTGTTTTTTTGTAAAAAGATAACAATGTTAGTCTTTTCTGCAGCTATGGGGCATATATGGTATCACTCTTGGCTGGAAGCAGCTTAAACAATGGAAAAAACACAAACTTTGTCCAAAAACCTCTCATGTTTAACTGTTTTCCACTTTTTCTTTGGTCATTTTAGCCTTTTTGGCCAGGGTGAAGGGAGTATCTGCCATCAAACAAGAAGACAGCCGCATGTAGCTATGATGATGTTTGCTAGTTCACCTTACATGCATTAATGTAATAACGTGGTTAGCCTACTCAACGTAAATTACACACGAACATCATGAAGCTACTCACGCAGAGAAGAACGGCTGCTGCTGCATCATCATCCGTCACCACCACACCCGCAGTAGATGTGCTCGGTGTGAGGTCTCGCAGCAAGCTATCAAATACGGCGCATTTTTCTGCTTTAAAAAAAAAACGCTATGCGTCGCCAGGTGTTTCATCGGATTTGAGGTGTTACCTCCTTTGACAGTATCACAGTATCAGCTTAAAGCACTTGTTGCAGCTGCTGAGTTTGCATATTTTGCTGTGAAGTACAGCCAGACTTTTGACCGCTTCGCCTTGGGCATTTTTAATCTGTAGCTCTGCTCTAAAAGTACGTACGTACCTGGGCCCGCCTACTATCCTCGGAAACGTAAAATGATTGGCTAGAATTCAAAGTGTATCACAGCTCAGGAAAAAAAGCACCGAAATGTGCGCTGCTTTTCGGTCTGGTTACTACCGTTTATGTCAGAACCGGTGCCATCATGGCACCGGACACCGGTACCCATCCCTACTAGGGAAGCAGTGGGGAGCATCTCTGCCATTAACCAACGGCCTTGTTGAGGGTAACAGAACCAAGGACAACCAATTCAAATGTTCAGTTACTGTTAGGATATAATTCTTTCAAGCATGTGCAAACTTTTAGGACATCATAGGTTTGCTGTGGCTCCAGAGGATCAATACCTTTGGCTCATCCCACCAAAGCACTGAATTCAAGAGTTCCAAGACAACAAAGTAGGGTACATTTGCTTACATCTCTATTATTATAACCAGATAATATTGCTGCCGCTCCAATGCTTTAATTGTTCCAAACCTTAACAGCGGACATGCATGGATGACATATTTCCCTGTTCAGCTGTCGATTGGTTCTTTGGAGGGGCCGAATAACTAGAACTACCTTTAGATTTCCCTTTCAGCGCCACGCCTTTCTCTTATTTTTGGCTCTGAATCAGTCAGCCAGCAGAAGATGTAATGGAAGGATCAACGACTGGTGGTCTTCTGTTAGATGGAGGTGACAGTGGAGAGGTACACTCAGGGTTCAAGGTGAGCAGGAACGACTAGCAACACCATTCTAGCACATTTAATAATAAGTCAACATACCTCATAGACAGGCTTCATTCATTTCATTGCCTTGTGTTACATCCACATTTAGGGTTACTTTGTTAACCACCAGGTGAACTAAAGTAGAAGCTGAGTAGAAGCAGCCTACTGACAGTTATTAACAGCCGTGGGCTGAGAGAAAAAGAAAATGTTATGTCTATAACATCTTAGTCTAAGGAGCTTGGAAAGAAAAGCGTCTGGACTTCTTTAACTTGCTTGAAGACGTTTCACCTCTCATCCGAGAAGCTTCTTCAGTTCTAAGGTCAAATGGTGGAGAGTCCCAGATTTAACCCCAGTGGGAGTTTCCCCACCAAAGAGGGACAAAAGGACCCCCTGATGGTCCTCTACCTCAGCGGTCCCCAACCCCCGGGCCTCGGACCGGTACCGGTCCTTGAGTCGTTTGGTACCGGGTCGCGAGAGTTGAGGCTCAGGTGTGAAATGTATGGTTTTCAGGGTTTTTATCGGTTTTCAGCGTTATTTTGTTATTGTTTTTATCGTTAACTCGGTTTTCCTGGGTCTTTTCAGGTGTGTTATGAATAAATCTTCTTTTGTTTCGGTACCGGTACTAGTTTTATTTTGTTGTATTTATCCGCGACACCTTAAAGGCCGGTCCGTGAAAATAATGTCGGGCATAAACCGGTCCGTGGCGCCAAAAAGGTTGGAGACCGCTGCTCTACCTAATCACATGAGCCAAGGTGTGAAAGCGGGTGTGGGTCACAATCAGCCAGGGTTTCGGGTGAGCTCATTGTGAAATCTGGCCCCACCCTATCATGCGATTTTCTGGGGTCAGATGACCCAGGATGTGAGTGGGTGTTAAGGCATCTGGAGAGGGATCTCAAAACTGGATTATAGATGGTAGACAGTTGGTGTCGTAAGCCCCGCCTCTGTTCAAAGATGGTCGCTCACAGTGGACATAGATGCTTCTTTCACTCCTCTTTCAAACCATCTGTCCAAAATGTGAACATTGGCATCCTCAAAAGAGTGACCTTTGACCTTTAGATGCAGATGGCGTCTTGTCCTGTGGAGGTGGCTCTTCTATGTTGTGCTTGTGAAGTGGCTGTTTGGTCTCTCCGGTGTAGAGGTCTGGGCATTCCTCGCTGCACTGTACAGCAAACACCACATTGTTAAGTCTGTGTTTTGGAGTTTTGTTTTTCAGGTGAACCAGTTTTTGTCTGAGTGTGTCGCTGGGTCTGAACCTTCACAGACGTCTATAACATCTGTTCCATGATGGAGAGAAACACGGTACAGCACACGTAGCATGAGATGAGATGCTCTTGCTCTACAGTCAGGACACGTGTGGGTGGGATATCCCGTACTAGAATCAACTGACAATGACCTGCTGACGATCATTTCAAATAATGCTTTTTAAAAACACAGTCTGACATTCTGGGAAGTTTGAAATTTGGACTTAAATGTCTAAATGTCTTTATCTCAGTTCTGAATGAAAGATAAATGTTATGCTTGCAGCTTCATGCAACCTGCAGTTTTGAGATCACTGTGAGGCTTTCAAAGAATCAGTTGAACTCCACAAATC
This sequence comes from Neolamprologus multifasciatus, assembly GCF_963576455.1. Lineage (NCBI taxonomy): Eukaryota > Metazoa > Chordata > Actinopteri > Cichliformes > Cichlidae > Neolamprologus > Neolamprologus multifasciatus. Next base: position 4,103,917 of record NC_140448.1, on the reverse strand, counting down.
CCAGAACATCCATAAAGCGATTCTTTCTTTAACCTTCACTTAAACAACTTCGTCATAATAATTACTTGGCTTTAGAGGCATTAGTTTAAGCATTAGAAACCAAATTCATACATTTTCCCTACGATCTTGAAGTATTTCTTTAACTTCATTTTCTTTGTACTTATTAAAAGAGAATATTGTCAGTCACTCCGAGTACACCCCGAGAACGTTAACATGACTGCGTATTTTGCACTGAAAATGGTATTTTTTTTCTATTTCAGCAATAGGAGCACATTTTTTGAGAGAGGATGTTTTAGTTAGAGATGCCCTCGTGAGTTCTTGACTTGTATCTCTGAACAGTGCTACAGCACTTGACTTAAATTTGTATAAAATCTAGTGAGGCACAATATACGCCGTGCATGCTGTTAGAGGGTGGGAGAGTGGCATTATTTCTGTTTGAGTAAAATTCCTCCTACCTCTGCTCGCTATACCATCAAGTGCTATTCAACTGACTGAGCCGACAGAGAGAGAGGTAGAGATAGGGAGAGAAAGAGGATCTCAGGTGAGCTGAGGAGGAGGACATTAAACCCAGCAGGAAGGGATGAACGAGGAGATTTGCTGGAGGAGGAAGGCTGACAGCCTGAAGATCATCCACAGTACTGGTACTGCGACACAGCACAGGAGCTTAGAGCCTAAAGAAAAAACGTTTGGTATGCATCTGAGCAGAGTAATTATAGCACAGCTGGATTTTGTTTCTTCTGTGAGAAAGAAAGAGAAGAAAGTGAGAGAAAGCATGGTAGTGTATGTTGCGCTCTAAAAGTAGTTATAAAACTTACATTTTTCTGAATTGTTGGGAAAATCTTTAAAGACTATTCTTATTTAACAGTGTTTTGTTTTTGGACACATTTCTAGTTAATTTTTGTAGTTTACTGGCTCCAGGAGGTCAGAGTTCAGATGTGTGATGTCATCAGTCAGCGCAGAAAAAACAAACAAACAGTGTCTGAGACGTGAGGAAGCGATGTTTTGCTGATGATACGCTATGCTGCCTGTAAACTCCAAACTGAACTGAGGAGAATAAAGTTGCAAGAAAAAGGAGAATGGAGTCATGTCTCTCTGAGGGTGCAACATGTACTTCACCACTAACCTGTTTTTCCTTTTGACTTCATCTGACATATGCTGGATTGCAGCTTTTGGTCATTCACGCCAACATGTTTAGTCACCACTGAGTGAGAAGTTTATCTCTGGTGTATTTCACTTTCCACCTTTTGATCACTTTGACGTGTTTTTAGATGAGACACGTGCTCCATTTGTAACAGACAGAATCGTTGGGATCATGTTCGTCGTTTCAAAGGAAAGAAACAACAATGCTCACTCATTCGGTCTGCTAAACACGAGTGCAAATGTGTGGGACATGTATGAACTTTGACTGGTGAGATGTTGCATTGGTGAAAAAGTACATTTCCACTTAAAATGCTTGATCAGTACAAAAGGAAACTTTTAAAATAAGACGCTTGGCTGCTTAATCCTTCGAGTATTTGGTGTTACAAGTACTGGCAGATGTATTTTTCCTGAGCCCTAAATGGATACATGTATTTATTTCACTCATTTACTGGATGAACATATAAACAGTCTTTCACAGGCACTGGTTATTGTATCAAAATAAACACAACACAATTTCCTTAACCGTGTATCACACGAACAGATTAGAGAATTTTCCGCCTCTGTAGCGAGCTATAACAGGAAGACATTTTGCTTCATTGCCATGTTGTTTTCCCATTATCCCGGGGCACGGTGAATGCCATTTGCAGGAGAGAAAGAAGGAGGCGAAATGTGGCGGTTAACAGTGGAGGGCAAATCAAAGTCCTGGGGTTAAATGGGATTGTGGGTCAGATGACTAGACATTGCTGCCTTTCTGCTCACGGCCATACTCTTCTGCCTCAGAAAAATATCCCCGCTCCCCTCCCATCACTGTCTCCCTCATCCCTTCCCCCCCCCCCTCCTCCTCCACTCATCAGCCCACCATTTCCCTTTGAGGCAACAGCATTTTGTCTTTAGTAACCCCACTAGAAAAGACGATCCTTATTGCTTCTATGCAAAAAAAAAAAAATGTGAGCCAATTTGTTAAGCGTGGATTTTTGTGGTTCTTAACAATTGTTTAGAATTTGTGATGTTTTCATGTGTCTAGCTCCACTTTAGCTTTTTCATATATATCCAGTCACAGTCGCACTAGCAATGCTAGCTTTACAGAACTTCAAAAAACCATGCAGTCGTGCACGAGGCTATCTGCAACCTCACTAATATAAATCACTCTGACGGATACACAGTCAATTGAGAGGAACAGGGACAGGCGACGGCTGAGAAAATGGCAGATATCTGCATTAGAGCTGCACTCAATCAGCACACAGATGGGAGTGAGCTTTTATTAACCATCGTGTTTTCGGTGATTACTGCGCAGCTGTACATCAACGCCGCCGTTTCATTCGCGTCCGTAACTACCTTCCGACGCAGCCTCGCGTACTCCCCGTCCTATACCTGAGCTGTGTGAATTATGCCGGCAGCACCGGCGACAGCGGCCCTGCAAACACTGCCAGGCAGCAAAACACACATCAACATATTCAGAGCGTTTAGTGCCTGGGATTAATCAAATTATAATTTAATCATCTGATCAAACAGCAATTAGCATAATCACTTCTGGGGAAGGCCTGATAGAGCTGAGACTGGAGCGGAATGGAGCTGGGGGCGAGCAACACTTTAATGAAACATTTGCCAGAATGTTTGAAAATGTTACACATTTTGGGCTACAGGAAACGAGCTGGACTGTGAATGTTAATCAGCACGGTCTGGTATGCTTAATGAATATGTCTGACAGCCACAGAGGAAGAAATTACAAGTGAGTATTTTCTATTTTCTCAGTGATTGTCTTTTATGGTTTAACATTGGGTAATCTTTATTGTAAACACCCCCCATAAAAAAGGTTTATTCTAAAATGATTAAAATCTGGTTCATTTTTAGCTTTTCCCTCTCTACACAAACTGACCACAGAATTCGAGTTCAGCTGATAAAATCATTTCCCAGCAGTTTAATTTAGTTTAGCAGAACATTGCTCCCACTTGTTCAGGGCAAGACTCAATTAATATTTTTATGAAATCACGTTCTAAAGTCTACAATTAACGCAAGGACAGCGAATTTGGACGAACATGCAAAAATGCTTAAAATCATTGGTCTTGTTAATCTTGCAAGCTCGAGGTCTTTTATATCACTGACATGAACGAGATGGTAAATGGACTGGTTCTTATATAGCGCTTTTCTACTCTTCTGAGCACTCAAAGCGCTTTATACAACTTGTGCATTCACCCATTCACACCCATTCACACAAGCACATTTCTCTAGGTGCTTTCTAGATAACATTCACACACATTCATACTCCGATGGATGCATCGGAGAGCAATTTGGGGTTAGTATCTTGCCCAAGGATATTTGGCATGCAGATTAGGGGAAGCCAGGAATCGAACCACCAACCTTCCGATCAGTAGATGACCTGCTCTACTACCTGAGCTACAGCCACCCAATGCTGTTTGAACCTCTTGCCTCTGTGTTTCATCCCATGCAGCAATCATTGCAACGCAGTCTTTCACTTTGTTCACGTGAAAATGTGTAAACAGCATGAAATCGATATGGAGTGAAGCTCAAGAGGAATACTTTGTAACATTACTGTGTTTCAGATGCTTCTGTTGTAAACATCTCATTCTGGTTTCGACAGTGTTAGTTTAGTATAATTTGCTGACGTCCCTTCACGTCTTCTCAGGGATAACAAATGAGAACTTCCTTCTGTTGTCTGTGAGGTAAAACCAACAATCTGATCTGTGCACAGATCTGTTGTTTTGCAGCAGTTGCATCATTTTTGTCTGTTCTACACACTTTTTTTTAAAATAATGTGAAAATGTCAAATCAGGCAAAACAGGAAGATTAAACATATATAAATTCAGTGCATTATGAAGATGCTCCATTATCAAATATTGTTGATGGGAAACAGTGTTTGTCAACAATTTTAACCTCATATCTGCTCATTGCAACTGAATCATGGCACAAGTTTAGTGTTCTTCTCCCTTTTGGATTGATTTTTTTCCCCTTTAATATATTTTTTGGCCTTTTACTGGCTTTATTGGACAGATACAGTGAAGACTGACAGTAAAGCCATGCAGCAAAGGGCCGCGGGTCAGACTCAAACCTGGGTTGGCCGCCCTCAGCAGCATATGGTTGCCCGCTCGGTCCAGCTGAGGTAAACTGGCGCCCTTGGATTGAGTTTTGATCCCATTTGTAGAAGGGGCCACTCCATAATGTGTCCAGAACTTGGCTCTGGTGTTTATTTTTTTATACCTGATGGATAACCACAGCCAAGCTCTAAACTTCTGTGGATACAGCTGACAGGAGCGGTCCCCATAGTGGTCTTCTGCTGCTGTAGCCCATCAGCTTCAACATTCAGCATGTTGCTCTCCGTGGTTGTAACCAGCAGTTTGGTTTTTATTAGTGCAAAGTAGTCCGGCCATTCTCCTCTGACCTCTGACATCAACAGAGCTCACTTGATATTTTGGTCTTTTGTGTACAATTCTCTGCAAACCCCAGAGGTGGTTGTGTGGTACAGATCCAATAGATCTGCAGTTTTTATCATACCTGTATGACACCAATAACCATGCCACGTTTAACGTCACTTCTCCTTTCTTTACCATTCTGATGCCCAGTTTGAGCTTGATTATGCCCGTATGGATAAATGCAGTGAATTGTTGCAATGTGATTGGCCGATTAGACATTTGTGTTAAAGGGCAGTTTAACAGATGAACCAAATAAAGTCCAAGAGTGTATTTCATATGCAAAACTCACTACTTTCACAGTGATACACGGTATGCTTTAGATAATAAAAGTAAAAATTTTGTTTATATAAATGTAACATTTTATCCGAAATATTAGAAATGAAGTCCATTTCAATAAAATCCTCCAAGTTCAAGGACAAACAGCCGAGGTCTTTATTTTGAGAGCTTATGTTACCTCTTGTTGTACCTGACTGGTCACAGCATTAACCTACTGCCCTATTTTCTAATGAAAGCCTACATATGCAAATAACTTAGGTAACTGTGATCTTGTTAAATCACTAGTCCGGATAAGATGTACCGGAAACTCTAGTCCATTGTTTTTAACCACTTTACTTGCTCTGTAACACTGTCTCATTGTACACTCACGCAAGGCCATTTCTGAAGAATGCAGCTTACATGTCAAAGATGTTCTGGTCATCAGGTTAGACAACAAGCTAAACTGCAGTGATCCATCAGTTAAACTGTGTAAAACTGATCTGAGCCAAAATGTCATTCAATACTTTTGAGTATTACCTTTAATCTGTGAGTCCATGTTAAGTGCTAGATGTGCAGATGTGCTGTATATGAATACCATAGCCATAAGCACCGACAACAACTTTTATAGTTACCACTTATCTGTGAAACACCCATACGCCTGAATGCATGTTGTAGTGTTTGGCTGATCTAATGATTGCATAGCATTTTGTACTTTAACCTTATTAAGTTTATCTTCATATATCTTTAATAAACTATCATGTCAGCTGCAATATGGACTAGAACCAGAAGAAAAAGCAGCAGGATGCTCTGAATTATCATTACAATGTCAAGAACAAAGGGCTCGAGCAATTTCTGTCACTCATACCAGTTCATTTGGGCTGTGGCACTCGCAGCCATGAACTTTAACTGGACGAAGGATAAAAAAGGCAGTTCAGTCTTCATACGTGTAAAAAAAATGCTGAGAATAATCTTGTTTCTGCATGGAAAAGCAAGGCGATTTGATATGACTCTTTGAGTTTTAGATACCACATAACACAAGCTGACTGTGTGCGTCCCTCTTCCCCCCTCTCTTCCTCCTCTTTTTCTGCCTCACTACACACCATCATCTCCTTAAGCATTCTGGTCTGGGTTAAATGAAACCTTTAACAGTTCAATGTGCATCCATTAACATATGCTTGAGTCTACTCACAGCCAAGCTAAGGCGTAAGCATGCAGTGGCAAAAACAAACAAAAAAAAAATCTCGATCCGATGGCACGGACAAATCCCGGAGTGATTAGCGAGTCCACAAAAACAGTCTCTAATGCCTTCTAACGTTACCGAATGAACCAGATTTCATAACACCTTGAAGAAAAACAACAAATGTGAGCGAAATCTATCCTACTGCGACACTCTAAGCTAATATAAGAGCACAAACACTGTTTATTTCATAATAAATGCATTTAGGTTTTAGAATATATTGACTTTACAGTTTCTACTAACGGTAAACAAGCATGTATGAATACAGCTGTCAGAAATGACTATCTCGAGCATGAGTGCCGATCCTAACTGAACAAAATCAAGACATGACAACTATGCACTTACAGAGTAAACACGCTGAGTTTAAACTCATGTTCCCGGTGGCCTACATTGCATTGACTGGTGTGCTGATATTAACGTGCTACTGAGGAACTGAGCTCAGTTATTGTTTGCTGATGTGTGTTGCTGTGACTCCGTCAACCCGTCCTGTCTCTATGTGGACTGACAGATGTATACCAAAAGACCAGAGTCTGCACAGACCTAGTTTCCTACTGGCCCTGATGTGACCTCTAAGCAACACTGTTTTGTCAGGTGACGATTGGCTAAAACTGTAAAATAGGAGGAAGATTTGGTGCAGTCGTCTCCAAATTTAAACCCAAGACACATTTTTCCACTTGTAAATTACAGATAAGGAAATTCATTTTAGCGGTGTACAATAGGGGTGGGGGGAAAAATCGATACTGTGTAGTTTGGTGATATTTTGTTTGCTAATAATGTATCGATACAGGGACAGCAGAAATCGATATTTTGTTACAAAAAAAGGTTTTTGTGCTCTGACTTCAGAGCATGTTGATCCTTTTTCTGAGCAATCCTGACATTCCTTCACTGTCCAAATGTGTTTAACTTTTTTATGGCAGCAATAAACATGACAGTTTACTTATTTTAATTTAAGACATGTTTTATTTTAATTAAGTTTAAAACTTTTTTATTTAATGTAAAATTATATTTTGTTTTAATTTACTTTCAAATTCTTCAGTTGCTGAAGGGGCTGCATAGTTTTCATAAACTGCATAGTTCAGAATAGCTATAATTGTACCAGATGGTTGATTCAGTTAAGTTGGACTAGACTGTAATACAAACCGTTCAGTTTGTCAACAATAAAACTGAAATGAGAGAAAGACTGAGTGTGAGACTTTGATATTAGAGAAAATGAATATTGATAAAGTTTACCTTTATGTACAGAATCTGAATATTGCAAAATATTTTTAAAAAATTGCAATAATATCGTATCGTGCGTTAAGTATCGTGATAATATCGTATCGTGGGATGTATGGTGATTCCCACCTCTAGTGTACAATACATTTAGTCTGGTCGAAAATGTTTCAGGGAAGCGTGCCTCCTAGATTATCTTCAGAAAACTCTTTTCGATTGAAGGTAGTGATGTGTGATCTGCACTGAGGTACACTTGTGAAAAATTAAGACTAAGCGTGTTGTTAAGGGTGGGAGCAGATGCTGTAACTTCAATGAGATGTTGGCAAAATGAGCTTTGTCTTGCTGTGTGCTTTCAGGGAGTTCTTCCTTCCCTGTGTCGCAAAGTATTTTCTCATATGGGATCATGTGATCATTGGAGTTCTCTCTCCACTACTACAGAGTCTTTACCTTACAGCAGCGGTCCCCAACCCCCGGGCCTCGGACCGGTACCGGTCCGTGAGTCGTTTGGTACCGGGCCGCGAGAGTTGAGGCTCAGGTGTGAAATGTATAGTTTTCAGGGTTTTTATCGGTTTTCAGCGTTATTTTGATATCGTTTTTATCGTTTACTCGGTTTTCCTGGGTCTTTTCACGTGTGTTATGAATAAATCTTCTTTTTTTCGGTACCGGTACTATTTTTATTTTGTTGTATTTATCCGCGACACCTTAAAGGCCGGTCTGTGAAAATATTGTCGGACATAAACCGGTCCGTGGCGCAAAAAAGGTTGGGGACCGCTGCCTTACAGTATATAGCACCTTAAAACAACTGCTGCTACCAAAGTATGAAAGTAAAATCTGAACTGAATTGAATCATTTTTTGAGTGTTTTTTTAACTATATATTTGATGAGGAACACAATCTTTTACATAACATGGATCAAATTCCTGAACAACCAACACGAGTTCCTTTTTCACTCTTCTGTGACAGGAAATATTGTGGAAACCAAATGAAAGTTGTTACTTAGTGTGAGAAATTTACAACTATACGCTCTACTGATTAGAACAATGATATGAATATAAAAAAAAAAAAAAATATAGGTATAACAGAGCCACTGTGTGATGTTAGTGATGTTTCATTACATAATTTGCTCATATCTGAATAAATCTTCCTGGGTCTTGGTGTTTTATATTGTTAAAACTGGAAACAGTTGTTGGTTATTGTGAAAAGTTTGCAGTACAATGTTGTAAAACAGAAACAAACGCTGAGGAAAACGAAAGTCTGCTCCGACATTAATCATGTTTGATAACACGATAAAGACCTTTTCTCCAGCATCCCCCTTTCCATCCCAAGCTAAAAGCTAAAAATAAACATGCGCAGAGTGATACTAAGAGCCAATTGAGGCGCTTCACTGTATATTTACACAGCTTATTAGTGTCCAATTGAGCATGTGTCAGATTTCCCCCCCTGGCATAGCTAAGCAAAAACAACATTATGCCATTTCCCCAATTTTCTCTCTTCATAACTGGAATGTTTTTCCTATTCCATTTAGGATAGACACTTTTGTAAGAGCACTTTAAAAGCTCAAGCACCACTGGAGTGAACTCTACAGCAGATTTTACTCTCTACAGTGCTGAATTGTTTATATCTCTTGTAGATGAGCTTGCAAATGTGTCCTCAAATTGGAAAACAGCAATTCAGAGCAAAATGGAGTTTGTACAGTAGATACTATTCATAAATGATCACTGAAAAGCTGTGCAAATAGCCAGGAGCTGCAATCTTTAAATACATTTCCTATTAAGAGTCAATGCAAATATAGTGCATGCAAACGACACGTGCACAGATGTGCATCGGTTTTTGAAAATAAATGAAAGGCCGTGATGTGTATCGAGAAGCACTGATCAGGTCACCTGAACAGAGTGCAGTGTTTGTCGAGCCCAAAGCCCACACTGCAGAACACTCATTACCCAGGTCTCCATAGAGACAACCTCAGCAGCCTGTACCGGACCAGAGCTCTAAAAGCCTTTATTTCGTAAAGCTTCATCTCTCCATCCACAAGAGGTGTAAAAATGTACGATTCGGATGGAAATGGCTCGTTAAGTGCAGTCTTTGCAGGTCTGTCCACTGAAAACAAATGCACGGCAGAAACAATAGCATCTAACATCGCCACTCACAGCCTTTTAATTCTGTGTACTGTCAATTTTAGCGTGGCACAGGAAAAATACAGGGATCATCATGATTAACACTGGTCAATTCTACTTTCCGACACAAAAACGACGCTCGGATCTCTGAATGAGAAGAAAAGGTCAGCGTCAGACGATTCAAGTCTGCTGATACAAATGGTACCGCATCAGCAGCAGCCTCAAACGTAGCATTCATCACAATTACAAGTGCTGTTGCTGCCATTCAAAGTTTCCATGTAGATGTCTCTAGTAGCAGCCATTTTGCAACACTGTTGCCTGGACCAAAGAGACTGAAAAAAGCCATTCACAAGCAAGCTAAGCCATGGATCTCGCTCTGCAAACGGGGATTTCAGCACAGCGTTTAGTTCGATTTCAAATGAACACCAATGTCCTCTCGTGTTCTTGGAAATTCTCTCGTCTCGGCTGCAGCAAAAAGAGGATTTGCTTCGAATCCGTTCTCTCCTATAAATAAACCCTGCCTTCACACAACCCTTCACATTGGCAACAAAATGGTTTTCCTGTCATCTTTGCTTGATGCATCATCGTCTACTCTCAGTTCACATTGTGTCCAGTCTTATTTTTTTAACCCCTTTGCTTCCACGTATCTTTCAAAAGGTCTTCAAAATAGCTCAATTTTCTTTCGAGACGATTTCTGCCCCCCAACATGCGCACATCCCGTCCTATACCCCACAGCCCCTTGTCCCTCACCACCCCCCTTTTCCAATTCCTGTGTTCGCTGTAAAAAAAAAAAAAAAATCAGTTACCCCCACTCCAAAGACTGATACAACTACCACTTATCAAGCCAATCTTTTGAGGAATTCACTGTATACAAAACGGGATGTGGATGCATTTTGCGAGATGTGCATTTGGGCAAGGGTGATAAGGGCTTGTCTCTTTTTTTTTCCCCCCAATTCAAAATGACTCCATGTCTGTGCTTCTAATATGGCGGGTGCAATGCCGGAAAAAAAAAAGAAACACACACACAAAACAACTAGCCAACCTTTTCATTCTTTTTCAAGGAGACAATTAATAGATCTGAGAGAAAGCACACAAACATGCAGTTACATCTGCAAAGCATTTTGTTCATTTTTTTTTTTACTTTAAATAAATTACAGAATAAAAGTAAATATCTGACATATTCACCAGCTCGTTTCTTGGCTCGTGAGTAGATTTTTGAATAGAAAATCATTGTGAATGTCAATAAAGAAATTATTTCATGCAAATAACGGTTTTTGTTTGAATGCCTCTCAAAAGCAGAATAGAGATTAAAACAACCAAAGGCTGATTGCACCAAGTAACACACAACTGTGTTCCCACAAAAGGATTTACTAAAATATTACTTTCATAATTTATACAAATAGAAATCTGATTTATAAACAGTGCAGATCCGGCACCTAAAAATTATGTATGAAAATGCAGCCAAATTGAGGCCCAGCTTAGCTTCAAGAGAGGGAATAAATAATCCTTTCTGTACAAATTTAAAATGAAAACTGATAATTGTTCCAATTTATTTTGACCCTAAATTTTACTAAAAAAAAATCATTGTAGAAAAAGGAAAATAGAAATATTCCTGTAAAGAGCCTTGTTCTCCATGCAGTACAGGCTGCACCTATCCACAACCTACATTTCTCCCCTCTCTCTGCTTCTCTATCTGCACAAGGTTATTGATAAATATCGAAGGTGTATGAGGGGCTGAAACATTTTCACTTTATTAAAGGTTACTGTGCAAGTAAATATCAACCTCCCACCAAAAGCCCCACTGTCAGTGACAGGACATAGCAACAGCCTGTTCTACCCATCGTTTTCCCGGGACAAAATATAAATAAATATTATCCCCAAAGTAAAAATGGTTCCAGACCACCCCGCGTATTAATTACAGCTTGGTTCTGTTCGATAATCAGCATAAACTTTAAGTTCGATGTGCGCAAAAGCATCACTTACCATTCAAGATGCACTGGAAAAAGAAAAGAGCCAATATCCACATGCCCCGCTCCGTTCAATATCCAAGCTTATGCTTTTTTCTTCTTCTCTCCACGCACTCTTTCTTCTTATTATTTCCCCCCTTTTTTATTTTTTCCCAAGTCAATTGCAATATAAGAAAAGGGAGCCTTCAAATCTCTCTCTCCCTCTCGCGCGCGCTCTCTCCCTCTCTCTCTCTCAATCCTTCACGTTGGGAAGAAGATGAAGAGGAGGAGGTTTGAGCTTTTTCCTGCTGCTGATTGTCTCCTGGTACAACGGGAGATGTATATGATCCACAACTGTGCGTCTCACCCCTCCTTTCTTTTTCTTTTTTTTTAGGACTGACCGCACCGTGCCGGGCCTCAGTGCAGCCGTCCCCCCGTACCGGAGTGCTGCTCTGTGTGGAACATGAGGGAGCTCGGCTCGGTGCGCTCCGGACCAGGTGAGCTGTGCTGCTGCCGCTGCTGCTGAGTCAGAGGCTCAAAAGCACAGGACGCACTGCCTATGCGCACACCGAAATCCACGGATAGAAAATTAAAACATCAAAGAAAAAATAGATTAAAAAAATAAAAAATAAGAACCAAAAAAGCCTCCAATAATGAAAAGAATCAATAAAGAATGAATGAATTAGAAGTCTATGCCCTGAAAAGAGGCAAACGTGTCATCTCAGGTATGTGCGGGGAAAAAAATGCGTAAAAAGTTGGAATTTCTGTCGAGGATTAAAAAGCGCATGGAGTTGACTGTTAGCTGCGCTGGAAACTCATTCTCTCTTCGCCACCTCTCTCCATCCGGCGAGCAACAAGCACACGCATCTTCCCCCCGCAGCCGCACACACAAACTGCGCACACTGGTCCCTGCGCTTATAACCTGCCCTGCCTCAGAGCACCGTGGAATAAAACCTCGCTTCCTTCTCCGCAGCCGCTTTCCTCCCTCTCCATTGCCTTAAAGGTGCAGGGGTGGGGGTGGTGGGGGGCACAGCTGAGCCTCTGGCGTAAAAAAAGAAAAATCAGAAAGAAGAAAAAAAAAGGGGGGGAGATACAAAAAAAAAGAAACCCTTTCTTTTGTTTTATGACAGATCAAGGTGCCACGCAGGGTGAACTGTGCATTAACGCAAGCAAAAAAAAAAAAAAAATAAATAAATATTAGCTCAGGCAGGACATCCTTCTATGGTTTGTTGCCACTGTTGTGGTGTAGCTGCAGGATGGAGGCTGAAGGAGGGAGGGAGGGAGGCAGGGAGGAACAGTGATGTAGGCTACACCTGACTGGGTGCTATGTAGGCATTTGGTTAAGGGAAAAAAATCTAAATTATCTTAATTGGAGGAGATCAAATCGTGTCCTTTAATGTGTCTTCTGGGTAATTTATGAGCCCCGGGGGCATTTTGGGGACCCTGCCAGCTTTACCCCGGCATTCATTAATTGACCTTGACAAATATAAGTAGCGACCCCCCTAATGCACCAGGGGGTATCAAACAGCGGCCATGTTAGACATCCACAGCCCCCTGCATGAGTTCACCTCCATTCAAACCACAGCGGAGGAGGAGGAGGAGGAGACTGAGAATTAAGTTGTGAAACTGGATGAAGACAAGCATGTAGAGAAGTGTAAAGCCACATTTTTTAAATGATTAGCGTTGATATTTCTATCAACATTTTATAATTTGTAATTAGCGTGTAGTTGTAAAAAGGAAGAACACACCTGAAAAACAACCTTATTTGTTTCTTACACCAGCCTGAGACACAAAGATTCAGACGCTTCCTTTTAAACCTTTAGTGAGTAAACAGCAGTGCTGAATTTTTTTAGATACTATTGAAATAATTTTGGAAGCTATGACACTGCTGTCATGTGACTGTTTGGATTTAGTGAATTTATGTTCAGCGGCGACTCAAGCTTTAGCCCACAGCCTAGATGCAGTATCTGTCTTTAGGACTTAGCATCCACATCAGACCTGCATGTGCGCTGCGCCAGGAATACAGGACCTGTCAACGCACGTCTGGCCCCTCCATGCGCTTCCAGCCAGGCATCCCCAAAATAAAACTGATCATTATCACTGACTGAAGCGACCCAAAATAAGATAGCAGGAAGGAAACATGCAGACACTGTGCACAAAGTATTTTGTCTGTATGTATGTGTGGATTTTGCCTAATCCCCTTCTCTGTCAATCTCCTTGACTCCCAGCAGTGAGGGGGGGTTGTTGATCATTCAGTTATGGCATTTTGTTCCCTGGAATACGCATGTCTCATCTTCTTCTGCCTGCCTTTGTATAGCACTGGTCTGCAGTCGGGGACTCTATATATCTTGCCCCAGTTGCAGGCAGCTACCTACTCAGACTGCTAGCAAATTTGAGGCTAAACTGGCTCACACATCAATTCAATTCAATTCAATTCAATTCAATTCAATTCAATTTTATTTATATAGCGCCAAATCACAACAAATGTCGCCTCAAGGCGCTTCATAGATACAGAGAAAAGCCCAACAATCATATGACCCCCTATGAGCAGCACTTTGGCGACAGTGGGAAGGAAAAACTCCCTTTTAACAGGAAGAAACCTCCGGCAGAACCAGGCTCAGGGAGGGGCGGGGCCATCTGCTGCGACCGGTTGGGGTGAGAGAAGGAAGACAGGATAAAAGACATGCTGTGGAAGAGAGACAGAGATTAATAACAGATACGATTCAATACAGAGAGGTCTGTTAACACATAGTGAGTGAGAAAGGTGACTGGAAAGGAAAAACTCAATGCATCATGGGAATCCCCCGGCAGCCTACATCTATTGCAGCATAACTAAGGGAGGATTCAGGGTCACCTGGTCCAGCCCTAACTATATGCTTTAGCAAAAAGGAAAGTTTTAAGCCTAATCTTAAAAGTAGAGATAGTGTCTGTCTCCCGAATCCAAACTGGAAGCTGGTTCCACAGAAGAGGGGCCTGAAAACTGAAGGCTCTCCCTCCCATTCTACTTTTAAATACTCTAGGAACAACAAGTAGGCCTGCAGAGCGAGAGCGAAGTGCTCTAATAGGGTGATATGGTACTACAAGGTCATTAAGATAAGATGGGGCCTTATTATTTAAGACCTTGTATGTGAGGAGCAGGATTTTGAATTCAATTCTGGATTTAACAGGAAGCCAATGAAGGGAAGCCAAAACAGGAGAAATATGCTCTCTCTTTCTAGTCCCTGTCAGTACTCTTGCTGCAGCATTTTGGATTAACTGAAGGCTTTTCAGTGAGTTTTTTGGACATCCTGATAATAATGAATTGCAGTAGTCCAGCCTGGAAGTAATAAATGCATGAACTAGTTTTTCAGCGTCACTCTGAGACAGGATATTTCTAATTTTAGAGATGTTGCGCAAATGGAAGAACGCAGTCTTACATATTTGTTTAATATGTGCGTTGAAGGACATATCCTGGTCAAAAATGACTCCAAGGTTCCTCACAGTGTTACTGGAGGCCAAGGTAATGCCATCCAGAGTAAGAATCTGGTTAGATACCATATTTCTAAGCTTTTCAGCGCCGAGTACAATGACCTCAGTTTTATCTGAGTTAAGAAGCAGAAAGTTAGTGGCCATCCAAGTCTTTATGTCTTTAAGACATTCCTGCAGTTTAACTAATTAGTGTGTGTTATCTGGCTTCATGGACAGATAGAGCTGGGTGTCATCTGCATAGCAGTGAAAATGTATGCTATGTCTTCTAATGATGCTGCCTAGGGGAAGCATGTATAATGTAAACAGAATTGGTCCTAGCACTGAACCCTGTGGAACTCCATAATTAACCTCAGTGTGTGAAGAGGACTCTCCATTTACATGCACAAATTGGAGTCTATTAGATAGATATGATACAAACCACTGCAGTGCAATACCTGTAATACCTACAGCATGTTCTAATCGCTCTAATAGGATATTATGGTCAACAGTATCGAATGCTGCACTAAGGTCAAGAAGGACAAGCACAGAGATGAGTCCACTGTCAGAGGCCATAAGAAGATCATTTGTAACCTTCACTAAAGCTGTTTCTGTGCTGTGATGAACTCTGAAACCTGACTGAAACTCTTCAAATAAACCATTCCTCTGCAGATGATCTGTTAGCTGTTTGACAACTACTCTTTCAAGGATTTTTGATATGAAAGGAAGGTTGGAGATTGGCCTATAATTAGCTAAGACTGCTGGGTCTAGAGATGACTTTTTGAGTAAAGGTTTAACTGCAGCCACCTTGAAGGCCTGTGGTACATAGCCGATTATTAGAGATAGTTGATCATATATAAGATCGAAGAATTAATCAATGGCAGGACTTCTTTGAGCAGTGTTGTAGGAATGGGGTCTAAAAGACACGTTGATGGTTTGGAGGAAGTAATTATTGAAGTTAACTCAGAAAGATCGATTGGAAAAAAAGAGTCTAACTTAACATCAATGGAACTAAGAGTAGCTGTAGATAATATTACATCTGTGGGATGATTATTGGTAATTTTTTCTCTAATGATAAAAATTTTATTTGTGAAGAAGTTCATGAAGTCATCACTAGTTAACGTTAAAGGGATGGTTGGCTCAAAAGAGCTCTGACTTTTTGTCAGCCTGGCTACAGTGCTGAAGAGAAACCTGGGGTTGTTCTTATTTTCTTCAATCAGTGATGAGTAGTAAGCTGTTCTGGCTTTGCGGAGGGCTTTCTTATAAAGCAACAAACTATTTCTCCAGGCTAAATGATGATCCTCTAAATTTGTGACACGCCATTTCCTCTCCAGATTACGAGTCATCTGCTTTAGGGTACGTGTTTGAGAATTATACCACGGGGTCAGGTACTTCTGATTAGAGACCTTAGTTTTCACAGGAGCTACAGTATCCAGAGTCGTACGTAGTGAGGAGGTGAAATTATTAACAAGATAATCGACCTCTGTTGGGGTAGCGTTCAGATAGCTGCTCTGCTCTGTGTTGGTACAGGGCATTGACGATGATAACAGTGGCTGGATTATATTCTTAAACTTAGTTACAGCGCTTTCAGAAAGACATCTACTTTGATAAAGTCCACTCTCCACTGCTGCGTAATCAATTATTGTAAATGTAAATGTTATCAAGAAATGATCAGACAGGAGAGGGTTTTCAGGAAACACTGTTAAATGTTCAGTTTCTATGCCATATGTTAAAACAAGATCTAGAGTGTGATTAAAGTGGTGGGTGGGTTCTTTTACATTTTGAGAGAAACCAATTGAGTCTAACAACAGATTAAATGCCATGTTGAGGCTGTCATTTTTAGCATCAACATGGATGTTAAAATCACCCACAATAATTATTTTATCTGAGCTCAGAACTAAATTAGATATAAAGTCTGAGAAATCAGACAGAAACTCTGTGTAAGGCCCAGGTGGACGATAGATGATAACAAGTAAGACTAGTTTCTGAGTTTCACAGCTGGGGTGGACAATGTTAAGCATCAGGCTTTCAAATGAATTAAAAGTCTGTCTTGGTCTTTCATTAATTAATAGACTGGTGTGAAAAATTGCTGCCACACCGCCCCCTCGACCTGTGCTTCGAGATTTCTGGTAGTTAGAATGACTCGGGGGTGTTGATTCATTTAAACTAACATAATCATCCTGCTGCAACCAGGTTTCTGTAAGGCAGAGTAAATCAATTTGTTGATCAATTATTAAGTCATGTACTAACAGAGACTTGGAGGAGAGAGACCTAATATTTAATAATCCACATTTCACTGTTTTACTCTTTGGTTCAGATGTGGATACTGTATTGTTCTTTCTTTGTAAATGTTTAAGTTGTTTGTTGCTGGTTTTTAGTTTGTTTTTTGTCTTTTTGGAAGCAGACACAGTCTCTATGGAGATGGGTTTTTGGGGGGGTAGCAGGAGGAGAGAAGCTGCAGAGAGGCGTGTAAGACTGCAACTCTGCTTCCTGGTCCCAACTCTGGATAGTCATGTTTTGAGGGGTTTAATAAATTTGTCCATATTTCTAGAAATGAGAGCTGCTCCATCCAAAGTGGGATGGATGCCGTCTCTCCTAACAAGACCAGGTTTCCACCAGAAGGTTTGCCAATTATCTATGAAGCCCACATCGTTTCTGGGACACCACTCAGACAGCCAGCAATTTAAGGAGAACATGCGGCTAAACATGTCACTCCTGGTCTGATTGGGGAGGGGACCAGAGAAAACTACAGAGTCCGACATTGTTTTGGCAAAGTTACACACCGATTCAATATTGATTTTAGTGACCTCCGATTGGCGTAACCGGGTGTCATTACTGCCGACGTGAATTATGATTTTATTGAATTTACGTTTACCCTTAGCCAGCAGTTTTAAATTTCCTTCAATGTCGCCTGCTCTGGCCCCTGGAAGACAATTGACTATGGTTGCCGGTGTCTCTAGCTTCACATGTCTGAGAACAGAATCACCAATTACCAGAGTTTGACCCCCAGCGGGTGTGTCACCGAGTGGGGAAAAACGGTTAGACACATGAACGGGTTGGTGGTGTACCTGGGGCTTCTGTTTAGGACTACGCTTCCTCCTCACCGTTACCCAGCCATCTTTCCCCAGCTGCTTGGGGTCTGCCGGGGAACAGCTAGCGGGGCCTACGCTATCTTCGGCTGCACCAGCTACAGGGGCCTGGCTAGCTAAGGGTGAGAGCAGGGTGCAAAGCAGAGTCTCCAGATCAGTAATCCTGGCCTCCAGAGCTGCAAATATGCTACATTTGTTACAGATATCATTACTGCTAAAGGAGGCCGAGGAGTAACTAAACATCTGACACAATGAGCAAGAAAGTGCAGAAGGGACAGGTGAAGTAGCCATGGTGCTAACGGGTCGGCTACGAGCTAAGCTAGCGAAACAGTACAGAGACAGTGAGTGAATACTTTGGCTATAAATTAGGTAGTGAGTACAGAGAAAGTGTGCTTCGGATGAAGCACGTGAAGATTATACTGTGAAAAAAGAATGTATTTAAAAGTTGTTAATTAAACTGCTAAGCAAATAAGCTACTCAGAAACACCACTGTGTTTGAGCAGGAACAGGAAGCGATACTATACCACAGAGCGAGCGAACACCAAGTGACAGCGCCACCGACAGGAGAGCCATCAGTACCTGTAGTATCTATGCTATCTATACTAACTATTAAATGCAGACTTAGGGGTTTGTATCTAGTATGGCTAAGCTACATTGTGCTGAATTGCTAAAATTTTCCTGTATCGCATCTTATGACAAACTTCTAAGCAAATCCAATTCAAACAGACATTTTTAATAACTGCTGTCCGAGAAGCAAGAAATCAAAACCACCAAACAGTTGTGTTGTGCTAATAACATATTTACAACTGGAATAAATAGGTTGGTTATTGAGAAAACATGTTAACACAAGAGCATCAATTAATTTGGCAACAATCCATTTCCTCACTGGTTTTGTTGATTCATTACCTTTTATGCCTTGTTATGCCTAATCATTCAGCCATATATTAAATGAGTGTCTTCAGTGTTCATCCCAGTGGACGGGGTTCAGAGATTGGATTAAAATCACTGGCTGTATGGTCATACAGAGCTCAATCCTTATTTCTCTAATCCCTGCATTAACTCCATGATATGTTGTGAGGTTTGGATCAAATCAAAGGTTTTATCCTCTTTAAACCATGTTGTTATTTAACTGCACTGATTCTTTAATCAAATGCAAATATTTTAAAATATTTTTAATGTCTAAAACATTAAGAATTTAGTGATGGAAACAGATACTGGGAAAAATTAATACATTTATTAAGCATTATGATCTGCAACACGATGTGTTATGATGCTACTGTAGATAATGAAAATGACTAAACATTTGATGAGCAACTACTGGTTTTGCTTTCCCAGTGTTTGGACATTAGATTTGAAATAAACAATATTAATACCATTCATACCAGTACAATCTTACTTCAAACTTGTAATATATGAACAACTGGTCAAGACCCCTTGAAATACTAGTCAGTTAAATGCTTTATTCTTATTTTATTAACACACTGCAGCATTACCGTTACCGCTTCAAAGATATCTGGGCCCTGACGGTAAGCCGTGCCCCTCTCGTAAATGAGTGACGGGGAAAGTAAACCGATGACAGCCATATAATGCTGTACTGCTGTACTTTGTTTAAAAAATAACAGAGAGAGCAGCTATATGTCAGGGGAAACGGTGAATATGTGCATTGTACTGAAAAGAGGATTTTTTTGCCACATGAAAGGTTTGGCTCGTTGTGACATTATCTTCTTCCCCAAAATTAAAATCAAGATGAAAGATCATCATTTTGACACATTAGAAGAAATCTTGTATGCATTGCAGAGCTAAAGCACAAGGAGACAGAGCAGGTCATTCATCAAGTGTTCTAAAAATAGTAGCAGTGTTGGAAGCCGACTGGATATACACAAGAAAATGATCTTGAACCATGATAATTAGTCAGTTTACTATTTCAGTTTACGTAGAGCAACCATTTATTAATTTATTTTTATTTTATGTTTTTCTTACTATTTTAATTTTAGCTTTTCACTTCTGGTTTCTGTTTCTAGCCAAATTAAAAATACAAATAAAAGGTAAGGGTCAACAGTGGTCTACCCTGCCTTTCGCCCTGTGACCGCTGGAGTAGGCTTATGCCTCCCGTAACACTGAACTGAATTAGTGGAAGAAAATGGCTGGCTGGATGAATGGACAGATGGACGGATGGATGGATGGATGGATGGATGGATGGACAGATGGACGGATGGATAGATGAATGGATGGATGGATGGATGGATGGACAGATGGATGGATGAATGGATGGACAGATGGATGGATGGATGAATGGACGGATGGATGGATGGATGGATGGATGGATGGATGGACAGATGGATGGATGGACAGATAGATGGATGAATGGATGGATGGATGGATGGATGGACGAATGGATGGACGGATGGATGGAAGGATAGATAGGGAGTTGAAAGTGTTGGTTCTGATGGGTTTAGACAGATAGACATATATTTGTGGAAACGTGTCTGCCATATCAAGTGCCTTTTACAATACCCCACATTTCAGATTCAAAAGATGAAAGATAGTCACAGGAGCTCATTGCTCTTTACGTTCGTTGCTTTGTTTTCTATACTTTCTATGTGTATATGCATGGGTGTATGTGTTTTTTACTACTGTTTGTCGGGCATAATCTACATACAGTCAACAGGACATTCTGAGTTTGGGATTATGCTGCGAGGAAGATTGTGTTGGAGTATCACCAATTCCAACAATTCCGGAGGAAATAATAAGAACTCCAGAGTCTCTGTGAATTAGGGGTGGGCGATATAAACGATATACGATAGAAACGATATAAATTTGGCCAACGATAGAGATTTTGACTATATCGCTCTATCGCGATAGCGCATGTTGATGATGTCATCAAGCTGCGCCTGTTTTGGTCGAAAGCATCGCAGCGGCTAAAATCATTATCATCTGCAAATTATGCCGGGCGACACTCATAGCAAAGAGATGAAGCACTTTTGAAATATGAGGAAAGCCAAAAACTGCGCTTCCTCCACTTCCGTAACATTGATTCATTAATGTTGAATTCTCTCGCAGCTGCTCTATTCCCATGTTGTTGCAGTATATTAAAAACTAACCTCGTATTGTGGATGAATAATCTCAGTTGTTCTCCTGACTGAAGTTTGGCCCGTGTATAGCATCCTGCTATGCGATTGCATTTGCCCTTGACCACCAGAATCCCTCACGTTAACTTTTATCGAGTGGAAAAAAAGTTGGCGTTCATCCTCCAGCTTCACTGTGCTAATGTTATGCTAACATAGCTGTGTCGCTAGCAATCACGTAGCACATCATTATATACCAGGTAGTCCAACTTCAGTAACCCTACAAACGCCACTGCTGTTTAGTTTTCTGTCTTCATTTATGTTGGAAGTGGTAGCAGAGCTGTACGTTTTAATTAGTTTAAAAAATCTCTCAGTCAGAACATGGTATGTCATGTTTAGGTGGAAACTAGCGAGCTAACTTCCTGCTAACTTCTAACTCCACTAAATTTAACAACTTCTGTTTTCATGGATGCCTGGATGTAAAACTTAATTGTTGCACCTGGTAAAGCAGCAACGCTGATGATTTTATTAAAGATTAAAGAATTTAGACCATTTTTAACTCTCAGTGTTCGTTTGACTTTGGGACCAGAAGTGGACGGAGTTTTGGACCCAGATTCCTCCGCGAAGCTCCTCACTACGGCAGCCGTAATGCTCTGACAATCCATCAAGCAGTGCGGCTTACCAAAGTTGTACTAAAATATTTTTTAACAGATTTCTGCACGCCAAAATTGGTTCAAGGTCAGTAAGCACAACCAGAATTCATACATAAGGCACACGCTCGATTTTTGAGAAAATTAAAGGATTTTAAGTGTGCCTTATAGTGTGGAAAGTACGTTATACAGAAGAAAAGAATATATCGCGATATATATTGTTACCGCACGTGCTTCAAATTATACCGCGATATGGATTTTAGGCCATATCGCCTAGCCCTACTGTGAATGTTTCTTCCCAGGGACAAGCCCAAGAGGAAACGTAAACAAAGGTGGCAAAAGCAAGGCTGCAGGGTGGCCCCGCTAGCATGGCTAAAGAAACAACCATTTACGTTACCATTTGCGAGTATTTTTCTCTCCAAGCTTTCTAATTCTAATGCTAATGCTAACTCAGCCATGGATGAGCTGTACAAGCATTCAGCAGCACTCCTTTCCCGACAGAGTGCAAGTCACAGCTTGGGACTTTAACCATGCTAACTCATAAGCCAGCCATAAAGACTGGCCAGAAGGTGGATCATATCAGCTGCAGGACTGTTTTGAAAACACAGACTAGAGTGTGCTTGATTACCAGGACCTCGAGGAGGATACTACATCAGTGCTCTTCAACATAAACCTCTGTGTCAACAGTGTCCTTGTGGAAAAAAGTCTCTGGGTGTATTCCAACCAGAAACTTTGGCTGGCTAAAGAGGTCCTGGTCCTGCTGAAGCAACGTGATGCTGCAGTACAGTGCAGCCAGATCTGATCTGAAAAGAGGTATCAGACAGGACAAAGCAGTACACAAGAGGAACACTGAAGACCACTTCAGCAACAACAATTCACAAGCCATGGCAGGGAGTTTAGCACCTAACCAACTAAAAGCTTTGCAATACCCTGATAACTGAGGGCAACATGGCGCTTGTGGAGGAGCTGAACCACTTCTGCATGCTTGCATGCTTCGAGGTGAAGAAACCAGAGGCAGCCATAGTTCAAACATCATATGGCAGGAGCAGCCCAAGCCTCACGGTGCAGGAATACGAGGTGAGGTGCACACTGAGGGCAGTGAACCCCAGGAAGGCTGCCGGTCCAGATGGGGTGATGACTGGGTCTTCACTAAGATCTTCAACACTTCACTGTCCCAGTCCTGCATCCCGCCATGCCTGAAGTCGGCCACAATCGTCCTACTGCCTAAGTGGACCAACATTAGCAGCCAAAACGACTACCGACTAGTTTCTCTAACACTTGTTAGAGAAAGTCTTTCGAGAAGCTGGTTCTGCCTGGCACCCACACCCGACCCACTCCAGCTCACATACAGAGCTAATAGATCAACTGAAGATGCTCCAAACCACCATTTCCCAACTGGAACAACAAGGCGTTACGGCAGGCTGCTCTTTAACGACTTTAGTTCTATTTTTAATACAATACTCTCAGACAGACTGATAGTAAAACTGCTGGGTATCGGACTTCCTACTAGCACCTGCTGCTGTATCAGACCGTGTACTCTCAGACCGTGTACAGAGAGTTAGAGTGGGTCCTCATCTTTTCTCAGCCCTCAGCTTTAACACTGGCTCTCCACAAGGCTGTGTACCAAGTCCCCTACTGTATCCCCAATCATTGCAGTCATTAAGTTCACAGATAATACCACCGTGGTGGGGCTCATCTCTGGGGTGATGAGACAGCATATAGATCTGAGGTTCAGAGGCTGTTGGATTGGTGTGCAGACAACAACTTCAACCAAAGAGCTGGTAGTTGACATTTGAAGGAGGAAGTCCATACTGCAGCCCATCAGCATCAACGGGGAATGGGTGGAAAGGATGTCCAACTTCAATTTCCAGGGTGTGCACATAAAAATAGACCTCTAATGGAGCTCAAACACCTTGGAGGTTGTAAAGAAGGCTCAACATTGTCTCAATTTCTGAGAATCCTCAGCATAAATGGACCTGAAGAGGGAGCTGCTGATCATCTTCTGCCATTGCACCACTGAAAGTATGCTAACATACTGCATCTCTATATGGTTCTTTAGCAGTACCACGGCACACAAAAGGCACTTAAGGGGTCATTAATATCGCCCCAAAAAATCACGGGACATCCTCTTTCCTCCCTAAAGGACCTGTACAGCACTCGCTGTCTCAAGAGGGCACGTAGCATCCTACAGGATTGCACACACCCAGGACACCGGTGTAAACTCCTGCTGTCTGGCAAAAGATTCAGGTTGCTTAGGTCATGGACAAACAGTAATGTGAAACAAACATTCATCCATTCGCTTCCGCTTATCCTTTTTCAGGGTCGCGGGGGCGCTGGAGCCTATCCCAGCTGTCATAGGGCGAAAGGCGGGGTACACCCTGGACAGGTCGCCAGTCTGTCGCAGGGCTAACACACAGGGACAGACAACCATTCACACTCACATTCACTCACACATTCACACCTAGTGGCAACTTTGGATTATCCAATTAACCTATCCCCACAAGCTGCATGTCTTTGGACGGTGGGAGGAAGCCGGAGAACCCGGAGGGAACCCACGCAAACACGGGGAGAACATGCAAACTCCACACAGAAAGACCCCGGCCTGATGGTGGAATTGAACTCAGGACCTTCTTCCTGTGCGGCAACAGTGCTAACCACCGTGCCACCATGCTGCCCCAAACATTCACACTTTAGTTAATTAAGTCATACTTTTTTGCACATTATATCAACTTTAATGTTTACTGTGTTGTGTTTTGTTGTTTGTTGTATTTAGTGCTGACATGGAACAGTTTTACAATTTTGACAATAAAGAGTTATCTTATCTTATCTTATGAGCTCTAGTGAAAAATTACATGTGGTGTAAACAGCTACTGAAGCACAAAGGGGGGTCCAGCACCCTTAAACACAGATAAATGGGGAGGGTTGTGTCTGGAAGGGCATGAAATCTTGGTCAAATCAAGCATCCAAATCATAACAAATGAGATTTCCATACTGGATGGTCAGCAGGGTGCAAGTGGAAAGTTGGGGACATGAGGCTATTGAACTGTGAGTATGTAAAAATTTAGCTAAGACCCGATGCAGAACTTCACAGCCTACACTATCTGGGCACCATCATGCACCCAATCAACAGTTTGTTCAAAACTGACGCTCTGTTGACATGGAGAGAAGTGCAGAAACAAGTATTCACAAAAGTGAAAGCCATTAGCATATTACGACGCTGGCAAGCCAACAATAGTAAGCACTGATGTAAGCAGCTATGGATTGGGTACCACTCTGTTGTAAAAGCAAGGAGATGAACAACAACCAGTTGCCCTTTGCGCAAGGACATTAGAGGGGGCAGTCGAAGCATATGTACAGGATGTCATTGTGTCACAATCTGTGACGGGAAGTTAGATGCATTTAGGATGGCTACAGAATGTGACTTGGGACAAACTTCACAAATTCCACGTAGCTAGACGAATCTCTAGCTGCTCGACACATCCAGGAGGTTCCACTGTCTCTTAATGGGACTGCAGTGTTCCAGACCCTGTCTATGACTCGGGCCTGTCTAATGGTTCACCCGACGCCCCCGTCCATGAGGGTTCGCTTGTATTGGAGGCACTGCAATCAGCTGTAAGAGAACGTAGGATAGAGAAATCAGACCACCCAGTAGGTTCAAAGACTTTGTTCCAAAGTGTGTAATTCATTGTTTGGACATCAAGTTTCCTTTTGTTTTGTTTTGTTGAGGAGCATCACCTCTTTGAAGTGTTGGGAAATTGTTAACTCTGGTTTGATTGCTATTCATGCGTCTTTAACCCTTTAAGACCTACCATAGAACCAAGTCCGCCAGAGCTTATATTATATTTTTACATGCTGTGGAGCCATTTTTGGGAGCATTTCAAGTTGCTATACATCAATACAACCATTATAGCCTAGATTATAATAATATGTATGAATTAAGTGCATAGTAATTACTTAAATTGTAAAAAAGTGCAATAAACTATAAAAAAATTGAAAATCGTTTTTGTTTTTTTAACATATATTTCTAGTTAGAGAAATTTAAGAGGCTTATCCCTCAAAACTGTAAATACAAAAAAGTTGCACAAAATAGTTTCCCACCACAGGAAATTTATTTTGAGTGTCTTCATAGTTTTATTTTTGAAATACACCAATTTTTATACACTGCAGGAAAAACAAAAATAAATATTATAATGCAAATTTGCAAAAAAGCAGCATATGCATCAAAATAAACTATTTCCAGCAGTGCAATATGAGTCCTAAGCATCCCAGAAACCACACAGAAAGTCATAAAGTCAAACATAACTTTTAAAAACACCAGTATAGGCTCATTGAGGCCCGGACGGTAAAAAACTACATTTCCGCGAAATGGCGTCACTTCCGGTTTCGGGCAGGTAATGGCAGACATGCGATAGTTCGCACTGACGTCTAATCCAATGTAGGAAGTGTTATGAACAGCTGATCGGATCGGCAAAGCGTGTTTCTGGAATATTATGTTTTTGTTGCTGCAAGCGCTTTTTATGCAGTTTTTGCAAAACTATATGTGGAAGGAAACTGTGACCGAGGACAAGCTGATGGCATAAGATGTAAGTACAACTCCTCCGGTTTCATATGCAAAAAAATTATTGCGCTAGCTCACGTGGTTGCAGAGCTACGGGATTTAAAAATAGTTACGCAAAACAGAGCGTGCCCGCTCCGACCGGTTTTAAAGGGTTAACTGGAAATATACATGTGTTTATTGTTGACCACATTTATTTTGTAGATTGGTTGGATGTTCTACAGAGGGATAACATTGGAGAGTCATACCGTGAAGCTATGGGAAGCAGTTGTTGAAGCTAGGTTAAGAAGCAAAGTGACAATCAGCAAGCAGCAATATGACTTAATGCAGAAAAAGAGTACTACAGATTAGGGATGGGTATCAAAAACCGGTTCTTGTTCGAGTCGCCCCGAATAACTTCACCACGTTGCGGAGCGTCATTTACCTGGCAGGAAACATGGTGCCTAAGCGGCTCAAACGCTCAAAAGTTTGGTTATTCTTTACGAGAACGGATGACAACAGGACAACTTGCAATACTTCAAAGTAGATATTTCATTTAAGGGAGGAAACACTACGAATATGCAAAAGCATTTGCTCACAAAACACGCGATGACCTTAAATGAATGTCGTGTTTTTAATTCCGCTCCGGACTCGTGAATCTCAACCCAGCAGCAGTGGTAACGTTTGCACGTCCTCTCCCGTTAATGCGGCAAATAAATAATCAACTAACAGTGCAGATTATGTTAGCGCGATCTGCCTTATTACAAAACCTGCCATTACTGTGCATTTAGGTGACCATGATGAGAGGGACAGAGTCTGGCTCAGATGCTGGCAGTTCTCATTGCAGTCTACCGGTAGCGTCTCCTTTCAGGCCAGGATAGACGAATGTCACCGAGCAGTGACTAAGTTTGTGGTAAAAGGCTTGCACCCATTTGCCACAGCAGATGCCCCCAATTTTCGGTAAGTGAATGTGTTTAATTGTAGGCAGGGACATTACTGGATATTCTTGTGTAATTGCTACTGAATAATTTATGTTATACTTTGTTATTACCCTCAGGAGGACAGTGAGGCTACAACTTTAACTCTGAAAACAGAAGCTGTGAGATGGACCTTTAAAAAGGTCAATCCTCACAAAGCTCCAGGACCGGACGGCATCCCAGGCCGGCTACTCAGAGTGTGTGCAGACGAGCTGGCAGAGGTGTTCACCAACATCTTCAACCTCTCCCTGAGGAAGTCAGTGGTCCCCACGTCCCTCAAAGCATCCACCATCCTTCAAATTCCCAAAAAATCAGTGGTCTCCTGTCTGAACGACTACCGTCCTGTTGCACTGACATCCGTCATCATGAAGTGCCTGGAGCGGCTGGTCAAAGGTCACATCTGCTCCTCCCTCCCTGACACACTGGACCCTCTTCAGTTTGCCTATCAGACAAACAGAGCCACAGAGGATGCCATCGCCCTGGCAACGCACACCACCCTCACTCACCTGGAAAAAGGGAATACATATGCAAGGATGCTCTTCATCGACTACAGCTCGGCATTTAACACCATCATCCCCTCAAAACTTGCCACGAAGCTCGTCGACCTTGGGCTGGGAACACCGATCTGCAGATGGATTCTAAACTTCCTCACAAACAGGCCCCAGGTGGTGAGAGTTGGTAAGCACACCTCCTCATCACTCATCCTAAACACAGGTACGCCACAGGGTTGTGTGCTTAGCCCCCTCCTATATTCCCTGTTCACACACGACTGTGTTGCTAAACACGAGTCCAACATCATCATCAAGTTTGCTGATGACACAACCATCATAGGCCTCATCACAGGCAATGATGAGACGGCCTATAGAGAGGAGGTGATGGCGCTGTACGAGTGGTGCCTGGAAAATAACCTGACTCTCAACATCAGCAAAACTAGAGAGATGATAGCGGACTATCGGAAATGACCAGTCAGGGAACACTAGCCCATCCACATCAATGGTGTCAAGGTCGAAAGGGTCAGCAGCTTCAAGTTCCTTGGAGTCAACACCACCGAGGACTTCTCCTGGACCCTTCACACAGACGCTGCTATCAGGAAAGCTCGCCAGCGGCTTTACTTCCCGAAGAGGCTGAGAAAGTTTGGCATGAACGCCAACATCACCTCAAATTTCTACAGGTGTGCAATTGAGAGCTTGCTGACAAGCTGCATCACAGTTTGGTACGGAAGCTGCTCTGCCAGCAGCCGTAAATCACTACAGAGGGTGGTGAAGGCAGCAGAGCACATCACTGGCACGAGGCTTCCTGTCATTCAGGACATTTATCTTCAGCGATGCCTCCGTAAAGCTCACAGCATCACCAAGGACCACAGCCACCCAGCACATCAGCTGTTCTCCTTGTTACCATCTGGCAGACGTTACAGGAGTCTGTCTGCTCGGACTACAAGACTTAAAAACAGTTTTTACCACCAAGCCATACGACACCTCAACCACAACACTTAAACACACACACACTCCACAGGACGCACTCAGAAGCTACCTTGCAGCTTCACAAGTACTCTGTTTAATCTGCACTGGTCACTCCACTTTATTGTTATTGATATTTCTCCAAAAGTTGATTCTGTTCATCTGGACGTAGCGTTTTCTGGGAGAAATGTTTCGTCACTCATCCAAGTGACTTCTTCAGTCTCAGCTGACTGCAGATTTCCCCAATCTTATAAATATATGTGGATGACACCTGGGTGAAAATCAAATCTGAGGACGTACTACATTTCACGGATCACATTAACTCGGTGGACCGACACATCAAATTCACCAGGGAGGATATGAAAAGTGGCAGGTTAGCCTTCTTAGACTGTGAGATTTCCATCAGGAATGGGGGACATCTAAAAGCTGACGTGTACCGTAAACTTACACATACGGATCAGTATCTAAGGTTTGACTCTCATCATCCACTGGAGCACAAACTGGGTGTCATCAGGATGCTACAACACAGAGCGAACACCATCCCCACTGACACAGCGGCCAGGGAGGCAGAAGAACAGCACATCAAGAAGGCCCTGAGTAAATGTGGTTATCCCAGCTGGACTTTTGTCAAAGCTGGAAAGGCTCCTAAAGGAAGCTTCAGCCGATCCAGGAGAGAAGGACAACCGCTGCCCAAGCGAAAACCTGTAGTGATCCCGTACGTGTCAGGAGTATCGGAACAGTTGAGATGCATTTTTTCTAAACACCGGGTCTCTGTGGCTTTTAAACCCCAAAACACGCTGCGCCAAAAATTGGTCCACCCCAAGGATCGGGTCCCCCGACACAAACAGAGTAACATAGTGTACGCTGTTAAGTGCAGGAGGATTGCCAGGATTTATACATCGGGGAAACCAAACAACCTCTGGAGAAGCGGATGGCACAACACAGAAGAGCCACCTCGTCAGGCCAGGACTCTGCAGTCTATTTACACCTACAGGCCAGTGGACACTCTTTCAAGGATGAGGATGTAACATCCTGGACAGGGAGGAACGCTGGTTTGAGGGCGGAGTCAAGGAGGCCATTTACGTGAAAAGGGAAAGACCATCTCTGAATGGAGGAGGGGGCCTAAGGGTCCATCTTTCATCTTACAATGCTGTGATTGCAGCCATTCCCCAACTCTCTGTGAATGGTACCCATGGCCATTGATCAGTGGGTTTTGGTCAGTGGTTGTTGATCAATGGTCATGAGAATTTGCATAATTATGATTAAAGAACTGACCTCACAGCCCATTGTTCCTTCAGTGGGCTGGTTTCAGTC
The DNA here is from genome assembly GCF_963576455.1 of Neolamprologus multifasciatus. Classification (NCBI taxonomy): domain Eukaryota; kingdom Metazoa; phylum Chordata; class Actinopteri; order Cichliformes; family Cichlidae; genus Neolamprologus; species Neolamprologus multifasciatus. Next base: position 4,074,056 of record NC_140448.1, on the reverse strand, counting down.
ATTATGCAAATGTACTGTTTATAAGATTGAAATCTGCAGTCAGCTGAGACTGAAGACGTCACTTGGATGAGTGACGAAACGTTTCTCCCAGAAAACGCTGCGTCCAGATGAACAGAATCAACTTCTGGAGATTTATTTTCATTATTGATATTTATATCTAAAAAGTGCAATACTGTAATTTTCTGCTGCTCATTCCTGTGCAATATCCCATCTGCCCCCCCGTCATATTTCTTTTCAAGATTTTCTTATTTAATCACTAGTGTACATATATTTATATTTATAGATACATATATATTTAGTCATCTTTTCTCATATAACCACATCTCTCTAATATTTTGCTCTTTACTATTTTTCTATTTTTTTTTATTATTTTATTTTATTATATTTTCTTCTACTGTACCATGCTGCTGAGTGACTGCTGGTCGTCAAACACATTTCATTGCAATGTTGACCCTGTTCTAACTTGCATATGACAAATAAAACTGAAAACTGAAACTGCTACAGAAGAATATTTATTTTATTATTTTACATTTACAATTTTTTTTCCTTGGGATCCTGTGACACCCCATTGAAGAGCCGTGGGCTGTGGATCTCTTAAGATCTCACTGTTGGGTTTGTAAGGCCATGTTACTCCTAAATTTCTATCTTGTTCAAAGAGAAGATATAAAACAAAGTTCTAAGCTAATCGAACTTAGTGTTCTCCTTTTTTAAAAAGAATCAATAAAGAATCGAATCGTTAAACAGAATCGAAAATGGAATCGGAATCGTGAAAATCTTATCAATACCCATCCCTACTACAGATGCGATGGTTGTTGGAGTGTTTATGGAGTATAGAGAAGGTCAAAAGGAGCTTCACTGTAATCTAATCTAAAGAAAGCACATGATAGGATGCCAAGACAGGAACTGTGGCTCTGCATGATGAAGTCAGAAGTGATTAAGAAACTGGCGCAAGACTTGTATGAGGACAGTGAGACGGTGGTGAGGTGTGTAGCAGAAGTGACAGACGGGTTCAAGGTGGGTATGGGACTATATCACGGATCTGCTCTGAGACAGGCTGACGGATCAGGTCAGTTGGGAGACTGTGGATTGTGTTGTTTTCAGATAGCACTGTGATCTGTACTGAGAATAGGGAGCCGGTGAAGGAGAGTATGGCGAGGCGGAGGTATTCACTGGAGAGTAGGGGAATGAAAACGAATACACACAAGACAAAATACGTATGTGGGAATGAGCGGAAGACAGTTGGAAATATGAACATGCCCGGAGTTGAGATGAAATGCTTTTAAATACCAGGGTTCAACCATCTAAAACAACAAATGGTGCACAAGAGAGGTAAAGAAGAGAGTGCGTGCAATGTGGAGTGGGTGGAGATTAGTGTCAGGGTGATAATAAAGGTGCCAGGCAGGAGGAAAAGAGGAAGACATCAGAGGATATGCAGGGGGTTGGTGTGACAGAAAAGGATAGGGTGAAATAGAAAGAGATCTAAAAGAGGCAGCCAGAGGAATAAGAATAAGAAGTAAACATGTGCTGCAGAATGACAGTCGTTAATGACTACCATTGTTATCCACAAAGAAACATCTTTAACAATGGCTAAATTACCTGTTTCTAGCTCAATTAACTCTGTTGCAAATGTTTCTTGAAAATTAAGTACTATTAAAAAAATATTAGAAATAGTATAGCTACTGTCCTAGACTGCTCACAGACAGTTTATAAACAGCTATATCTAAATAGCAGACAGGCTTACCCCCTTTCACCAAATCTGTTTATGATTTTTATAGACAAGAATGAGAATCAGCACCTCCGAATCTGAGGCCACGGTCCTCAACCAGAAAAGGGTGAAGTGGCTACTCCACATCAGGGATGAGTTACTGCCCCAAGTGGAAGATTGTAAGTATCTCGGGGTCTGCCTCTACAAACAAATGTGAAACAATGGGTCTTTCTAAAGAGCTCACTGAATTCAAGCATGGTAATGTAATACGATGTCACTGCTCCAACCAGTCAGTTCATGAAAGGTATTCCTTCCTAGATATTTTAGCATCAGCTGTGTGTGTGATGTTATTGCAAAGTGGAAGCGTTTAGGAACCACAGCAACTCAGCTACAATGTGGCAGACCATACAAAGTAACAGAGCGACGTATCCAAGAACTGAGATACAAGGTATCAACACTGGGGCTGTACACTGGGAGTTTCATGGCATGGATTTCTATGGTTGTGCAGCTCTGGTAGGTATAATAGGCAGGTACCCAAGTAAATCTGTTTAGTACAGTACATCTAATGTATGTTTGGAGAGAAATGAAAGAAGCGTTTGATGAAAATAAAATCTGTGGATACCAGCAGAAGGAAACACTGCAGGGAAACTGTGAACAGTTGCATCTCACGACCCTTAAAATTCACTAAGAATTATTCCAAAAAAACACAAGAAAAGATTTACAAATGGCCCTCACGAACCTCTGATACCTCTGTAAACTAAAATCTTTGATTGTTAATGTATTGCATATAGTGTATTTTTTCTTTATGAAACAGGTTTAGCACCTTATTTACAAAATAATATATGTATATGAGTTAAACAAGAAGCAAGTCCAGTGTAGCTAACTATAATAGCTATGTAATCTATTTGATAATTATACCTAGAAATATTATAACATTAATTGTTGTATTAATAAAATAGTCTCATGTTTGACTACATTTAAACAAACCTATTAAACATATTTCTGATATTGTTTTAAAGATGACCAAGGCAGGTTCATCTGAATAAGTAACTCATATGGAATGAAGGAGCTCCGCTGCTTGGGTCAGACTGCTGAATAATTTAAACTGCCTTATGAGACATAAACACAGGAGCAGTAGTCTAGCATACATCCCGAGACCCTCATTTCATTAGATAATCTATTAATCCTAGCCTCAGCCCAGACATTTTGAAAACAATGAGAGACAAAGTCACAATTCACGCTCTGATTGAAAATTAGCTACATGCCAGACTTTCCACACCACAGCTTTACACTACAAAATATATTCTCAAAGGTAAAGCAGCAGACATCGAATCCAGGCCTTATTTTATAAATAGTTGTAGCTGTTGCTACAACTAGCTGTTGTAACTGAAATAAGTTTTTCTAATAATACTGCTAATTCAAAAATATGAAACTGGAAAAGAAATATAACTAAATATATAAATAAATCTTTATATAAATATAACTAAATATATAAATAAGAACACTAAAAGGAATTACTAATAAGTAAGTAATGTAAAAATGTTATATATTTAATTTAATTGCTCCGATACCTGAACATCACATCTGTATCAGTTAAAATTGGTCTTAATGACCTATATCAACATATTACAAAATGAGATGACAGTTACAGATGTTAGTGGCTGATATTTATTATTACTTTTTTAATGTGTTACATCAATTTTGCACTAGTGAGACCTTCAAAGACAATGTGGTGAAGGGCTATAAGACTTTAAAACATCAAAAGTTGTTTTTAAAAGGAAGATTTCCTCATTTTCTTGGCTCAAAAGGAAATACATACCAACAAAAAACAAAAGAATTAGTTGTGGTATTGATAGGTTATTGATACTGGCTAGTAACTAAATTAGCATTAGAATTTCACAACTGAAAGCTTCAAATGTATTTTAATTGCATTCAGTAACATCAGGATCTCAGGTTCCCAGTTATCTATGGCAGATAATATTTTTTTTACTGTCATGGATAACTGGACTGCTAATCTACCAGAAATGAATTAACAAGCTCCTCTATTTAACTATGGATTGAAATACAACCTATATCCTTCATATATTAACCCTCTCAGGCTCAAATTAAACCTTTTGTTGCTAATGCACAACCAAGTCCTGCAGTGGTACTTCTGAGTAAAAAAAACTCATAAAATATGTATGTGGGGTAATCAGGTTGTTCGTTTTTAACTGTTGCAAATCTGCCACGCCTGCCTGGAGAGGGTTAATTAAAAGAATGAGGAACTACAAACGCCAAGTCCTGATTAACAAGGTTAAAAAACACAAAATTTGCCTGGCTGATTTCACTATCTTGCTTTGTAAGCAACTGGGTGTGCAGAGCAAAGCTCCTTGACAGCCTACTATCGCAGATCTCTTCATTGATTTAACTGTTTGACTACTTTGCATCTCAAAGCTCAATGCTCTGATCAGATATAAGTGGACAGTAGCGTCATCCAGAGGTAATTCAATTTTTAGGTCTTTTAAATTAAAGCAGGAGAGTTAATGAATATAGTGAGGTGTTGATTCACAAGATTTTATTTTATTTCAATCTAGAAATCTCATTTTTGTTTCATTTGGAACTTTAGTTGCAGTGTGTATAATGAAGTGAGGTTTCTGACATACTAAATGTGTACTCATGAGAAATGTAGATTTTGATGGTTTAAACTGTTCTGTGACTTTTTGAAATAGTGAAATTTTCTGGCTCCCAAATCTTTACTGTCATTGGTATTTAAAATTGGACTTTTACAATACAAAGACACACATAACAACAAACTACTGAATGTAATGGGAATTTGCATTTTAAATTCTGACCGTGCTTTCAAATCAGATCAGAAAAAACTAGGGATGCAACGATACCAATTTTTTCAAACCGATACGATACCGATACTTGGATCTGAGTACTTGCCGATACTGAGTACAAAAACCGATACTTCTACCACACACACACACTGCACGTGGATTTTCTCTTGACATTTTTCATCGCTTTTCCAAAACCTGAGTTAAATTGGGCTGTTCTGGTCCACACTGCTGACATTTTGTTTAGCCTAGCTATAGTAGCCTCCAGTTTCTCTTTTTTATCTGGAGCCACCAGTCTCACTCGCCTAACCCTGTGCCTGTTTAAGCGTGGTCCCCCTAGTGACCAATCTAAAAAACTACAACAGAAATGACCAGCCACCCTCTGACTAATGAAATAAGTTAGTATCAGTTCATGGTATCGGTTAACTTTTACGAGTATGAGTACACACACATTTTACAGTATCAGCCCCGATACCCGATACCAGTATCGGTGCATCCCTAGAAAAAACCTTTAGAAACTTTTCAAATGTTAAAGAGATATTTGTAATTTGTCATTTTGATATTTGTAATTTTACTAAAATGTAAACATAAACAGCCTTTGACAGAAGAGATTCTTTCACTCACCCCCAGTTTCCTGCTTCACTTCTGCTATTGGAACATGGACGTCGTCAGAATAAACACAGTCATGAAATTAATACTGCAAAACAGAAAAAGGGGTTTTCTGTTTTGAATTCCTTAAATATAATCATAGTCAATGTTGACGTAATAAATGGTAAATGGCCTGTATTTGTATAGCGCTTTTACTAGTCCCGCCTAGGGACCCCAAGGGGCTTTACACACCCAGTCATCCACCCATTCATCCACCCATTCACACACTGGTGAAGGCAGTTACAGTTGTAGCCACAGCTGTCCTGGGGCAGACTGACAGAAGCGAGGCTGCCATATCGCGCCATCGGCCCTTCTGGCCAACACCAGTAGGCGGTAGGTGAAGTGTCTTGCCCAAGGACACAACGACCGAGACTGTCCGAGCCGGAGCTCGAACCGGCAACCTTCCGATTACAAGGCGAACTCCCAACTCTTGAGCCACGGTCGCCCCCGGCTCATGGTCGTAATAAACTAATAATCATTGTTTTTAATTTAAATTATTTATTTCCCCACTTTACTGGAGACAGATTTGGCAGACAATATTTAAAAAATATATATTGTTATGCCTTACAGCTTGATGAACAAAAAAAAGTCTTTCTCTGGGATAATTCAATTCAATTTCAATTTTATTTATACATCGCCAAATCACAGCAACAGTCGCCTCAAGGCACTTTATATTGTAAGTATATTGATTATACTACAATAATCCATACAGTGAAAAACCCAACAATCACATGACCCCCCTATGAGCAAGCACTTTGGCAACAGTGGGAAGGAAAAACTCCCTTTCAACAGGAAGAGACATGCTGTGGAAGAGAGCCAATGTGCATAATGTGCCATAATGTGATGCAATGCAAGACTGAGATGTGTTATAGTAACTGCACCATGAGGCTGAGCTAAGACGCCTGAGAGATACTGGGCGACTGTCAGTTAGCGTGATAGTAAACATCTCTGAGTTTGACTCTTTTTTTTTTGTAACTGTCCAACACGGGGTGGCAGCGTTGCTTAGTAACCACAGCACATGACTGACCTTATCGGTACAGTCATAAAAATGTATGAAGTCCCCTTACTCATTTACCCTTCTCTGCTGAGCCCTCTCTCTCTTTTACACTCTCAGAGACACGCACAGTGGAGAAGAACACAACAGAAATATGTTGGAAATATGTCTTCCATATCTCCAACCATATCCATAATCACATACTGTGTATGCTACCATTGTATATGGTGTATTATCTTACTTTTTTCATTGAGTGTACTTATTTGTATTTTTGTATTTCCTTCTGATATCTGTACCTGAGCTGAGGTGACACAAAAATTTCCCCGTTGTGGGATCAATAAAGTCTTATCTTATCTTATAAATGTATTCTTTGTCTGTTTGTTGAATGGAGAGAGCACGAGAGAGTAAGAGCGCAAGTACACTAGGGTAATGAACGGCTATAACTGACACATGCCACAGAGGGCATAAAGCAGAATGGAGAGAGGGAGGGAGGGATATGTGGGGGAGAGCGCTAATATATTTTTATTAAGCCACTTGTGAGAACAACATGTAAATCATACAGATTTAAGAAGCTGTGATGATATTTGGATTATGCTTGGAGTGCTTTCAGTATCAAATCTCTGTGATCTACTTAGTTGATGTAAATCTGTCTTGTTTACAGTGTCTTAATCTGGGTTTAATCCCTAGAACATATTTATTGAACTGACAAAGTATTATGCTGCGGAGGTGGTCTGTAAGGCTGTGTGAGGTTTTCCGAGGCCTTTGTGAAACAGAAGCAATGCTAATGATTCCACACAGGACGTTAAGCACCACGTCTGTCAGCTCATTGACACGGTATCACAGCGACTGGCTTTCCTGCAAAGTGCTGCTCTGCTGTTCCCACAGGGACCGCAGATGTTAGCCTTGCTGTTGGCGCCATCACCATCTTTTCACCCTGACAACATCTGCACAGCTGTGTTGTCGACTGAAACGAAGCAACCCGCTCTTGAACTGTTGACAGCTAGGGGCAGGTCAGCACAGATGGCAGGAGGGGGTGTCAGGGGACTGGCAAAGGGACGGGGGGTGGTGGGGTGGCAGGTAGAGTGTGGGGCTCCCATCTGGCCTTGATGCTGGCGATCTGCCCTGGGGCATCTCCAATGTTTCCTTGACAGAAAAACTGTCAGGAGTTGGAAGTCACCTTGCGTAAAATGTTGTACTCTCTGGGAGGTTTCAGTGGAGGTGGAGTTGGTGTGCAGGAGGGGCTTCAAATGCTGCAGTCTGTACTAATTTTAGTAGGCAGTAAAAGAAAAGACAGGGGAACTATGTAATAAACTTGAAAATGTTTGGCGTGATAGCAAGGTCTGTTGATATTAAAGACTGCCTCTGATGAAAACTTAAAAGAGCCATGGGGTGATCCGGTCGTTAAGTCTGATGTCACTAGCCGTGTCTGGGCCTAAACTCCGCTGCAGGTCCATATATCAAACGATCACTATGGCATTACTGAGAGTTGAAAAACTGTCTAAAGTCTTTCATCTTTAATAAAATGATCAGCGTTCTGCTCTACCAGGTGTAACAATTGAGCTTAACATCCAGGCATCCATGAAAACAGAATTTATGACATTTAACGGAGTTAGAAGTTAGCAGGAAGTTAGCTCGCTAGCTTCTATCTAAATACAATATAGCATGTCCTGACTGCGGGGTTTTGGAAACAAATTAAAACGTACAGCTCTGTTATCACTTCCAACATAAATGAAGACAGAAAACTAAACAGCAGTGACGTTTGTAGGGTTACTGAAGTTTGGCTAGCTGGTATATAATGATGTGCTACGTGACCGCTAGCGACACAGCTATGTTAGCATAATATAAACAAGCTAACTTTTTTTCCACTCGATAAAAGTTAACGTGAGTGTTCTCGGTGGTCATGAACAAATGTAATCGCATGGCAGGATGCTGTAAAAGGACCAAACTTCAGCAGGAGAACAACTGAGATAATCCATCCACAATACGAGGTTAGTCATTCATATACTGCTGCATGGGCTGGGCTGTAGCTACATCCTAAGGTTTTAAAAACTGAGCTTAAATAAATGATTAGCGGTAATAAAAGCCGAGGGAGGTCAACAGTGATCACTGACTGTTTTAGGAGCTTTTTGAGATTAAATAGAAGAAAATACAAAACATTAAACATGATAACAACACAAAAGCCATATTAAACGCAGACTACTTTAGGCCCGGAAGTAGGATTCGTCACATCATCACTTAACAACCGGATAGTTGCTATAATGTGCAGAAGTCTTGAACCATCCCTTATCGGTTAAATTCTGCTAAAAGGTTAGGCTTTGTTGTAATTTTTTAAAGTTTTTGCTTTTTCACTCGTTTCAGTTTGTTTGTGAAGCCACTGAACACCAATCTATGAATCATTCAAGCATAAAAAACCCAGACATCTAACTTAAGGCATGAACTAGTGTTGCTTACACAACACAGACAACTTAGCAAGAATTCAGTTTCAAATCGTTGAAGCTACAAAAATGATATCACTGTGTGACAAGCATAAAATAGTATTTTGCATCAAGAAGTGAATTCCCAAAGAGGTATTAGCTGAAAACTTGGCATATCTCAGTATGGTGTGCAGTGTGTCCTTAAAAAATTCAGGACAGTTGACAAGTGGAAGACAAAAGATCACATGTATTTCAACTGAGTATCTTCATACTGGACAGGCAAAGTGAAGATAACTTCACCTCAGTTAACAACAACTTGTTACATTACTATTACTGCAATAAAGTCTTTCCAGGATGTGTTGTGCAAATGCTTTGATATGACAGCTTGGTTTAGTTTTAGTAGCTAAAACTTAACTGATGTACAGTGTCGCCTCGGTGCTGTCCGTGTCCATTCTTCTAACGTGTAAGATTAGCATGATACAGTATCTGTATTCTGACCTTCTCATTGATAAATAAAGGCCTGGGTTTATCTGTCCAGCTTAGCAACACACACGCTTCCCTTCAATCTAGAAAGGAAATGTGTGAGTCAATCCCACAGATGCCTAGAGAACGAGTTTAAGTTTTAAAGAATCGTGATTATATTGTTTTTGTTAAAAGTTAAGTTCACTGAGACACAAAGTCCTAATAAAAATGTACTTGGTTGTACATCAACCAAACAAAACAAAACAAAAAACCAACCAAACAACCCCCACCTCCTCACCCCCAAAAAACTAAAGAAAAAAAAACAGTTCTGGAGCACTCATGCTGTATATTGATAGAAATGATAAATCTGCTGAAATAAAAATGGTCTTTTTTGGTGAATGGTAGAATTATCCACTAGTCATATTTCTACATTCCAACTGATAAGTTAATATGTTCTAGCAAATTTTATCAACAAACTGACAAATTGCCAGAATAATAAGGTTTTAGTTCTAATGAACTCCTGCTCATCCCAGAAAAATGGTCTTACTGGCTGCACTGCAAAAAGAAACAATTTCCCATGACTGACGGATAATAAATCACTTTTTGTTTTTCCCATTTCACAACAATCTTCATGTAGTTTCTGATAAAAACAAACAAAAAAACTAGATGTAGTGATTAAATATGTGTATTAGACTGACATTTAAAAAGCTACCATGGATCCCAGCAAAGCGTGTAATAAACACACCGGTCCACTTGCCTCTCCAAAGACTGAAATGCACACGCCTACAGAACTTGCAGTAACAGCAGGGGGAGATAATATACTTAAAGCCAAGAAGTTGCTAGTGAGCAAAGAAGGCATGCAGTACATTCCAGGGTCCTTAAAACATGACGTATGGCTTATGAAGTCCCATTTAGAAGCCTTGAGATGAGAGTTTTTGCTGTTGCTATGATGGTATTTTTAAACTGGATGTGATGACCAACAGATCGAGCTGACTGTGAAACTTCACACTCATTAACGCTAATGCCTTGTCAATCCCTAGTCTTTACCTAATAAGCATACACTGCATAATCCTTCTATCTGAAAATTTGACCAAAGTTTTTTAAATGGGCTCAATCTTTTACTCAATATGACCCAAAAAGAGTGAATGAGCGCATAAACTCATCAGGAAAGTTTTACTGAAGTCAAGTCCAAGAGCCATTTTTCCACAGACAATTTTTTTTTTGCAATTGCAGCTATAACCCCCTGGCAGTGGCGGTCCTAGTCTGTTTGACGCCCTAGGCGAACACTCCCTCTGACCCCCCCCCCCCCCCCCCCCCCATTAATATTAAAATCTGCAACATAATGTATTGTTTGGAGTTTAGTCTGTTACTGTTGCTATTTTTACCATTTCTTCTTGGAGCAACTGTAACCCACATAGTTTCCTTAGGGATTAATAAAGTATTCTGATTCTGATTGTTTCAGGATGACCTGCCATTATCCAATGACACATCTGCTTACCTGCATCTTTTGCTCGTTTCTCGTCCTCTTCTTTTCTCTTTTTTCTAAACTGAGGACCTGATGGCTGACATTTTCTTGTCCATCTTCCATTGGTTTTAATTTTGCACTCCAGTATGAACACCCATCCCCCAACCCGAGGATCACCACAACATGACCTAACAGACCAACACCTTAGTTCACAGATTCACTTTGTCTAAGGTGCATTTCTGAGATTTCACACAACCCAGGATTCAAATCATGAATACATAATGGGCTTGGATTTACAACATTATAAATGAAATGTGCTCTATTTGGAAGCAGCAGGGCCCACCTCCTCTTTCGATGGGTTGTGTGTGAGACTTTAAATCATCAAACTGTAAATTTTAAATTTTAAATTGTTATTGATCCCTTTACCCCGAGTCCTAAAGTGTATATTTATTTTCTTACTCTTCTTATATTTATTGTTTGTTTACTTGCACTGTTGTAACTGGAGCCTCGTCGTCTCGTCTCTCTATATACTGGACTGTAGCGGAGATGACAATAAAGTTTACTTTGCCTTCAGCAGCGAGCAGGCGCACTGAGGGCGCCTGCTCGCTGCATTTCGAAAAAACATCGGTGCAAATTATAAGTCTGTATCATGATGTCTGGTGTTTTCGTGTTTGTTAGTTTGTTTTTATTTTGTTTTTATTTTGTTTTATTTTGCGAGTTGGTTATTAGATGCTGCTCCAGCCGGTCAGAGAATCCCCCGCCGCCCCGCCCTCTCCTCTCTGCGCCGCAAGCAGCAGGCGCACCTGGCAAACGAGGGCGCCCTTACTCCCAGCAAATGGGCGATAGAAAACCGATCGGTGCCTATGCCATTCCCAATATGCGCTGGCATGACGTGGGGCAGCATGAGTACAAGCATTTTTTTTTATTTTTTTTTGCCGATGCCCGTGGTGGGGGGCGGCATCACGGGCATTGGCAAAAAAAATAAATAAAAAAATGCCGGTTGCCCGGGGCGGTTGCCCGGGTTTAGACACGGGCAACCGCCCGTGTCTAAACCCGCTACTGCCCCCTGGTGGTCATAAAAACAATGCAGGTTTAAGGTTTACTGACTGGTAGCTACAACCATCCTTTATACAGTCCGCGGTTCTTATATATCAGTATTTGATGTTTTGGCTTTCCATCAATAGTATCTGTAGATTTTTTAGGATGCCAACTAATTTAAGTAACCCATCTGTTATGGAAATGATTGACAAATTAATCACTATTGTTGGACAGAGGTAGGTGTAAAAATAATCTAATTTTCAAAAAATCTTGTTTCCTCTGACCTGAAGTACTGAATGGTAACGCTTTTCTTTGACACAAATGTGCATACCAAGATGACATCACTTTCATATTCCCACCATGTCAAACTCAATGCTGAAGTCATTGCTCTAGGCCTTGTTAGTCTTCTTGTTTGCCTTATCTAAGCCAATCAGCCTCCATTCTGCTTACTTTAAATATCAATGCTCTTTTGTCATTCTTCCTTTCAGTGCTGCATTAGTTGCCTTCTCAATCATTTTGATTCAGGCAACGTCATCTTTGAGTCCATAATGATGCTCTTGACCTGTGTAGGTTGAGCTCTTGTGTAGTAATAGGACAAGATCCTGCACTGCATTACTTTAGGGTAATTCTTCCTCACTGTAGTTTTCTGTTTTTAGCTATTTCAATCTAGCACCCATTTCCACTGTTGTGCAAATTGCAACTTTGCTTCAGTTTCTTTGCATCTGCAAGCTTTTACCATTTGCCTACAAGTTCTGGAGAGCAAAAACAGCTTGCTCCCCGTACACATCTCTCATTCTAGTGATTGGGATTTATGGCTGTTTTTAGAGAACCGGCTCAGTGGTTTTATTTATATATGTTTATATATAAATATTTACGGTGGCCCCTAGAGACAAAGCACGTACAAACTCCAAAACACTTTTCTAGCGTTAACTGAACTTCCAAAACAGAGCTACCTAGATCACTTAAATTACACAATTGAAAGCATATGTGTATTGTTTAATACTTATACACAAGCACTCATATATATATTCAAATAATTTAAAAAAAACTTTCATTTACCTGCTAAAACCACACACCAAATCCGGTTGTTGGTACTTGCTGGCTTGTGTAGCCACTAGGTAACAAAAGTTCAACACTGCCCCCTAGCATCCTGGAGTACTTCTGTTGTCTTTTGTACGTGTTTTGAGTTTTTATGTGCTTCAGGGTTTGTACGTGCGTGTTTTGAAGTTTGTATGTGCTTTGTCTGTAGGGGCCACCGTAAATATACTTTTATTTATTCACTCCACATAAAATGTAATAAATAAATCATATAATACAAAAACCAACTATTTACATTTCAACTTTTAACTATTTAAATTTTCAGCTTTTTCCTTTAAAAATGTTAAAGTTAAACAGCACAAAACACTGCAAACCACAACACAAATATAAATGAAAATATGAAAACAAAAAGAAGATGCACATTCTCTGTCATATGGGCCTGCATGAATAAACTTTCTGAATCCTTTATCATTTGCAACTGAAAATAGATGATTACTATACCTTTCTAATGTGTCCCTGGCTCTTTCTCTCTCCCTCCCTCCCGCTCTGTTCCTGTGCTACTGCGTGTAACTACCGCCCCTCCCCCCAGCGTAAAGCACAAGGCTTGCGTGCTGAGTGAAGCGGGGAAAAAAAGTGCGAGAGAGAGGGTGAGAGAAAGGAAGAAAAAAAAAAAACAACCCACAGCTCGCGATAAGCAGACGGCTCGCATCGTTCACGTCAAAGATCCAGCTCTAACAGCCCGTCATGAAACGCTGTGTGGCAGGCAGGAGATGAGGACTCAAAATGCAGGACTCACAAACTCGAGGGATGAACTCAAAACCACAGCTTTATTTGCTGGTCGCAGAAAAACGAGCATACAAAGTAAACTAAACTAAACTGGGGAATAACACACTAAACTCACAGGGGGATACAGGTAGCCCCACAAAGCATGAGGGACGACGCAACACTGCCTCAGAGAAACACAGGGTTTAAATACACTGGGAAGTAATGAGGGGAATGAGACACAGAAGGAGAGCACAGCTGGGAGAAATCAGGACTGACGAGACAAGGAAGCAAAGCAGGACACATTCACATAAGACACGGACCTTCAAAGTAAAACAGGAAGTATGACACAGAGACGCGAACTTGGCACAGTGGAGACAGCAACTAAGAAACACAGAGACATAAACCACAAGGCAGAGGTCTAAGAATCAAAATACACAGAGGGAAATACTAAGCTTGGAACACAAGAAACTAGACTCGAGGGAGTAACAAAAGACCAACCATGAGAACATAATGCACAATACAGAGTGACAGAAACAAGAAACTCAAACATGCAAAGACACAGACTTACACAGAACAGAGGGGGCACAGAGAAACATGAAGGGCAAGGGATCAAAACTAGAAACCATAGAATAACTCACAAGTACAATAATACAAAAACAACGAAGAACTAAACACACTGGGTCAGGAGACCCAGGACCCTGACACAGCCATTTCGTTCGCGACCGACACATCACTATCTCATTCAGCCGGCATTCCAGCTTGGGAGTGCTGCTTTGGTCTCCTTAAAACCACTTCTTTCTGTCATGGTCCTGGGTCATGTAACCCAGTATTCTGAGTTTCTTGATGTTTTTGTTATTCCTTTCAGTCTAGTTTCATTTCAGTTTATCTAGTTACATTCTGTCATGCCTAGGTTACAGTTTTAATTCATGATTTATCAAGCTTCCCATTGGTCTCATCCCTGTGTTAAGTCTTCGTGTGTTTATCTGTCATGTTTCATGTCCAAGTTTTCTTTGTTTGTCTAGTTCGAGTCATGTCTGGGTCTCGTTATGTTTCCCGTTTTATTTTGAAGGATCCTTGTGTTTTTTGTTTATTGTATTTAGCTTCACGTCCTGTCCTGTCATTATGTTAATTGTTGTCAGCTGTTTTCATGTGATTCCGCTTCCCCTGATCATTCCTTATGTGTACTTAATCCGTGTGTTTCTGCTCAGTCGGGGTCAGATCGTCTGTTATTCTCACCTCATCTTTTCATAGTTTCCGTTATTGTGTCACTGTTTCATAGCCTGCCTAGTTACTCTGTGTTCATAGTTTCTTCATAGTTCTTTCACAGAGTGTCATAGTCTTTTTAGGTTACACAGTGTTCTTGGTCTCCTTAGTTTTCCCAGTTTCAGTGTTCTCTAGTGTTTTTGTCATGCCATCAGCCACAATAAAGGCTCGCTTTATTTTTGGAAACCTAGTTCTGTCTCCACCGTGTCTGCATCTGGGTCTACCTCTTCTTCACACCGGCGCACCCCGCCGTGACACTTCCGTGACACTTTTCTGGGCAATCCTAGTTCCCCAGGCTTCACAGAACTCACCCAAGAATCTAACAGCTGACCCTAGTCTCTGCAGGTGGTGGACCACAAGAGTTTCTGCTGTTTCCCATCCTGCATGCATCACCATATGACAAATATAGTGCCAAGATTACATTCGGCTATGATCGGTCAGAGAGACTGAAGGCGTCCAATCTCGTTTGTAGGTTATCTTTTTTATCCTGGCCTTTATCAACTCTCGTGCCGTAATGTAGTCTCTTTGCTCTCTCTCGACCTCAATGGTCTTCCAGCATTATTGCAGTCTCTATCCTACACCTCTCTCCAGGCCTCCAATAGCTTTTGAGCCAGGGCTGTTCAATATAACGATATATATCGGATGACGATATAAAAATGTCTATCGTTTCATTTTACGCTATCGTTTGTTTCGTGGTGTCGCAAAATAAACTGTTTACGGCAATATTTTTTCATCGTTCTGATGGTCACTGCAGTGGCTATATTAACTTCTTAAAGTTCTCTCTTTCTCTTATATTTAATATAACCACACTACAGACGGACAAGCGACTGTTTTCATGCGTTGTGGTTAGCAACAAGGACGGTAACACCATCGCGTGTCCGCTTGTTTATGTTCCACATAAACCTTTCACAATAAAGCTCAAGATCCTGTTGAGACTTTTCAAAATAAACTGAATCACGTGAAAGAGCAGATTATTTACGGAGGAGAAGTAAAAAAGAGCCGTCAGGTGCTAAAAAATAAATACGGTGGCCCCTAGAGACAAAGCACGTACAAACTCCAAAACACTTGCAAACTCCAAAACACATGCAAACTCCAAAATGCTTGCAAACTCCAAAACACTTGCAAACTCCAAAACACATGCAAACTCCAAAACACATGCAAACTCCAAAACGCTTGCAAACTCCAAAACGCTTGCAAGCTGCCCGAGATTCACAGAATTTACAGAAAATGTTACATTTTTGTGATTTATATCGTTATCGGGACGATAGAATTCTTATATCGGGACATGACATTTTGGTCATATTGCACAGCCCTATTTTGAGCCTTACTGCAGGCTCGCTCTCTCTTGGCCTTAGACAACCATTGAGCCTTAGAGGCTCATTCTATTGCTTTTGTCACTCTTTCCCCCTTTGGTGCCTGGACCCTGGACCTCTTCATTTCTGTTATTTTTATACATATATTCTGTGTCTTTGTTAATGCTGCTTCTAACATTTATATTTTTATAGAGCTGAATTTCCCTGCTACATTACGATTGCTCTTATCAGGGTGAGGGTTGTGGGGCGCCCTGTCATAAGTCCTATCACTGCTGAGATTACATTCTACTATTATGGGTCACAACAGTAGAACAACTTAACTGAAATCTCAATAACTCAGTTCTTCCAAATTGTCTCTCCTTAAAATAAAGCTTATGCATAAGTTGAATGAGGAGCACCTATAATTACTCATCTGTTTGCTTTCCTGGGTGTTCAGCTGTTAGCCTATTCTTTACATCACGTCCACTTTCCCACCGCGTAAAACTAAATGCTGACACAACTGTTCTAGTCCAATCATCTTCTTGCCCGCCTTCTCCGCACCAATCTCCATTCTGTGTACTTTAAGTCTCAGTAATCTGTCATTCTGCCTTTCAGGCTCTCATTCATGCAACGCACCGCCTCCCAATCTCCGCCTCACCGTATTCATGCAGGCTCCACCCAAGCCTTCATTTTTACCTTCACCACCACCAGTGTCTAGACTCCAGGTTCCTGAGATTCCAATTCTGCTGAGATTCCCCTCTGCAATGATGGGTCATCGGAGTCTAATCACCAGATAGCTTAACTGAATTCTATATCCCAAGTAATCATGTTCACGTCTTCTAATCCATCTCACCACATATTTACTTTTTTTGTTTGTTTGTTTGTTTGTTTTGAGCTCCTGCCTTGTAGTTCTCAAAGTGAAGAGCTGTGCCCACAATGAAAAATCACACAGGAGAGGCTGACTGAGCAGATATGCAGATCACAATGGCTGTTGACGGCAGCACAGTGCATCACTCAGTGGGGGCTCTGGGTTTGACCTGGAACGGTTGCCCAGGGCAGCGGGCCAGTGCAGAAGAAAAGCGCTTTACGGACGGAGCATGTGGTCAGGTCACCCCACCCCACACACACAGACACACAACATCTCCCCACCCCCTCTTCACCCTCCTTAATCCCAGCCTTAAAGCTTCCTCCCTCCCATCCTCTTTCCTTTACCTCCCTCTCCCTCCTCCATCTCACCTCACCCCCCACGCCCCACCCCCTCCTGTATCTAACATACTGCGAGGAAATGCCACCAGATGCCCAGTGTCTAAGACGGGCATTATGTTCTTAGAGGATGTCCTGGTAATTCTGGTTTTTGCCAGGCTGCTGATTATTATCATGTTGTCTAGAAGTGGTAAGGATGAGGGGCAAGAGAGGACAACAGGTAGCCATCTCTGACGCCTGGTCACGTGATGCAACAGCCTATGCAAAACAAGACCTTACACACCCAGAGGGGACACACGTCTGTTTGTTGTGTATTATGGTGAGATGGGAATAAGATCCGAGGAATAAACAAACAGACGTTAAAATAATTATATTCTTGTACTCTTCATTATTAACAGTATTATTAGAGGTATTCAGGGAATAACTAAACGGTACTGAGGGATATCTAAATGGGAGTCCACCAACAGCAGCATTTAGTGTTGTATTTCATAACATGTTACTCATCAAGAATTTAAAACTGGAGGAGCACGATTTCATTTGCCATAAGAAAATGTGTCAATCATAGGGACTCGGGGAGAAAGTGGTTTGTCAGAGCCTGAGGGGGCCACACTGACCTAAATACAAAATAGTCAACAGCAATAATACACTCACCAACCAAACAAGAACACTGGGGAAACAAACGTTTAACTGTGCAAAAACAGCACCGGTAAAGATACCACAACTGGGAATCTATAGAACGGAAAACAGACTTAATGTTTCATAAGAAAATGTCACCAGTAGACACAAAAGAAGATTTTCTGTGACACCCACATTTCCATCCTAAGGAAATAAGACATGTTTTTAATCTGCGAGCAGATCTTTTCATCTGTAACTAGCCATCTTACAAGAAAATCCTTTTGTTATTCCTCTCGTTTACATATCTGAGAGGTTTGGACAGATGTTTCTGGCTTATAGTTATTGGCATATGGTTTTCACAGAAAGGGTTAAAAAACACTGTTAAGATTAAAGTTGAACCTTCCCAGTAAAGAGGATTTATCAACACAGCTCATCAGTAATGCTGCATTCATGAGGCGAGTCAATGAGGACTGATGCCACCGTGTGGTCAAGGCTGATGTTGTGGATGAACTCAACCAGCCTGGTTATGTTCTGGTTATTTTATCCAAACACAACATGTAGCCATTAGATGGCTTGTCTGCCTCTGTATGTGTGTTAATGATAAACAGTCCTTTTAAAAATTTGGATGATTTACACAAAGTTTTGGTGATTTAGAAAAACATACAATTACTGTTAGCCAAAAGTAAGAGGTGTGCTTTGATAATAATAATAATGCTGAATATGAGGTTGAAAAGTGATGTAAATGTTAATGTTAAATATTAACCTGGTCTGAAGGACTGGACAAAGCTTTGAATGCCTCTTAAAATGCACCGTTTATCTTATATGGAACAGAAACACTGAATCACAACAGAACAAGAACATCCTCATTTTAGCTAGCTTAGCATTTAATGCTCATAAAAATTTCGCGTGTAGCTTAAAATGAAGTTGGATTAATTTACTGCAGAATGGAGGCTCTAGGTTTGTTTGGTCTGTTAATGGTGCATACTTTTATTCAGTGCATTCTGGAAGGTAGTATTTAACTAGAGCACCTTCTTTACATTTCAGATGGAAATATTACACCTGCTAGTACTACTCATAATAACTACTAAGATGCGGGACAATGCTACGATCAAACCTGTGTTTTTTACATATTGCCTTGCACACAAGAAGTGTATAATTTGCTTTTTAGTATAATAAGTTTCATGCCACAGGATATTTTTGTAAGAAAATGTCTAATAGCACATACTGCTTGCAAGTATTGAGCCTTTTATGACTCCTCAGTTCTGCTGGGTAGGGATGGGTATCGAAAACCGGTTCTTGTTGAGAACCGGTTCCCACTGTTTCAAATCCTTGGAATTGTTTGCCATTTTTGCAAACGATTCCCTTATCGATTCCACTCGCCCCAAATGACGTCACCACGTTGCGGTGCGTCATTTACCTGGCAGGAAACACGGCGCCTAAGCGGCTCAAACACTAAAAAGTTTGATTATACTTTACGAGAACGGATGACAACAGGGCAACTTGCAATACTTGCAAAGTAGATATTTCATTTAAGGAAACACTACGAATATGCAAAAGCATTTGCTCACAAAACACGCGATGACCTTAAATGAATGTCGTGTTTTTAATTCCGCTCCAGACTTGTGAATCTGAACCCAGCAGCAGCGGTAACGTTTGCACGTCCTCTCCCGTTAATGCGGCAGGTAAATAATCAACTAACAGTGCATATTATGTTAGCGCGATCTGCCTTATTACAAAACCTGCTATTACTGTGCATTTAGGTGACCATGATGAGAGAGACAGACAGAGTCTGGCTCAGATGCTGGCATTTCTCGCTGCAGTCTACCGGTAGCGTCTCCTTTCAGGCCAGGATAGACGAATGTCACCGAGCAGTGACTAAGTTTGTGGTAAAAGGCTTGCACCCATTTGCCACAGCAGATGCCTCCAATTTTCAGTAAGTAAATGTGTTTAATTGTAGGCAGGGACATCACTGGATATTCTTGTGTAATTGCTACAGAATAATTTATGTTATACTTTGTTATTGCTACAGAAGAATATTTATTTTATTATTTTACATTTACAATTTTTTTCCCCGGGGACCCTGTGACACCCCATTGAAGAGCCGTAGGCTGTGGATCTCTTAAGATCACACTGCTGTAAGGCCATGTTACTCCTAAATTTCTATCTTGTTCAAAGAGAAGATATAAAACAAAGTTCTAAGCTAATCGACCTTAGTGTTCTCCTTTTAAAAAAAAAAAAAAAAAAAAAGAATCGATAAGAGAATCGATAAAGAATCGAATCGTTAAACAGAATCGAAAATGGAATCGGAATCGTGAAAATCTTATCAATACCCATCCCTACTGCTGGGTACACATTACTTTCAGAAGAAGCCCATTTATTTGGATGGCCGATTGCAGAGTCTCAGAATATACACTGAAAGTGAGGAGAATCCACATGTGATAACAAATCTAAATGATAGCTAAGTTATGTGAAATCTATACATTTGCTAAAAATGTCTTTTCCAATGAGTCAGCGTTTCTTTCAGACCCTTTCAGACTGTCCATGAAACACTTTTATTAAACAATCAAGTACAATTTGAAAATCTGACTTGAATAGGAAACCTTAAGAAACTAAAATAATGAAGGACATCAGCTGCTTTGCTGGCAACTAGTGATACGGCAGTGGACTAAGGCTATGTTCACACTGCAGGTCTCAATTCCGATTTTTTGATCAAATCTGATTTTTTTGTCTGTGTGTTCAGACTACAAATAAAATGTGACAGCAAACGCACTCTAGTCTGAACGCTCAAAGCGGCCGCATGCGCAAAAGAAAATGTCACACACAACGCGCTCTGTTTAGACCCAGAGCAAACAATAAATAATGTAAATAACCTAATAATGATCCTTATTGCTGTTTTAGAGGAGCGGTGCTTCAAAGGATAGTTGCAGATTTCTGTCAGAATCTGCAGATTATACAGTACAAATAAAATGTTCACGTTTCTCCAACGTTGTCTTCCCAACAGTTTCACTGACATCTACGCTGGATGGCCAGGAAGCGTTCGCGATGTCTTCTCCGGTGCTGATAATTGGCGTCTGTCTTGTGTCAGTGACGTAAAAGACGGATTTAATGCGACATGACCATCAAACAGCAGCTTTCTAAAACATCAGATATGTATCAGATTCAGTACCACATACGAAAGTGACCCAGATCGGATTTGAAAATATCGGATTTGTGCCGTTCACACTGTCACACCATGATCGGATATGAGTCGCATAGGGTCAAAAAAATCAGATTTGATGCGCTTTCGCCTGCAGTGTGAACGTAGCCTAAGAGCGCCGAAAGCTAAAATAAGCTAATAATCTCTGATCTAACCTACGTTAGCTAACGCTTTTGACACCATTTAGCAAAGAAACATATAAAACCAGATGAGCCACAGCAGTGACATCAGCACTTTTGCTTGCTAATGTTTTATGTAGAATGCTTTAAATCTGCACCACTGGTTTGTGTAATGAAATTACAGTGCAAACATCATTCTATGCTTTTTGAGCATAAACACTGTGTAGACATAGAAATATTCATGAAAACTTGTTTTTAAGTTTTGCTTGTCTCTTGTTATTTTAGTTATATTTACATTTTTTTTTTTAACATTCAGTCAGGATTAAAATTCCTAAATCAAGTATTACACAAAAATTAAAAAACAACTGAAAATGTCTTCTTTGCTTAATAAACGTGATATTATCACATCAGTTTAAAAAGGAAAGTTAAATCTGTTTGTAACTGTAAAAATTAGAATATGACACTTGCTCATTCAGCTCTAGCCAATCATTTAGTTTTTTTTTATCTATCTATTATCTATGTGTCTCTCTACATATATATAAATTCCTGTGTGACCTTTGCTCTACCTTCTGCACACAAGCACATGTGCTGTAAGTTGAGCTGCACCCGTAGCTGAATACTGGTTGACCTACAAAACCAGTAAGAGTGCTGATGTTCATCACAACCGCAGGAGCCCGGTGTGTCGTAAAGACTCATGCTGATCTGAGAGTCTATGAGGCTTGACGCGTGACATCGACCTCACGAAAGAACAGGAGAGGGAGAATAAACACATAACTGCCCAGTAACAAGGGCTTGCTCCTCATTGGCTGCAGAAGGATGTTGCATTGATCATACTCTTTGTGCAAAAATGACACATGGGGTTTTCAGTCGTGCACACGCAGGCAGGATTACGGTAACATGCAGCTCGTGTGTGCGCATCAGCACTTGGAAGCTTGGATGTGCATGAACATACGTACTCTGCGTCACACAATTACACTTATCAGCAAAGTGTTGGTGAGAACTAGGGCAGAATCACACCAGCAAGAATCTTTTTTTAGTTACATTTCCTCTGAGATTTGAGCCCCCGCCACCCCCAACCCAAGATTAGCACTTCGCCCCTAGTAACAGTGTTGCCGTTTTGTTGTTACACATCACCCACCATCATTCATACTTGATGTCAACACTGTTTCCTCTTCCATCACTGGCTTCTTTTTGTAGTAGCGCATAGTTTACCCCTTCAATTAAGAACATCACTTTGATCTGAAAATGGCCAGTTGGTCTTTCTAACTAGAAACAGGACATGAAAAAGGGCTAACTGCTGTTGAAAAATCATCTTTTTGATTTGTATAAAACCTACACAAAGAGTTCGTAGATTAACTGAAGGTAGATTTTAAGACTTTTTAAGATTTTTTTTTAACATATGTTGTAAATACTATATTTAGTATATATTTATGTGTAACACCAGAGGTGACATTGTTAAACTACTGTAAATTATTTGCACAGTCATGGACCATATATGCAGCTAGTTGAAGCTTATTTAACTTCTTGAGGGAGAAAAATCAAAGCAATGTACTTTAAATGTCTGAAATAGAGATGGACCGATCCGATATTACGTATCGGTATCGGTCCGATACTGACCTAAATTCTGGATCGGATATCGGAGAGAAATAAAAAATGTAATCCGATCCATTAAATATCAAAAAAGCACCTCACAAAACTTGGCGACATGGCGAGCCGGAGCAGTGTGGTCACGTGATAGAGCGGCTGTGTGTATTTGTAGCCTGCTAGCAAACATTTCATCTCCGAGGAAGTTATCTCAGAGAGAAGTAAAGCAAGTGTGTAAGTTCATCTCTGAATGTTTGTAAAGCATTCCCGCTTAAGCTTAACAACCGATATATAGAGCAACTGCCTCTTCTCTCTCTCTCCTGCTGCTACTTCAATCCTGAAACTGCTTAATGATCAGCTGATCGGCTTTTCTGTCGCGAGTCCGTCTCTCTTCTTTGTTTTTGGCCCACTTCTCACCAGAAAGAGGAAACCAGCGGCTGAACAACAGCAGCACTATTAAGCTTGATAAGCTGTTGTTAGAATTTATTTAATATTACTTTCTAGACCAGGATCTTTTTCTATGCAGCTGACAGCTGGTAACTGTGCAGGGGCGGATCTAGCAAAGTTTAGCCAGGGGGCCCGATAGGGCATGAACAGGCAAAAGGGGGCACAAAGACATACTTTTCTTTCTTATTCTCATTTAAAATATCTAGCTTTTAATTATTTAATAATTATCTGAATCTTACACCCAAAGTTTTAATCTGATGTAAAATGTAAAAAGTCCATTACTGTATATAGTAACTGTTAAGTCTAATATACCCTAGTACTTTTTAGTAGTAGTACTTTTTCCTTTGGGAAGGTACCATCTGTGCAGTCTGCAATTCTGTTGAAGAAAGATGTTGAATCTATTTAATTATTCTTGAAAAATAATTTTTTTCTGTGAATTTTTTTCACCCTGCATCAAATTAAAGTTGATTACATTGATTAAGCATCATGAGGAAGAGGGTGGTTCCCTATTTTCTTTTGCTGGGAGTTTGCAACCCTATTAGTTAGGTTGCTTAATATTTCTGCTAAGTACTCTTTAAAATACCAGAATAGGGAGGATGGGGTAGGTTTAACTTTATTAGATTGATCAGTGTTGCTGATCTATGAAATATTTTGGGTGCAGTGTGTTTTTTTTTTACATACAGGTATAACAGAATAGCTTTAGTGTTGTTGTTGTTTTTTAACTTGAGTATGAACTTATACAAAAAGCAGCAAGATATTAAAAAAACAGTTTTACTGATTAAAAAACACACTATATCGGATTCATATCGGTATCGGCAGATATCCAAATTTATGATATCGGTATCGGTATCGGACATAAAAAAGTGGTATCGTGCCATCTCTAGTCTGAAACACATTTTTGAACAATTTAAAGTTTTCTATACACAAAACCCACACAAAATAGGTGTGATAGGAGTGGGACAAAATCCCCCCAGAGATGTGTGCAAAACTTGTGGCCAGCTACAAGACATGTCTGACCTCTGTTATTGCCAACAAAGGGATTGAATACTTATTTCCTCCATGAAAATGTAAATTAATTTATAACCATTTAAAAAATGCATTTCTCTGGATTTTTTGGCTATTGTTCTGTCTCTCTCTGTTCAAATAAACCTGCCATCAAAATTATAGACTCATTTCTTTGTTAGTGGGCAAACTTACAAATTTAGCAAAGGTTCAAATAATCCTGCTATGGGCCTTCCACCCACAGGAGGGGCCATAAGGCAATGTTTCCCAACCTTTTGGAGCCACAGCACATATTTCATATTGGAAAAGTCACCACCAAACAAAAATGTCACAAAAAGCATATTGATCATTTTTCCCTGCACACCATGGATAGTGGAATTGGCTCCTTTTTTGCTTTCTTCTGACCACTACTCATGTTAGGACCTTCATCTGAGTCGGAATTTTCTCCAGGACCAGGTCAGACTGACTACTTTTTCTTTTCAGATATTTATCTATTGCACTGCATCTCACAGCAAGACTATTATCTAATTTCTTCTTCATGTTCTTCTGTTTTACTGCCAGTTGGCAACCCATTTAATTACAGCAGGTAGTTGTACTGCCCTCTAGTGGAAGAGAATGTAATTTTTCTGCCTGTTACTCAGAGCACTAATCAGGTGAAACCAGATAATCTTCCACGGCACACAGTGGAAGGGAAACACAGCCATAAGGGTTCAGTGCTTTATGGGTTGAGCAATGGTCACAGGTGGAGGTCCCTGGTCCAATCCCTGGCTCCCAAAATTGGCTTGTGGAGCTAAAAAACCTTTAAAATACATGGCAACTGTTGCCAGACGAAACCACCAACATATTTTTAATTACTAACATATTTTTTTTCTTTTAAAAGTTGAAAAAAAAGTATTTTCTGCACCTGGAAACAAGTCAGTACGTATGAGAGCAGACAGATGAAACGTCATGTCCACTAGGGCTGCCACAAACGATTATTTTGATAGTTTTTGCGATTAGTCGACCAATCAGATCATGCATCCATTGTACGTAAAACGGACAGCTTACTGCACCAGCAGCATCTGCTCTTATATAACTATCACTAGCTTACAGCTTGAAGTGTTTAACCTCCCAGGACTTGCCGTCCACATATGTCAGACCTTCCCAAAGTGTGGGGCCCGCCCCTACGGGCGCGGGATGAATAGGGGGGAAAACAAAACAAAGCGCTTGGACACTGCTAGCACGGTGCGCCCACACAAACGCAAAGCAGGAGATGAAGCATCGCTGAATATGTTTCCAAACCAACTTCCTTCTAAGCCAAAGACTAGAAAATATGATGAAGCAAATCTTCCCTTTGGCTTCACCTGCACAAGTGCTGAGGTAGGTCTCCCTGCAGGATTGGTTTCACATTCTTGATTTTTAGTTCACAAACACTTATTGTAATGACTAACTACTCCTGACATTTTGGAGATGTTAGCTCTTTATACAGTAAAGTTACAGCGGGATACGAATAACATCAGGCTGATCCTGCCACGATTTGTTCCCCCTTCAAATCACGGACAAACAGCATCCAACAGTTGTTTATGTTTTTAAACCCATTTTGCACAGAGAGGCATTTTTTGAAAAATGTATTGATAGCAATGTTGAACATTATTACACAGGAAAAAAACAACTACACGTAAAATAATCACACCGTGACGCCTCTGCCTTTGTAAATGGAGGGACAGTAACTGCGTGTGTGTATGTAAGTGTGTAAAACCTGCAGACAGTCAGATTAACAGTATTTTGCCTCTATCTGTCATTCTGCAATTCATCTCATGTAAACAATAACGTGGCGCACAGCGTGACGTGAAAAAAGGCACATACCTTTGACGTTGCGTGACGAACTCTGTATTCCTCGTCCACACGTAAACGAAAAAAAGGAGTTTTAAAAGATCTCAGTTTTCAGTGATTCGAGACGTCGTTTACATGTGGACAAAACAGCTGCATTTTCAAAATCACCCGTGTAGGTGTGGAGTTAGTAGTTTATTTTATTACTACCTGTAATTGTTTACTAAATGTTTGAGGTGTGAAATAAACCGCAATGGAGCAAAATATGGGTGTGTGTGGTTGGAGGATGTGTTTGCACGAACATTTTTCTTGTAAAACAAAGGGGGGCCCAGCAAAAAAAGTTTGGGAACCACTGACATATGTGGACATCACATTTTGGGTTATTTAGACCAAAATACTCAATTTTGCTCTACAAGGGCCTGATATCCACCTACAAGGACATTACACTGCTACTGTTCTATCGAAATTTTAAACGAATATCCTCATATGTGGCTCTCATTATTCTTTGAAACAAAAATCAGGTAAAAAAAAAAAAAATCTGGTAATTCTTTGTTTTTATATTCATCGGGTCCCGATATGCCCAAATATCAAAGAGAAATTTAAAATGCATGCAGAGTTCGGGCCTTAGGACGTTAAGGTATGTGCTAACTAAAAGTAAAGACAAGATGAGTTTATTACATTTTAATGAAATTTGCAGATTGTTTCGGTGAAGTTTAATAAACTCCTTGCTATCTAAAATATAACAGGACACCGGAGTAAATTCTCAGCATCTCACACTTCTGATAATCAGCTGTCTGCTTGACGTTTATTCAGCTGTGTAAAAACTATAACTTTAATTTCAGCTAAACCGATTTACTCAGGAACAAATAAAATACTGAAAAAAGCCAAACAATAACATTTTTAAGTTATCTAAGTGACTTATATATCATGTTTAACCTGAGTAGCGAAAGACGGCGGTGGGTTTGAAAACGATTTGCCGGGAGTCCGGTGTTCTCACGGCTCTAGTTAGCCTAGCCCCCGGCTAGCTATCGAGCTAGTGGCTAACAGACATCTCTGAAAACGTCAGAGCGCTTTTGAAAATATGTGGTGTCTTGATAAACTGAGCAGATATTTGAAGTTTACACAGCTACATTCTCGCCTGAAAATATGTTAAACGTTTATTTTGTGACCCAGAAAGAATAATAAGAGTAATATTAAAACTAACTAGCTGCCGCCATTGTTGGAAACTGAGCTGGGCTGCGCTATGAATTCTGGGACACAGCTTCTTCTTCTTCGGGGTTTAACGGCAGCTGGCATCCTTGTACATGCAGTGCTGCCATCCTCTGTTTCAGTCCGTTATTACACTCTTAAATCCTACTACTTATTCCTGCGTCTTTTGTGATCTTACAAAGCTTCAAACGACGCGTCGACTATTAAATTAGTCGTCGGCGATTTTGATAGTCGACGTAATCGTGACTAGTCGACTAATCATGGCAACACTAATGTCCACCAACACAAAATAATGTTGGGCAATTTGTTCTGCCTTGAATTTAGTGGAGCAAAATCCAAACAAAAAGGAGCAGTTTCTTGCTTTCATGCAGCGTGTATTGGACAACAACCACGCAGAGCTAGCACCTCCACTGATACAAGGGACAGAGTGCTGGTATTTACCAACATTTGAAGTTTATCATCCAAGAAAGCCAGACCAGATCAGAGTAGTTTTTGATTCTAGTGCACAATACAAGGGCATCTCTCTGAACAATGTTCTACTCACTGGACCAGACCTGAATAATAGTCTCTTAGGTGTCCTTATGCGTTTCAGGAAGGAGCAGGTGGCAGTGACAGTAGACATCGAGCAGATGTTTTACAGTTTTGTGGTAAGAAAGGATCATCGAGACTTTTTGCGCTTTCTGTCGTACCGTGATAATAACCCAAGCAAAGACGTGGTGGAGTACAGGATGCGAGTCCATGTATTTGGCAACAGCCCCTCACCGGCAGTGGCTACTTACTGCCTCAGGAGAGCAGCTGAGAAGGGAGAAAAGCAACATGGGCCAGACACCAAATGCTTTGTGGAACGTGAGTTTTATGTGGATGATGGTCTAGTTTACTTTACTTTACCAACTGAAGAGGAAGCCTTTTCCCTGATTAAGAGAACGCAAGCCTCTCTTTCAGAGTCTAATATAAGGCTTCATAAGATAGTATCAAACAACATGAATGTGCTGAGAGCATTTCCAGCAGAAGACCACGCGAAAGAAATTAAGGATCTTGACCTAGGAGCAGAACCTATTCCTACACAGCGCAGTCTTGGTTTGAGCTGGGAAGTGGCTACAGATACATTCACTTTTCAAGCATCGACCAGCCAGCAACCTTTCACACGGCGTGGGGCTTTATCCACAGTAAATAGCCTCTTTGATCCTCTTGGGTTTCTAGCTCCTATGGTAAATGGTAAATGGACTGGTTGTTATATAGCGCTTTTCTACTCATCTGAGCACTCAAAGCGCTTTACACAACTTGTGCATTCACCCATTCACACGCATTCGCACAAGCACATCTTTCTAAGTGCTTCACAGCTAACATTCACACACATTCATACTCCGATGGATGCATCAGAGAGCAATTTGGGGTTAGTATCTTGCCCAAGGATATTTGGCACATAGACTAGGGGAAGCCAGGAATCGAACCACCAACCTTCCAATCAGTCGATGACCTGCTGTACCACCTGAGCTACAGCCACCCCTATCACCATTCAAGGAAAGTTTCTACTAAGAGAACTATCCACTTCAGTAAGCGACTGGGATGAGTCACTCCCATTGGAGAAATACAGTGAATGGGAAGCATGGAGGAACTCACTACAAGACCTCCAACAGCAGCATATTCCTCAAGCTTACACAGTCAACTCTCCTTCAAAGGCCAAGAATATAATATATATAAATATAATAATATAATGTATTCTTGTTTTTGTTTTAGTTTCACTCTGATTCAATGGTGTATGGCAGTGCAACATAAAATAAAGCACCTGGAGTTTGGACGCTATATCCTGACTCCTGTATTCTTTTGAATGGAGTTTGGCTAGCTGCTGAATTGTGTACCTACGCATGCACACACACAAGGAGAACAGTACACAATTTGTCATTAGAAACACTCAAATTAAATTTACATGTTAAAATAAAATAAAAAGACTGTGACTATTTCAGAACAATACTGAGCTGCATTGTTTTGTAATCAGCAACTATCAGAACAGCATGCCAGCATTGATAAAGGGAACTAATGAACGAGCTGGGAGGCATGTAATTCAGATTATTGGACAATTTCAACGTATATCTAAACTTCAACTCATTCCTCACCCCTAATGCTCGGGAGAATAGGTCATGATCAGCTGTACTCTGAAGTTTCCTGGAACAATAAATAACATTTTCTGAGCTGGGCACTTGTTTGTCACAAGTACCACAAATATGAGCATTTGAAAATCCGCCCATCCATCTATAATATACTGTACGCAGTGAATTTTGCCATCCAGCAGTGTGTCACCATCAGCTGGAGCAGTGGGACTGGAGAGCTAATTTAGGGATATAATAAAAAGACTGCTCAACACACTGGGGTTCCCTGGCCTTCCTACGCCTCATTTGAGAGGCAACAAGAAAAAAAGGCAAATAGATGAAAGGCGGTCCCCACAGTTGGAGATGATGCAACAAGGGTCCTCACGCTAAGCAGGCAGCTATTCAAATGAGTAACTAATTGTGGCATCTGTTAACCCGTTGAAGAGGTGTCAGTGCAGTATCATGGGCCTGTTAATTGGTACAAACAGGTAGCAGATGCAGGCTCTGGGATTGAGCATATGCCAACCAGCGAGCCAACCTCCATGAGCAGTGATTATACAGCCAAGCTGATGGGAGGAGATCAAAGCCCAGGATAAACCAGTGAATATGTTCGTTATTGACAGTGCATCGAGTTCCATGTTTTTATTTAATGTTACGTATTTATTTAGCTACTACTTATAACCAGAGAAAGTTGAACATTTCCCTTCATTCACTAGTAAACCCACAGTGTCCAGTGTATGATTGATTCTAATAACAAATATAAACCAACTTCAGAGTTCCCACCATGAATGGACCTGTCATGTTGCCTTGTACCAGCAGATGGTGGTAGATAAGTGGACAACAGTCGCTCTAACCTTGAATGAAACACTCTGTTTACAGTTTCATGTTTTGCTTGAATTTTACACCAGTTTTCACTGTACTTTGATCAACAAATGTCTGGCATTTATACAAGTTTTAGAACATTAAATCATGCCTGCAGTTCTGTAACAGGAGAAAATTTCATAGAGAATGTATGTAGTTATTTGACTGATATAACGAGATATAATATCATGCTCTGGTTCTTACTGTGTATGTATTTGTGTTTATGTGAACGTCAAAAGTGGGATATTTAAAAAGTAATTCTGTTATAAATAGATTAAAGAGGAAAAATGAATTATCTGCTTTTTTCCTGACTAGGAAAGCCTCAACCACCGAATACCTGCAGAGAGTGAGAAAAGTCCTGAGGAGTCCGCTGAGAAGAACAAGATGTAGGCAATCATCACCTACACCCTGACAGTCATCATATACCCTGCTGGGATAATAAACTGCCATAGAAGCCACTAACATCAAGGCAAGAAAGCTCCAAGAATGGAGGGTTTCACCCCAAGTCCAGCCCCCTGAGACTGTTCGCTAAGCACAAGGAAGGAGGCAGAGGACTAGTGAGTGTCAGAACCACTGTCCAGGATGAAACAACAAAGGTCCATGAGTACATCGGGAAGACAGTACCTCAGGCAGCAGAAACTCGAGAAAGAAGAGAAGCAAGGAGAGGAACCATCATGGAAGGACAACCCTCAGCACAGCATTTACCACTGGGGAAAAAGGAGTGATATTAAAAACCCCTACCATCTGCTGAAGTTAAAAAAAAAAAGACTGCACATATGATAGCAGCAGAAATAAATGTATGTTTATACTGAACTGTTCTGGCTTTACTTTATTAATAATGAGCTTTTGCTCCTTTACTGTGAATCTGTGGAGGCGGGACTTGTATGATTTGCTAGCATGCTACATTTTTACTACAAAACGTTTTAAACATCACTTATACACAGTGTTAGGAAGGTTACTTTTAAAATGTATTCCACTACAGATTATAGAATACATGCCCCAAAATGTATTCTGTAACGTATTCCGTTACGTTACTCAATGAGAGTAACGTATTCTGAATACTTTTGATTACTTAATATATTATCATGCTGTTTACAACTACGTGAATGTACTATTGCTGTGATTTATTACTGTAACTGAAGGTCCGCGGCTCCGAACCGTAGTAAAGGGACCTCTGGCTAATACGGTGGGTTCTGTGTCGGCTCGTAGCCGAAAACTAGCTTTACTTTGTTGTCTGGGTCAACTTTGCTAGCAGAGACAGAGAGAGGCGTTGAAAGGCTGCTCCAACGGAACTTATTGTTTTTGGAGTAAAACACGAACACGGTGTACAGTCGAGTCTTGATAGCTTACTTACAACTGGGCTCGTCAGGCACTCTTCTTGGCTGCAGTGGTTATTATTATATTTACATGCTTCCAGCTCCCATTTTTGCTTACTTTTCCTTTTTCTCCCTCCCTCGCTCACAGACACATAACGGTATGGCAGTCCATTCTCCCTGCAGCACGGACTACACTGCCTATGATGCTACATTCTTTAGCGCTATACCTGTTGCATTCTGCCTGTTAGCTTAGCACAACAACAACAAAAAGGCCTCTCTCACCCAGGAAACACGCAGAAAGAGAGCGTCACCCTGTAACCATGGCAACCGAAACGCTGCCGCCTGGAACAACAGAACGTAGCTGTCAAACAAAACCCAAACAGTCCTGACCCGCCACAATATGAAACAGGGAAGTACCGCCGTGTAATCCATTTATTTCAACAAAGTAACTGTATTCTAAATACCACCTTTTTAAACGGTAACTGTAACGGAATACAGTTACTCATATTTTGTATTTTAAATACGTAACGGCGGTACATGTATTCCGTTACTCCCCAACACTGCTTATACAGGCAAACAAAGATAAAAGGCAGGAAAACTGAGGCAACCAATACTTTAGCAAAGGAGAGAAAACTAAAAGCGCAAAGTCAGCCCTTACCTGAAAATCTTGTAGTTTGAGAACAGTTTTTCTCCCCCTTTCACAGCCTCTGCTCGATCCACACTGACACCTGCTGGAGTTACTGGTAACGTAACACGTGACCATAGGCACGCGCAGTGTAAAAGGCACTTAACTCAGTTTGTATAGATTTAATAATTGGTTATGCATTTCCCATTTATGAAATGTCACATTTATACACCTGAAAAATCACGTGATTTTCGTTTAAAGTGTGTGATCATCTCATTCAACATACGTCGTTGATTAAAGTTGGTAACAGTAGCTGCAACATGAAAGACATAAAAATGCTACCAACATAAATGAATGGATCTGTAGTATCTATTCATCAAAAAAAACAAAACAAAACAAAACAAAACAAAACAAAACGGTTTTCTGCAGATTAAAAAAGCATTTCATTGCTACTGGTATCTTTTGTACTGACCACTGTTGATGAAAATAGTGCTCACATTTTTATTAGTACGAACCTACAATAAATCAACATAAATGATGGGAAAACACCACTAGAAGTTCTCACATCAGTTGATATACTCATTAGCTCATAATGAACTGTAATAAACTGACAGTTCATCTAAATCGTCAGCTAATGACACGACTGCATGTTCTGTAAGAGTTTGTACTTGAAAATATTATAACTAATGAACCTGAAAGGGGCTAAAAGCCATTTGACTTCCCATGTCAACCTTTTCCACAGTATACAAATAAATAACTGATGATGAAGGTTACTCTGGGAACCTGAGGAAGAACCTGTGTGGAAATCTGCGTATGAAAACTGGCCATGCTGCGATGTGGACAAACAGAAAACTGTTTCTCCTCACATCGTGCCAGCTGTTAGCTCAGGTGTGTAAATGTGCGCCGCAGCTCTCTTACCTTGCAACATTATGTAGTCTTTTAATCTTTAAAAAAAAATTTATAAACTTAATAAACCACATATATTCCAGATATATAAAAATGTATTTAAATGTATTGTTGACATTTATATTAGATATGAAACTTTAGTGTATGCACACTGTTAAATGTAGTGACAGATTGCTACTGTTAATCCACACAAGTCACAAGAATATTAATTCCTTCTAAATCTAAATGTCTGCCAGGCAGATATATGAACTTAAACCCATCTGTGATTGACTTCTCCTCTGTGATCACTAGAACTGGAACATTTTCTGAATCATTATTGTTATATCAGAGCATTAATGACAAAATGTTTACACTGTGTCATTAATTGTTGTACATGGACACTTTGCTTATTATATATATTTTTTTAATAAAAATAAATAAATAATAATTTAATTTGCCTCTGTGCACCAGTAAAGAGAAATTTGTGAAATGCATTTGCATTAATTAGAATTACAGTAATTTATGTCTAATAGTCCCTTATTTTCATATACTCTAAATTAACTGGATAATTGACTGGAAAACAGTTCCTGTTCCCTTCATTATTTCATAACAAATTAAACAGCTGTAATATCTGAAGTTGATTCAAAGTGTTGAATCTGTCTTTTAGAGCACGTCATTATAATTTCAAATATGAGGTACAAAGAAAAAAAACGATCTAGCTGGTAAAGATCAAGCAATAATTTAATGTGACACGCAGGAGGGAATGTGGTGAGTATTTCTTTTGGAATTTATTTAGCCACACAGCATTTTATGCATTTTATCTTTCTTACTGTCCGATAAGAACGTTTCTCGGAGTCAAATTCCATTAAAACGACTCACAGAACAGAAATAAAAAGAATCGTATTAAAAGAGCGCAAAAAGATGTAGAGTGACATATGTGAGTGTGGCTGTGGCTGCCAGGAGAGGGCGCTATAGCCCACATTAACTGTGTTTGGGGATCTTTAGTTGTGCTGTTTTTACTGACACTGAATTCTGCTGTAATTTCAACATGAAAGATGTAGTGATATATAACAAATAAGCTATTATGTAACAATCGATCAATATAATTATAATCACATGTCATACTTAGTAGAATATAATACTGAAAATAGATTTGCAATAGTTTTAACATAAAATCACTCATCAGAAGAAAGGATGAGTGATTTTATGTTAAAACATGTCCATTTTTAAACAAACCCTTCTAAATATCTAAACTACTGAAAAACTATTTCAGAATTGTCACACAGAGTTTCGCAAAACATCAGGTGAAGGAAACAAACAGGTTCCAGGAAGGATCAGGAAACAGGAAACAGGAAATTTGCCTTGTATGTAGCGACACACCTTTTTCAAAAGGCTGCTTGTCAGTAAATGACTCATCATTGACTGTTTACTGGTAACACCATCAACAAACATGATCAACGTTGCAATAATGCACAGTTTCACAGTAATTATAACTTTCTTACGGGCAGTAAGTCTTTAAAACAAGATGACATCGGTAACACAAAAATGGAAAAGAAAATTACAATCACAATTCCAAAAAACTTGGGTTGTAACATAAATAAAAACAGAATGCGATATTTTGCAAATCTCATTCTTATCTTGTTTCAATTTAAAAGTTGAGACAGGGCCATGTTCACCGCTGTGCAGCATTATCTTAGCATCAACAGTGGAGAACATCTGGGAACTCAAGAGACCAGTTACATTTAGGAGAGGATTTTGTTTGTTTTTTGTTTTTGTTTTTTTGTCTGATGTATAATTCTAGCTGCTCAACAGTCTTGGGTCTCCTTTGTTTTATGTCTTGTTTTATGATGTGCCAAATGTTTTCAGTAGGTGAGAAGTTCTGGACTGTAGGCCGGGCAGTTAAGCAGCCAGACTCTTCTATGAAGCCATGATGTTGTAAGAGGTGTGAGATATGGTTCAGCATTGTTTTACTGAAATATGCAAACAATTCCCTTAAAAAAAAGACATCATCTGGATGTGTTGCTCTAAAACCTGTAGGTAATTCTGCAAGATTCAGATAACAAGTATCTCTTCAGTTCCACTTTGCTTCAGCCCAGGTGAGGACCTGGTGTCTCTGGATCACATGACTCCTTCTTTGCATGCTAGAGACCTGCATTAGTGGATGGCACGGTGAACTGATTCAGGCATCAGGAATCACGTCTTTAATGCACTGCCACCTGAGGGCCCAAAGATCATGGAAATGATCCCAAATTCCTAAACTCTTTTGCCAGGTTATGGGCTATGGTTATGTACAGTAGATAAAAAGATATTCAAAGTCTTTATTCTGAAATTTATTCACATTTTATAGAGTTTTTTGCAGATTGGGGAACCTCTGCCTATCTTTATAAGCGTGAGAAACCCTGCCTCTCTGAGATGCTCTTTTTAATCATGTTACTGAAACGTGGCCAGTACCGCTCATTCTCTTCTTGCACCCCTCCCAACTTTTTCGAGACAAGTCTAAACACATCTGATACATTTTCTATGCTCTGTTGTGAATAAAATATGCATTTATGAACCATTGCATTCTGTATCATCGTTGCTATTTATTTATTGACATTTTAAATTGGGTCTGATTGAACTGGGGTCTGCGTAAACCAGTGATATACCAGTTGCATTTGGTAAAGTAATTCAAAAAACTAGTAGATAAGTCATCAGGCTAGTAAAAGTACTAGTCTTCCTAAAAGGTCGACAGCAAGTAATGTGTGCATTTAAGCAGCTCCTACACATTTGCTAAGAGAAAAGAAGCAATTAAAGAATAAGTAAGAATTTGATCTGAAGGTTGGAAGTACATCAGAATGGAGCGAGAGCCTCATTCACTCTTTTATTCAAGTGGAAAAACACTAGTATTTATTTAAACTTTGCTATTCTTAATGAACACTGCTTTAAGCTATTATCCACAATAACATTCTCACACAGCATTTTTTTATTCTATGTATTTTAAGCACTTGTCTCACAGTAATGCACACATTATTGTGAAACCACTCTTTAGTACAGGACTTGGGAAAAAAAACATTATGTAAATATGAAAGCTAAGACAGTGAAATGGAAAATAACAGCTAGTAGCTGAAAAAAAACCTGTCTGTAGACAAGTGCCTTAGAACATGTGACAGTAATATACCATAAAACATTAACTACCATTAGTTAACTGATTTGTCACTTATTACTGGGCAGAACTGAATTCCTGGCTGATTGTTCTGATAATGTGTGGAAACAGTGAGGAAATGTGAGCAAAGCTGTCACAGCGCACACAGAACACTTAAAGAACAACTTATTTCAGAACATTTGACATTGGTCATATTTTATTTTGAAACAGTTATGAGATACAACTCTAGTGGAATTTATTACATAACATTATGTGACACAGTCAAAATTGGATTTCCTGGCTTTGACCTTGCTGTTCCACTTCAAGGACATCATACTTAGTTGAGGTGGGAGCTAAAAGGCACATGTATGAATTCATTTCCTTGTATCAGGCATAGCAAGCTTCGTTAGCCAGGCAGAAGTAAGAAAAGCAAAGCTACATTTTCCTGTAGTGTCTATCACACAATGTAAATTTACAAAAAAACAACTCTTTGCTGAAAATTTGTTTTATTGGACCAATAATAGCTTTATTTTGTGCAAATGCAAGAAATTCAGTGCATGCTATAAACAAGAATATAAAAATGCTGATCAATTATTTTGTTGCTTGATTTTTGTTTTGCAAGTAACTCAAGTAGTTCCTTTCACAAATTCACCGACGTCTCAGTTATTCTATGGAGGTAAAGAAAAAAAGTATGATTAGATTTAGGGGGAACAGCAGATTCTCTTTTGTTCTCTTAGATGATTATTAATCACCAAATTATGTATCAGAGAACTTAATTTTACACAACATGAAAAACAGTCAAACATCCAATGTCATGTACAAAGTGAACAGAAGAGCACAGTATGCACAAGTAAAGCACTGCTATGACTTTCTAGCTAAATTTATAAATATAAATATTTGATGTGGCAGAGAAAATACAGGATAAACTTTTGGCACCACTGATTAATCAACAGATAATTTCACAGGACTTTATTCTCTAGTCTCCTCCCATTGCATGCGTACCTGTATGTTTTCATATATCCAGTCAATAAAGAATGGTACATTGGCGTAGACTCCTGGCTTGTTCTTCAAAGCACATCCATAACCATAGCTCGTAGCTCCTGCCAGCCACCATCGATCTCCTTCTTTCACGACCAGGGGCCCTCCACTGTCACCCTGCAGCACACAGAACCACAGACTTATCTCAGGTTGTACACGTATTGCTACATCTCAGAGTGTGTGACGGGGAGATCAGACTGACCTGACAGGAGTCAACTCCTCCCTGCAGGCTACCTGCACAGAACATGGTCTTGGTGACTTCACCATTTAATACTTCAGGTGCATTACAAGTGGCCCTGCTGTAAATGGTCACCTTGGCTTGATTCATTATTTTGGGGGTTGGCCCTGGAAAAAGGATTATTCACACTGTTAACACTGTCCCATCTGAAATAATCGACAATGAAAAATGAAAAGTTACAGGTTTCTCACTCAACATAGTTTATATTAGACAGTGCTGTGAAAAAGGATTCAACCCCTAAATTTGTCTTGTGTTCTTGTGTTTGTGTCAACGTGGACACAAACTACATTGACAGCTGCTGGAATAGACCCACTCTGGTCTGAATACGTTTTTTTCATTCTGAGAAGCCTGAAGCTGTCACTAGCACGGTAATCCCAAATCCAAGGCCATAAACACAATTAATATAAATAAAATAACATCTCTGATGGACAGAGTCTCCCACCCCATGCATGTAAATGTTGCTGAACTGCAGAGCTCCTTCAGTGACAGACTGCTGCATCCTCGATGCATGAAGAAGCGTTTCCGCAGGTCCTTCCTCCCTGCAGTTGTCAGACTGTACAATCAGAACTGCTCCCAACAAACAGATGTTTACATCAATGCTGTAACTGCAATAAGTTAATTAACCGATTTGCACTACAACCTGGTTTGCCTCTTATCTGTAGTTATTTTTATTTAATTTAATAACTGTACAGTACTCTCTGTTTATAGTAACCATTGTCCTTAATGTAAATATGTAAGAAACATTGTGTGTGTTTCTGTTCTGTGTCCTGCGTTTGTTTGTTTGTATATGTGTCTTTTTGGCTGCTGTTACAACCAAATTTCCCCTTGTGGGACAATTAAAGGATTATTCTATTCTATTCTATTCTATTCTACACTGTATATTGTTAATAACAAGTAACAAAAATCCAAAACAGCGGTAGTAGTTTTTACTCTTCTGCTCTGGGTCACACACTGAACTTTGTATTTCTTTTCATTCTCAGTTGGAAAGAGTCTGTTCTGCTCACTGGCTTTATTTAATATCCATTTATGTTCCTATTAGCTGAGGATATCACAGTTACTAGTTTAACAGTCATTAACAAGTCTTGTTTAACGTGGACAGGACATGCATAACTGTTTTACTTTTTCATGGAAAAAATGTAGTGGTAGCTATTAGTGAAGATATAATAATGAACTGGTGGTAGTTGCATTTATTGTAAAGAAGAAGAAAAACATGACAGTAAACATCAGATCAGTTTTGATATCCTAATACTGACTCCATATTTCTGGTATTGCTAAAAACAGCTTGAATAAATTTAACTGAAGTTAATGAAACAGATGTTAATCAATCAATGACATTCATTCACATATTGTAACAGTCTAAACAGTGTCTGCCTTTTTTTGAAAATGCTGGTCAGTGTTACATGATTAAGAACTTACAATTGGCCAGGACTGGAATCAACTAATTTCCAGTGACTTGGGTCATTTGAGCCAGCCTATTGGAATTAATGGTGTTTTGTGGTTTCTTTGTGTGTAGTATTTTGGTTTTCCTTTTTGGCTGCTATGTTTAGTTTCCATGTTGTCTTGTCGAGATGCCTCGTCTCCCCTTCCTGTGTCGTTCCATGTCTCCCCAGCCGTCACGTCTCTCTTACTTGTGCTCTCTCGCTCCCTCTCTCATCTGCCTTGCCTCCTGTCATGTTGACACATGCTCATGTGTCAGTCTATGTCTCAGTGTTTCCTGTTTTACTTTGATAGTCTCACGGTCCATGTTTGGTGTGATTAGTTTTGCTTCCCCTGTGGCGTCACTTTGTATCAGCTGTGTTCCCCATGTGTTTCCACTTTCCTCATTGCGGTTCCGTGTATTTAAGTCCTCTGCTTGGTCTGGTCATAGCAGATGGCCCCGCCCCTCCCTGAACATGAGTTTGTTGGAGGTTTCTTCCTGTTAAAAGGGAGTTTTTCCTTCCCACTGTCACCAACAGTGTTGGTCAAGTTACTTGAAAAAAGTAATCAGTAACTAATTACTGATTACTTCCCCCCAACATTAATCCCATTACTTTACTGATTACTTATTTTCAAAAGTAATTAATTACTTAGTTACTTAGTTACTTTTTAAAAACACGATTTACAACCTGAATAGGTGATAAAGTGATAGATCTTTCAGCCCAATTCTACTTTTTCTGCATAATCATCATACAAAATGTAATCAAATGGAAAAGTCTCTTTTTAAAACTTGTTTTATTAGTTTTAATATTTTAACTTTATGCATCAAGCAAAAATTTAATTATATTATATTATATTATCTGACTGGAAGAAATTAGTTTAACATTTAAACTTATTTTCTGCACATTCCAGCACATAAAATATATTTTTTTGTGTTTACACTCAGTCTTTCAAATAGATGCAAGTAAAACACAGCAGAAAATAAATAAAGTCAAAGACTAGCGGTCCTGTTGCTCTATTTTCACCTGTAAAGCAGGAGTGGGGTAGGCGGAGGTTTACCCAGGTGCAGGTGTGCTGCAGCGGTCAGTGGAAGAATCCGCGAGTTTCTCTGTGAGTTTCCCATTACGTCGTAGCTACTCGGTGCTTGTTTGGAAGTTTAGGGGTTTTTTTCGCTGTAAAAAGAAGTTTTCTTCCCACGCACAACGGACACTAATGTTTTTGTCACTTTTTATGGAATCAAACTCAAAGTAAGGTCAGTACTTCCACGCTTTAAACGCTGCACGCTCATACTCTCTCTGCACTCGATATATGATCCATTGTTGATCTGCACACAGCTGTTGTCACGAACGTCGCACTCGCTTACGTCACTGTCATGAGACATTCTCGCAAAAAATCACGGTTTTAGTAACGCAGTAACGCAGCGTTCCTACGGGAAAGTAATGGTAATCTAATTACCGTTTTTGCAATAGTAATCCCTTACTTTACTCGTTACTTGAAAAAAGTAATCGGATTACAGTAACGCGTTACAAGTAACGCGTTACCAAAGTGCTTGCTTACAGGGGGCCATGTGATTGTTCCATTGTTGCGTTATTGTAGAGTATTTTCCTTACAATTTTAAACATTTGGTGCTATATAAATGGTGTAAATAAATAAATGTAAATAAATAAATGGTGTAAATAAATACCATTGAATTACATTTTGGGTGTTATGGTAAAGGCTGTTGCCAAAGGTTGAAGGTTTGACATATTCAGTTATGGTCTTGCCTCACCTGTTGACTGCAGTGCTCCCCATCCTGTGATCCATGCTTGACGATTAGCAGAAAGGTTCAGGTCAACATTGGGGAGACACACCGGCCGAACTTTATCTGAGGCATAAGCATGTATCACCTTAGAGTGCTGGATTTGCAATAACATAATCACAGAATCATTGAAATTAACTTCCAAGTACTTACAGTTAAAAGTCAGAGGTGTATCAAGCTT
The DNA here is from genome assembly GCF_963576455.1 of Neolamprologus multifasciatus. Classification (NCBI taxonomy): domain Eukaryota; kingdom Metazoa; phylum Chordata; class Actinopteri; order Cichliformes; family Cichlidae; genus Neolamprologus; species Neolamprologus multifasciatus. The sequence continues at coordinate 4,033,406 of NC_140448.1, read as the reverse complement.
TAGGAGAGCAATGTCATAATTATTCGTTCTTGTGTCAAAATCTTTATGGCTGATGATTTTCTGAACTCTGCTGGTAAACATGTTTTCCAAGTTCACGTCCCCATAGTGTACCCTCCACGAGGAAGGAGAAGAGGAACTGCCAAGGAAAAGACGAGGTGAAATGGGCATGGTGGATTTATTAAATATTAGTCAAAACACTGTAGATAAAAGATGAACACGAGGTCACTATTGATCCATTATGAATCCTCCACTTGAGTGGAGGACTCGACAACTGATAGTTGGAGACTCGACATAAAAAGTAAAGGTGGTTCTCACTGAGAAATTGAAAACACTGTATGATAACGATTTGGCAGTTCCAGTCTTACACAGTTTTATCATCTAATTGAATGTATGGTTGTCAAAGCTGCGTGGCCAAACCTAATGCCTGCTTCAACTAAGATAGTTAATGTTAATGTCTTTTATGGGTTAAAACAGAAAGGCTACGTTCACACTGCAGGCGAAAGCGCATCAAATCCGATTTCTTTGACCCTATGCGACCCATACCCGATCATGGTGTGACAGTGTGAACGGCACAAATCCGATATTTTCAAATTTGATCTGGGTCACTTTCGTATGTGGTACTGAATCCGATACATATCCGATGTTTCAGAAAGCGACTGCTGTTTGATGGTCACGTCGCATTAAATCCGTCTTTTACGTCACTGACACAAGACAGACGCCAATTATCAGCGCCCGAGAAGACATCATGAACACTTCCTGGCCATCCGGTGTAGATGTCAGTGAAACTGTTGGGAAGACAACGTTGGAGAAACGTGAGCATTTTATTTGTACTGTATAATCTGCAGATTCTGACAGAAATCTGCAACTATCCTTTGAAGCAGCGCTCCTCTAAAACAGCAATAAGGATCATTATTAGGTTATTTACATTATTATGTAAATAACAAAATAACTTAAAGCAAAAATTGGGAAACGTAAAGTCAGAAGTCTTTATATTAAGACCATCAGTCAAACAATACTGTTGCTCTGGGTCTAAACAGAGCGCGTTGTGTGTGACGTCTTCTTTTGCGCATGCGGCCGCTTTGAGCGTTCACACTAGAGCGCGTTTGCTGTCGCATTTTATTTGTAGTGTGAACGAACAGACAAAAAAATCGGATTTGATCAAAAAATCAGAATTGAGCATTAAGACCTGCAGAGTGAACGTAGCCTAAGTGAACCTGTTGTCGAAAAAGAGACAAACCTACTGAACTTGCAGAACACGTCGCGTGCTTCACTGCTATCAGTGACACAGTAACCTTTCTACCATGTGTGAATAAATATATTGCAATAAACTAAAATTCCCATATATCCTGTGTACTTTGTCTTTGAAGGCACACCTAAGTCATTAAACTGTAAATATGACACACACACAGGTAGTTCTTTGAATCAGGGTTACTTCCGTCAAAGGGATTATGTTTTTGCTATTGTTTCACAGCACAATGACATGTTCGGGTGAAAGAAAGTAGAGAATAGAAGCGCTCACTATTTAAAGCAGTGTGCAGCAGACAGGATCCAGTATCGGCTGATAATGGAGCCTCCGCAGCTGTGTCGACCTGAAACCTGGAGGCTGACCTGCCATGGCCAGGCTCCATTTACAGCCTCTGTGCCACCAACAATACGACTGCTTGGAGCTGCTGAACTCTTGCCACATTCTGAGGACCGAGGAGCTCAATGTTACTTTCGCTGACTTTCAAGCTTTTGAACACTGTAGCACCAGACAAATGGACAGACTAAGTGATTACATTGATGTATGATCAATCATCCAAGTAAGGAAATCCCCAAAACTTGATTCTGTTCATCACTCATCCAAGTGACGAAACGCTTCTTGCACTGAAACACGACGTCCAGATAAATAGAATCAAGTTTTGGGGATTTACATTATTATTTCACGTATGTCACAGTGAACACAGTAGCTTACCAACACACTGAAGTGTGACAGCTTTGGAGACGCACAGTAAGCTGCAAAGTGAAAGGATGACAAAAACGGCACATTTTGTAAATGCTGTGGTGTGTATGAAGCCCGTTCTCACTCCCGAGGCGTAACATGCCGACGTTTTGTCACGTCCCGCGGCGTTCCTGAGGAACGCGAAAGGAGACCTTCGGCGTTCTTATGGTACGCGGCGGGTTATGGCCGAAATCCAGTGCAATGACGCTCCCGTGGTAATAGACGTTCCAGCCCTGTATTCCAGCCCTAAACCTAACCTTATCCCTAGCCCTAACCATAACCTTTTTCCTGAGCTTAACCAGGACTAAATAGCGTGTTTCTAAGCGATTTGAAGAAAAAGAGCGAACATGTGTAGATTGAGTCCATACGGTTCTCATATTTCCTCATTTTTCCGAGGTCGTCATTTAGGAACGTGGTGGGTAGCCGAAAACGTAATATGTTGACGATTTGTCACCTAGCGTAAAATGTTACGCTTTGGGAGTGAGAACGTGTTGGTATGAAGTGATCACTCATTGTTATGTGGTTGTGTATACCTGTGAGTGAGCTGTGACTGTATTAGTGAGCCACTATTACTTCCGGACTCCAGCCTCATATATCCATTGGAGGCCAAAGAACCTGCACTGGTTTGGCTGTAGGCAAAATAATCATCTCTGTGGGTCAAAGAGGCAGGTGTGACAGGGAAATGAGACCAGCAGACTGTACTCACACATTCATGCATGTCACGCAAAGACATTCCCTCTGAGTTAGAACTTTGAAAAATATGTACTAATCAATACTGCACATTTGTCATTTCAGAAGAATATTAGTTGTTGTCTCAGTGGGTGGAAAAACTAAGTACATCCATTGTTTCCACAGGTAAGCAGTAGCTCTGTGCAGCTAAAAAACACAAACACTGGCCACCAGGTGTAAAATTACAAAATGATTCTTATCATTTTTGTCAAAGGGCTAATAATAAGTAATGTGACGCACACAGTGTTAGTTTGGAAATCATTCAAGTTCCAGTAGCAATGCAAATCATGAGTCGTGTAATCTGAGCTTTTTACACCACACATTGCAAAAGTGTGTCAGTGGGAAAGGACAATGAGCACCTGCTGTAACCGATCTGTCTGCACACAGTTCTTCCATAGTTATCATCCCAGTTGTCAGCACACACGGGCATCCAGGTCTGGCTGCTTGATGAATAACTCTCCAGCATGGAGTTGGCCCCTTGGAGGCGAACTGTGAAACATCAAGTCTATTAAAAAATAGATTCATACACTAAATAACTGTGTGGAAGACTGAGACACTGATTTGAATGCCTTACAGCACTGAGATTCATCCTCTTCATATGGACAGTCAATGATTCCATCACACCACTGGGTATGGCTCAGACACATCCCACCTTTTCCACACGACTTCCCCAGTAGACACTGGTAGTATACTGTGAGCACATGCGTTTACTACTGTGAACCTCATATATATACAAGAGCATGCAGAATCATGCCACATTACAATACTTAAATTATAAAAAAAAAATTTATGCAGCTGCACAGTCTCCAAATCAACTCACGGAAGTACCACAGCAAGAGTCCGAGCACTGCCAGGATAACAGTCACACACAGAAATGCACCCAGGATGTACGTCCAGTGACATTTCTTTCTTCCTGAAAGCCAAGATTAAAAAAAAAAAAAAGACAATCCTGTATCAATTTGTAAAAATTCATGGAAAAACTGTTGATTTGGGAGACAGACACTATCTCTACTTTTAAGATTAGGCTTCAAACTTTCCTTTTTGCTAAAGCATATAGTTAGGGCTGGATCAGGTGACCCTGAATCCTCCCTTAGTTATGCTGCAATAGGCGTAGGCTGCCGGGGATTCCCATGATGCATTGAGTTTTTCTTCTTCAGTCACCTTTCTCACTCACTATGTGTTAATAGATCTCTCTTTATCCTGTCTTCCTTCTCTCACCCCAACCAATCACAGCAGATGGCCCCGCCCCTCCCTGAGCCTGGTTCTGTCGGAGGTTTCTTCCTGTTAAAAGGGAGTTTTTCCTTCCCACTGTCGCCAAAGTGCTGCTCATAGGAGTTCATATAATTGTTGGTTTTTCTCTGTTTGTGCTATAATAGGGTCTACCTTACAATATAAAGCACCTTGAGGTGACTGTTGTTGTTATTTGGAGCTGTATAAATGTATAACTATCATTAATGTGCACAAACAAGACACAACTGCACTGCGTTTGCCCATGTTTTAGGAATCTAAACAGCCACTGTGACGACAGATGACAATTGTGATATTATAGTAATGTAAACCATAAAACAGTCAACAAGACGCAATAAACTCTACCAAAGAAGAGTCATAAACATAGCTAACTTGAAGTAAATAAACACATCATTTACTTTTTCTTTTCTTTTGATTTTAACATCTTCTAACTTTAATATTTAGAGTTTCTTTTTATTGAGCTTATGAAAATAAAACATTTCAATTAATATGAAGAGTTTCTGCATTGCACTATATAAGTAAACTTTATGCAAAAGTATAACTCCACTCTGTGTGTTTTATTGTTTTGTTTTGTATATCTTTCATAGTTTGCAACTCTCTATGAATGCAGTCATATTCAGAAAGGTGCGTCTGGATAGTTCAGTGTCTGCGTTCTGAATTTGTGAGTATCTAGTGGTTAAGAGGAAGTTACAACTTTGAATAACAGCACATAGTTTTAGTTAAAGAATTACTTTTGTGTACATTTCAAAGAACATTTTTGCTTTTGAAGTTGAATGACGTGATTTGATTTCTTACCTAACCTAACCCTATTTTATGCTGCAAATTAAAATTTGCACAATATTTAACTTGTGGAAACACTGTAAAACTCTTCAAGTTTATCGACTTTAAAAATCAGTTAATCAATAAATTCATCAGTTGGTGTAACAGTCGCCACGGCTTTTTTGTCTGCCAACTTTTAGACAACAACAGTTTAAAACTATTTTAGCCACGTTGTCTTGTGTCTCTACAAAAGACTCTATTGAAACTGTATTCATTAGATCAGGGAAATAATTTTAATTATTTAGGTTAAATTAGTATGTGTGGATTTAAAATGTGGAACAAAAATAAGTTAATGATTCTGTGAATGTGCAATACATATTTCCAGATGGATATTTGCCAAGTGACAACCTTGGTCAAATCAAATAGTACCTTTTGTTTGCCTTGGATTAGCTGGTATTCCGGGTGTTGAAGTATAATACTGGTTGATGTAGGAATGGCTGGGGATCTGCTGTGTTACAGAATACGGAGGACTATATTCTTCATGTTTAAACACTTGGTTGTCATACATGGGACCGTTCACCTGGAGATATACAGACACAAAAAAAGATGAATTTATTTGCTCTACCTGGCACTGAGGTAATCATTTTATCAGCATCGGTTTGTTAGATTCAGTTATAAAATTGAGATATCAGATCGAGCCTGTTTGTATGTTCAGTCAAATAACAACCTGAGAATAACGCCTGAGGTGTTTCAGAAATGTTACCTTTCTACTGTGAAACTGACCTTACCTGATTATTATACATAGTGAAACTGGTTTTACTGCCTGAAGAAGAGAAACTCTGTGAAACCTGAAAAGTGATGTGTAAAATTTAAAACCATTTAAATACTAGTTGCTAGGTGCCACACAGGTATAAAAACATTCACACATCTTTTCAGATTTGTATTTTTTCATTAAACTGAACAGCTTGGCCCCACAATAAGAAGCTAAAAAATAACACACACATATTAAAATGAAACAGAAATACTCGTTTACACTTTTCTGTTATTCACAAATAAGATTTAAACTGAAGAGAGAACATTTTTGAATAAATCCTTGCTCATCTTACTTTGGTATGAAGGTATCATGTGATCCAGGACAGATAAATTACTTAGAATTATTTACTAGTTCTCACCTTGAAAGTTTCCTTCGGTTCTCTGACTCTGTTACTGCACTCGTTTGCTTCTCTCTCCCTGTCTCATTTTCTTTCTCGCCTCGAATGTAATCAACAGCCAGAGTCACGCCCTTTCCCACTGTGTCGCACCCTGCATGTGGTGCTCAAGTGGATTTACACACAACTGGGTAAAAAAATGACAGGTGCAAAGAATATGGGCATATCTTAGTATCTTAATTCACATGTACATATTCCAGTTCGTGTAATCAGATGTGTGTGCGTAGAGAAATCAGTATGTGTGTGTGTTCATGTCTGTTCTGTGAGTATGAATGGTTCAAAAGTATTAAATCTCTATAAAAAACAACAACAACACACAAATCATAAATTACAATCATGCAGTTTTACCTTTTCTCTTTTTTTTAACATGTAACTTTTGCTACGCACACACAGACTGAAATACACAAATTGAGACAAATGCAAACAATGCTTTTGATACAATACCAGCCCCATTACAAAGCACCATACTTCAGTACAGATGAAAGACAGTGCTCTATATATATTTCCGAGAGGTTTGCAGATTGGTGTAACAATCCTGTGCATCTCATACAAGCTTAAGGCACGTGTTTTGGTAGTCAAAGCTCCATCTCTTACCAGTCTTCACAGCTTTACTCTGGGGCCTAATAAGATTCTACTATATTCTGCTAACCGTAACATGAAGAAGATTAAAAATAGGGTGAAAAGGTGTAATATATGCACTTACATTAAGTGTAAATCTCGGTCCTGTCAAAGCAAAGAGTTCCCTGAGTTTAATTTGTGACGTCTAAATAAGTGGACTTTAAAAAGCAATGGACAGAGGACTTTCAGACCCTGTTAATATTTAACTCTGTATGAATGTGCCCAGTGTCGGGAAATGCAAAATAAAGAAAGATAGATGACGGTCATGAAGGACACGGTGGAGGTAGATAATGTCTAAATGACACACTCACAACCTTAAACTGACTTTGAAAAGGTGTGAGGATAAGTTCAAGTTCAAGCTAATTAGAGGAAACAAACATCCTGCATAAAGCTAACCACTCATTGCACCCTCCTTCCCCCGGTTTTGATGAAACTTACCTTTACTGAGCAGCATATCCTGATTAGGTGTTCACCCACAGGGGAAAAACATGATACATTTCCAGCAACACTACACTTAAACCGCACCCCACAAACATGAGGCCACTAAACTCTATGGGCGAATTCTGTCTATTTAAACACATGGATTACCTTGTGAATATTTACAAATGCTTTAGCATCAAAAATGGTATCTGTCTAGCATCTTTTTTGTCATGCTATTCTCCATATATTGTAATATCTGAAAACAACACAAAAAGAAATGACTAAATAAATAAAAACAAGAGGAGCCTATAGCGATTCTAATGCTATTCTTGGAAAAACAAAACGTCTTCTGCACCACGATGCATTCAGATTCCTTCTGGACAGTCCCTTTTCATGTGGCCAGTTTTACATTCTTCTCTTAATATAAATAATGAAGTTTAATTCATGTTTTATCATTACAGACAAATGTTTGTTTCCCTTCAGGCAGAGAATATTTAAGAGAGGGGAAAAGTGCAGTTCTTATAATCAGAGGCAAACTGATCCTTTAATCCCCAATTTCAAAAGGTTAAAAAGACATTGCTGTTGCAGATAATACAGCCAAACAGAGCACAGTTAATGTTATCGCTTACCTCTGGCACGTTATGTATCCAGTGTAAGAACAACTTAACTTAAGAAAGGTAGTTGCGCCATCTAGTGGCCAGTTTGAAAAACAACACAAACTGGAAATTGTAGTATTACCCAGTAAATACTAGGGCTGGGTATCGTCACTGATTTCTGGAATCGATTCAATTCCGATTCACAAGGTCCCGAATCGATTCGATCCACAATTCGATTCAATTCGATTTGAATCTGGGAAATTTTGACAGTCAGAAATATTATAATTCAGATCAGTACATTTACATATTTTTGTATCTATAAAAAGGAAGCTGACACACGCAAGACTTTATCAAAGGTGTGAGCGTCACAGCAGATGCCTTTGTGTCAAAGTAGCTGAAGATAAAACGCAGAAAAACATGAAGGTGATTTTCCTGGCCTGGATTTTATAAAAAAATATTCTGCAGTACATCAAAAACGAAAGAGAACCATTAATCAACTTATGAACATTACCTCTGAAGTTACAGCGGTTTTATTACAGACACGGCTGAGCGTTTTGCATTTTGCATAATTTTAAAAAGTTGAAATTTGTTCAGTATTGAACGGCAGAAATTAGGTTTTCTTTTCGGAAGTAAGTGAAAGGAAAATAAAACAGCGGCCGACAGCGCTGTAAACAACGGTAGACTTGTGCGTAACAAGCAAGCGAATAATGCAGAAAACAGATTTTTAGACGGGAAACCGTTGTTGAAGTACAGAGAGAGAGAGAGAGAGAGAGAGAGAGATGTGCATGAAGTGTGATTTTATGTAAGTTTGTAAGGTAAATGTAAGTTTTTTGGTTTACTTCTGACTTCTTGGCTTTAAAAAGTTCTCTCCCCCTGCTGCTACTGCAACTTTTGCATGCAGTAATGGAACTGTTACAATTTTTGCTGTGATGCAGATGCAGCTCTTCAGCATCCACACTGTGTTTATGTGTTAAAAGAGAAATGATTTCCTTGTAACTAAAACAAGTTCTCTACTCGTGACTTGAGAGGCACATTATATACATAGTACAGCAATAAATTCTCCAGCTTTTGTGAAGCTGTTTGGCAAATAAAGCAACCCTGAAAAAGATTAGAGAATGAATGGATGGTATGTTATTATTTCAGGGACAACTTTCAGGTTTTGTTATGATGATTATTGGCCTTTGACACCATGTGCGATTTTATTTTATTATTTATTTATTTTTATAAAGTTTTTTGTTTTTTTAATCCTTTTTTTATGTGGTTTTCGTTTGTATCTGTTTTTATGTATTTAATCTTCTTTTCAGCACTTTGGTTCATTGTGGTTGTTTTGTGATTCTGAGGCTAATAAAACTAACTCAGTAAATGGAAACCTCTTGTTCATTTTGTGCCATGTACTGTCACATATGCTAAGCCTAATTACACAATGTACAGCCCCAGGCACTGTGGACCATGTGGTCATTCCTCCCCAGAATCCCACACAGTGCAGAATGTCCAAAAGGTGAAAAAGCAACTCCAAAACTCCTCTTCCCACACCGTGACTCCACTCCCGTGAGAAAACGAGACCGTTCTCACTCCCGAGGCGTAACATGCCGACGTTTTGTCACGTCCTGCGGCGTTCCTGAGGAACGCGAAAGGAGACCTCCGGCGTTCTTATGGTACGCGGCGGGTTATGGCCGAAATCCAGTGCAATGACGCTCCCGCGGTAATAGACCTTCCAGCCCTGTATTCCAGCCCTAAACCAAACCTTATCCCTAGCCCTAACCATAACCTTTTCCCGGAGCTTAACCAGGACTTTACTGATGTTAAATAGCCTGTTTCTAAGCGATTTGAAGAAAAAGAGCGAACATGTGTAGATTGAGTCCACACGGTTCTCATTTTTCCTCATTTTTCCGAGGTCGTCGTTTAGGAACGTGGTGGGTAGCCGAAAACGTAATATGTTGACGATTTGTCACCTAGCGTAAAATGTTACGCTTTGGGAGTGAGAACGTGTGGGAGAAAACGCACTCCGCTCCTGGCAATACACAAACACATACACACATTGGCGGGCAATCCACTATATCGAGGGTTAAAATCCCGCATAACTCAACAGCTGTACTGTCAAGTTTCACACCATATAATCCCACACAGACTGGAGCTCAGCAACACTCTTAAGTAGGGCGCTACTAACGAGGCCCATCAGCTGGAGCTCGTGACGGCTGACGAGCGGTCGCGACCAGAGATGGGCAGTAACGCATTACTTGTAACGCATTACTGTAATCTGATTACTTTTTTCAGGTAACGAGTAAAGTGAGGGATTACTATTGCAAAAACGGTAATTAGATTACCGTTACTTTCCCGTAGGAACGCTGCGTTACTGCGTTACTAAAACTGTGATTTTTTTGCGAGAATGTCTCATGACAGTGACGTAAGCGAGTGCGACGTACGTGACAACAGCTGTGTGCAGATCAACAATGGATCATATATCGAGTGCAGAGAGAGTATGAGCGTGCAGCGTTTAAAGCGTGGAAGTACTGACCTTACTTTGAGTTTGATTCCATAAAAAGTGACAAAAACATTAGTGTCCGTTGTGCGTGGGAAGAAAACTTCTTTTTACAGCGAAAAAAACCCTAAACTTCCGAGCAAGCACCGAGTAGTTACGACGTAATGGGAAACTCACAGAGAAACTCGCGGATTCTTCCACTGACCGCTGCGGCACACCTGCACCAGGGTAAACCTCCGCCTACCCCACTCCTGCTTTACAGGTGAAAATAGAGCAACAGGACCGCTAGTCTTTGACTTTATTTATTTTCTGCTGTGTTTTACTTGCATCTATTTGAAAGACTGAGTGTAAACACAAAAAAAAATATTTTATTTGCTGGAATGTGCAGAAAATAGGTTTAAATGTTAAACTAATTTCTTCCAGTCAGAGAATGTTGCATATAATTAAATTTTTGCTTGATGCATAAAATTAAAAGATTAAAACTAATAAAACAAGTTTTAAAAAGAGACTTTTCCATTTGATTACATTTTGTATGATGGATTATGCAGAAAAAGTAGAATTGGGCTGAAAGATCTATCACTTTATCACCTATTCAGGTTGTAAATCGTGTTTTTAAAAAGTAACTAAGTAACTAAATAATTAATTACTTTTGAAAATAAGTAATCAGTAAAGTAACAGGATTACTTTTTGGGGGAAGTAATCGGTAATTAGTTACTGATTACTTTTTTCAAGTAACTTGACCAACACTGGTCGCAACTTCCCAGGTAGGGATCCCTCCGACGACCCAAAACATCCGGGAGCGAACAAAAACATAGACAGGAAGATGGAGGGAGTAGAAGAGAACACAACCAACACGATACACAGAAAATGAATCTGGACTCCTGGGTTGAACGACCGCGAGGATCATCAACCCGAGGAAAACACAGAATACACACGAGTCCTTGGTCCTCAGACCTGGGACCAAAGACAATTCATTCTTGAATGAAGACATTGATCAGACAGGTGTAAAATGGAGCCACTTGTGTTTATTATTAAATTATTAGGGAGAGAGGGGAGGGACAGGAGAAGGGAAAATTAAGCTGGAACAGAGGTGGAGGAAGATGAGGCAGGAGTAGCCCTCTGGAGGAAGAAGCGGAAGCATTTTTTCTTCTTCTTGAGTTGCTTTTCCACAAACACTTTTTTATCTAGTATGACGGATCTCAACTCGTCCACTGTTTCTGTATTTTGCTTCTCTAGTTTCTTGCATATTTTTTCCACTTCTTCTAATTTGGCTTGTTCTTCTTTGAGCCTTTCTTTTAGTTCTTTAGCTGTTGCCTCCTGTTTTTGCACGTTCTCCTTTTCTCCTTGCAGTTCAGCTGTTGTGTACTTCATTTTGTTGCGAAGTTCTTGCAGTTTTTGGTTTGTCTTCTCAAAGTCCTGGACAAGAAGAAGTTTTTCTTCGTTCTGCTTTATGTATTGTTGTTCTTTCTCTTGACGCAGCTCTTGATATTTGTTCTGTGTTTCATAATGCATTGCCTGCAGTGTTCTGTATTTTCCTTCCATGCCTTGGAGTTGGCATCGCATGTCTCCCTGGTTTATGTCCAGTTGTTCTTTCACTTTGAGGATTTCTGTATTTTTTTGCAAAGCTTCATCGAGCTTTACTCGCAAGCCTTCACTGTTTTTCTCTATGTTCAGAAGCTTGCAATCTAATTCTTTTTGTTTTATCTCCTGTTGCTTTTTCTCTTGAAGCAACTCGTCATATTTGTGCATTGTTTTGTTAAGCCTTGCCTGCAGCATCCTGTCTTTTCCCTCCATGTGTTGGAGTTGGCTCTCCATGTCTCGCTGCTTTATGTCCTGTTGGTTTTTCTCTTCGAGGATTGCTTCATCAAGCTTTACTTGCAACTCGTCATTTTGTTTCTTGATGTTCTTAAACTCGCGGCCCATTCGCTTTTGTTTGATCTGCTGTTGCCTTTTCTCTCGAAGAACCTCTTCATTTGTTTCCTGATATTTATCATCCCTTGCTTTTACCACTCTGTATTTTATCTCCATCTTTTCGAGTTGATCGTGCATCTGTCTCTGTCTCATGTCCTGTTGTTTCTTCTCTTGGAGGATTTCTTTAATTTTTTCTAGAGCTTCATCCAGCTTTCCTTGGAGCTCTTGGTTCTTTTTCTCCATGTCTTTGATATCCCATTGTTTTTCATCAATAATACTCTCCTTTTCTTGGAGCTGGTAGGACATTTTTTTTAATTGAGCGCTCTGTCTCTCATTTTCCTCCACCAATAACGCAATCTTCTCTCTGTTAAGAAGATTTTCATTCTCCATTTCTGCCAAGCGCTTCTCCTCTAATTCAACTTGTTCATCCCAAGGAAGAGAGGAGAGGTAAGGGTCTTCTGGTTCATCCCAGGGAAGAGCACCGGGGTCAACTTCTTGACTTTTTGGTTCTTCTCCTTGAGACATGTTGGAGTCTGAGGTCAGGATCCAAATGTTTCCAAATGCTTCTCTGGCGAACAGTTGAGGGCTGCAAACAGAAATGCTGCCAGTAATTGACTAAAAGTCGTTGTTTTTCACCGTTATTTGTCCGTTTTAGGATCAAATGATCACGTTGGTGCTAATACTCTAAATCTGTGTGACAAACAGTCGAAGGCTGTGAACATAAATGCTGCGAGTAACGGACTAAAAGACGTTGCATTTCACCCCTATTTATGGGTTTAAGGATCAAAAGATAAAAGGAAGAATTGGAGGTAAGATTCTAAATGTGTGTGACGTCATCATTCTGTAAGCCAATTCGATTTGAATCTGGGAAATTTTGACAGTCAGAAATATTATAATTCAGATCAGTACATTTACATATTTTTGTATCTATAAAAAGGAAGCTGACACTCGCAAGACTTTATCAAAGGTGTGAGCATCACAGCAGAGGCCTTTGTGTCAAAGTAGCTGAAGATAAAACACAGAAAAACATGAAGGTGATTTTCCTGGCCTGGGATTTTATAAAAAAATATTCTGCAGTACATCAAAAACGAAAGAAAACCATTAATCAACTTATGAACATTACCTCTGAAGTTACAGCGGTTTTATTAGAGACACGGCTGAGCGTTTTGCATTTTGCATAATTTTAAAAAGTTGAAATTTGTTCAGTATTGAACGGCAGAAATTAGGTTTTCTTTTCGGAAGTAAGTGAAAGGAAAATAAAACAGCGGCCGACAGCGCTGTAAACAACGGTAGACTTGTGCGTAACAAGCAAGCGAATAATGAAGAAAACAGATTTTTAGACGGGAAACTGTTCTTGAAGTACAGAGAGAGAGAGAGAGAGAGAGAGAGAGAGAGAGAGAGAGAGAGAGCTGTGCATGAAGTGTGATTTTATCATGGTGGAAGCAAAACAGCAAAAGTCAGAGGGAATTCATGACGATGTTTATTTGAAGCGCAGTTTGGATCTTCTTTTGCTGCTGGTTCGGTCAATATTGTTTGGAGAGAAATCAAACTAACAGCTTTAGAATCAGCGCAAAAAGGGCGTAAACACAAAGCGTGGACCCGCCGAAACATCAGAATCAGCGAGCTGTCGGCTTTCAGCCCCGACCGTGTCCGTGCCGTCAGGTGAGAAAGGCGACATCTCACTGATTCTGATCCGTCGGCGGGTCCGTGGTTTGTGTTTACGTCTTTGTGCAGAATCCGTGTTCCTGCTCTCATTTACTGTCTTAGCTGTTTGGTGGTTGTTGAAATTTTGTGAGGTTTAACCTGAGATTCTGGCATTTCGGGCAAAATAAATTTATATTAAAAAATCGATTCAGGATTTTAATGAATCGATTTCACGTTATCCAAGCCAGAATCGATTTTAATCGATAAATCGATTATAAAAACCCACCCCTAGTAAATACACACGCTCACAACAGACCAATAACAAGACAGTGCTTTCAAAAAACTATTTATTTAACCAGTTAAACATTATTCTATTTTTTGCACAAGACGTGTTCTCAAACAAGAGGAGTGTTTTGTACACTGGAGTCACGACATCACAGGAATCCCGTATTGCTGTTCGCTAAGGCCGCTAGCATTAACGTAACAGATTCTTTCTTCACAATTAACAGGAGCTTATAGATGTGAGAGTCCTTTGGAACCAGCAGACAGTCACTGCACAGTTCAACACTCTTAAAGGAGCAGGAGCTTCTTGCCAGGTCTTCTTACAGCTTCTGGATCAGAATAGAAGAAGCTCCGCCGCCTCCGTTGCAGATGCCCGCCAGCCCGTACTGACCAGACTTCAGGTTGTGCACCATGTGACCCACAATTCTTGCACCAGACATCCTGACAGAGGAAAGAGAAATAGAGGGCAATAGTTTCTTTTCTACTCTAGGTTTAAAAAGCCATGTCGTACTACAGAAGTGCACAGAAATCAAACATGGGACTGTATTTAAGGTAGGCACACGTAATTAGTGTCAGATGTCAGAAAAAGCAAACAGTTTGTGCTATGCTGTTGTGATTTATGATAAATGAGGTTGGATAAAGAGAACTGTTGAACAATAAATACAACTGATGGAATGCAATAAAGATGTTAAACGGACAAGATAAGTACGGCTGGAGTTATTGGACTGTAGCAAATCTAATTCATAACAGTGGCATCACGTCAGCCCCGCCATCGAACACCTCGGCGGCTTCAAGCGTAGGCCGAGTCATTTTGGGAATGATTAATTTGGACTGTTCTTTTTCCAGAGGGGAATGATTTTTCTGAGATTTTCTTTAATGATTTTTCTTTAATGACTTTCAATAAATTGGGTAAACAGGTTTGAATTTATTTTGGATTTTCTCTCATCTATACGTGTTTAATACTATATATACAGGCTCAAATATACATACACACCTATTTATATTGCTTAAATGTCTCTTAGCAAGTTAATCTCGGCCATGGCACCTTTGTTAGCCATTGACAAGCTTCTAGAATAATTCAGGCTGGACATTTGAGCACACTGACTTTGTAGAGTTAATTTAAATTATGTGGTTTGTTGGCACAGAGCTGGCTTTTTAAGCATAGCCAACAAAGTCTCAATTGCTAAGGTCAGTGCTTAGAGAAGATCCACATACCTGTGGTTAAGCATTGCTCCAGTTAAATAATTAATAATAATAATGGATTGGATTTATATAGCTCTTTTCAAGGCACCCAAAGTGCTTTACAATGCGTCTGTGAAGGTTCTCAGTCATCCAGGTCATCGTAGTCAAAGGAGCTTGCAAAGAAAAGCGTCTGGACTTCTTTAAGTTACTTGAAGACGTTTCACCTCTCATCCGAGAGGCTTCTTCAGTTCTAAGGTCAAATGGTGGAGAGTCCCAGATATAAACCTAGTGGGAGTTTCCCCCCACAGAGGGACAAAAGGACCCCCTGATGATCCTCTAATCGCCTGAGCCAAGGTGTGGAACTGGGTGTGGGTCCCAATCAGCCAGAGTTTCGGGTGAGTTCATTGTGAAACCTGGCCCCACCTTATCATGCGAATTCCTGAGGTCAGATGGCCCAGGATGTGAGTGGCGTTAAGGCGTCTGGGAAGGGATCTCAAAACTGGATTATAGATGGCAGACAGTTGGTGTCGTACAGCATACACCACATTTCACAGACTTAACAATGTGGTGTATGCTGTACTGTGCAGCGAGGAATGCCCAGACCTCTACATTGGAGAGACCAAACAGCCACTTCACAAGCGCATGGCACAACACAGAAGAGCCACCTCCACAGGACAAGACTCAGCTGTCCATCTGCATCTTAAGGATAAAGGACACTCTTTCGAGGATGCCAATGTTCACATTTTGGACAGAGAGGACAGATGGTTTGAAAGAGGAGTGAAAGAAGCCATCTATGTCCACTGTGAGCGACCATCTTTGAACAGAGGCGGTGGTTTACGACACCAACTGTCTGCCATCTATAATCCAGTTTTGAGTTCCCTTCCCAGACGCCTTAACGCCCACTCACATCCTGGGCCATCTGACCTCAGGAATTCGCATGATAAGGTGGGGCCAGGTTTCACAATGAACTCACCCGAAACTCTGGCTGATTGGGACCCACACCCAGTTCCACACCTTGGCTCATGCGATTAGAGGATCATCAGGGGGTCCTTTTGTCCCTCTGTGGGGGGACACTCCCACTAGGTTTATATCTGGGACTCTCCACCATTTGACCTTAGAACTGAAGAAGCTTCTCGGATGAGAGGTGAAACGTCTTCAAGTAACTTAAAGAAGTCCAGACGCTTTTCTTTGCAAGCTCCTTTGACTGCTTTACAATGCCACTATTCATTCACTCTCACATTCACACACTGGTGGAGGCAGCTACGGTTGTAGCCACAGCTGCACTGGGGCAGACTGACAGAAACGAGGCTACCACATGGCGCCATCGGCCCCTCTGACCAACACCAGTAGGCGGTAGGTAAAGTGTCTTGCCCAAGGACACAACGACCAGGACAGAGAGCCCGGGGATCGAACCGGCGACCTTCCGGTTACAGTTGCGCTTCCCAACCCCCTGAGCCACAGTCTGACAAAGCCAAAACAGTTAGCAGGGCTGTCACGTGTCTTACTTGCCAGGTTTCTTGTTTGCGAAGAGAAACAGTTATGATGTATTTTCTGCAATATTATGGGCCACATCTGAATATTTCAGACAAATGTAAACACATTTAGTAGAAAAAAATACTTTTGAGAAGAACCCGATGAGTTAAAGTTGTAACATTTTGTTGTGCCACCTACCCAATGGGGTGTCCCAGTGACACAGCTCCCCCGTTAACGTTGACTTTTGCTGGGTCGATGTTCAGCATCTTGATGTTCGCCAGCACAACCACGCTAAAGGCCTCATTGATCTCCCACATGGCAATATCATCCTTCTTCAGCCCCGCTGCATCCAGCACCTGACAGACACACACACACGGGTCCAGTCATACACACATATGGGTCTAAATAATTATTATATTACGCTTTTGTACATACTTTTAATTTAACCTAAAAATATAAATATGAACAATCTTTAGTAATCACAAAACAAATATAACCCAGGTAAATACGACATGCAGTTTCTAAATGATGATGTCATTGTGTTGTTGTGTCACCCTTTGCAGCAAGAAGCACGATCACGCATTTGTGATAACTGACGATGAGCCTGTCAGGTTGGGCTGCTCAATTAATCGAATTTTAATCTCGATTACGATCTGGGCATTCAACGATCAATAAAAATGACTGAGCCGATTATTAGCCCCTCCCACGTGCTTTACTCTCGCGCTGCTCCGTGTGGCAAATCGAGCGCACTTCTCTGCATTTCGAACACGCGTCACAACAATTAAGAGCAGCGGTCCCCAACCTTTTTTGCGCCACGGACCGGTTTATGCCCGACAATATTTTCATGGACCGGCCTTTAAGGTGTCGCGGATAAATACAACAAAATAAAACTAGTACTGGTACTGAAAAAAAGAAGATTTATTCATAACACACGTGAAAAGACCCAGGAAAACCAAGTAAACGATAAAAACGATAACAAAATAACGCTGATAACCGATAAAAACCCTGAAAACTATACATTTCACACCTGAGCCTCAACTCTCGCGGCCCGGTACCAAACGACTCACGGAGGCCCGGGGGCTGGGGACGCTGATTAAGAGGACCCGAGGGAAGCTCGGAAAGCTAAGCAGAAGTTATTTGGAGAGGAGAGTGACTGCTGTTGGTGAAAAGAGGTAAAAAAAAAACTTGAGTGGTGTGGAAACATTATGGGTTCGCGGAGTCAGACGTGGATCAAGTAGACACAGTGTGTAAACTTTGCTACAGTGTCGTAGCTGCACCACAGAGCAACACTGCAAAGTTCACTAAACATAGATGTTTACATTTTTCATTTATTTCTTATATTGCAAACATTCGCACTGTTATCAGTATTTGCACTATTTTATATTATTTTTGACAATCTTTAAAGTCATTATTCAACACATTGTTATTGTTAAATAAATATCGTCAAATAATCGAGATCTCAATTTCAGTGAAAATAATCGTGATTATCATTTTTGCCATAATCGAGCAGCCCTACTTTCAGGTTGGACTGGGAGGAATTCTTTGTTCACCTTTTGTCTCCCACATCCACAGAATATTTTCCCAAAGGTTTTGGGGTATTTACCAAAATCATCAAGATCTTTTGATGATTTTTTTGAAAAAAATGAAGTTTTTTTCAAAAAAAAGCTTCATTTTTTTTTTGAAAAATGGAGTTTGTGTTTATTTTGGTCATCAGTGGTTTCGTCCTTGAAACTCTCCCATTTGTGGTCAGGCTTATTCTTATATTATGTAATCTTGACTGGAAGAAGTGAGGCCTGCAGTTCTTTAGATGCTATTCTGGGTTCTTCAGTGACCTCCTACACGAGTTGTTGATGTGCTCTGGCAGTGCTCATCTTATTCCTCCTTGCACACAGGGGCAGACACCAGTCCTGATGATGGGTTGAGGACCTTCTATGGCCCAGTCCAGCTATCCTAAAGTAACTGCCTGTCTGTTTGAATCTCTCCCATGCTCTTGAAATTGTGCTGGGAGACACAGAAAGCCTTCTGTCAATGGCAGATGTTGATGTGTCGCCCTGTCAGAGTTGGTCTACCTGTGTAACCTCTGTAGGGTCCAAGTATTGCCTCATACTACTAAAAGCACAAGGTGATACAGAGACTGGCCTAATAGAGGACTAGTCTCATCAAACTAGTGAAAAAACAGAAAAGACGAGGAGGGAAAAACTGTTGGTGGCCTCAATCTGTAAAACCATGTTTTTGGGGGTTGTGTCAATGTTGCAAAATAATTAGAAAGTGCCAGACTACATGCTCATAACCCACCTTTGGTACAGCAAATGCAGGAGCAATGGGGAAGTCGATGGGTGCAACTGCAGCATCGGCAAAAGCTGTGTAAAACAAATCAGAGAATGTACAGATATAAATGAACTGTTTGGCAACCAAAAGTCATCCAAAGATGCTCTCAGGAGGAAACAAGAAACACTTTCATTTCAAAAGTAGTTCATTTTACCACAGTGACTTGATATAAACAAGAACTGGTGTCAGATTCAAAAGGATGCATTGAAAAACAACAACTAAACAAAGCCAGCTAACGGTTTAACAACAGAAGATTTTTTATGACAGATTTTTGCTACTTTAATGAAGATAGTTGAACAGATACCACTGGAACAAATGATGGTCAAATGTATCACGTCAGCTTCCACCCAGTTCTTTTCACTTTATATAGGTCCAACTATTTGGAGCCAGTCGGCCTTTGGGTTTGCAATAACCCACTTTTAAAGATGCCTCTAACAAATATCAATGCTTAAACTTATTTGCTGTTTTCTTGTGATTTTAAATGCTCTGAAAAAAGCATAAAAAAAAGAGCGGTCAATGTGGTTCTGCCAGAGGTTTCTTCCTGTTAAATGTTTTTCTTTCCCACTGTCACCAAGTACTTGATCATATGGTGTCAGGTAATTATTGGGGTTAGGTTTTACACTGTCTTTTTGTTTTTTCCAGCAATATCGACCAGCACTGCCTCCTTCTTCACCTTGTGAGTGCAAACCAAGAACAAACCAACAGTAAAGCTCTTCATGAAGCAAGCGTCCACGAAAAACTTACAAACAACCCTGGCCAGTGGAGTCACATTGAGTCTTTTTGCTGCGTCTGCTGTCATTAAAACAAGAGCTGCAGCTCCGTCGTTCAGTGTGCTGGCATTGGCTGCTGTCACCGTGCCTGAAAACAGCAAAATAAAAAAATAAATTACACCTTTAATAACGCACAGATGAGCAACCACATTACTGTTATTAACATTTCCTGTAGCAGCAGAACTACTTGTACAATTTTTTTAAAAGTTATTTTAATAAAAACAGATTTATGTGTGTGAGTTTATTAAAAAATAAATAAATAAATAATAAAACACACCTGATCACGCCCAGTACACACTGTATTTGTCTGATGTTACACGTCTTAGTTAAAAACATTAAAGAAAATCTCATTTTTAATCTTTTTGTTTTTCATAGGGGGTCATATGATTGTTGGGTTTTCTCTGTATCTATGAAGCGCCTTGAGGCGACTTTT
The DNA here is from genome assembly GCF_963576455.1 of Neolamprologus multifasciatus. Lineage (NCBI taxonomy): Eukaryota > Metazoa > Chordata > Actinopteri > Cichliformes > Cichlidae > Neolamprologus > Neolamprologus multifasciatus. The sequence goes on along the minus strand of NC_140448.1, from coordinate 4,013,345 downwards.
GTTGTGATTTGGCGCTATATAAATAACATTGAATTGAATTGAATTATTTTAATTAGTGTTAAAGTGCAAGAAGAATGTGGATGCTTCACACAGCTTCATGTTGCTCTATGACTCATCGTTACCGTTCTCTTTCTGGAACACAGCCCTCAGTTTGGGGACTTTGCTAAAGTCGACCCGTCTCCACTCCTCATCCTCAGACACCACCACATCAGGTTTGCCTGCAAAACCCCATCAACAACATTAGCTGTGCAATAACACTAATTAAAGTCACTGGGCCGAGACAAACATGGTATTCCCATCTTCCTGTACCTTTCTGGGGAATAGTAACAGGTATTATCTCCTTTGCCAGCACACCGGCCTCGTGCGCTGCTTTGCTGCAGCTATAAGAGTTGATGGCGTACGCGTCCTGCTCCTCTCTGCTGATTTTGCAGTTCTTGGCTGTGTTTTCTGCACAGTTACCCTGTAAGAGAGCAACAATATTATAATGCTCTAAATGCATATAGGCCTTATAATTTTCCAATAATAAGCAGAACATGAGGATCACCATGTGGAATTTGTTGTAGACATCAGTGAGTCCGTCCTTCACAATGAGGTCTTCCATCCTCACTCCTCCGTAGGATGGGGTCTCTCTTGCCATCACATAAGGTACATTGGACATGCTCTCCATGCCTCCTGCCACCATCACATCCTAAGTCACACATATAGAACTACAGTCAGAGTAATTTGCATTACAAAGCCGGAATAGCCCATTATAAACAAACGTTTCTTTCAGTCCTGATAAACACGTGCATTTATGCATCTATCAGGATCACATCTGTGATCGAGTACTAGCATGACAGCACAAGATGCAGTATTTCAGAAGAATCTGCACTCGTGTTTTGTTACAGCTTGCATATTTAATGCTGATAATACCTGGTGTCCACACATTAGACTCTGAGCTGCCATCATGATGGACTTCATTCCAGACGCACAGACTTTGTTGATGGTTGTTGCTGGTGTGCTGAGGGTCAGTCCTGTAGAGGCAATCAGAGACATCATTCTTACTAAAACAGAAATTAGATGAAGACATCTTCTCACCAGCTCTGGATTCTGCTTGGATGCACATTTGAAACTGCAGCAAATTTGCCTCCGATGTCAACAGATAATATTCAAAAAACAATGTTTAGCTCAACAAATTGGGAATAATTCATATTGCAGACTCAAAAATATCCCTCAAGGCAGCACAGATGTATCAATATTGTGGGTTAAATACAGCCGAGTGGTCATACCTGCACCGAGCAAGGCCTGTCGTGTGGGGGCCTGTCCTTCGCCAGCCTGAAGCACATTGCCCATGTAGACTTCCTTCACTTCTTCCGGAGCAATTCCTAAACACAAAGGCAACATACTGAACGTGCACAGCTGCCTCAGTTTTAATGCAGCCCTGTTTCCACTCATGAGAGACAGATACTCAACCCATTATTTGGACACAGCACCAGCTGATGTTGATCTAGCAACAGAGGAAAGGGGATCCGTCCGAGCAGCGAAAGTGAAGTGGCCGAACATACCTGCTTTGTCAATGGCCCCCTTGATGGCAACAGAGCCCAGTTTGGTGGCTGGAACTGAAGCTAGGCTGCCTTTGAAGGATCCCATCGGAGTGCGGACTGCGCTGACAATGACGACTTCCTATGACCATACATTTAGTGTATATATGTTATTGTGCTCTACAGAGGATTAACTGTCAGTGCAGGCTCTCAGTGATAGTACTTACATTGAGGGAAGGATGAGATGTGTAGGTTCTTGACAGATACTTGTGAGCCTACAGTGACAAGATCATAAGTGTTATAAATAATAAGTGAACATAAGTATTCAGCTAATATAATGGTAAATGGTAAATGGCCTGTATTTTTATAGCGCCTTACTAGTCCCTAAGGACCCCAAAGCGCTTTACATATCCAGTCATCCACCCATTCACACACACATTCACACACTGGTGATGGCAGCTACATTGTAGCCACAGCCACCCTGGGGCGCACTGACAGAGGCGAGGCTGCCGGACACTGGCGCCACCGGGCCCTCTGACCACCACCAGTAGGCAACGGGTGAAGTGTCTTACCCAAGGACACAACGACCGAGACTGTCCAAGCCGGGGCTCGAACCGGCAACCTTCCGATTACAAGACGAACTCCCAACTCTTGAGCCACGATCGCCCATAATGCCTATGACAGGTGTCTGACCTTTGTTTTGTGGGTCTGATGGACCCAACACATTTAGGGCATTTTTTTTTATCCAATACAACCATAACAATGTATCTAAAAGTACTTAACAGATGTTTATTTTACCCCAAGTCCAAGTAATATAGATAGACCATATATTAGAGGTGGGAATCACCATACATCCCACGATACGATATTATCACGATACTTAACGCATGATACGATATTATTGCAATTTTTAAAAATATTTTGCGATATTCAGATTCTGTACATAAAGGTAAACTTTATCAATATTCATTTTATCTAATATCAAAGTCTCACACTCAGTCTTTCTCTCATTTCAGTTTTATTGTTGACAAACTGAACGGTTTGTATTACAGTCTAGTCCAACTTAACTGAATCAACCATCTGGTACAATTATAGCTATTCTGAACTATGCAGTTTATGAAAACTATGCAGCCCCTTCAGCAACTGAAGAATTTGAAAGTAAATTAAAACAAAATATCATTTATATTAAATAAAGTTTTAAACTTAATTAAAATAAAACATGTCTTAAATTAAAATAAGTAAACTGTCATGTTTATTGCTGCCAAAAACAAGTTAAACACATTTGGACAGTGAAGGAATGTCAGGATTCTTGCTCAGAAAAAGGATCAACATGCTCTGAAGTCAGAGCACAAAAACCTTTTTTGTAACAAAATATCGATTTCTGCTGTCCCTGTATCGATACATTATTAGCAAACAAAATATCACGATGCTACACAGTATCGATTTTTCCCCACCCCTACCATATATACGGTTAATATTTGGTCATTTACTTCTATTGAAGCCCATTTATGAAATATGCTGTTTGATTTTTGGTCATAAAATGTAATAGAAATAGTAAATTGAATCAAATATAAAGGCAAAAAAATGTCATCACTACTGACATTTATATCTTTCAACAGATTGATATATCATCTACAAGCAGCCTTTTTGTGCTACCCTATACAACAGTGTGTGTTACATATGTACTACTTGCCGTCCACCTCTGACACACACATTGAAGCTTGTCTTTCTGTTGCTACGGATCAAATCAGGGAACATCTACTGACATTGGATGAAGAGTAAAAATCAGCTTTGACGCCCTCCACAAGATGGACCACCATTTGTGCTGGCCCTGGTTGCACCATGCTACCAGCCAAGCTGAATGGCTCATTCTTTGGGCGAGGAGACTATTCAGTCTCACCATTTTTGATATCCAAGGGTTTGCTTTGGGGCAGGTGTTCAGTGTCAAATCCTGTCTTCGTGCTCACTTTCAGACTCTGAACTGATGGTGCTGCTTTGGCTCACCTGGCTGAGGAAGTGACCAACGTATGGAATTTAGAGCCCCAGATCATTGATTGTGTGTTATACCCCTTCACTCTCGCCCTGCCCTGATGTCTACTTTCTGCACTGTTCTATCCAATAAAGGCAAAATGACTCATGTTCTGAAAACTCTTCCCGTCTGTCATCTTCCAAATGTTCTCTCTTGTCTAAAAGTCCTGAAACTCCCCAATCAGAGAATCCTTTCAATGATATGGAGAATTACAAGAACAATTACAAGAATGAAGGTGACTGAAATGTTTGAACCTTGTGGGAGTTCGCCTTGTAATCGGAAGGTTGCCGGTTCGAGCCCCGGCTCGGACAGTCTCGGTCGTTGTGTCCTTGGGCAAGACACTTCACCTACCGCCTACTGGTGTTGGCCAGAAGGGCCGATGGCGTGATATGGCAGCCTCGCTTCTGTCAGTCTGCCCCAGGGCAGCTGTGGCTACAACTGTAGCTGCCTCCACCTGTGTGTGACTGGGTGTGTAAAGCACTTTGGAGTCCTTAGGGACTAGTAAAAGCGCTATACAAATACAGGCTATTTACCATTTACCATATGTATACACCACATAGTAGAAACAGGTTTTGTAAAACGTTCAAACGTCCTGAGGCTTTGAAACTTTCTGACACCCGTCTCCACCGTAACATCTGCAGGCCACTTTTAACTATTGTCACAGTCTCATAATCCTATTCTGTGAAACAATAACACAGGCAGCTGCTGCACAAGTCTAAATAAGGGTACTTGTTATATCAGGCTATTGATAATTATGAAAACAGCAGGTGTTATCGCGGCTAAATCCCACACAAACAGGGAAAGAAAAACATTGAGACTGTTAAAGACAACAAGCTGTGACTGTAAAGAGCAGAGTACCTATTTAAAACAATTTATAGAATTAAACATACTGACAAACGAGGGCTATATTGATTGTGACAGCCACACAGGTTTTCAGCTTTCAGACTGAGTTGGCCTGGTTTTTTCCCTCCAAGTCACCTCCTCAGCTTTGTAAAAAAAAAAAAGAGTTTGGATGTGTTTAGTTGATGTTTTAGTCGTCTGACACTTTCCATCATCAGGTTTGTTCCACACAGCCAAACAAAGCTAGAAGCAGCTCTGATGTTTTAGATACCTTTTTGAATCTAAGCAAACACAACACAGTTAAGAGGTTGCTCCTGAACTTTTGCAACGTGTCAGTCTGAGTCTGCGGTTTTAATTACACTGAAACTGCATCTGCATGCAGCTCTCCTGTTTTTTATGAGACATTTACACCGAGAGAATTAGTGGGAATAAAAAAGAAAGAGAAGTTTTTCTTTTTGTTTTTTGAGGTCAAGGACTCATTTGTAATGACAATTATTAACAAATAGTAACAAATGATATTATTTTATAGTAATAGCACAACAATTCTTTAATTTTCATTGGTTTCATTACTACAGTCAAAATAATACGTTTCTGAATGTGCAGGATGTTAGACTGTGTGTGAAGCCACTTGATGCAGCAAATATCATTTTCTGTTAAAAGTAAAAAACTTGCATGAGCAAATAATAATTCCAGTAAAATCATATTTATTCAATTACACTTTCTGGTGTTTTAGTGAATGAATACTCTATATTAGTCTTCACAATCCACAGCATAAATAACAATGAGAGATCTAGTATTAATTTTCTTACATGTGCACGTGCCCGTTTGTCTTAATTAAAAACATTCACTTAATAATTACAAACACCAGCGCACATGACTCAGTCCCGGGGAAAAACAAACAAACAAACACACACAACAACAACAAACCCAAATTCTGCCGCTTCACCTGTCCAGAAGCAGCAGCTAAGCCATGTGTCATAACTGGGACGAAACGTGTCAAACACGATTACAGTGCGAGATCATTAAAAATGGGTTATTTTATATGTTCTTCACAGAAAATTAGCCGATAAATCTGAAAAACGTTACGTTTACTAAACAATGAAAAGGTGTCCCACAGACCCGAACATCACACGTTAGAATCAAGCTCTAGAATAAAACGGTCACCGTGAAAAATATGATAATAAAAGGCAGGTATTCAGGTAATATCAGCTGCCTAATGAAGTGACAGGAGCTAGAGTTTCAATGGTACTCTTTGTGGGCGCTTTGAGTTCTAACTAAGCTAGCTGCAGCTGATGCTATAGCTAGCCTGTTTTGGTGTCAACTAGTCCTTTCTGGTACACTGTCGACTGTATTGAAGCCAGTAAAGCATACTACTGCTGCTTCTTTAAAGTACTCTGACCAACCAGCTACAAGTACAGTATGTTTTCAGGTGTTTGCATTACTTTAACCTGCCAAGGACGCTACTCACACACACACACAGAGCAAGGTTAGCACAGCTACTTGAAGTTAACAGGGCCCTGTGCTGCTAGCCTAGCCTTCCTGTGCCTTACAACAACATGACCACAAACCTAAGATGACAGTTTCACAGCTCATCACTTACCAGACGTTTACAGATTTGAGCGTGCATGGTTAAAAGTCCACTGGATGACATTTCTGACTGAGACACAGAACTGACGCTTCACCTTCAGCAGCGCACGACTAAACGCATCAGCCAATCACAGGAGGAGGTGTGCTTCCTACGTCATCTTTGGCTAAGCATTGTAGTTATTGTAGTTTCATCCACAACATCCAACGTGTATTGCTTAAATAAAATATATTGGGTTATATATATAGAATATATTGGGTTTTATATATATATATATATATATATATATATATATATATATATATTTTTTTTTTTTTTTAATTATTTTTTTTTTTAAGATCAACAAACAGTAATCACATGTACCTTGATAATTTTTTAAAAATATATATAAATAAATATTTTATTTTACAGTATTTCACAGGTTCCAGTTCCACTGTTTATTCATTTAAGTGCCAATAGGAAACGTTTCTGCTTAATGAAGAAATGGCTGTTGAATATAAATTGATTCTCTCATGGTCCAGGGACTTTGAGTCAGTATTTTGGGTTTCGTGTGAGGTTTGGGCTCTTGTATTTAAGTCTGGGTGTGTGTATTACAAGTGCATTGCTATTTTCTCTCATCATATATTTTGTCCTCTGTAGTCTATTTATCGTCTGCTCCCCCAGTCATTACCCCATGTCTGACTGGTCCCTCTGTATCCTGTCTCTGTCTTCCTTTTTGTCTGTGTCAAGCTGGTATGTCTCAGTCTGTGTCTCAGTGTTGGTTTTCTGTTTTATTTTGATAGTCCCCCATCATATGTATTACCAGTATGCGTTTTTGTCTGGCAGGAAAGTACGAAGAAGAAATCAAAGAAGAAAGGAGGCCTAATTTATGCCATTGTATCTTTGGTTAGGTTAATGTTTCCCATAAAATAATAACAATTTAAAATGTATAGTTTAATTGCTGGTATTAACTATTTCAGACTAGGTTAGAGAGTGCAATGAGTCAGTTAATATGTTGTCAGCATATTTGGAAATATGCAAAAGTATTTTCATGCAAAATGACACATAATTCCCTGCACTGCAAGCTGATCATTATCTAATCATTTAAAGAATTATAATCCAAGCATTCACTATAATATGGAGCACAAGCTTACCTTCAGCAAAGGTCAGATTATTAACATGATTAGCAGCTATGTTTCAATGCTGTGGAAAAGACTTTAAAGCTTATAATGAGCTAGTTGCATATTTTTTTATGGAAATATTCAGTGCCAGTGTTGTGAATAGGACCAGCATTACCATAAAGCATTCCTGCAAGTGTCAGGCCTATTCAGAACAACAGGAATGTGTTAGTGTGTGTGTGTGTGTCTATAGGGGGAGATATATTCCTTAGATCTGCATGTAAAGGAATTTACGTCATGTTCATGCATGTTCTCTTCATCAACAAGAACATGTTGATTTCAGTCTGAAAAGCCTTGAAGCAGGACATCAGGGTATTTCATCAGCACCGTGTGTGTGTGTGTGTGTGTGTGTGCGCGCGTGTGTGTGTGTCTATGTACAGATTTCTGTGTCGGCGTCTGGCTGTGTGGTAAGCAGAGGTTGTTTTTTCTTCTTTTTCCAAGAAAAACTAAACTAATAAATATGAGTCACTCTAGAAACATCATAATGAAGAAGTCAAGAAGTCCATGAACACAAAGCACTGAATCAATGGCCCATGACGATGACATTCTGCTCCGTACAGATGTGTTGTTATGCCAAGAAGCCATGTAATGTATTTATTATATTGTGTGAGAATGTATTATTTATATTGGATATAATAACCAAAAAGTATCAGATGTATTTAAACAGTTCAGCTTTTATATAAATAAGACATGTAACCATCAGTTATTTAACATTCATACAGTCATTTTTCATATCATAGTTAAGAAACAGTCTAAAGACAAGGAAGTCATTTAGTGTATTTATTAGTGAATGCTCCTTTTAAAATGAAGTCATTTGAGCAATTACAACAAAACACGTTCAGAAAATACATTTGAAGCTGCATTTAGAAGGTTATTAAAATATTCTCAAAATTAATTACTTAATGCAGTGCTCATCAATCTCATACCTTCTGCAGCTATAGCACAATGCAGTATTAAATCCCCCTTTAACATAATACTACTTGTTCAGTTAATATTCTCAAAATCTTTAGAGGGTGTTCAGTCATATCAGGATACCAATATCAGTTTTTAATTCAGTTGTTTCCAGTATAAACTAGTTTTGTTTTGTTTCAGCAAAACTTGCAGCACTAAAACAATCTTATTTGAGCTGTAACTGTTGTTAAAGTACAATGAATTACTCAGGCAAGGGCAAAGATTTTGTGTCCATCTGGGATCAAAATAATTTAGCAGAGGCAAGGATGTGTAGATCATATATTTATAGATTATAGTACTGACTCCTTAAGCCCCACTTTTATTATATGTTTGAAAAGAAACTGAGTGCAGTTTAAACATTTTCAGTGAAGTACTCGAATAATACTGTAGGCTTTGTTTACAGATTTTTGTCTTAGTTTGCACAATTACTACATACTGTAAAAACAAAGACCTATTCGTCTAGTGGTTCGTGCAGCGCAGGAAGTAACTGTTCCTCAACACACGGTGCCGTGTCCCAGTCCCCAGGTCGTACTCAAACATGTAGGGTCCACTGTAAATGTAAGTGTAACCTGCAGAACAATGGCTTAGTGTTAGTCTAAATACTAGTTAAAGAAATGGTTCACAAAAAGAATACATTGTCTTAATTTAACGATATACATGAGGCCACTGCTTTCATGTGTTGGTTATACTAAACTAAAAGACGGTTAGCTTAGCTTAAAGCATAAATACAGCCAGCAGACTTTGCCAAAAAAAATCCACCTACTACTGTCTCTAAGCTCAGTACTTAATACTTAACTGTTGTTCAGGGAGGTTATGTTTTTAGACTCATTATAAAGTAGGTGCCACTTTTCAGTTTTACACTGGAGCGTATAGTTTAAGTGTTAAAGAGTTTTCAAGAGTTTTAGAGCTGCTTCTGGTTCTGCTGTTATGTTAAAAGTGTGGAAATTAGAATGACAGTAGCATGACTTTTAGTCTGGCAAGACATTTTTTTTAAATCTCTAATTTCAGGTTAGCAGTGAGGACCACTCACCTTTGTGCTGGAAAGCTGCCGTAACTCTTCTGGTCAGGCCTGTAAAGGCCTGATTCACCGGTCTGGGATATCCCTGCTCCATAGTCTTTCTGGACTCATCATAACTGGAGAAAAACAGAAAATAGATTGATCCAGTTGACGTTAATAGTATAGAGCAGCGGTCTCCAACCTCTTTTGCGCCACGGACCGGTTTATGCCCGACAATATTTTCATGGACCGGCCTTTAAGGTGTCGCGGATAAATACAACAAAATAAAACTAGTACCGGTACCGAAAAAAAGAAAATTTATTTATAACACACGTGAAAAGACCCAGGAAAACCGAGTTAACGATAAAAACGATAACAAAATAACGCTGAAAACCGATAAAAACCCTGAAAACTATACATTTCACACCTGAGCCTCAACTCTCGCGGCCCGGTACCAAACGACTCACGGACCGGTACCGGTCCGAGGCCCGGGGGTTGGGGACCGCTGGTATAGAGTAGCTCACAGTGAAAATTGGAACTGGTAAACTTTCAACTCACCTGAAGTAATTATTGCCTACAAAGAAGAGAGTTTTGCCAGAGTTTACATCATTAAGGGCAGCGTCGATTTTCCTCACTCCTCTTGGCAGACCAAAAGCAGTTAGTGTTTTAGGGTAGCCCCGCACGGGCTGGTTGCCAGTGAAGGCCCAAACGTTGCGACCTGTAGAAAATGATTGAAAACGCTTAAGTTAGATTCTAAAATATGGAATGTGTTTCTTACATAGATAAGGAGAAACCGGTACCTTTGAACAGAAACACTGTGTCTAACTGTTGGCTCTCATACGCAGCATCGATGTCCACAGGGGCACTGGGCCACAAGCTTCTGATGAGGCTTTGCTGTGGAGTCTGGCTCTGGGGGTAGCTACGCCACAAGAAGCTGATAATAAATAGAGGCAAACATGAGCCATCAAACAATCATTACTAAGCTGTGGATTTAGATGTTTTAGCACTCTGCTGCGGAGCATATCTGAAACCTGTCTTTGAAGAAGATAATCTCTCCTCTGTAGGTTGTGACAGCATCTAATACCATGGTAGAATCACAGGCATCAGGAGTAGTGGGAGGTTTGGGATCATCCACAGAGGGATCCTTCCCAGAGTTTGAACCTAGAATTTAAAAGATACGTTTTGGGAACCCCTGCTTCACAATCCACCAAAGGTCAAAATGAGCAGCAATACCAAAGCAATATTCAGACCCTCAGTACTCACCATAGAGGTACTGAATGCCCCTAACATCATCCTGAGGCAGAACAAAGGTGTCAGGGTTTCTGTAGGAGTACGTTGGGAACATTAGGGCACCAGGGACATTGGAATGACTTAAGCCCAGAGAGTGACCAAACTCATGGGCGGCGACAATGAAGAGGACGACGCCTGAAGCCGAAAACACATAATGGCAGGTCGGTTACAGGACTCAGTGCGACAATGCAGTTATTTTCTAAAATCACAGCACGTAAAGATCAAAAAAGGAAAAATGATAAGTGAAAACCTCACCACGGCTTGAGCGGAACGTGAAAGATTCATCATCGTCAAAATGAGCATCCCCTCCAAGACCATCACCGGGAGCGAAGGCGTGGGCGAGAGTCTTACTGGGCCCATCAAAGGAATTATAATCACCATGTTCTGTTAAATAAGGAAAACAAGCCAAAATTTACAAACCATTTTGTGCACACATTGACATGAAACATTTGGTAAATAGTTATCTCCAAGTGGATCCAAACAGTCAATCTAAAACATATATAACTCTATGTAATACAATATAATGCCGATTAGAGGTATTGTGTGTATAAGTATATGATTTCTTTAGGGTATTCTGATTCTGAGTAACCTATCCATACTTTATTTTCTATTGTTTTAGACTCATATTTTTAATAATGATGCATCTTCCATTGCTGAAAAAAATTTGCACTCACCCCAGCGAGCAAAGGAGATCATAATATCAGCAATGCCGCTGTAGATCCTTGTGAACCTCAGTGGAGTGACTTTGGCCCACACCTGCAGAGCTTTGTCTATGGAGTCATCCACCTCTGCCACAGACATGTCAGGTGTGTAGTTCTCGATCCTGCAGAGCACAACAATATCCAAGAAAATCATTAGTGTGGTCACATTTTCTCACGTTGTGTGTTATGTTGTGTCTTTAGATCATTCACCTGTATGTGAGGCTGTTTGTCTCCCATTTGTTTCTAAAAATGGAGAAACGAGCGACCTGTTCATCGGGAACCCCACAGCGCGGCTTCTTCATCATGGCCAAAGTGTCAGCATCCAGAGACCCGGTGATCTGGAGACCAAAGAATCTCTGCATGTCAGCCAGCTTCTTGTTCAACGGGCTGATGCCCCCTCTGCCAGCTGGACCCTCCTCCTCTGTGAGGTTGAAGAATTTCTTCAGGTAGTTCTGTCAAAAAACATGAGATCTGAACAATATTCGTAATACCCCATAGTCCTAGGACTTGTGTTACAATTATAGGACAAGCAAAGGAAACATATACATACCTTTGCAAAACTTTCATCTTCCACAGAAACTCCAGAAAGCGGCGCAGAGAGAACTGCAGTCGCCAGACTGAACAGAATACACCCGGTGAGAGACCTCATACTTCTTCACTGTTTTGACTTGTGTGCATACATTCAAGTCTGGTGTTATATAGGCTGTGGAGTGGAAGTATCGTTGAGTGGGTGGGTTAAGCAACTACTTCCTTGAGCTGATGACTCAGTAATAGTTATATTTAGGATGACATGACTGAGGAGAAGATCAGCACAGATAGAAAATTCCCAAATCAACTCTGTGATTATGAGATGACACATTACAAAACGTTACATACCGAAACTACAGATTTTTAAACCAAATATTATGTTAATAGTGAAACAGTAAGGGATAATAAAACCAGTGAGTTTTGACTGTTGTACATATCATTGTAGGATCATTCTAGTGTATTTCTTCATCAGTGTTTTGCTGATACTCATTCAGACAATATTGTCTCTATGTATTTAAACAGGAGGGAGATGAAACATTTATTGCATATTTGTCCTTTTACTTTAAATATGTTTCCTAATTTTGCATGTTGTTCGAAGTTATATTACAACAGACACTGTCAATTTTGCTTAAGGCGGTTTAGCACAAGTCAGAAGATATTTATCGAATCCATCACAAAAGGCAGATTATTTTTTCTACTGATAAGTGAGCAATGTGCCTTGAGGCTAAACCCAAACAAGATATATTGTGCTGTCAACAAACCCTCTGTTTACTCTCAATTTTGCATGTGGTGCATGACAGTGCTGCCATTCTTTTCAGTACTGGACACTGATGGTAGTATCGTTTTGATTGTGTCTTAGATATACTGAACAATGGTAGAACAATGCTATAAAAAACCCAGCTAGTACATGTGTAAACTATGACCAGTTAGTGCCTGTTATGAAAAATATCTATTAAGTATCTATTAGGTCCTTCTTCTTTTCTTCTTTTCTTTTTTAAGAAAACATAAAATGAAACACTTTGAAAAGTTTTTTCTATGGTTTAAATATGCACCACATGATGATCATTTCTTTTGTGTCTCCATGATTGCATATATGAGTACCTATTTTGGGGGCAATTATGGGTCAATATTACAACACTCCATTACACAATGAGCTGATGTTAACAGATTTTAACACCGACTGCGTCAGTCATCCGCAATCGTCTCGTATAAGGATTACAAGAAGTCTTTTTTTTTCTTTTTTTCTCTCTCTTTTTTTTCCTATTTTGTCTTGCAGAATCAGTGAATTCCTTAAAATCCCTTCCTAACACTCATTTCTGTAGAGCTGCTTTTATGTAACGAAATTACATCTGATGTGTCTTGACTATCTGGTCTAAAGCTTGCAGCATTTTAGTTTTTCATTGACTTTTTACCAATTTAAAGTCACACTGTTTGCTTTTTAAAGTTTCCCCCATGGCTTTAATGTTCGCCTCTCTGCTTAACATTTCCCTTTGAGGGAGCTTTTTCCTCTTGGCATCTACAGAGGACAACAACCTAAAATATGCTGAAAATTTTGGCATACTCTTTCATCAATCTACAGGTTAATCTCACCGCACATCTGAAGTTAGCCACTTTGTGGGATTTTTTTTTTTAAACCTTTGGTTTGCAGTAAATGTAGGTTATTATTATCGTGTTATTCCTAGAATCTGGTTTGTGTATTTTATTAAAAATGTTAGTATCAAGTATATTATGTGTTCTGAAATACAAATTTATGCTGCAAAAGTTGCTTCAAACCCTTAGGTTGATAAAATTTACAAGGGTGTTTTATTCCACCCTATACTCTGGGCACAACTTCACACAGACACTTACTGATGTCTTTTCATGATACTCTGGGGTTCTTGGCTGTAGAGTGCTGTGCTTTCATGCCCAATGTCGCTTCATGTCGGACAGAAGAGCCAAATCCAAACACAGCTGCACCTCAGCTGGTACAGCAGCAACGTTGTGCATGTGCGGACATGAGACTCTGGTACTTTGACCACTGCTTGTTATAGCTAGAGTCATCTCTTTACACTCAGACTTGTTCTGCGTTCCCTCCTCTGAAGAAGTCATGCGGATGGCTTTGGTTCAAATCACCAAATCACACGTATATATCATAGTCAGACTGATGCAAAGCTTCTATCTGGGAAAGTGCAAATCTACATTTAAATCTGATTTTAATTTAAAAAACAAAACAAAACAAAAACTTTCCACACGTGAGTGTTAAAAGGTGTCATTACAAGAAGTCTTGTATAAGGTCCACCGGTAGTGGGGCACGATGACTTTCTTGGAAAACAAGAGAGCTTGTAATGCATCAACAGAACCAAAAAAAAAGAAAGTATGCATTTTCATCATTATATATATATATATATATGGGTGCTGTTGTGACATGAATCAGAGACTCGTCAGGATTTTGACTGCATGACAGCAAGAAAAAAGTCCCGGAGTTTTTTTTAACCTTATTTGGGGCAAATTCATTAAACGTCATAGATATTTTGTGAATCATACTTCAGTGGTAAAGTGTTCATGCTTTTACTATTAGAAGCTGAAATTGTCACTTTTTTAAATTTCTCATATTTAGAAACAGGCTTCAAAAAACACTACCCTACTGTAGTAACAGTACCTATTTCCAGCATTCTTACAATGTTTATGCTTCTGTTCCAGAAGTCAGAAAACCTGTGATTGCAGCTGAACCTGATGTGAACTGATAACTCAACCTATGACTTGTTACTGCAGCTTGATGATCTGATGCATGAATCACAGAGATTGAATCACAGAGGTTGTTGTAGGCAGAAGATCTTTTCCTGCTGAATGTTGAGTTGTCATGACTGAAATTACCCAAACACTTCAGGGACTCTTCCTCCTTCTCAAGAATAGTACTCTCTATCTGCTGCCTTTTAAGGTAATGAAGTATTCAAAAAAAAAAGAAAAAATTCCAGATCATGCTGAGACGACTGAATGGATATCAAAGGCTGATGCTCATTGTTATACACCCTTTTGGCTTTTGCTTTGGTAACTTTGCAGTACAGTGTGTAAAAACCATGCTGATAACCCCATCGTTATAAGAGTAGTCATCATATTTTCCCTCCAAACAGAGATTATGATTCAAACATCAGGTCTATCTCCACAGTCAGGTGTATGTGGGCAGTCTATGATAAAACAGAGATCCACACCCTTAAACATAACAGTGTGCATGTGAGACAGTGAGACAACAAATCCAGACATTTCCATTTTGGCAGCTTATCAACAATTTTCTCAGATGTTAGTTCCTGGAATGATAGATGTCAAAATGGCTAAAAAATAGGCTATATCTCAGACATAACAAAGATGTGGCATGGATTTGGCAATAAATAAAAACCAAAGTGTGAAAATTATCTTTCAAATTTCACCATCACCATTCAACATTTCACCATTCATCATAACAGAAAAACATGCTTGTTCTGTTATCACTAAAAGTTGTAAAATGTTGTATCACTAAAATATCATTCTCAGTCAGTTGTTATTTATTATGTGTTTACAGCGCCCTCTGTGGTTGCTCCAAGTAATGCGCTTTAGAAACGGCTTTAGTTTGGAAAAAACTTTATTGAACAGGAAGTCCGCTCAGTGAGCAAGAAGAAGGGAAACATATCGGCACACAGTTTATGGTGTCCTGTTGGAAAAAATACTGTCCACATCTTCTGTTTATGGTTGTATCGCCGGTATGTACAAGTTGCAACTTTGTTTTTTGTACAATATGTTGATCGCTAATGCAGTATATGGCTGTAAAGCTAGTCCTTTTGTTAAGCTAGTTACCCGCGACTTTGTAGGTCGTCTGGGATAGCATCAGTAGTAGTTTAAAAAGTTTACATAATTAGACATATGCTATGTAGTAGCATTGTGGTATATAAATGCATATTATGCTGCACATATGTATGTCATGACTGTATTTTTTGTCTTGTTTTTAGTTTTACCCTTTTGAATGTCAGTAAACCTGTTGACAACGCTCATCGGTCTTCAGAGTGGTGACATAAGAAAGGTGTTAACGCCCCTGCATCAGACATGCACCCTTAACGGCACAATGCTCCTTCCTTCCATCGACACTAGCCAGTTGAACAACTCACCACTTTGCATCAAGGTTCTAGCAACAGGCAGGGCTCAAATGCAGGCTCCAGGCCATAGTTCCATGTATTTATTTAAAGTTAATTTTCAACTACAATATCCAAACAAACAACAGGAGTGAGAGTTCTAGTCACCATCTGGGTTCTCCTTGCAATCCAAACCATTTCAATTCCAAACGTTTACTTACAGACACCAGGCTGCTCACAAGTCTGTATCCACGGGTCCTCCAAGCAAATCTGAGCAAAGGAAAAGCAGGTAAGATACTGTTTTGCAGGCAAGGCAAAGAAACTTTCAAAATTGTGAGGAGCCAATGGACTGATCCAGACTGCGAAACATGGAAAATATGGTGACTTTTCCTGTTCTGTGGTCATTTCAACCAGACAGAGACAGGAGTAATGATAGAATCAACTCAAAGGGACAAGTATAATTCGATCCCAGTTTCTCAGTTTGTAAATGAATGTTTTTGTACACATCCAACCCTTCTGAGCCAGTGTGTGAAAAAAGGCGTGGGTCAATATCACCACAGGTTTCAGGTGAAACCATTGTGAGACCTTGCATTACCCTATTAGGCGACCTATTGAGGTTACTTCACACTGTCAAGTAACCTCAATGGGAGTTGCCTGGAAAGGAATCTCAAAACTGCACTGTAGAAAGTTGGTGTTTTACAGGGTCAAATTTGAGTTGTCCTTTAACCACAATGAAAACAAGGAATGAAACAGAGTCTGTGTGAAACTCACATTTCTCACCAGAGCCAGTTCTTAAGATGGTGCTAGAGGACCAAACAGCCATGGCTTTAATGATGATGGAGGGACTTAGAGGAAATGAGAATATCATCAAACTAAACAAAGACAAAGTGATAAATGAAGTCTTGAAGCACATTATTTCCAAGGGAATGGGAAACTGCCAGAGCACTGGTCAAACAAAATGCTATAACAAGGTATTCAAAGTGAGCAAGATGTGTTTGAATGCTGTTTTAAATTTGTCCATCCATCCCATCCATCTTCCTCCGCTTTATCCGAGGCCGGGTCGTGGGGGCAGCAGCCTAAGCAAAGAGCCTCTCCCCAGCCACCTCCTCCAGCTTATCCGGGGGAACACCAAGGCGTTCCCAGGCCAGCCGAGAGATATAATCTCTCCAGCGTGTCCTGGGTCTGCCGCGGGGCCTCCTCCCGGTGGGACACGCCTGGAACACCTCACCCAGGAGGCGCCCAGGGGGCATCCTTGTCAGATGCCCGAACCACCTCAGCTGGCTCCTTTTGATGTGGAGCAGCAGCGGCTCTACTCTGAGCCCCTCCCGGATGGCCGAACTTCTCACCCTATCTCTAAGGGAGAGGCCAGCCACCCTTCGGAGGAAGCTCATTTCTGCCGCTTGTATCCGCGATCTCGTTCTTTCGGTCACTACCCACAGCTCGTGGCCATAGGTGAGGGTAGGGACGTAGATCGACCGGTAAATTGAGAGCTTCGCTTTTACACTCAGCTCCCTCTTCACCACGACGGACCGGTGCAGCGTCTGCATTACTGCAGTTGCAGCCCCAGTCCGTCTGTCGATCTCTGGCTCCCTTCTCCCATCACTCGCGAACAAGACCCCGAGATACTTGAACTCATCCCCGACCCGGAGTGGGCACTCCACCCTTTTCCGGCTGAGAACCATGGCCTCAGATTTGGAGGTGCTGATCCTCATTCCCGCTGCTTCACACTCAGCTGCGAACCGTTCCAGTACGAGGCCCCCAGCTGATGAAGCCAACAGAACCACATCATCCGCAAAGATCAGAGATGAGATTCTGAGGCCACCAAAGCGAAAGCCCTCCACCACTTGGCTGCGCCTAGAAATCCTGTCCATAAAAATTATGAACAGAACCGGTGACAAAGGGCAGCCCTGGCGGAGCCCATCACCCACCGGGAACGAGTCCGACTTATTGCTGGCAATGCAAACCAAGCTCTTGCAACAGTTGTATAGGGATCGAATGGCCCGTAGCAATGGGCCAGACACCCCATACTCCCGCAACACCTCCCACAGGACACCCCGAGGGACACGGTCGAATGCCTTCTCCAAGTCCACAAAACACATGTAGACTGGTTGGGCAAACTCCCATGCACCCTCAAGTATCCTCGAGAGGATAAAGAGCTGGTCCAGTGTTCCGCGACCAGGACAAAAACTGCATTGTTCCTCCTGTATCCGAGGTTCAACTAGCGGACGAACTCTCCTTTCCAGCACCTTGGCATAGACTTTCCCAGGGAGGCTGAGGAGTATGATCCCCCTGTAGTTGGAACACACCCTCCGGTCCCCCTTCTTAAAGATGGGGACCACCACCCCGGTCTGCCAGTCCACGGGTACTGCCCCTGATCTCCACGCAACATTGCAGAGGCGTGTCAACCAGGACAGCCCTACAACGTCCAGAGCCTTCAGGAACTCGGGGCGGACCTCATCAACACCAGGGGCTCTGCCACCAAGGAGTTATTTAACTGCCTCAGTGACCTCGCCCCCGGAAATTTGCGGGTCATTGCCCTCATCCCCATACTCTGCTTCCTCCTCGGAAGACGTGTCAGTGGGATTAAGGAGGTCCTCGAAGTATTCCTTCCACCGCCTGACAATTTTCTCAGTCGACGTCAGCAGCACTCCGCCAGCACTATACACAGTGCAGGTAGAGCGCCGCTTTCCCCTCCTGAGACGCCTGACGGTTTGCCAGAATCTCTTCGAGGCAGTCCGAAAGTCTTTTTCCATGGCCTCTCCGAACTCCTCCCACACCCGAGTTTTTGCTTCAGCCACTGCCCGGGCCACATTCCGCTTGGCCTGTCGATACCTGTCGGCTGCCTCCGGAGTCCCACAGGCTAACCAAGCCCGATAGGACTCCTTCTTCAGCCTGGTGGCTCCCTTCACCTCTGGTGTCCACCATTTGGTTTGGGGATTACCACCACGGCAGGCACCAACCACCTTGCGGCCGCAGCTCAATGCAGCAGCTTCGGCAATGGAGACGCTGAACATGGTCCATTCAGACTCAATGTCCCCAGTCTCCCTCGGAATGCTGTTGAAGCTCTGCCGGAGGTGTGCGTTGAAGATCTCGCGGACTGGGGCCTCTGCTAGATGTTCCCAGCACACCCTCACTACGCGTTTAGGTGCACCAGGTCTGTCCAGTGTCCCCCCCCCCCCCCCCCCCCCCCAGGGACTCTAAGAAGGCTGGGTACTCCGAACTGCCACTCGGCGCATAAGCGCAGATGACAGTCAGGACCCGTTCCCCGACCCTAAGGCGCAGGGAACAAACCCTCTCATCCACCGGGAAAAACCCCAACGTACCGGCAGCAAGCCGAGGGGATATTAGAATACCCACCCCAGCCCACCGCCTCTCACCAGGGGCAACTCCAGACTGAGACAGAGTCCAGCCCCTCTCCAGGAGACTGGTTCCAGAGCCCAAGCCATGCGTAGAGGTGAGCCCAACTATATCTAGCCAGTACCTCTCAACCTCACGCACTAACTCAGGCTCCTTCCCCACTAGAGAGGTGGGTCCCTATTGCCAGTCTTGGCAGCCGGGGGTCAGTCCGCCAGGGCCTCCACTCCTGGCCGCCACCCGGCACACAATGCACCCGACCCCTATGGCGCCTCCTGCGGGTGGTGGGCCTGCGGGAGGATGGGCCCATGTCTCCTCTTCGGGCTGTGCCCGGCCGGGCCCCATAGACTAAGGCCCGGTCACCAGACGCTCGCGCTTGGGCACCCTCCCCGGGCCTGGCTCTGGCTAAACTGTTCCCTCGATGTTCTATTCATAAGGGCCTTCTGAATCGCTCTTTGTGTGGTCCCTCACCCAGGACCAATTTGCCATGGGAGACCCTACCAGGGGGTAAAAGCCCCCAGACAACATAGCCCCTGGGATCCCTGGGACACACAAACCCCTCCACCACGATAAGGTAGTGATTCACGGAGGAGTGAAACTGTCAGGGTAAATTTGTCTCCCTCTTTAATCCTTACCAAGTAATAGGCATTACGAAGGTCCAGTTTAGTGAAAATGGTGTTGCCTTGTAGGAGTTCCAATTCAGTTTACAGGAGGGGTGAGGGGTACTTGTTTGTCACCTTGATTTTTTCTTTGCCATGAAAAAGAACCAAGCTTTGTCGAACACTTCTGCAAGATTGTGATACACTTGAGGCATGGAGGGACGGGGTTCAGGTGTTTTGGCTGTAATGGAGGAATTGACCAAAGGGGTGGTGGATCTGAGGAAAAGTAGATGGCAATTTATACTCCACCTAGGGCAGTCCGCTCTCACTCCCGATGTGTAATATACAGACGATTTGTCACGTCCCGAGGCATTCCAGGGAATGCGAAAGGTTACCTTTCTGCGTTCCTATGTAATGTGCCGGATTGTGGATGAAATCTAATTGAATGACGCTCCCGCAGTAACACATGTTCCAGCCATGTATTCCAGGCCTTGTCAGGGTGGGTGTAGAAAAGAGGACTGTATGCAGGACTCCTTTGGGCTTAGACAGTGGATTTATTTACAGTGCGGTAAAGGTGCAACAGTTCAATAATATATATATATATAGTGATGGCTGCCCAGGTGTGGTCTCCTCCTTTTCCTCCTAGCAGTGCTCGTGGCCGTGAAGTGAAAACACACATAGTGACTCCCTCCAAACAGTTATCCCAAGTGGCGGTCCAGCTCCCGTGATCTCTCTCTCCGTTTCCCTCCTGGTGGCAAACGCACAAACACACACGGAGTAACTAAACAATCCTCAGATCAACATAACTGCCAGAAAAACCATCCGGGCTGCTGTACTGTGCTTCACACAATGATCCAGCGCAGACCGAAGCTCGATCGGCCTGTTAAGAAGGCAGCCCGGGAGATGGCGGATAATTGGCTACAGCTGGTCGGCTCCGATCGACAACAGGTGCGGCCAGTCTCTGCACGGGAACACTCTCGGGAATGCTCGTCACCGCTCGGAGGTAAACAATCCCGTTCCGAGAGAGAGAAAGAGAGAGAGGGAGAGGGGAAGGGAGCGACATGCACACAATAACACATGGGCAGGCAGCCAGGCGAGGGCTGTCGGACCATGACAGGCCTAACCCTAACCTTATCCCTAATTTTAACCACCACCTTAATCGTGTTAGACAGTGTTTTCCAAATCGATTTAAGTCAAATAAATGTACATGTGTAGATTTATTCCAAACAGTTCTGATGTTTCCTCATTTTAATATAGGGATGTGTTAGGTGGCCAAAGGCGTAATATACTGACGATTTGTCACCTAGCATAAAATGCTACGCTTTGGGAGTGAAAACGTGTTGCCTGGAGATGCAATCCTTAGAACAATAGATATTGGGATTATGAGTACTAAGACTGTGAGGACCGAAAACCAGGGGTGTTTAAGGTGCTTCGAATAGGAAAAGGCTAATTTGCTCTACATGGTTGCCTGAGAAAATTAATGAAAAAAGTTGTAAATAATCTATGAACCATTGCGTCAAGAACCATTATTAAACATACTCAGAAACTTATTAACAAACTCTTCAGAAGACAGACTTGGGTACAATTTCAAAACTGTTTGTCCCTATCTAATCTATCTATCTACCTTGATGCTCTTCCCACTTCAGGCATTGGTAGAGGCCACTCTGGAGGCTTGAGAGGCAGCAACAGCCTTGAAACGACAGCCTGTACAGGCCCCTGAGAGACAGGTGGGCTAAGCAGAGTTTCTGCTGAAACACTGGAAAACACTGGGTGAACCACCCAGGAACCCTGACAGTTTCATGGCCAGGTGAGCCATGTTTCCTCAATTTTTCAAGTTCATTCCCAGTGTTTTTGTTGGATATATTTGTGGGATGTTATGAAATGTGGATGTAAATGAAGGGCAAAACAGAACATTTAAGAGCTGCCAAATCATGCATCATGGTCATGTGTCCTGGTAATACATTTTTGTGTTACCCCCCTCTTTTAAACTTTTATTGATATTCTTTCCACTCTTCAAAATTTCCTAGGCTTCCCTGCGATTCCTTGTCTTTGCTAGTTGCCTTTTCTTTCTTGTTCTGTAATGCTTAACCTGCCATTAACCTGATGATTGTATGCTGCTTGTTCTTTGTTCTTGTTTGTTTTTGGCTGTTCTTGTGTTAGAGTCCACTCTCCAACATTCATTCATTTATTCATAATCCATCAGTATGAATGGACGGTAATTGAAAATATGGCGCATGCATTCATCAATAGGATGACCTGTAACAAGGTTTTTAAAGTGGGCTGTGATGTGAATGAACTGGGAGGTTGTTGTATGGTGTTAGTTCAGCAGGCATTACACACACACGCAGGTAGGAACAGAGGATCACCGGAGATAACTCCTTTCTTTGTTTTTCTTTTTCTTCTTTCAAATACCACAACCAGAACAACATACTCACTAGCGCCCTCTAGCGCTTCTGGTAAATGCATCTACAGAACAAATGCAATAGTATGTGGACACAACATCTTCCCCCTTTGAACAAGGATTTCTTATGTGAACCTGACTTCATCATTCTGATGTATGTCACCTAATACACGTTTAACATATTTCACATTACTCAGTAACATTCACTTTCCCATGACAAAGTCTTGGGTCCAGCAAGGTGGGTTCCTTATCCTGGTGGGCCTAAGCCTACTATCAGACTCAGAGTTAGATGCTAGATCAGTTCCTGGTTTATGACAGCCCATTGTTGTGTCAGAATCAGTACCTGTGTTCAGCTCTGACAGAGCCGATAAGTGTGAGGCGTTCCAGGTCCGTCCGTCATCCAGCAAATAAGTGTTTGGTCCTTTCCTTGTCATGACAGTCCTTGGTTTAGAAAACTTGAACTCGCCTTTCTTTACCTTCCATGGCTTCCTAACCCGTACCTTGTCACCAGGCTGAAAGTTGGATGGTTTGGCGTGTGTGCGAGCATCAGTGTATTCTTTCATTTTCATTTGCTTATTCTTAACTCTTTCGCACATGGTATGCCTCTCTGTCTGAGGAACAGGCATATCCATTACTGTAACTTTGTTCTCATTCGTCGTCCATGGAGCCGTTCTGAAGGGGAAACTCTAGTTGTTGAATGAGGGGTTGCTCTATAGTCCATCAGGTAAGTTCTCAGGAACGATTTCCAGGGTTGTCCTTGAATCGAGGCAGTCTGTAGGCAGTCTTTAACGCATCTATTGAATCTCTCAACTTCCCCATTAGCTCTTGGGTAATACACTGAGGATCTCAGGTGTTGGATTCCCCTGCTTTTAAGGAAGTCAGCGAACTCAGCAGAGAGAAATTGAGAGCCATTGTCACTTATCAATGTCTTTGGATTCCCTTCACAAGAGAAAACTACAGAAAAGAACTGAATGATAGTAGCTGCATCAGCTCGTGAAGCAAAAGCTACTTCAGGCCACTTACTAAAGTAGTCTACCAGTGTGATGGCAAATCTACAGTCAGAAGGGGCTATTTCAAAAGGGCCTATGATGTCCACAGACACCTTTTCCCAAGCAGCAACTGGTAAAGGAATGGGTTGAAGTGGAGCATCATGGGTGACAGTGGACTTGTCATTCTGTCTGCACATTGCACAGTTCTTTATCAGTGTCTCTATGTGACAATCCATTTTGGGCCACCAGTACAATTCCCTCAGGCGTTGTTTGGTACGTACAATGCCTTGGTGAGTTTCATGAGCTATATCAGTGAGTTTTTTCTGCAACAACTCAGGCACTAGCAATCGATGTGTACCTCTGACGATGCACTCGTTCAAGACCGCGAGTTCATGGCAGATTGGGAAGTACGGCTGTAAGTCAGGTTCCAGTGACGTCTTCCTTGCAGGCCAGCCTTTCTGTATCTGCACACGGAGCTTCATGAACACTGGACAGGCTTTGCACTCTGACTGGAAGTCATCCTCAGACACAGCACTCAGATCAGTGAGGATGGCTATAACTGACTCCAAATCCTCTGCACATGCCATGTCTGTCTCAGGAAGTGGGAGCCTAGAAAGACAGTCAGCAACATGGTTCAATGACCCAGTTCTATATTCCACTTCATAGTCAAACTCCAACAGGCGAGCTGACCATCTGGCTATGTGTAGACCGGCTCTGTTATTGCCCTTAGTAGTCAGCAGTGTTGTAAGTGCTCGGTGGAGGAGGAATTTTCTGCCCCAGAGCCATGTGCGCCATTTTTCAGCAGCCCAGACGCAAGCTAGGGCTTCCTTCTCAGTGATTGAGTATTTCCTCTCTGCATCAGACAGGCTGCGAGATGCAAATGCAACAGTCTGTTCTGCATCATTACTGTCAAGTTGAGTCAAAACAGCACCTACACTGTAGTTTGAAGCATCTGTTGAGACTGGTGAGCTTACTGGGGTCGAACATCATCAGGGCAGGGCTGTGCACGATTAACCACTTGACTTGATCAAACGCTACCTGAGCTGCTTTGTTCCAGTGGAATGAACAGTCCTTACGCAGAAGAGCTCTCATAGGTTCAACAACAGTCGCGTAATTTGGCACAAACTTGCTGTACCATGCACTCAAGCCAAGAAATGAGCGCAGGGTTGCAGGATCAGTAGGGGGCAGAGCATGCAGGATAGCAGTGACATGAGAGTCATCTGGCAGCAGACCTTCTAGACCGATCTTTTGACCAAGAAAGCTCAGAGTAGTTTGACGGAGTTGACATTTGTCAACATTGAGTTTCAGTCCTGCATTGTTGATTCTGTGTAACACAGCACGCAGGTTGGCCTCATGTTTGGCTTCTGAAGTTCCATATATGATGACATCATCAAGATAGCATTGCACCCCTTTCTGGCCACGTAGGATTTGTGTCATCATCTTTTGGAACACTGCAGTTGCTAAACTCAACCCGTTGGGAACTCTGCAGTACTGGTACAGTCCTTCATGTGTAATGAAAGCAGTGAGCCCTCTACTCTCTTCATGTAGTTTCAGCTGATGGTAGGCGGATTTAAGATCCAGGGTGGAGAACGCAGCTCAGACAGTATCTCCTCTATCAGTGGCAAGGGATGACTGTCAACGACCACCGCTTTGTTAGGTACTCTCAAATCAACGCACATGCGTATGCCACCAGTCTTCCTTCTAATGACTACAATCGGGGAGACCCAGATGCAGATGCATCAATTTTCTCTATGATGCCATGTTCCTCAAGGTTCTTGAGTTCTGCGGAAACAGCATCACGGACTGACAGGGGTAAGCGTTGAAGTTTCTGCTGTATTGGCTTCACGTCAGGTCGCACCTTCACTTTATGTACAAAGTCCTTTGCACATCCGAATGCAACTAGAGACTCACATTCCTGTTTGTGAGTGGGCAGGGCAGAGGTTTGCTGAAGTGTAGCACAGGCCTTGGAACTCTCAAGGACTAATTGTCCCCCTTTTATGTGTAGCTGGAGGGCAGTCACCAAGTCCATTCCTAGTATGGGTGTTCCTGTTCTCACAATGTAGAGATCTGTGGAGGCACTCTTGCCATTGTAAGTAATGTCAGCTCTAAGACACCCTAATACATCCAGTTTCTCCTTTGAATATGTAATAAGCTGAACAGCTGGATTACTTAACTGAGCCAAAATTTGTGCTGTAAACATGTTCAGGCAGTATGGAAACACCAGACCCTGTGTCTACTAGTAGCTTAACAGTACATGCCTGTGCAGTATTTGGTACAGTGACAGTAACAATGCACATCAGTTTAGCCGGATCACCACTGACACAATTGTCAACAGTTAAAACACACATTTCAGGCACAGTCACTTCATTAACAGACTTATGGGAGGATTTACACACTCTCGAAAAATGCCCGATTTTCCCACACGTATTACATTTGCAGTCTTTTGTGCAGCAGGATTTATCATTGGCTTTGTGATCAGCTGAACCAGAACGGTAGCACGTTGGAGCTGTATCTGTTTTTTTAGCTGCTTTGTATTTTGGCTTGCGCAGCTTCTTTTGTACTTGAACAGTGGCAACAGGCTTTGTTTCACCAACAGCAATGGCCTTTGCATCAGCTATTGCAGCCTCTGTACGCCTAGCAATTTCCAAAGCTCGATCGAGCGTCAAATCCTCCTCCATTAGCAGTCTTTCACGTATACGAGCATTATTTATCTTCTCTACAAGTTGATCCCACAACATTTCATTCTCCATAGCCCTGAACTTACATTGTTTCACGAGCTCACGCAGTGCTGCAACGTAGTGATCTGTAGACTCACCGACAGCTTGGGCTGAAGCCTGCCTGAAGCGGTATCTCTCGGCGACAACATTGACTTTAGGATGAAAGTACGTTTCCAAAGCCTTTACAGATCCCTCGTAATCATCCGTAGCGAGTGGTAAGGCGCTGTAGATTCGTTGTCCCTCCGTTCCCAAGCAGTGAATGAGCAGGGCCCTCTTCCTCTCCGTAGCAAAGTCATTACCCCCGATCCCAAGCAAGTAGTTATCGAAAAACTTTTTCCACGCAGCAAATGGAATTTTCGGTTCGCCCGGACAATCCAGGAACACAGGGGTTGCAAAGAGAGCAGAGCCATAACTTAATCACCACTACTCTCGTCGCCACTTGTTGTATGGTGTTAGTTCAGCAGGCATTACACACACACGCAGGTAGGAACAGAGGATCACCGGAGATAACTCCTTTCTTTATTTTTATTTTTCTTCATTCAAATACCACAACCAGAACTACATACTCACTAGCGCCCTCTAGCGCTTCTGGTAAATGCATCTACAGAACAAATGCAATAGTATGTGGACACAACAGAGGTTACTTCAAATGCAACTTTTCAGCAGTTCAACAAATATGACCAAATAGGGCTGGGTATCGTCACTGATTTCTAGAATCGATTCGATTCCGAATCACGTCCCGATTTGATTCGATCAACGATTCGATTGAATCCGATTCAATTTTGACTCAGACAGTCAGAAATATTACAATTCTGATCATTTATCAGTACCGACACTTCATCAGAGGTGTAAGCATCACAGCACATGGCTTTGTATTACAGTAACTGAGGATAAAACATTAAAAAATATCATTATGAAGTGCTTTGAACAGTTAGTCATGCATCAAATCAAGACATCTCTTCCCCCCCAACCTGGATCCATTTCAGTTCGCATACTGGTCAAACCGCTCGACCGTTAGAATGCTGTTCATAGGCTTCAGTTCAGCATTCCCCAGCAACTAATTCACAAACTGGATCTGCTGGGGATCAGCATCTCGCTTTGGCTGCTGGATTTCCTGACAGGAAGACAGCACGGGGTCAGCAGCAACACCTCCAGCACAAGAACACTGAATACAGGGGTTCCCCAAGGATTTGTGTTGAGCCCCCTACTCTTTACTCTGCTGACCCACAACTGCACACCATCTCACAGTTCCAAGCTCCTGTAATAAAACTGTTAGGGGTGCACCACCATTTGGAGATCCGCGGCAATGTGTCACGCAGGACGCATCACCCTTCTAGAAGTATTGTGTAAGCGAATAAAGTGTGAAATGGTCTACTGAACAGTGTTTTGTCTTCCATCAGATGCCTCTGAGGGATCAGAAGAACTCGATGAAGTGTTGATATTTAACACTACTCAGTTAGTAGTTCTCACATCCTGATATATTTTAGTAGTCATTTATCTCTGTATCACTTTTATTCTACCTACTCTACATTCGTAAGAACTTTCTATTGTATATTTTTATTATAATATGACTGAGTTTAAGTTAGCTAAAAATAACTCCAAAGAGATACTTTTTGTTTTATACTTAGATTATATATGAGAAGTAAGGAAGCACTTCTTCAACTTTTACATCAGTATTTTGTAAATAAAAGATCTGTACTTATACTTACATTACCAGTATGTGTACTTTATCCACCTTTGGTTGTAACATTGTAACACAACAGTAACATACTTAAAATGTGCTTATTGATGATGTCAATTTATTTTTACTGTACTCCATTTGATCTTTTCTATACATAAAGTCACAGTAATTAAAGTTGAAAACACAACAAAAACAATTAGCGAGTGAAAGAATTACATAATGACTGTGCCATGAATAAAAAAAAATAAAAAGGTGAACCTCAATGAAGCAATGATTAACATAACAAAAACAAAATTAAGTACATAAGCTGCTGGTAATTGTTCAACAATAACATTAGATATCTAAAATTATATTGATACAGTTTCTCTTTATTTTTTTACTGGGCCTTATTTAACATTCAAAATCTTCTGTAAACAAGTTAGAAAACTGGCTTCTCTAGTAGCAGGGCAAGAAGTAGCTGTTCCTCAGCACGCGGTACAGCCTCCCGCTCCACATGGCATACTCAAACATTTGTGGTCCACTGTAGAGGTAGGTGTACCCTGCAGAACAGAGATGCTACATGTTAGTGCTGCATAACAGACCAGAGGGATTTTTAAACATGTTAAAATAGCAATCATTCATTACATGTAAACTCAAAAGATAAAAATAGAAATATCAAAAACAGAATTCATTGTCTTGTTTCAGTGGTCTTCAAGCCTGAATTGCTGCTCACCTCCTTGCTGCAGAGCTGCAGTCACTTGGGAGGTCATTCCCAAGAAGGTCTCATCCACCTGTTTGGGGAATCCCTTATCCATCTTCTTTGTGGCCTCATTATAACTGGGAAAAGAAAAATGTATTTAGATTCATCTAACATTTGTAATACAACTTGTAAGCTGCCGTATGGAAATCGGTTGCGTAATTTTCTCAGGTCTTAGTGGAACACACCTGTAGTATTCACTGCCTACAAAGAACAGAGTCTTCCCACTTTGTTCGTCATAGAGGGCCGCATCAACTTTCTTCACTGTTTTGGGCAGACCAAAGCTGGATATTGGTTTAGGAAAGCCACTTACAAGATCATAGCCGCTGAAAGCCCACACCTTCTGACCTGTGAACAAATAAGAAGCAGACTTTATAGTAAATTTATGTAAATGCACAAAAATGCTGACTTCAAAGGAGTGCTGCATTAGGTGGACACTGGGAAAGCATACCTTTAAAAAGTAAGACACGGTCTAATTGTTGGTTCTCATAAGCAGCATCAATATTAGCAGGGGCATCGGGCCAGTTAGCTGAGATGAGCGTTTGTATAGGTGTGCTGACCTGAGGGTGTTTGCGCCAGACTAATCTGTGAACACACGCACAAAATGTAAATTAATGTAAATGATCAATCAGCCAATGTCAGAAGCCAGCTCTGCTATGAGAGATTTCTCACTCAGGTATTCATGCATTTATTTTGTGATACCTGTCCTTGAAGAAGAGCATCTCTCCTCGCAGTGTGGCAACAGCATCCAAAACCATCGTTGAATCACAGGCATCAGGAGTAGTGGGGGGTGTAGGTCCAGGCTTAACGGGATCTGGATTTGGACCTGGAGGTAATTTAATAAATATCACACTGTTGTAAGTTGTAAAATTATTTATGCACAGGTTCTTCTAAGAATATGTTCAACTCAAATATATTTTAAATTTAATAAAACCAAAAAAAGAATTTAGCACTCACCATAGAGGGACTGGATGCCATTAACGTCATCCCGGGGAAGAACATAGGTGTCAGGGTTACTGTATGAGTACACTGAGTACATGAGAGCACCGGGGTCATTGGAGTGAGACAAGCCCAGAGAGTGACCAAATTCATGGGCAGCAACCATAAAGAGGACGTAGCCTGAAGTAGAAAACACAGAATGACAATTGGTTACAGCTAAGGATAACTCAGGTCGCACACTACAGCGTAATAATTTGGACACCACAGTTCATAAAAGTAAACAAACGTACCTTTGCTTGAGCGGAACGTGAACGTTTCATCTTCATCAAAATGGGCATCCCCTCCAATGTCAGTACCAGGAGCAAATGCGTGGGCGAGAATTTTATTTGGGCCATCAAAGGGGTAACCATCACCATGTGCTGTTAGAAGATAGCTGTATTAGACTTGGCCGAACAAAAAAAAACAAACACTAAAAAATATAGGTGAGATGGTGAGAAAGGTGGGATGGTCATGTCTTGTGCAATAATACAATAAAAACGTTCAGTGATTATATTACTTAGTGTGTTTTTAGACTCACCCCAGCGACCAAAGGAGATCCTAATATCAGCAATGCCGCTGTAGATCCTTGTGAACCTCAGTGGAGTGACATTGGCCCACACCTGCAGAGCTTTGTCTATGGAGTCATCCACCTCTGCCACAGACATGTCAGGTGTGTAGTTCTCGATCCTGCAGAGCACAACAATATCCAAGAAAATCATTAGTGTGGTCACATTTTCTCATGTTGTGTGTTATGTTGTGTCTTTAGATCATTCACCTGTATGTGAGGCTGTTTTTCTCCCATTTGAGGTTGTTTTCAAAAGTGGAGAAACGAGCAACCTGTTCATCGGGAACCCCACAGCGGGGCTTCTTCATCATGGCCAAAGTGTCAGCATCCAGAGACCCGGTGATCTGGAGACCAAAGAATCTCTGCATGTCAGCCAGCTTCTTGTTCATTGGGCTGATGCCCCTTCTGACAGCTGGACCCTCCTCCTCTGTGAGGTTGAAGAATTTCTTCAGGTAGTTCTGGAGGAGAGAAATATTCAGAGCTTTACACTCAAATATCTGTCAGCACGTTTAAGCTCAAGAAACAAGACAAGTAACAACATGGGATGGACAATTAAAATAATTACAAAGTTTGTCCACTCTAGCCTATGCTAAAAAATAAAAAACAGCCAAGTACACATACCTTTGCAAAACGTTCATCTTGCCCAGTAATCTGAGATACTGGCATGCAGTAAACTGCCACTGCCAGGCCAAGCAGAATGCTCAGAGTCAAATTCTTCATGCTTCCTCGTTGTGTGCAGCTTGTGTCTCAGTGCTGTGAGAAGCTGTTATATAGGCTGGAGTTTGGATGTGTTGAGTAACTACCTGCCGTCAGTGACTAAAGAAATGCTCCTTTTATGGTGAAG
Organism: Neolamprologus multifasciatus; assembly: GCF_963576455.1. Taxonomy (NCBI): domain Eukaryota; kingdom Metazoa; phylum Chordata; class Actinopteri; order Cichliformes; family Cichlidae; genus Neolamprologus; species Neolamprologus multifasciatus. The sequence continues at coordinate 3,982,804 of NC_140448.1, read as the reverse complement.
ATGGGAACTCTGGCTTTGATTGCTCATGACGGTGTTACATGTACAAAAAAACCCCAAAACAAAACAGTGATGTTGAATCATTGTTGCAGTTTGCAGAAGAAATTGTTCATGAGATAATGTTTAGAAGAGCCCCAACATCTGTAATTATCAGATTTTAGTTCATTTGATTTTTATTCACATATGACCTCCATGTCCCGCAGTGTGAAGAAAATCAAATTGATTTTATGAAGCTCACAGAAGCTCAGTGAACTCAGGTTAAAGTTGTTTTTCCTCTTTATGAAAGTTCTAGAAATAAAAAATAAAACTATTGCTATTTTCAAGCTCTTGAACAAAGAAAACAAGCATCCATTTTTCCTTTTCCAGAATTTACCTCATAGCTGATTTAAAGCAGATTTAATCACATATTTGAAGATTTTGTTTGTGTGTTTGTTCCACAATTATTATTGTTGTTGTTGATTCCCTTCATTTTAATATAGGGTTCAAAGCTGGTTTCCTTCTTTTAGCTTAGTTGTTATTATTTAAAAATTAGTTTTCTAGTTTTCTTTCATATTTTCTCAGTGGTATTTGGTATCTGGATTTAATGAGCTCAGAACAGTTCTTGTCTCATTAAACACTTTCACCTGTGTTTTCTTGTAATGGATGTGTTAACATAAATGTAATATCCTGTCAAACACTGCATTCAGGAATTGGAAGGTTTTTTTTCCACTATGAACACTTTGGTTTTTGCACGATCCAACATGATTCCAAATGATTTGTAGTATTTTGCCAGGAATTGGTCATGGAGGGTATCAAGTGCTGCACATCACATACAGGAAAGGATGATTAATGTTGACATCGCCACCATTTCTGTTACAATTGTGCAACCACATCTTCTACAATGAGCCATCTTTTGAGGTGCGCGGAACAAACCCGTGGAACAAGCTGAAGCCTATTAGCTGAAGTTCTTGAAAACCCTGTCCTTAATGCACACCATGTACTTTAAACGTGTGCCTCACACCAGAGCCAAGACAAGATCAGATTCACTTTACTTTGAGTACTCCAGGAGAGTAGAAAAGCGATCCATTTAGCAGAAACATTAAAGTCAGTTTATTCTACACATTCAATAGTGCCCAACCGCATAACATTTTGGAAACTGGAAACTTTTTTTTTCTGTGAGTCAACTGCAGGTGGTTATTTTCCACCTTACCTGTAATTATCCCCAAACACTTTGTGTCAGTGTTATAGGAAAACTAAATTTCTGTCAGTGTTACACAATGCTGGACACAGGGATGAAGAGTTCTGACTTTATAAAGTAACGTTCAGCCTCAGGTAAATTAGGCAACAGCAGTAAAACGAGACATTCACATGCACACACACACACACACACACACGAGCTTAAAATACATGTTACGTTTGGCTGAATAGCTCTATATTAGAGATGGACCGATCCGATATTACGTATCGGTATCGGTCCGATACTAACCCAAATTACTGGATCGGATATCGGCGAGAAATAAAAAATGTAATCCGATCCATTAAATATCAAAAAAGCACCTCACAAAACTTGCTACACAGCATAACTCGTCTCATAACCGTAGCACGTCGCAGCAGTGTGCATCACGTGATAGAGCGGCTGTGTGTATTTGTAGCCTAGCTAGCAAACCAGCATTTCATCTCCGAGGAAGTTTTCCCAGAGAGAAGTAAAGCAAGTGTGTAAGTTCATCTCTGAATGTTTGTAAAGCTTATGGAGCGACTGCCCCTCTCGCACCAGAAAGAGGAAACCAGCGGCTGAACAACAGCAGCACGTTTAAGCTTGATAAGCTGTTGTTACAATTTATTTATTAATACTTTCTACACCAGGATCTTTTAACTGTAACTGTGCAGGGGCGGATCTAGCAAAGTTTAGCCAGGGGGGCCGATAGGGCATGAACAGGGAAAAGGGGGAACAAAGACATACTTTTCTTTCTTATTCTCATTTAAAATGTCTAGCTTTTAATAAATAATTATCTGAATCTTACACCCAAAGTTTTAATCTGATGTAAAATGTATAGAAGTCCATTACTGTATATAGTAACTGTTAAGTCTAATATACCCTAGTAAGCTAAAGTACTTTTTCCTTTGGGAAGATACCATCTGTGCAGTCTGCAATTCTGTTGAAGAAAGATGTTGAATCTATTTAATTATTCTTGAAAAATAATTAATTTCTGTGCATTTTTCCCCTGCATCAAATTAAATTTGATTACATCGATTAAGCATCATGAGGTGGAGGGTGGTTCCCTATTTTTTTTTTTGCTGGGAGTTTGCAACCCTATTAGTTAGGTTGCTTAATATTTCTGCTAAGTACTCTTTAAAATACCAGAATAGGGAGGATGGAGCAGGTTTAAGGTTATTAGTTTGATCAGTGTTGCTGAACTATGAAATATTTTCGGCGCAGTGTATTTTTTACATACAGGTATAACAGAATAGCTTTAGTGTTGTTATTTATTTAAACTTGAGTATGAACTTATACAAAATGCAGCAAGATATTAAAAAAAACGTTTTATTGATTAAAAAACACACTATATCGGATTCATATCGGTATCGGCAGATATCCAAATTTATGATATCGGTATCGGTATCGGACATAAAAAAGTGGTATTGTGCCATCTCTACTCTATATCACATGTTTGTATAGAGAGATTTAAAATTAAAATTAGCAGCAAAATAAGATTAAAACACACATTTCAAATCATGAAAACTGTACAAATTCCAATATTACATCACTGTATTACACACTGAGGTAAGACTAACCACACACTAACCACTTCTCTATTTTATACATTGTGGTCATTACTGGACGTAAAACTTTGTGTATGTGTGGCACACCCAAAATGCATGGCCACTTTTGTGTTAATCACTTAATTTAATTTATTTAATTTGTTTATCAGTTATTTTCCGTGGCTAGTAATATTCAAAATGACTTTGGGAACATGACCAATTTAACCTATATATTATTTTGTCACATGAACTGTACAGAAGGTACAAAAAAATGGAGCAACACCTCAGGTGGAACTATTATTTTAAGGCAGGTGCAACCCAGTTGCTTTAGGGGGATGGACTTCCGCCCACTATTCAGATGCAATCTGAGAGGCAAACCGAGTACACTGTCTTCATTGCTCCTGAACTTTACCTGTATTTGCAGGGATTTCTTCTTTGTTATTGTGGCACCATTCCTGGGGCCCATAACAAATTGTGGGGGCTCGTCCGGGATCCACTTCCTGTTGAGTCTTCTAAGGAAGAGGGTCCAGTGATACTAGAACCATAAAGTCAACGTGAGATGGCATCGCTGTAGCCGAGACGACAGCTGGTGGGTGTCCACAAAGAGAAGTCAAGATCTGTACGAGGTTCTTCACTCCACCAACGGAACTGCACCTCTGTGTCTCATTAGTCGAAGCTCGTCATGGCAGCAGTGCGCAAGGAGCTGGTTTGGAGCATCAAAAAGAACCTGTATAAGCTTTCAGGTGCAGAAGCCTATCAGCTCGCAAGGGACCTGGTCACAGACAGCCAGAGTAGTGAATTAGAGTCCACTGATGAAGAAGGTTGTGTGGATTGCATTATCAACTATATGCAGTCAGATGCTTTGTTAAATTCTGAGGATGAGGGAATGAGTCAGTTGCTGGTGCTAAATGATCTCGTATGCAGTATGGTTGAAAATCGTGGCCTATTGAACACTGCTAATGGGGTGGCACAGCCACTGGAGTCACCAGTTGTTAGTGCTAAGACAGTCGAGCGCACTACAGTGACACATGCTACCTTTGGCCAGTTACCACCAGTTACTAACACTCAACAGCACACCACCCCCTTACTTTCCATCCTCAGAGAGCCTACAACATCACAGCAGACTGACTTTGGTGCACAGGCTCGCACCACCAATCTGAGTCCAACCCAGCCTAGAATCATAAATGATGAGCGGGGTGGAGAGCCACAGCATTTTAGAAATGCAAGTAACACACACCCTAGTGGGGCACACAGTATAGGTGACCCAGCAACACATGCAGCAATATCTCACCCCTCACCACATGTAACCACTGAGAGAATGGTTTCCTTAAAGGACCTCTCTTACCTTCAACGGAGGGAATTTAAGGTACATGGTGGCCAAATTGGGGACCACAATGCTGACATAACTTATAGCAGCATGTGTAAACAGATAGATGAAGGCATTAGAGAGGGTTTCACAGAGGCTGAGGTTATCCGGGGTGTACTGAGAATTGTAAAGCCAGGTGTCTTCAAAGATATGCTCATCAACAAAGATGAAATCACTGTGAATGAACTCAAGGGCTTTCTCAGATCACACCTGGGTGAAAAGGCCAGCACTGAATTGTTCCAAGAGCTTATGTGTGCAAGACAAACTGAACAAGAAACCCCACAACAGTTCTTGTACCGCATGATTGGACTCAAACAGAAGATCCTGTTCCAATCAAAACAGGTCAGTACAGACATTCGTTATGAACCCAAAACCATTCAGGAAGTCTTTCTTCACAGTATCTACCAAGGCCTGGGCACAAAACATACTGACATCAGACAGCAACTAAGGCCACTCCTTTCAAACAGCGACGTCACTGATGAGGAAATTCTCAGCCAGGTTATGAAGATGATTAGCGATGAAAATGAACACCAGCGTAGGCTAGGTCATGCCCCCCGTCAAAAAACAACACATACACATAGTGTCCAGGTGGAAGGAGGAGATGTGAGTGCAAACAGTGGGGATAATGAGGCGATCCAACAGCTTAGTGCACAAGTAGAGGCTTTGACTAACATGGTTGCGACTTTAATGGGCCAACAAGCGGCAGCTATTCAAACAACCCAATCAAAGACTGCACCTGTCCAAACGCCAGGCCAGGACCAATTCCATGGCACTCAACCTTCAGCTGCAAGGAGAGGTAAAATACCCAGCTGCACCAAATGTATGCAGCAAGGCTCAGAAAACTGTAATCACTGCTTTGTGTGTGGGGATGCCGGGCATAGGGCAATTGGCTGTTTAAAATGAACCAACCAGCCGGGAAACGGGAGCCGGTCTCTGTTGAGGGACAGACAGAGACCATCCCAAATCCCCAGTCCCACTCAGTAATGCCCACTAGCAAACTGAGACATCTGAAGGGAAAGGAAAAAAAACGCTGCAAAAAAGAAAGCCAGCCCTCCCCACCGAAAAGCCAAGCAGTTACTGACAGTACAGCCCGAACAGTGCCATTGATTGGTAAAAAGAGCCTACTAAATTGTTTTGTCAATGGCTATGCTGTGACAGTACTATTTGATACTGGCTCGCAAGTGAGCATCATTGATAGATCCTGGAAGGAGACGTTCATTCCCCAATATGCAGTGAGGCCCTTACAAGAACTTCTTGATCCTGGGGAAAGCCTTGACCTGTATGCAGCAAATGGACAGCCAATCCCATATGATGGGTGGGTGGAGCTAACAGTTAATCTCCCGGGGAACACCGATCCCAACCTTACAATAGAAGTACCCTTCCTAATCAGCCAGCTCCCCCTCCCCCAGCCACTACTGGGAGCCAATGTCCTCCAAGGGATGATTAATAGTCATAAGTGTGATGCAGATGCACACACTATGATCCTCAGCCTTCTCCGCAAAGCTCTAGGAGTGGAGGAAGAACAGGCAAGAGCCATGGTCAACTTTATCAATCTGCAGAAAGAGTCAAACCACAGTATAACCACCATTAGGGTAGGGAAGGAAAATGTTTATGTTCCACCTGGTAAAACGGTAAATGTGCGATGTAAAGTACCATCTACCTTTGACATTTCCAACCCTGTTGTCCTGTATGAGCCACTAGAGGATAGCGCCACGCTAGAGCAGCTTAGTGTGGGAGAAGGATTGCTAGAAATCAGTAACAACAAACAACCATTTGTTAGAGTGCCAATTTCCAACCACACAAACCAAGTAATCACTCTGCCAAAGAGGTCCCAACTTGGCTCCATCCAACATGTTGCCAAAGTTCTTGAGCCAGGCGAACAGGACGTTGGAGATGGGGGTCCAACACAAGCTTGTGTATTGAAGGCTGAAGTTAATGTGGCCTCTCCTGGTACTCCCTCTGCTGACCTGTGGCGGCCACCGGTTGACCTCAGTCACCTTAGTTCAGAACAGCAGAAAATAGTCGAGAAAATGCTGAATGAGGAATCAGCTGCTTTTGCACGGGACAGCAGTGACATTGGATGTATACCCTCTCTCCAAATGTCAGTTAGACTCAAAGATGACACCCCAGTCCAAAAGGCTTATGTGTCAGTCCCAAAGCCGTTGTACAGGGAGGTTAAAGAATATATACAGGAGCTGCTTGTGAAGGGGTGGATTGTAAAATCACACTCACCATATGCTGCCCCTATTGTTTGTGTGAGGAAGAAAGACGGATCATTGCGCCTGTGCATTGATTACCGGCTCCTCAACAAAAAGACTGTGCCAGATCGGCACCCCCTCCCCCGCATACAGGACCTGATTGACTCACTCGGAGGCTACAAATGGTTTTCCATCTTAGATCAGGGTAAGGCTTACCACCAAGGCTTTATCGCGGAGGGGTCCAGGCACCTTACTGCATTCACCACCCCATGGGGCTTATATGAATGGGTCAGGATCCCGTTTGGCCTTTCTAATGCGCCAGCAGCCTTCCAAAGAAGCATGGAGGAAATGCTGGACACACTCAGAGATGAGTGTTGCATCCCTTATCTGGATGATGTGCTGTGTTTCTCCAGGTCTTTTGAGGAACATGTTGAGGTCTTGCGGCGTGTACTTCAAGCTCTGCAACGTCATGGAGTTAAGCTCCGTCCTGAGAAATGTGAGCTACTCCGCAAAGAGGTCAGGTATGTAGGCCGCTTGGTGTCTGCAGATGGAGTGAGGATAGATCCAAAGGATCTAGAGGCAGTACAGGCGCTAAAGCAGAAAACCCCCCAAACAGTCGATGATGTCAGGCGGCTACTGGGTTTTCTGAGCTACTACCGGGCTTATGTGCAGGACTTCTCCCGCATAGCCAGACCGCTTTATGAACTGCTCAAGACAAACCCCAGCCCACCTCTAACTAATCTTGTAAGAGCAAAAGTGAAGGGGCCGCAGTTATCTTCACGGACTCCAGTAGAGTGGGGCAGTCAACACCAACAGATTCTTGAGCATCTCATAGACATTCTAACAAGCCCACCAGTGCTAGCCTACCCAGACTTTGATCACCCTTTTATACTGCACACAGACGCGTCGCAACAGGGCCTGGGGGCGGTCCTGTACCAAAAGCAAGATGATAAGATGAGGGTGATAGGTTATGGGTCGCGCACACTGACTCCAGCAGAACAGAATTACCACCTCCATAGTGGGAAACTGGAGTTTTTGGCCTTGAAATGGGCAGTATGTGAAAAATTTGTCGACTACTTGTACTATGCACCCCATTTCACGGTCTTTACAGACAACAACCCCCTGACCTACATTATGAGCACAGCCAAGCTCAATGCTGTGGGTCATCGCTGGGTGGGGCAGCTTGCCGATTTCCATTTTGAAATCAGGTATCGGCCAGGCAAACAGAACATTGATGCAGACACCCTTTCACGCTGTCCACTTGATATCAGTGCTTTTATGGATCAGTGCTCAGAAAGACTACCAGAAGAAGCAGTGTGTGCCACTTGGGAGGGAACTAGGACGGCCAAAAAAGGGGATGTAGCATGGGTGGCAGCCCTCAACATAACATCACAACACCAGACACATGCAGACACTGAAACATTTCCAGTCATCAGCTGCAAAGAGCTTTCAGATGAGCAGCGGAAAGATCCTGTTATCAGCAAAATGTTAGAGTTAAAGGAGAATAACAGAGATCTAACTGATGAGGTTCGTAGAACATTGGACAAGTCCACAAGGAAATTGTCACGAGAGTGGAGTAGGCTGCAGGTGGAAAATGGCCTACTCTATAGGAAGACTCCCAGCCGAAAGCAGTTAGTCCTGCCTGCCATTTACAAACAAACTGTCCTCTCACACCTACATGACAACATGGGGCATGTTGGCGTGGAAAGAGTCCTTAGCCTAGTAAGAGATCGCTTTTATTGGCCCTTTATGAAGAGAGAGGTTGAGGAATATATCACCAGACGATGTCGTTGCATTAAGCAAAAAAATCCAGCCTTACCTGACAGAGCACCTATGGGGAGCCTTACATCAAGCTCACCCCTGGAGCTCGTATGCATTGACTTTTTGCACCTTGAGACCAGCCAGGGTGGGTATGAATATATACTGGTTGTAGTCGACCACTTCACCAGATTCGCACAAGCATATCCCACTAAAAACAAGGCTGGAAAGATGGCTGCAGATCGAATCTTCGGTGATTTCATCCTGCAGTTTGGTTATCCAGCTAAGCTTCACCATGATCAAGGCCGGGAGTTTGAGAATGAGTTGTTTAGGGCTCTCAGAACTGTCCGGTGTAAACCATTCTAGAACTTCCCCATACCATCCACAGGGCAACCCTGCAGAGAGGTTCAATCGAACTTTGCTACAAATGCTCAGGACGTTGGGCGAGAAAGAGAGAGAGAACTGGAAAGATCACCTGTCTCACGTTGTTCACGCATACAACTGCACCAAACATGAGTCTACTGGGTTTTCTCCATATTACCTCCTTTATGGTCGCCATCCACGTCTCCCCGTTGATCTCCTCTTTGGATTGGTAGCTGAGGACAAGGCCGACACTCCAAGTGGATATGTAAAACGATGGAAGGAGAAAACGATCGAAGCATACAAGATAGCCAGCACGAACAGTCAACATTCGAGTGCCAAAGGCAAGCACTATTATGACAAACGAAACAGGGGTGTAACCCTACAACCCGGTGACAGGGTTCTTGTTCGCAACGTTGCAGAAAGGGGAGGTCCATGCAAACTGAAACCCTATTGGGAGAAAACTATCTACATTGTCAGAGAGCAGGTTGGTGACAACCCAGTTTATAAAGTCAGCCCTGAGAACAGAGGTCACCATACTCGCACCCTCCACAGAAATTTGTTGCTCCAAGTTAATGGTCTACCAGTAGACATCACAGATGTTTTCATGCCTGATAGACCGCCAAGGGCGAAAGGAAAGTCAAATCAGCCACGTGAAACGGTCGACCAAAGAGAGGCTGGTGATGCAAGTGGATCTGAAACAGATGAGGAAGCACCTTGTTACTGGCTGCGGGTACCTAGAGAACCATCAAGGACCAATCGGGACATTTCTAATCAGGTCCCAGTGAGTGGGCCATTGGTTAGTCCTGAGACACCTGGTGACATGCGGGGTGGAGATGTTCCTATGGGATCAGAGTCTGACCGAGTGAATGTAGGAGAGATGGAGCAAGAGAGAGAGAATGACATTTCACCCTCTGTTGAGGAACCAGAGTTTTGCGAAGAGCAGCTGGCGCCCCAGAACAATGACTCCAGTGAAAACACTCAAGGGTTTCAACCTGAACCTCAGCCCGCACTAAGGAGATCTGCAAGGGAGAGAAGACCTGGCCAGATACTGACCTATTCTTCCCTTGGTCAGCCAACGTACCAGCCACGTCTTGCTGTTAGTTCTATAGGTGTACAGCCAGTGTTTTATATGCACCAGTATCCACAATCGTACTGGCATTCAGTCCAACCCATCCATATGATGCCTGGTGTACACTCCGCTCTCACTTACCCCGTCTGCTGCTGAGTTTAAGACGGACATAGGACCTTGTGCACATATAGTGTGGGGTATTCAGAAAATGTAGAAAATCATTGCACACCCATATGTATTTGTAATATGTGTGTATATTGAGTGAAGAGTTAAAGCCTGATTCAGAGTTAATGGAAGTTTGCACTGTTAATTGCAAGTGTCGGGAGCCACTTTTGTTTGTAGGGAAGTGTGTGGCACACCCAAAATGCATGGCCACTTTTGTGTTAATCACTTAATTTAATTTATTTAATTTGTTTATCAGTTATTTTCCGTGGCTAGTAATATTCAAAATGACTTTGGGAACATGACCAATTTAACCTATATATTATTTTGTCACATGAACTGTACAGAAGGTACAAAAAAATGGAGCAACACCTCAGGTGGAACTATTATTTTAAGGCAGGTGCAACCCAGTTGCTTTAGGGGGATGGACTTCCGCCCACTATTCAGATGCAATCTGAGAGGCAAACCGAGTACACTGTCTTCATTGCTCCTGAACTTTACCTGTATTTGCAGGGATTTCTTCTTTGTTATTGTGGCACCATTCCTGGGGCCCGTAACATATGCATGCACAGCACCATCAAGCTCCAGGGAAAGCATTCCTTCACTTATCTCCCCTCACTGTTTCATTGCCTTCCTTCACTTCACATTCCAGCAGCTCATTAACACGACTGATGGAGTGCACACGTTTGAAGTTGGAGTCGTATTTGTAGTCCAAGTTTCCCTTGAAGAAGTGCACAGATCCTGTGGGGAAATCAATATTCATTTAGAATTTGAAACTTAAAATGTATTGTGGCAAACTGTGTTTGCTGTATGGGGCAAGGGCTGTCTGTGTACATTGCATTTAAAAGTATTCATAATTAAAAGGTTTAAATACCTTGGATAGTACTGCCTTGGTTATAAACCTTTATACCTTACATCTTTTTTTTTTTTACTCTATGTGTATATGCAAGTATTTTCCAATCACAGTTAGTCAAGATATTCTATTAATCTGAGAGTCAAACAGCAAAGGAGCAGAAAAATATCAAGTGTGTAAATGTACTGTAAATTTTGTTGGATTGAATTTCTTTTTATGAGAAATTGACATTTTAAAGGGCTCTAAAAGAAAAGTGATGTAAGTACCATCATAGAAGACAGCTGCATCTATAGGTGTTGGGATCTCTGGCCACTGCTCCTCAACAGATATTGGTGATCCCTCCATCAACCTTTGTTCCTCGTTGTACCTACATTATCACATATAATAATAAAATATAATAGTGATTTTAGAAAAGCAGAGATTTCCATGGGAAGTGTGATAAACTACATGACTACTTTACTTAAAGCACCCTTTTGATGACAAATAGTCAAGTTGGTGACAACAATTGATTCTGCAACCACTTGTACTAGAGATGTGTAATTTTGTATTACCTCAAAGCGTAAGCAGGAAGCCTGTCTGGTCTAGACTGGTTCTCACGCAATGATGTTCTGTTTCTGTGTGAAATAATAACAGTACTCACGTATAGCCATACAAAATTCTTTAAAGTAAATTTTAAAACTGTGGAATTATGGCTGCTGTCAGTGCACCGCTACATAGATGAAATGTATTTGAATTAATCTATACCTGCTAGTATTTTTTCATTTCCATCACAATGTTCTCAATCTGTGTTTGCAAAACACATGCAAACTCCAAAACACTTGCAAACTCCAAAACATGTACAAACTCCAAAACACTTGCAAAATCCAAAACACTTGCAAACTCCAAAACACTGTGCACATGCACATATTTGGACACAATCTTTAGGTAAAAGTAAATATATTGTCCCAAACCCATATGAAGGTATAAGCAGTCTTTTCCACTTTATGTCGGCTGCAGCTTGTTGTTGTTTTATTATTATTACTCTTTTTTAGCATATTTTTGCTGGTTTTAACAGAAGAGGACAGTCTTGATCTCATATATCTGATTGCTCTTTCATCTACCTACTACGGTGGCCCATAGAGACAAAGCACGTACAAACTCCAAAACACTTGCAAACTCCAAAACACTTGCAAACTCCAAAACACTTGCAAACTCCAAAACACATGCAAACTCCAAAACACTTGCAAACTCCAAAACATGTACAAACTCCAAAACACTTGCAAAATCCAAAACACTTGCAAACTCCAAAACACTTGCAAAATCCAAAACACATTGAAACTCCAAAACACTTGCAAACTCCAAAACACTTGCAAACTCCAAAACACGTACAAACTCCAAAACACTTGCAAACTCCAAAACACATGCAAACTCCAAAACACTTGCAAACTCCAAAACATGTACAAACTTCAAAACACTTGCAAAATCCAAAACACTTGCAAACTCCAAAACACTTGCAAACTCCAAAACACATGCAAACTCCAAAACACTTGCAAACTCCAAAACACTTGCAAACTCCAAAACACGTACAAACTCCAAAACACTTGCAAAATCCAAAACACGTACAAACTCCAAAACACATGCAAACTCCAAAACACTTGCAAACTCCAAAACACTTGCAAAATCCAAAACACATGCAAACTCCAAAACATTTGCAAACTCCAAAACACGTACAAACTCCAAAACACTTGCAAAATCCAAAACATGTACAAACTCCAAAACACGTACAAACTCCAAAACACTTGCAAAATCCAAAACACGTACAAACTCCAAAACACATGCAAACTCCAAAACACTTGCAAACTCCAAAACACTTGCAAAATCCAAAACACTTGCAAAATCCAAAACACATGCAAACTAGTGATGGGTTGTTCGTGAACGAAATGGCTCTTAGAGCCGACTCTTTGAAGTGAACGACACGAGCCGGCTCCTTATTGGGAGCCGTGAGGGTTTTTTTTTTTCTTTCTCTCACCCTCTCTCTCGCCCTTTTTTCCGCTAAACTCCGCACGCGTGGCCTGTACTTTGCGCTGGGCAGAGGGGGGAGGGGCGTTAGTTACACTCGCAGTAGCACAGGAACAGAGCCAGAGAGAAAGAGAGCGAGGGACAACAACGTCACATTAGAAAGGTATAGTAATCATCCACTATTTTCAGTTGCAGATGATAAAGGATTCAGAAATCATGCAGGCCCATATGACAGAGAATGTGCATCTTCTTTTTGTTTTAATATTTTAATTTATATTTAATTGTGTTAAGTGTTGTGGTTTGCAGTGTTTTGTGTTGTTTCACGTTAAATTTGTTTAAAAGGAAAAAGCTGAAAATTTAAATAGTTAAAAATTTAAAATGTAAATAGTTGTTTTTTGTATTATATGATTTATTTATTACATTTTATGTGGAGAGAATAAATAAAGTATATTTATGGTGGCCCTTAGAGACAAAGCACGTACAAACTCCAAAACGCGTAAAAACTCCAAAACACGTAAAAACTCAGAAGCACGTACAAACTCCAAAACACGTACAAACTCAGAATCACGTACAAAAGACAACAGAAGTGCTCCAGGATGCTGGGCGCAGTGTTGAGTTTTTGTTACCTAGTGGCTACACAAGCTAGGAAGTATCAACAACCGGATTTGGTGTGTGGTAGTAACAGGTAAATGAACTTTTTTTTTTTAAATTATTTGAATAAATATGAGTGCTTGTCTATAAATACACAAACAATACACACATGCTTTCAATTGTGTAATTTAAGTGATCTGGGTAGCTCTGTTTTGGAAGTTCAGTAAACGCTAGAAATGTGTTTTGGAGTTTGTACGTGCTTTTTGGAGTTTGTATATGCTTTAGAGTTTGTACGTGCTTTGTCTCTAGGGGCCATATATAAACATATATAAATAAAACCACTTTTTTAAACATTAGTAATTCCTTTTCTGCATAATTTTACATTATTGTTAATGATTAAATAATTAAAGCAACAAAACAACCTGAAGAGCCGGTTCGGAGCCGAAAGAGCCGGCTCTTTTTAGTGAGCCGAGCCGAAAGAGCCGGATCTCTAAAAAGAGCCGGAAATCCCATCACTAATGCAAACTCCAAAACACTTGCAAAATCCAAAACACGTACAAACTCCAAAACACTTGCAAAATCCAAAACACGTACAAACTCCAAAACACTTGCAAAATCCAAAACACTTGCAAACTCCAAAACACATGCAAATTCCTAAACACAACGGAAGTGCTCCAGGACGCTAGGGGCAGTGTTGAGCTCGATTTGCAAAATAAACGGCAAGTTTGTCTGTATGGGTCGGTCTAGTCTCCGTCGCGCTTCCCAGGTTGCCTAGCAACCATGATACTAACCGCTGGAAACGTGTCATACAACTTTGTTTGACAGAAATGAAGGAGAACATATTTTGTTCATTTGTTTGTTTGTTTCTACAAGAGCTTTGTGTGATTTGATAAGTATCTGAGGCTGAGACCACAGGACAGTAAAACGTGATTTTTGGGCTTCATTTCTGTACTGAACAGTCATTTAAGATTAGTTAGTAAATAACAATTAGCTAATGTTGTTCATGAGACTAAAGTCATATCACTTTGGTAATGTAAATATAATATGGCCAATATTATAGTTATTATATTAATCATTATTAGCTATTACAGCAGTGAACATGAACTCTGTGTCAAATACTGAGCCTCAGTACAGATTCAAGTTGCAGTTATTTATATGTCTTATCACCTTAAATCTTCACTCAAAGACAAGTATCTTTGACAGTGCATATATAGGTGTATCATATATAAGAGACAAATGTTGTTCCTTCAGTATGTTGGCATTACTAAATTTGGCTCATTGCTTACATATATTTATAAAAAGAAAATGTACGAGCTGTGATAACTGTTTCTGATAGAATGAAGAGTAGACTGATATATTGAATATTCCTTTATTGGGTGAGAAAATCAGACATGTCATAACTGCTTTAATACAGAATAGATATCAGAGCCTTAAACAGGCTGACTTCTGCTAAATGGGTCAAACTGGGCAGAAAGTATACAGACACATAACATCCTTATAGAATATGATGTAACACTGTAGATCAACTTACCTCAGAATATATAAAGCATATAAACAATTACAGCAATATGATGCAACAAACACAGCAGTGCTACTAATCCAAAATACTCATAGATACATAGAACTGAAACAAACATTTATTTTTTAGGTCCATTCTGCTGCCTTTCATAGTGTGTAATCTGAAAGCCCTGAGTACTTTCTCCCATACTGAAAACTGTCACGGGGCCGAGTGGCCTGTACTGAACAGGACTCAGGTGCAGAAACCCAGAGCTGAGACAGCAGATGATGTGACAATTTATTAGGCGTAGTGCAAAAAACGTAGCAAAGACAAAAAACAATAAGACGTGGAGTTTGACGAGGCGTGGCCTGGGAAACGTGGCTAGGGCGAGGGAACGGGATGCAGAGTGGAGCTGAGCAGGGAACAGTCACACTGAAGAGAGAAGACAGTGGAGTTAGGGAGGTAGTGGAGGCAGCTCTGAAGTGGCAAGTTGTAAGGGTAGCAATTCTTACTTGCAGTAGGGGACATGGAGTGTTGAGAGGGGGGTAAGAGAATCCAGGGAGGGCTGAGTGGCGTAGAAAGGCTGACCTCAGATCCGGGGCTTCAGATGGAGTGTGATGGCAGGAGGGCAGGCAGGTGAGGCACAGAGGGATTTTCAAAATGATTGCTTGGTATCCTGAGTCTGGAGGTGGAGCGTGAGCCAAGGTGAAAACAGCAAATGTGTTGATGACGAACTGGCAGTGAATGAACATCAATGTGTGGCTTAAATCCCTCTGGCTTGATTGCCTGCAATAGGCTCCAGGTGTGCAGGAGCTGGAGGAGTTGGCCCTGCCCAGGGGCGGATCCCAGGTAGGTTCAGGAGCCTTATGGAAATTCCAGCCACCCACTGCAGACCATGACAGAAAACACTGGAATGATAAAATTATTTGAACATTACCTAATAAGACTGATTCAGGACAGACAATTAGTTATGTTAAACTTTCCTAGCAGTCCTTCACAAACAGGGAACAGTCTGTCTATTCTCTCCATCTGTCAGCTGCTGCTGGCTCTTCCTCCTCCTCTTCCTCACACTGCTGAGTTTGTCCTGGTGGATCATCGGGGGTGCAAAGGCTCACAGACGATGTGCAGCAGTGGGTCCCTCAGTCTGTCCTCACTCTGGACACTTGCAGTTGTTACACATGGAAATCAAATGTGTGATAAGCTGCAGGAGTAAGTGTAACTTATAAATGAATTTTCATACTTTTATTCCACAATCAGAGAGAAAGAAAAAGAGAGAGTGCAGGACAGACAGACAGGTGACAGTCTCAAGTGTATACACTGCTACAAAACAGCACAAAAGAAGGAGGATTGTGTTATTACGAAACAAGAAGAGTTCCCAGATGGTACAGTGGACACATGTGTGATTCCTGTGATTAAAGCATCTTTCTTTCAGCTTAACGATTGAACCGTCAGCTCGTTCACACACACGTTAAAGTCCGTTTGGCTCGACATCACCGAACAGAGGCAGCAATATAACATAGCTAACATTAACAGTGCAGTGAATCCTGCTTGTGCCGTGATATTCAGGACTGCAAACCGAGCAGCATCACTGACTTTCAGCTTGTTGTGTTTGTGGATATATGACTGACTTTAATTATCCATAAAATCATCACATTCTCTGTAAGATTAAAGTCAACTATTGAACAGCGTATATATTGAAGTAAAGGCTTTAAAACCAAGTTAGTACAAACATCGCTAATGTCACATAACTTTCCCGACATGTGGTCGGGAAACAGTAATGTAACAACAGTAATGTTTTAATGTTCTTCATTATAAAAACATTTGCGCATAAATAAGTGACATAATATTCAGTACTTACTTCAGAAAGTTTACTCTTTGGCGGCTCCGCTTCCGCCGTTTTTTTTGGCAAAATTATCCACACCACCGCCACGCTATGAAGTCTGGGATATGTTGGGCCATGAAGGCTACACCGACCCATCCTTAAAATTCAGGGAAATTAAGGACGCATTTGAGGGCCGCATTTCGAGCAGCCTTTGAATTGGGACAGCCTTCATCGTGTCGCTGTGACGTAATCGGCCTTAAATGCGGCCTTTAAGGCTGCAGACCCTGAATTGGGATACAGCCCAAATCTGGTCATTGGTACTTCCTGGCTTGTGTAGTTACTAGGTAACAAAAGTTCAACACTGCCCCTAGCGTCCTGGAGCACTTCCGTTGTGTTTTGGGGTTTGCAAGTGTTTTGGAGTTTGCAAGTGTTTTGGGGTTTGCAAGTGTTTTGGAGTTTGCAAGTGTTTTGGAGTTTGCAAGTGTTTTGGAGTTTGTACGTGCTTTGTCTCTAGGGGCCACCGTAATATACTATCAGGAACACCCATCTATGTAAGATCTCAGCAGTGTGCAACTGCTTATACTAGATTGGGGAGCAGTGGCCAGGGATCCCAACGCCTATAGATGCATCTGTCTCTGAACTCCGGCTTTGATTACTCATGACGGTGTTTCATTTACAAAAAGAAACTAAAACAGTGATGTTGAATCATTGTTGCAGTTTGTAGTGGAAATTGGTCATGAGATAATAATTAGAAGAGCCCCCAATCTGTAATTATGTCCCGCAGTGTGAAGAAAATCAAATTGATTTTATGAAGCTCACAGAAGCTCAGTGAACTCAGGTTAAAGTAGTTTTTCCTCTTTATGAAAGTTCTAGAAATAAAATGTAAAACTATTGCTATTTTCAAGCTCTTGAACAAAGAAAACAAGCGTCCATTTTTCCTTTTCCAGAATTGACCTCGTAGCTGATTTAAAGCAGATTTAATCACATATTTGAAGATTTTATTTGTGTGTTTGTTCCACAATTATTATTATTGTTGTTGTTGTTGATTCACTTCATTTTAATATAGGGTTCAAAGCTGGTTTCCTTCTTTTAGCTTAGCTGTTATTACTTAAAAATTAGTTTTCTATTTTTTATTTATTTATTTATTTATTTTTTTGCCTGTCCCGTTTGGCTCTTTTGCCATCAGAAATATTGTCTAAAGGTGAAGAAAAATGCCCAACGGATTTACTTTACCAAATGGACCATCCCAGCCTTGCCGTAATGGTCTATTTGATTCACCTTTTATTGTTTATTTTATTTTTTATTTTCACTTGCTAGATACGGAACAGACTTGAATGAGGAAAAGAAAAGGGAGAAAGGAAGAGGGGAAAAAAACAGTGGAGAAGAGGGACGGGGATAAAGGGCAAAAAACAAAAACCAACAAAATAAGCAGACAAAAATACATATATCAATCACCTGGATCACCTGTTGAGAAAGAAAAAAAGAAAAGTGTCTCGCTGCTCCTCGCTCCATGTCCTCCGTTTTGTATTAGTTTTCCCAGTTTAGGTTTATGTTCGGTTCTGCCCACACCTTGGTTTTGTGCACTGTAAATAAAACCCACTTGCACCTCCACCATTGTCTGCTATTGGATCCTCCTTTCTCACCCTCCACACGACTACCGCCCCAGCCGTGACAGTACGACGCGACCACAAGATGGATCCAGCAGCCTTGTCTGGGGAGAGCGACCTCGCACGCATCCAACGCCTGATGGACTGGGTAACCCACACCACCAACGCAAGGGCGAAGGTGGTGGGGTTAAAAGCCATCGAGGCGATCCTGGAAGGAAATCCCTACCTCTGCCAGTTCAAGGGAGTTCCGGACTTAATTTGCAACCTGCACAAAGCCCGGGAGGTGGCGCAAGCTCGGAAATCCACAGACTTTGTCCAGCAGCAGCGGACTGCGGCCGCCCCGGAACTGTCACGTCAGCTTCTCCCGCCGGAGGTTTTGCCCGGCCCGCCGGAGGTTTTGCCCGGCCCGCCGGAGGTTTTGCCCGGCCTGCCGGAGCCGTCCGCAGGGAGGAGGCGACGATCGCGCCGTCGGCGCGTCACCCCACAGCCGGATATTAGGACTATAGCACTGCAGGCTGTGGTGAGTGAGAAGGACCCTTTTTCTGTTTTGGACTGTGGGACAGTTTATTCAGGGGCCTTGTTTTGTGCAGCAGATGACAAGGAGAACTGTTTGTTGCCTGTTCATTCTCCTGCTTAGCTGTCTTTAGCTCGTTTAGCTGCTCAGCCGCAAGCTCGTTTAGCTGCACAGCCGCAAGCTCGTTTAGCTGCACAGCTGCAAGCTCGTTTAGCTGCACAGCTGCAAGCTCGTTTAGCTGCACAGCTGCAAGCTCGTTTAGCTGCACAGCCGCAAGCTCGTTTAGCTGCACAGCCGCAAGCTCATTTAGCTGCACAGCCGCAAGCTTGTTTAGCTGCACAGCCGCAAGCTCGTTTAGCTGCACAGCCACATTCAGCTCGGCCTCCGGTATCCCCACTAGCCCAGTCATCTATGCCAGCTCCATCTTCACCGACTCCCTCTGTACGGGAAGCTGCGTCTGTGCCTCCCATTTTGGACTCTTTTTCTAGTACGTATTTTTTGCAGAGAGACAAACACGTTAAAAAGGCAATCGTTCCTCAACAGCTGGCTAGTTTAGAGACTGTTACTTGCTCCAGGGCCTCACCAGAGGTTAAATTACAGCCCTCAGCTGACTCTGGACCCCTGGAGTCTAAGAACCCAGCTGAGGACTGCACCCGGCTGTCGCCGCCTGAGCAGGGTCGGTGCTCCGCGCAGCTGCAGTCTGTTCTGCGCCCGCCAGAGGTCCCCGTACCTGCTGGTTCTGTTCTGCGCCCGCCAGAGGTCCCCGCACCTGCTGGTTCTGTTCGGCACCCGCCAGAGGTCCCCGCGCCTGCTGGTTCTGTTCTGCGCCCGCCAGAGGTCCCCGCGCCGGCTGGTTTTGTTCTGTGCCTGCCAGAGGTCCCCGCAACTGCTGGTTCTGTTCTGCGCCTGCCAGGGGCCCCTGTGCCCACTGGTCCTGAGACTGTTCTCGCTGGAGGGCCCGAGGAGCCCGTCCAGCAACCTTCCTCGTCAGCTGGGGGGCCCGAGGAGCCCGTCCAGCCACCAGCTGCTCCACCAGCAGCGGCATCCACGCCTGCAGCAGCAGCCGCATCCACAGTTTCGTCCACACCGCCGCCTGCTGCAGCGCCTCCGGCTTCCACGCCGCCGCCAGCTGCAGCCTCGGAGTCTTCATCCTCGCCAGCTGCAGCCTCGGAGTCTTCATCCTCGCCAGCTGCAGCCTCCGTGTCTCCACCCACGCCAGCTGCAGCCTCTGTGTCTTCACCCACGCCGTCGCCTGGTCCAGCTTCACCATCATCAACTTCGCCGTCGCCTGGTCCAGCTTCACCATCATCAACTAAGCCGTCGCCTGGTCCAGCTTCACCATCATCAACTTCGGCGTCACCTGGTCCAGCTTCACCATCATCAACTTCGCCATTGCCTGGTGCAGCTTCACCATCATCAACTTCGCCGTCGCCTGGTCCAGCCTCACCATCATCAACTTTGCCGTCGCCTGGTCCAGCCTCTGCCTCATCAGCGTCGCCTGGTCCAGCCTCTGCCTCATCAGCGTCGCCTGGTCCAGCCTCTGCCTCATTAGCGTCGCCTGGTCCAGCCTCCGCCTCAGCCTCTGCCTCGCCTGGTCCAGCCTCCGCCTCAGCCTCTGCCTCGCCTGGTCCAGCCTCCGCCTCAGCTTATGCCTCGCCTGGTCCAGCCTCCACCTCGCCTGGTGCTGCGGGGGCCACGCAGCCTTTGGGTCCACAACTGCGGCCTCAACATTGTCGGTCATCTGCCAGGCCGCTTGTTGGGCATCTTCACCACTGTGGACGACCTCCAGAATGCCGCCACTGCCTTCCGCGTGGCCGGCCTCCGGACTTGCATTCCCGCCGCCATCGCCGTCCTCATGGTCGGCCCCCAGAACTGCTTTCTCGTTGCCGTCCGCACGGTCGGCCCCCAGAACTGCTTCCTCGCCGCCGCCGTTGCCTTCCTCATGGCCGGCCCCCTGAAATGTCTCGCCCGGGCCTTCGGTGCTATCGGCCCCTAGGCCGACCACCTGAACTCTGTTTCGGACTCTGCTCCTCTGTGCGGGTTTTGGACATTTGGTTTGCCTTCCTGGGGGGCTCCTCCTCCTAGCCCCCCCCCCCCCCCCGCTCCAGCAGGCCTCAGAGAACGAGGGTGTGAGAAGACTCCAAACGTCCCTCCGCCCGCTCATATGTAGTGTTGATGCATGTGTGTTCTAAGGTGCATTTAAAACCCAGGAGGACATGGAGCTACCTGCCAGAGAGCAGCAGGTAAGCGCATAGCCCCTCCTGCTAGCACTCAATGTCTATGTGTATTTAAAATTGAGAGGTGGGCAACGACGCCAGGGGTGAGGTGTACACCCTGATGGTAATTTGGAGTCCGTGTAGTGTGCCCACCCCCAAGATCCTATATGTATGTGTAATGAGAGTGTGAGTAATGTGAATATCTAAGTTGTGAGATAAAATTGAGGCACAGGCAGCCAGAAGGGGACGGGGTGGCCTCCCCTGCACTCTGGTGACACACCTTTACCCCAAGGCCCTGCATGTGTGGGTGATTGTGGTAGAGCGGGAAGAGGGAGGCAGCTGGAGATGGGGAGTGAAGGAAGGGAGGGACAAGTGACCCCTCCCTGGGGCCAGCTCCCCCGCTGACCCCAGTAGGCACCCCCATACTCTGCAACCCGCCAGGGAAAGGGGGCCCAGGCCCAGTACAGCAGCGCCACCCGGCCCCACAGAGCCCGACCCCACCACAGAGAAAACTGCACCCACCCCGTCATCCACTCATCTTCCAGACTACACGAGACAATAGACGCCCAGGCTGAGATCTTCCTCCACCTCTCCTGTATCTCCCCCTCCTGCAGAGTGAGTTCCTGAAGAGAGGAGAGCTCCTGCAAGATGTAACAACCTCCCCCACCAGTCGAAGAGCCCCCAGGTAGCTCGATGCCCACAACCCCGGCAACACACCAACCAGGACCCAAGCCCCGAGGCCCAGCCAGGGCCCCAGCCCGGAGATGGAGCACCCCCACAACCCCACGCCCGTCCCGGACAAGGTCAGTAACCCACGTCCGTCAGCACAGACCCTCCCCTTGCCCCGCTGCACGCAGCCACGAGGAAACTGTCACCTAAGAGCCAACAGAGCCCAACCCCGGGTTGAGACCTCCAAGGAAGATGCTCCTGGGGAACCCCCCGACACCCTAAGCCTGTCCCTACCCCCACACCAATCACAACAGCGAAGGTGGGACCAAACTATGACCCCCCCACCCCCACCCCCACTAGGTGATGGAGCTGATCAAAGGAGCCCAGAGTAATTGATCTGATGTGGTGGCAGAGGCTGTATCAAGACTAATGTAATCTAATAGATAATTTCTATATTGGTTAGAATTAAGATTATTTTTATTTTTCCAGTTCATGAGGACTGTTTTCTTGGCTATGCATAGGGCAGTGAAAACCATATGGGCTATATTATTTTCTGTAGTGACATTATCTAAACTGCCCAACAAACACACTAAAGGGGAAGTTGGAATGTTACATTTCAGACACTTTGATAAGTCCTCACAAAACTTCAGAATTGGTGGACAGAACCAAAGGGCGTGGATATAATTGTCCGGTGAGTTGGTTTGGCAGTGTGAGCAGTTGT
This sequence comes from Neolamprologus multifasciatus, assembly GCF_963576455.1. NCBI lineage: Eukaryota > Metazoa > Chordata > Actinopteri > Cichliformes > Cichlidae > Neolamprologus > Neolamprologus multifasciatus. The sequence continues at coordinate 3,960,663 of NC_140448.1, read as the reverse complement.
TGGTAGACGTAAAGCCCATCTTGAACATCCGATGACCTGTATAGTGTACTTTATGTAGAATTTTGTATTGAATTAATTGAAGACTGGGATTTCTAGTTAGATGAAAGGTTTTTAAGCAAATCTGAGACCAGAAGTTTTGGTCTAAGTTAACTGATAAATCTGCTTCCCATTTTGCAATAGGAAGTGATATTGATTCATCTGTTTTAGAAAGCATTCTGTAAATTTTGGAAAGTAATTTGGGGGTTTTAAGAGTAAGAAATTAAACCAGCTTTTCTTGTTGATCCCATATTGTTTAACTAGTCTGTCAAATGGAATAAATTCTTTTCCTTCTAAGTATTTGATTCCTTTGCCACTCCAATCTGAAAAGTGTATCATATTATTGTTTTGTAATATGTCAGGGTTGTTCCAGATAGGTGTACGTTTGCATGGGATTAATGAAGACTCTGTCAATTTTAGAAACTCCCACCATGCTGTCAGAGAAGAGCTGATGTTGACGCTTTTGAAGCATTCATGTCGTTGGATGTTTGAGCTGATAAATGGTAGATCTGAAATCTCTAGATTATTGCAAAGTGCTTTTTCTACATCTAGCCAAGGTTCATCTAAGAGGGTATGTTTTAGCCATCCTGAGATAAACTGAAGCCTGTTGGCTAAGAAGTAGTGCTGAAAGTTAGATAGTTCCAATCCTCCTTTATCCTTGGTCTTTTGTAGTGTTTTTAAGCTTATACGTGGAGATTTACTTTTCAAAGGAACTTGGACATGTATGAATCTAGAGATCTGAACCAATCTTGTGGCGGTTTAGTTGGGATCATTGAGAATAAATAATTTATTTTTGGTAAGACCATAATTTTTATAGCAGCAACCCTTCCCATGAGTGATATGGGTAGACATTTCCACCTAGCCAGATCACCTTCTACTTTCTTTAAAAGTGGGATATGGTTTAATTTAGTTAGATCTGCAAGCTTGGGAGAAACATTAATACCTAAATATTTTATATTTCCCGATTGCAGTGGTGTAGAAGAAGAATTATGGAAGGAGCAATTAATCAGAAGGACTGTAGATTTTGACCAGTTAATTGAGTAGTCTGATGTTCTTCCAAAAGAGTTTATCAATTCAATCACCCCAGAGATATTGGTTTGTGAGTTTTGGAGAAAAAGTAACACATCATCCGCATAAAGGCTGATTTTATGTTCTACGTTCTTGCATTTTATGCCCTTAATTACTGAATTCTGTCTAATTGCTGCTGCTAGTGGTACAATAAAAATTGCAAACAGTGAAGGGGAGAGTGGGCATCCCTGCCTGGTGCCCCTCAGGAGACAGAAGCTGGAGGATGTTTGGTCATTTGTTTTGACACAAGCTGTTGGGGAGTTATATAATATTTTTAACCAGTTAATGAAAGAGGATCCAAAACCAAATTTGTGTAAAGTTGCAAATAGAAATTTCCAGTTAACTCTGTCAAATGCTTTTTCTGAATCTAAAGAAAATATTGTAGTTTCTAGGTTTTTACTGTATGAGTAGTCTATCAAATTAAGTAATCTGCGTGTATTTGTTGATGAGTGCCTACCTTTTATGAAACCGGTTTGGTCAGGATGAATTAAGAGGGGGGTTATTTTCTCTAGTCTCTTTGAGAGAGCTTTGCAGAATATTTTAAGGTCTACATTTATAAGGGATAATGGACGATAGCTTGTGGGATATACAGGGTCTTTGCCTGGTTTTAGCAGGAGATTAATGTTTGCAGAAATCATATTTGATGGAAGTCTGCCCTTTTCTTTGATTTCCAACAACGTTCTGTAAAAAACTGGTGCTAGAATCGTCCAGAATTCTTTGTAGAATTCTGCAGGAAAGCCGTCTGGACCTGGAGCCTTATTATTGGGCATACTTATCAGGGCTTCCTGGAGTTCACCTGATGTCAGTGGCGAATCCAGTGCCATTGCTTGGGTGTCTAATAATTTTGGAAGAGTTATGTTGTCTAAAAACTGATCAATTTCCTTTTTAGACAGGTTTATTTGTGGTGAATACAATCTTTTATAGGAATCCCTGAAAATGTTGTTTTGTTTCGGGTCATATATTGTATTCCCAGATGAATCTAAAACGGTATTTGGTGACACACAAACAGGGCTTTTCAAAGTTCAGTTCTGTTAGTTTCCACATGCCAATTGTTGTGTGCTAAAAACAATGGCCACCAGGCCAAAGCAATGGTTTTGACTCGATCAGCGTTAACCCCGCCCACTTAGTTTGATGGGTGAGGCTGACAGATAAAATTATTTCATGGTGAGACCTGAAGGAGTCAACTGTGCCAAAATGAATTAATTAAATACACCATTAAATAATTATTTAAATGTGGCAATAATTAATTAAAATGTGAAATAAAGAAATAATTAATTAAATGTGTCAATAATTAATTAAAATGTGAAATAAAGAAATAATTAATTAAATGTGTCAATAATTAATTAAATTTGTCAATAATTAATTAATTACATGTGTCGTAGATATTTATGTAATTAATTATTTTAAATTTTAATTAATTGTTGCCACATTGAATTAATTATTTAATGGTGTATTTAATTAATTCATTATGGCAGTCCTGGCGTTCTATAGAATAGCTCTATATCACATGTTGATGTTTGTATAGAGAGATTTAAAATTAAAGTTAGCAGCAAAATAAGATTAAAACACACATTTCAAACCACGAAAACTGTACAAATTCCAATATTACATCACTGTATTACACACTGAGGTAAGACTAACCACACACTAACCACTTCTCTATTTTATACATTGTGGTCATTACTGGACGTAAAACTTTGTGTATGCATGCACAGCACCGTCAAGCTCCAGGGAAAGCATTCCTTCACTTATCTCCTCTCTGTCACTGTTTCATTGTCTTCCTTCACTTCACATTCCAGCAGCTCATTAACACGACTGATGGAGTGGACACGTTTGAAGTTGGAGTCGTATTTGTAGTCCAAGTTTCCCTTGAAGAAGTGCACAGATCCTGTGGGGAAATCAATATTCATTTAGAATTTGAAACTTAAAATGTATTGTGGCAAACTGTGTTTGCTGTATGGGGCAAGGACTGTCTGTGTACAGTGCATTCAAAAGTATTCATAATTAAAAGGTTTAAGTACCTTGGATAGTACTGCCTTGGTTATAAACCTTTATACCTTACATCTTTTTTTTTTACTCTATGTCTATATGCAAGTATTTTCCAATCACAGTTAGTGAAGATATTCTAATATCACATATAATAATAAAATATAATAGTGATTTTAGAAAAGCAGAGATTTCCATGGGAAGTGTGATAAACTACATGACTAATTTACTTAAAGCACCGTTTTGATGACAAATAGTCAAGTTGGTGACAACAATTGATTCTGCAACCACTTGTACTAGAGATGTGTAATTTTGTATTACATCAAAGCGTAAGAAGGAAGCCTGTCTGGTCTAGACTGGTTCTCACGCAAAGATGTTCTGTTATGCAACTTTTCAGCAGCTCAACAAACATGAGCAAATACAAACCTCACCTGCCAAACCCACTGTGAACAGCATCATAATATATATATATATATATATATATATATATATATATATATATATATATATATATATATATATATATATATGTACGTAAATAAGGACAGAAGTAATTTATAGACAAATAATCATCTAAAACTCTATAAAGAGTATTAGCATCTTTCACCTCCTCTTTTGCTTTAGAGCTGCTTACTTCATGTTTTTTATCCTCATTATCAGCTACAGCAGGAAGCTGTTTTTAGACAACAACAAAATACTTCAATAACTGACTGACGGCGCAGGACCAGAAGAGGCATTGACCTCTTGTGGGGACGGCGCCGAAGGTGGCGCTGGATGGACTCGCCAAAGCCTCCAGCAGGAACAGATGGCAGTGTATAAGCTGCATGTGGATGGACAGACTCCTCAGAGACCCCATTGGAGACAGCTGGCTGGAAGGACTCTTCTGAGCTCCCAGTGGAGACGAGGAACAGCTGGATGGACTCTCCAGGGTTCTGGATGCTTTTAACCAGGGAACCGGCTTAGGTGCAGGAGCTAGCTGGCCCGCTGCTGCACCCACCCGAGGAAGTGGAATCATGGAATACATGTACCAGTGCTACATATTTAAAATACAAAATATGAGTAACTTTATTCAGTTACAGCTACTGCTTAAATGGGTGGTAATCAGAATACAGTTACTTTGTTGAAATAAATAGAATACACGGCGGTCATTTCCAGTTTCTCCAATTTTGGTGATTAAATGCAGTCAGGCGCAGGTTTAGCTCAGTTGGATAAGCATGTAGTCATATATTGAATGGCTGTGAACGCATGGCCCAGGTTCGAGTGCAACTCGATTGTTTGTTTGTTTTTTAACTCAATTTCCATCTGGGAATAATACAGTTTCTCTGTATTACAAAACACACAATAGGAGGCTTTAAATTAAGTGTCCTGTTAATGTTGGTGACGTCAGTTACACAATAGACCCAGAGCAAGCAGTGCATGGGCAGGAATGCAGCTAACATTGTTAGCTGGCGTTACCTGAGGTTAGTTCACAGACTGCAGACTGTTAGGCCGTTTCTAAATACTCAAGTACGCAAGTCTGTACTCGTGTTCTCACGAGTCTGGACTTCGTAAGTTCACACAGGAGTCCAGACTTCCTGAGAACTCGAGAAGTGTACTCGATGACATCACAGTTCTGGAGTTTTTACTGCCATTCCCTCTTAATTTAAGCACTTTGGCAAAATTCCCTTTTACATATCATCTGTTGCATAATAAGCTTCATACAGTTAAGCACAATCACTACATGACAGAAACACAAGCTTAATCTCTCTTAATAAAAATAGTATACATATATGACTGAATAAAAACAAACAACTGAGATGTTAGAATGCTTTTATTTTTATATTAGTAAGCACTCAAAACTTACAATAGACAGCTGGGGTTTGGAAGAGAATTGAACAAATATTTTAAATATAATCTGATCATTTTTGGAGTAGCTTTCAGGATCTCCACTTATTAATATGCTGTTTTTAGACTTGATGGACGGCATTAACAACCTGCTAGCTGCAAATAATCATGTGCTGTTCCACGTGATTATTAACAGACAAAAAGAAAACATCTTACTGATACAGAAATAGTTTTCTATACAAGATCACTGCAAAAAGTGCAGCCTTACCTAATGTCCACCCCACTGTTACTCAATTTATGTTAAGATTGAAAAATCTAATTGGTATAGGTATGGCGAGTAGCCTTCAGTAATAATAGAAAATCACACAGCAATAGTACATTCATGTAGTTGTAAAAAGCATGACAATATATTGTGGCATGTGGGGAGCGGCTAGTTATCTCCCATCATGCCTTGGGAATATGTGTTGCTCTTTAAGATGTTTGTTGTTTATTGTTTATGGTTACGTGACTCTTAACTGTTCTTGCTGATGCTGCAGTATAAATTTAATCACAGTTATTGTTGATGGAAAGAATGTAACACCATGAGTGAGTTCAGGCTTGAAGTTATTGAGCCTCTGAAGCACAGTGTTGTACAGGGAAGGGTTCAATAAAGAGCTCTCCTCTCTGTTTGGGATAGAACACCAAGATTGATGTCTGTGTGGATGCTTTGTTGTTAAGATTCCTCAGCTCGCCACAATATTAAGTAATCCAAGGTATTCAGAATACATTACTCTCACTGAGTAACTTAATGGAATATGTAACAAAATACTTTTTGGCTCATGTAATATGTAGTGGATTACAATTTAAAAGTAACCTTCCCAACACTGTACAGGAGTCAGCAGAGTCACAGTTGGGTCACCTGGGGAACCGGGATTGGCACAGGTAATGGCTTGGTGTCCGCCATCCCCACCCGAGTAGGTACAGATGCAGGGACAAACAGAGCCTCAGCCTGCCTGGGAACTGAAGCAGGGCCTCAGGCTCCCTCACCTGTCACAGGAGCAGTAGATTTAACAGTCTCAAAAGCAAAGATTTCTTACTTTTTTTGACAATATTTGCTGCTTGTGTAACACACTACTAAAAATATAAAAAGCATACAGTACTTAATTGAGATGGAACATTTTCACAACAAAAGATACAGATACAGGCTGGTGCCATTCCAGATATGTTAACATTGTACAATCTTCTGGATAATCAGATCTTCCCCACACTGAAAACTGTTATTCAGGTTGCCCTAACAAACCCAGTTAGCAGCTGTAGCTGTGAGAGGTCTTTTAGTGTCTTGAGTCAGCTCCATACCTGGCTGAGAAGGACCATGGGTCAAAGCAGACTCCAGCACCTGGCTGTGATGTCAGTTGAGAAAGATGCTTGAGAGACTTGAAGACCAAAATGTGACAGACAGATTTACCAACCTCAAGCTGAGGCGACATAGGTTAAAATAAAATAAAAGATCTGCAGAGCCATAGTAGTATCTGCAGTAAAGATCTTTTCATACATTGTATACATTGTACCGTAGGCCAAGGTGTCTCAATTTTTCTAATTTTTTAATAATATTTTGTACATTTCAAGGACTCTATTTTTGGAGTGTATTTTTATATATCTGTGTTATATTATACATACACAAAAAAGTGAATCTCTGTCCAAAATATGCACTCAGTTTACTTCTTACTCACTGTGAGCATCATTCATTATTCTCCCGCAGTAATTAAGGTTAGGATATGGGGTTTTTTTTTAATTCCAATCCATTCTTCTTTAGCAGCATTTAAATAACCTTTATCAGATTTGATGGTTTTGTTACAGACTTTAAAAAAGTGTTTTGCTTTTCTTTCACAAATGTGGGATTAAATTGTGTTAAAATGTACAAAACAGTGATGTCATGTTTTGTGACGAGGACCCAGGCACAGAGAGACTTGGTGAATTTAAGAATCTTATGATTTAATAAAGAAATTTGCAGACTTGCACAGAGATGGTAAAATTATGATGACTGATAACAGAGACGAAGAGGGAGGAACAGGGGTTTAAATGCACCAAGGAGACAGTCAGAGGACTCAGGACAACTGGAGACATTTAAGGATGCAGGGAATGACAGAGACGGGGAAGAAGTCTCATTGTGACGACTAAAGTTTATCTTGCCTGGCTGGGCAGCTCTTGGTGCTCAGCACCCCCAAAGCTCTGATCCTAGAATCGCCCCTGCTCAAAAGCATGACAGACCTTGGAGTAAGCCCTTCAGAGAGTCTCTATACAAAGTGGTGGGGAAACAAAACACTCATTAGGAGGAGCATCATGCTTAACAGTCTCTGAACTAGGAGCTATAGTAGGTGTGTTGCAGAGTATAGCATGGTGGAAAAGAAGGGAGAGAATCCCCCACTAAACCTTTTGGTTGGCATTACTTTAGTTTTTTTGTTTTTTAATAATTGCATGCTTTGGTGTTTTTTGGTGTGCCTTGTGTGAGGTGTGGGCCACACCCATGTGGGAGTGGAGATTCTACTCTAGTCCAGCTGCCAGCTATTTGGAGTTGAGTACAGGGAGTAGCTGATTGGGAAGGATTGGAGCCCTTCTCTATAAAAGGGAGAGGAAACGGGAAGGGGAGGTTGTTGTTGTTTTGGTTTTTTTTTTTAAAAAAAAAAAGAAGGACACTGTTGCAGCAGGGAAGCCTCGGAGACTCCAGGATGAAGTGTGCATATTTTAAAGGAAAGGATTTTTTTACCTGGCCTGGTTTTGCTTTTAAAATAATCTGATGATGTTGGAGGGAGGACTCATTCTCATTAGGAATTGTGTGGATCTGCTGGGAGAAAAACACTGTATTGGAGACTCTCTGTGCCCATGGAAAGGAAACTGGCCAAGTTTTAGGGAAGTTTCAGCTCGAGAGTGGAAGCCCCAGCATCTGGTGTGGAGACCCACCCTCAAACGACGCCAGGCCTGAAAAGATGGGTGGCAACCCAGATAGCAAGGAGACATTGAGCAGATGTTGATTTTCCATCTGAACCATCAGAATCGTCAGGATTGAAATGTCAACACAGAACCAATGTTGAAACAACATTGAAATACTGATGAAACCTGACACTGACATTGAAATAACATTGATTCATTGTTGTTCTGTCATCGTTGATTGTTGATCTATTTATAGTTGACAAGGTAACAACAATCACGTTGAAAAACCATCGATTTATGGTTGAGCGGGAAATTAAAGCTGCTACCACTTGGACTATTCCATAGCACCCCACTCACAGTGGTACATCCCATCAGGCAGCGGGAAATTCCATTTAAGCTCAGCAGAGTTGACCGGACATTTTGTCAGAACACCGGAGACAACAGTTTCTGCACAGCACTCTCGGCTGTATCAGGTAAGAATGTAAGAATTTAGCTATTCGTTATTTGAAGGTCGACGTATGTATGATATCAATAAAGCTAACTTAAACAGAAGGAGAAAAGTATAAATTTCACAGACAACACCAGACATTTTCATGACATACATTCATGTCTTTCCGTTATAAAGCTACAAAGGTGCTTTTGTTAGCCCTGCGGTCGGCTTGCCCACAGTGTATCCCCGACTCTCGCTCTATGGCTGCTGTATGCAGAGTTAAGTCCCTCAAACGATTTACAAATGTATGCAATATGATCCAGACCGAATGATCACGTGACATGCCCACGTGACTTTAATGTTCCCTACCTGGAACTTATCTTGAATAACATATTTTTCCTCTTTTTATTGACATTGTGTTTTGTTTTTTCATTTTCTCATTTCAGATCAGTAAAGTACCTTCCACCCATAAACAAGTAAGATACTAATGTCTTCAAATTATTGTTAGTTAAGCCTTTCTGAGGAAGATTTTTGGCTGCTGGTTGACCACCTTTGACCTGTTTGTAATCAGGCTAACAACCCTGACCGCAGTGGCTTTGGGCCTTGGATTCCTGGCCAGAGTTGTTTCCAGCCAGTAGTTTGACTCTGAGGGAAAACAATAAATCTTGTGTACCCCATTGCAGTGTGAGTGTGGTGGTTCCTTACTGGTCAATATTAGAGCTTACCACGTTCTGGTACTTAAGCCACTTCAGGCCATACATAACAATAGTTCAGATAAGGGGATGGAAAGAGGAAGTGAGAACAAAGAGTAATTCACAGGCTTATTTCCCACAGTGTTTTTAAATCTGTTGCCTTATGGTTCTAAGCACTGTTACCAGTCTTTGCTTATTATTATCTCATAACACTTGTTTACAGTTTTTCTCGATTGCTTAAACACTAACCAATCTTGTGAACCCAAATTTCAAAACCATAATGCCACTTTCCAAAAAGCACACCCATTTCCCTGAACTATGACCACTATGACCCTGCTTTACCACATGAGTCAGATGTGGTGAACTGTTACTGCAAAATTCTACACACAAACCCCTATAGTTGTCAGTGCTGACACCATGTGGTCAGTTAGAAAGCACTAGCAGTCAATGTTAACTCACATACACAGCACAGCATTAGCTCAATTAGCACCCAATTGCAGTTTTTCACGACTGCTAAGACACATTCCTGGTAAGCTGCTCTCATTTTCCCCAAACTGTGATTGTAGAGCTGGTATCAGAAATAAACCAAGGAGCCCCCCCCCTCAAAAAGAAAAGGGTTTTGTGTGTATTTGTGTACATGTCAGTTTAAAATGCTATCCTACATCCAGCCGCTAGAGGGTGCATTGCGCACAGTGGTATCGAGTAGCGTTTTGGGGCACAGAGGAAGAATAAACCTCGCTGTTGTGAAACTGACATCAGCTCAACGTGTCTCTTTTATAATCTTTATCACAGGTTAGCAGGGGCGGAGAAAGCGTTGAATGTAATTTAAATTTTTTTCTAAAGCTTCAGGCTTGTGTCTGAATGTAAAGAAGTGTGAACTTTTGCCACTTTATGATTGTTTGGAAAATAACATGAGGACAATTCCAGTGAAAAATGAAGTCAAATATCTAGGCATTTATTTAAATAAAGACATCAAAACTAGAGTTAAAAAACCTAAAAGACAAAATTGATGGTATGTCCAAAACACTAAATCATTGGTTAACAAGAGATATTACAATTTTTGGACGCAATCTATTATCCAAATCAGAGGGTGTCTCAAAGATGGTTTATCCAGCTTACTCATTATACATTACCCCGAAAAGTATTAAAAAGATTATCTCCATAATCTATCAATTCATTTGGCGCAATAAAACATTACATTAAAAAAAATCACAACTCGTCAAAGATTACACCAAAGGTGGTATAAAGACAATTGATTTTCAATCAATGGTTGGAGTATTTAAAATTAACTGGATAAAAGCCTTCCTCTTGAAACCTGACTCCATATGGTTCCATATCCCTAAAAATATTTTCAAAAAGGTGGGGGGGTTGGATTTTCTCCTGAAATGTGATTTTTGATATATTGAAGTTCCCTGTGAAACTGTCAGAATATCATAAGCATGTCTTGTCTTATTGGAAGATGGTTTTTGCCCATAACTTCACGCCACATTGCTCCACCTTGTGGAATAACAGGACCATTACAATTAATAGGAAGTCATTGTTCATTAAAGAGTGGTATGAAAAAAACATCATCTTTATAACAGATTTACTTGATGAAAAGGGGCAGTTTCTCCCGGTGGGTGTTTTCAATGCAAAGTTTAACATTCAGTGTTCCCTTAGAGAATATAACACGGTCTGTAAGGCGATCCCCTTACCTCTGTTAAGTTTGAAGGCTAGTTATATCACTCTAAGGGACAAATTAGTTTACCTTCTTTACAGCTAAATCAGATTCCTTTAACTAATAAAAAGTGTAATAATAAAATCATAAACAATATATTCAAAAATGAATTATTTCACAGTAACACAAAATTGAAATGGAGTAACGTTAAAATAACAAACAAATATACACTTTTTAAAATGGCCTATCCCCCCGCCCCAAATCAAAGAAATGCAATTTAAAATCATTAATGGATATTACCCAGCAGCTGAAATGCTTAAAGGTTTGGGTTTGAGGTGGAGCCATGTGGATTTTGTTTGCAAAATGAAGAAAGTATTGATCATTTGTTTTTTTTCCTGCTCAGTAACGACTGACTTCTGGCAGGATTTGGTAGACTGGTTGAATGTAAGAATAGATGGGATGACCCCACTGACTCTAGCACAGGTTTTATACAATAATGTCGATCAGTCTAAGAAACTTGCCATGCTCCACAATATGGTAATAATTATGGGCAAATACCACATTCATAAGTGTAAAGGGCAAAACAAAAGACCTTCCCTAAGTGCTTTGAAGATTGAATTAAAGTATTTTTTATCATCTTTAGAATTACTGAAGGATTCATGTAAAGATGCTGCTCTGATATGTGAAAATGGGACCCAGTTTCTATCCTTTTAAAGAATGTGTTTTGTTTGGTGTACCAAGTAAGCCGGATGTATGTTAAAGTGTTCACGGAAAGGATATTGTTAAATGTCATAAGAATGGCCTTCACGCATATTTATATTGTTTTTTGTTTTTCTGTTAGTCTTCTATTTCTTTTGTTTTCTTACTTAACATTTCAAGATGATGTTGCACCAATGTTGTCTCCCAATGAGAGATTGTAAATGTGTGCAAAATATAAATAAATTAAAAAAAAAAAAAAAAAAAGTTAGCAGGGGCGGATCTAGAAGGGTGGCATGGGGTGGCAAGTGCCACCCTGAAATGATCCCTTGCCACCCCAAGTGCCACCCCAGTCTTGCATATGACAGTATTGTTTATAAAAATAAGATAGCATTAACAGTTTGAGAGTAGTTACAGTCAACAGTGAATATAAATGCTAAAACTGAATATATTGCATAGTGTTCCCCCCCTCCACCATTAACAAATGGTTCAGCCCATAGCAGGACCAGCTTTTTTCTTGTTTTCAGTAGCAAGCGATGCTTATGATTCTCCCAGAGCACATTTTGAACAACACCATGGGAATTACGGATTTTACACAGGTGTTTGGATGTTACACTCTGGAAATGGAAGGAAGGTGAGTGTTTTTAACCCTCTGTGGTCCACAGACACGCTGCACCTCCAAATCACATGACTATGGTAAGCTGACATAGCAACAAGCTGCAGCCACGCTGAGTCTCTATTTCAGCCCACACTGAAAGTTCAGACTTCAAAGTTTTTAAATTTTAATTACAGGCCATTAAATCCACAGTTATGATAATATATATAAGCCACGCTTTATTCTAAATACTGTCATCACGTTTGTGTGTGTGTTTTCTAAGGACAGCGTGAAAAAAGTAAAGAAAGGAGAAAAAAAAAGCCACCGCTTTCCTATTGATGGAAAAATGCACCATGTCGACCAATTAAAAAAAACAGTCAACACGTAGGATTTGGTTGTTTAGGAAGAGGGAGAGTTTTGGGAGTGACGGTAATGGCAGCGAGTGAGTGAGAGAGAGAGTTTTTAGATGTGGGAGATTTGTGACGTTTAGTGTGGAGTGTATTCTTAGTGTATTGTGCTTTCTTGTGTAGTTGTTCTGTTGTGTAGTCGTTGTTTTGTGTGTCAGTGAGGATACTAATGAATGTCACTAAGGCACATTTGTAATGTAAACACTGTCACTAAGTAGAAAACCTGCAGGTTTATCCCTGTGCTGTTCTGTCTTTTGGCGGACAAACTTTTTTTTTTTTTTTTTTTTTTACTGGCACACATAATTTGTTGGGCATCTTATTGTGAAACCTGATTGTTCTCTCATTTTAGTTTTAGTAATATTTTTAAATGGTTGTACAAAATGAAGAAAGGGCAGGTGTATTGGCTGCATTTTTAGACAAATAGTTGCATATGTTTACAAAATGTACAATTTATATTTACTCAACATGTCTGCGGGTTTTTTACAATAACAAAATACTACTAAGATTTTAAGTTCTTTGTGTGATTTCAGATCAGTAATACTAATGCAGAATGTAAGTGAAAAAAACAACTAAATTCAGTTGAGCTGAAAAGAATGATACCAAACAAGGCAAGGGGAAAAACAAAATAAAACAATTTAAGGGTGAAATACAAACGTAAACTCAAAAGGAGTCAAAAATGGCCGGTTGTATTTCAGACCTCAGTGGGTTAATCCAACAAATCATGAAAAATTAGGTTTAGATTTTTGTTCATGACAGTGCAGATTTCTGACATTTTGTGTAATTTAACATGTGACAATGTGATTGTTTTCTAACAAAACACAGTGTGAAACTTAAGTTAGACTTGTGTTTGTAAATGAACCACCCCATGTTGTGTAGCTTTCTGGAGTTTATACTTATTGGGCTACATATTTATTTATTATACAGGCTATACAGTACATAAGATCAAAACTCGCATGTTTTATGTAACAAGTGTGTAATTATGTGGGCTACAGACAATTAAGTTATAAACTATATTTATATGAAAAATGTGTATACTTACTGCATTTGAATCATTTTAACCATATGTAACCATTTTGTGGATTCAAGCTGCTCTTTATATTTTTGGCCACCAGGTGTCACCAAAGACGACTGTGTTGAAAAGCTTTGAGTAATGAACACAAGCTCCAATGCTTCAGAAAGCTTAATTTGGCCATCACTAACACTGGGAATAGGGATGGGTACCGGTATCCGGTGCCATGATGGCACCGGTTCTGACATAAACGGTAGTAACCAAACCGAAAAGCAGCACACATTTCGGTGCTTTTTTTTCCTGAGATGTCACACACTTTGAATTCTAGACAATCATTTTATGTTTCGAGGATAGTAGGCGGCTCCAGGTACGTATGTTCTTTTAGAGCAGAGCTACAGATTAAAAATGCCCAAGGCGAAGCGGTCAAAAGTCTGGCTGTACTTCACAGCAAAATATGCAAAGTTTGTGGTTTTTTCCATTGTTTAAGCACTGCTTCCAGCCCAGAGTGATGCCATATATGCCCCATAGCTGCAGAAAAGGCTAACATTGTTATCTTTTTACAAAAAAAAAAACAGCTGAACATGAGAGGTTTTTGGACCAATTTTGTGTTCTCCATTCTTTAAGCACCGGTTTGAGCACCGTTTAAGCACCGGCACCGTTTCAAAAGTACCGGTTTGGCACCGGTATCGGATAAAACCTAAACGATACCCATCCCTAACTGGGAAGGTAGAAAACTAGAAACCTGAAAACTGGAGACTAAGGACGAAAATCACAGGGAGCTCGGAGGAAAAAACACAGCACGGTAAGGGTACGACGCAACGACTAACAGAGAAACAAAGAACTTAAATACACAAGCAGGACAATGAGAGGATTGGGAACAGGTGGCAACACAGCTGGGACAAAAAAGACCTAATGAGACAAGGGAAGCAAAATCAGACACACTGCACACAGGACAGGGACCATCAAAATAAAAGAGGAAACACACAACAGGTACAGAGGCATGCTCTTGACACTGAATAGGACAAACACGGGTTAAATGTGATAATTATTTTATTTTTATATACGCTAAATATTAAGCATAATAATATGCTAAAGTCACCATTATCCATTAGCATAAAGCTGTAATAGTTTCATTTTTTTTTTTTTTTTTTTTTTTTTTTTTTTTTTTTTTTTGCCTGTCCCGTTTGGCTCTTTTGCCATCAGAATTATTGTCTAAAGGCGAAGAAAGATGCCCAACGGTTTTTCTTTACCAAATTGACCATCCCAGCTTTGCCGTAATGGTCCATTTGATTCACCTTTTATTCTTTATTTTATTTTCACTTGCTGAATACGGGACAGATTTGACTGGGGGAAAGAAAAGGGAGAAAGAAAGAGGGAAAGAAAGACAGTTGAGAAGAGGGACGGGGGAGAAGGGCAAAAAACAAAAACCAACAGAATAAGCAGAAGAAAAAAAATAAATAAATAAAAAAATAAATACATATATCGATCACCTGGATCACCTGTTGAGAAAGAAAAAAGAAAACAAGCAGAAGAAAACGAGAGTAATACAATAAACCACATCACAATGATATATGGGAATATGACAGTAACTACTAAATATTAAACATTATTGTGCAGCACGTAAGATCGACAGCACAGTGTGCATTGAGGTAGGAGCCAAAAAGGGTGTAGTTTGTGTGTGTGATCACCCGTGTGTACACCTGTGAGCATGGACGCGCTTGTTTTCTTAAAAGGTTCCCTCATGTAATGATCTGCTAGAGGGTGTGGGGGGCCACTGCCCCGTCCTCCAGGGCATGAAGCAGGTATGGAGGAGATCAAAACTCCAGACATCCAGAGGCCCCCAGAACACAAGAGACCAAGGAAGACCAACAGAGGAGCAGCCGCGCCACTGTCCCAGAAAGAGCCGAGGAGAGTCCCAGATGAGGGGTCACCCAGCAGCCACGGAGCAGAAGCCAGGGGGGGCTGCAGTGACGTGCCCGTGAGCTCCGCCGGCAGCCAGCTGTGCCTGAGTGACCGAGCCCCAGGCCGAGAGGCCGGGGGCACCCCACCTCCGAGGTGGCCCAAGCGAGCCCCAGGCTCCAGGCCCCGATAAGCAGCCGCCAAGGAGTGAGCCGGTGTGTACCCGGACGCCCACCCCCGGACACAAAGAACCACCAACGCACCGATGTCTGAGGGAGTCCGCCCCCGGCAGGGGAAGTGGTGGGGGGAGATAGGCCTCCAAACCTTGGAGGGCCTGAGCTGTCCTCAGAGAGGTGGCATCTGATACCCAACCTGACATATAGACACAGACATACAGGCACACACAGATACAAACATCCATTCCCACCCTCATGCTCTCATATGCACTTACTCCACACTCAACCAACGTGGAGACAGACATAAAGAGACGCTGTACACACAATCACACTCCCCAAGCGTACTCTACGAACCGGGTCTAGGTACCCTTGCCCCTGGAGGGGGGAACTGCACCCAGACCCAGGTTGTGTTACCCTTTTCCCTGCGGTGGGGAGAAGCAGACCGCCCCGACTCCGCAGCAGCAGGGAGGCCCCACATTCCGGATCCCAGTCGGACGGCCAACTCCTCCTCCTAGCCCCCCTGCTCCAGCAGGAAGCAGAGAACGAGGGTGAGAGAAGACTCCTAACCTCCCTCCACCCGCTCATTGTAGTGTTGATGTATGTGTGTTCTAAGGTGCATTTAAA
Source organism: Neolamprologus multifasciatus (assembly GCF_963576455.1). Lineage (NCBI taxonomy): Eukaryota > Metazoa > Chordata > Actinopteri > Cichliformes > Cichlidae > Neolamprologus > Neolamprologus multifasciatus. Next base: position 3,944,657 of record NC_140448.1, on the reverse strand, counting down.
ACCCAGGAGGGCATGGAGCTACCTGCCAGAGAGCAGCAGGTAAGCGCATAGTCCCTCCTGCTAGCCCTCAATGTCTACGTGTATTTAAAATTGAGAGGTGGGCAACGACGCCGGGGGTGAGGTGTACACCCTGATGGTAATTGGGATTCCGTGTAGCGTGCCCACCCCCAAGATCCTATATGTATGTGTAATGAGAGTGTGAGTAATGTGAATGTCTAAGTTGCGGGATAAAATTGAGGCAGAGGCAGCCAGAAGGGGACAGAGGGGGGGGGGGGTTACCTCCTCTGCACCCTGGTGACACACCCCTACTCCAAGGCCCTGCATGTGTGGGTGGTTGTGGTGGAGCGGGAAGAGGGAGGCAGCTGGAGATGGGGAGGGAAGGAAGGGAGGGGCAAGTGACCCCTCCCTGGGGCCAGCTCCCCCGCTGACCCCAGTAGGCACCCCCATACTCCGCGACCCGCCAGGGAAGGGGGGCCCAGGCCCATCCGAACCGGGGACCAGTGCAGCGGCGCCGCCCGGCCCCACAGAGCCCGGGGCAGTCCACCCAACCCCACAACAGAGAAAACTACACCCACCCCATCATCCACTCATCTTCCAGACTACATAAGACAATAGACGCCCAGGCTGAGATCTTCCTCCACCTCTCCTGTATCTCCCCCTCTTGCAGAGAGAGTTCCTGAGAGAGGAAAGCTCCTGCAAGATGTGACAACCCCCCCCCCACCAGTTGAAGAGCCCCCCAGGTGGCTCGGCGCACCGGCGGCACCCTGCGCCAGTGGCGGGCCCCCATATACCCACCGGCCCACAACCCCGGCAACACACCAACCAGGACCCAGGCCCCCGAGGCCCGGCCAGGGCCCCAGGCCAGAGCCGGAGCGCCCCCAGAACCTCACGCCCGTCCCGGACCCACCCAGGGGCAGCCAGGCTACCAGGTCAGTAACCCCCGTCCGTCAGCACAGACCCTCCCCTAGCCCCGCTGCACGTAGCCACGAGGAAGCCGTCACCTAAGAGCCAACAGAGCCCCTAATTGGCCATGACCGCTACCCCGGGTTGAGCCCCCCAAGGAAGATGCTCCCGGGGAACCGCCTGACGCCCTAAGCCCGACCCTACCCCCACACCAATCACAACAGTGAAGGCGAGACCAAAATATGACCCCCCACCCCCACTAGGTGATGGAGGTGATCAAAGGAGTCCAGAGCAATTGATCTGATGTGGTGGCAGAGGCTGTATCAAGACTAATGTAATCTAATAGATAATTTCTATATTGGTTAGAATTAAGATTGTTTTTATTTTTCCAGTTCATGAGGACTGTTTTCTTGGCTATGCATAGGGCAGTGAAAACCATATGGGCTATATTCTTTTCTGAAGTGACATTATCTAAGCTGCCCAACAAACACACTAAGGGGGAAGTTGGAATGTTACATTTCAGACACTTTGATAAGTCTTCACATATCTCGCGCCAAAACTTCTGAACTGGTGGACAGAACCAAAGAGCGTGGATATAATTGTCCGGTGAATTGGTTTGGCAGTGTGAGCAGTTGTTGGTAGATGCAAAGCCCATCTTGAACATCCGATGACCTGTATAGTGCACTCTATGTAGTATTTTGTATTGAATTAATTGAAGACTGGGATTTCTGATTAGATGAAAGGTTTTTAAGCAAATCTGAGACCAGAAGTTTTGGTCTAAGTTAACTGATAAATCCGCTTCCCATTTTGCAATAGGAAGTGATATTGATTCATCTGTTTTAGAAAGCATTCTGTACATTTTGGATAGTAATTTGGGGGTTTTAAGAGTAAAAAATTGAACCACACTTGGTGGTGTTTGTAGTTCAACTTGACCCAGTTTAAATTTCTTTTTTATTATGGATTTAATTTGTTGATATTCTAAAAATCTTTTCTTGTTGATCCCATATTGTGTAACTAGTCTGTCAAATGAAATAAATTCTGTTCCTTCTAGTATATGTTCTACATATTTGATTCCTTTACCATTCCAATCTGAAAAGTTTATCATATTATTGTTTTGTAATATGTCAGGGTTGTTCCAGATAGGTGTACGTTTGCATGGGATTAATGAAGACTCCGTCAATTTTAGAAACTCCCACCATGCTGTCAGAGAAGAGCTGATGTTGATGCTTTTGAAGCATTCATGTCGTTGGATGTTTGAGCTGATAAATGGTAGATCTGAAATCTCTAGATTATTGCAAAGTGCTTGTTCTACATCTAGCCAAGGTTCATCTAAGAGGGTATGTTTTAGCCATCCTGAGATAAACTGAAGCCTGTTGGCTAAGAAGTAGTGCTGAAAGTTCGGTAGTTCTAATCCTCCTTTATCCTTGGTTTTTTGTAGTGTTTTTAAGCTTATACGTGGGGGCTTATTTTTCCAAAGGAATTTGGACATATATGAATCTAGAGATCTGAACCAATCTTGCGGCGGTTTAGTTGGGATCATTGAGAATAAATAATTTATTTTTGGTAATACCATCATTTTTATAGCAGCAACCCTTCCCATGAGTGATATGGGTAGACATTTCCATCTAGCCAGATCACCTTCTACTTTCTTTAAAAGTGGGGTATGGTTTAATTTAGTTAGATCTGCAAGCTTGGGAGAAACATTAATACCTAAATATTTTATATTTCCCGATTGCAGTGGAGTAGAAGAGGAATTATGGAAGCAGCAATTAATAGGAAGGACTGTAGATTTTGACCAGTTAATTGAGTAATCTGATATTCTTGCAAAAGAGTTTATCAATTCAATCACCCCAGAGATATTGGTTTGTGAATTTTGGAGAAAGAGTAACACATCATCAGCATAAAGGCTGATTTTATGTTCTACGTTCTTGCATTTTATGCCCTTAATTGCTGAATTCTGTCTAATTGCTGCTGCTAGTGGTTCGATAAAAATTGCAAACAGTGAAGGGGAGAGTGGGCATCCCTGCCTGGTGCCCCTCAGGAGACATAAGCTGGAGGATGTCTGGTCATTTGTTCTGAATGTTTTGTTATGAATCGTACAGTGGACCCGCGTATAATTGAATAACACGACATCATGGTTCTGGGTACTTGAGTTTGTGGATATTCACATTCCATTCATTAATAATATCTGATTCTTAGTTTGCTTATTAGTTACATTTTCTTCTTTATGTATTTTCTTAGTGTATTTCTTGTCCCAATCTCATTTGTCAAATCCATTTTGTTAAGTTCAATTATGTCTGCATTTCCCTACTTAGTTATTACTTCTCACTTCTTGTTTTTTTTTTTTTTTTTAGAATCATTTATCTCTTGTATTTTACTTTTATTCTACTTGTTCTGCTACCCTACATTCCTAAGAATTTAATTCCAAGTTAAAATACAAATTGTATTCTTTTCTGTTGTGTAATTTTATTATAATATGACCAACTGTGCTAAAAATCACGGGCCATTTACTGACCGGAGGGTTGGTGGTTCGATCCCAGGCTCCTCCAGTCTACATGCTAAATATCTTTGGGCAAGATACTAACCCCATGTTGCCCCCTGATGCATCCATTGGAGTGTGAATTCGAGTGAATGTCAGATAGAAGCACTAAAAACCTTAGATAATGTGCTTGTGTGAATGGGTATGATCGGGTGAATGCACCAGTTGTAGAAAGCACTTTGAGTACTCAGTGAGAGTAGAAAAGCGCTATATAAGAACCAGTCCATTTACCATTTAAAGTCCTTTAATTTTCCACATAATGTAAGTGCGCCTTATGTATGAATTCTGGTTGTGCTTATGTAACCCTGGTTAACATAACTGCCAATAAATAAAAGCCTATTAGTAAAAACAGTCATAAGAAATATATTACAGGTGATAAATAGATCATAATGGTTAGAAAATTCATTAAAAACATCAACAATGATATAATTCATGGTATAGGATTTCATTTGTGTTTAAAAACATGTTAAAAGGGTAAAAAACTTGCTAATTCATGGTTTTTTATGTTAATTCAGGTAAAATGGCTAAAATATGTGTTGAGACTCTTATTGTGAAAGGGCACGCTGCAGCGTGACTCCTGTGATAGCCACACCCAATCGGGTTGTTCATTCTTTTTGATGCTGGAGAGGGAGAAATGCAGACAGTCCTTGCAGAGCTGCTGCCTAAATGAGTGAAAAGATAGTAAAAACAAGCCAGAAATCTACATAAAGCCATTTTTGTACTCTGGAGAATATATTTTTGTTTTTCCGACCTGTCCTTGCCTTGGTGACGTTGTAAACATAACCGAACGGGACTTGGTGAGTTCAGAAATTGTATTTTATTTCATGCAAGAAATGTTTTGTTGTATTATATTGCTCATTTCATGCAAACGGAGAGCCAAGGTAGCAGATTTATGTTGTTTTATGTTAAACACGGTGGATTCGTGCTTAACCGACACACAGGCTGTACTTCAAAGGCCTTTGACGGTGTTTCCGCGCGCCATATTGGCGTCACCTCATTTACGGCTAAATAAGCTGGAAAATGGACTTTTACTGTTATTTAAGGGCTACCCGTGTGTTATTTTCGAATGTTTATGCACTTTATTTTGTTGTTATGGTAGGCCATTAAGGTTTGGATCGGGAAATGCTGAGCTAGAATCGGAGTTTGATCCGCCGAGCGAGAAACAAGATGGCGAGCCACCCACGGACCCATTGAACTGTACCGAGCAGTAAAAGGGAAAACGCCCCCTGCTGGACGTTGAGCTCTTTCGCTGAAAAAACTGGTAGGATTAATCCATACACCTCTGCAAAAGAACAGCGGACTTTCAAAGCACTGGATAATCATTCAGAGTAATTCCAGGATTAATAGTTAAAGGACACAGAGACAACTTTCTTTTGTTTATTTGTTTGTTTAAGGGGATTATTCAGCCTTTTGCTAAATTGTTTTCAGTTTTTACATGTTTTTGTAAATTATTTTGGTCAACTTTACATTTTAATGCTGTAATGGTGTTAATGGAAATGTAAATAAGTTTGTTGGGTTAAAACAAAATAAGAACTGGTTGAAATTGAAAGGTGAACCTAGACCAAGATTAAATTAAATCTTGGGCTTAAGAGAACTGAACTTGATTTAAAAATAACACAGTGTTAACTCAGATCAAAGGATAAACTTGAACTTAGAACTTGAAATAAATAAAACAATAACCTAGGTTGAAAATAACATCCTTCTAAAGCCAAATAAAAGGTTTTGAGATAAATAGGATAAACTAATAGAACATACTGAACAAAAAAGGGGAAAGAAATATCTTATTTTCCTTAAATGTGTGATGTTGAATGTTTTATGTAATGTGTCTATAACTGTCTATTTTGTCTTCACAAAATAATAAGCCGGCAATTTAAACTTATTTTCTGGTCTGTGGTCTTTATTACATGCTACATTCATTACTACTCTAGTAGTCGAACCTAACTGGTCCTAGTATACTGTAACGACTCCAGAAGTGTTACACTTACTGACCTCAAACCGATTTTATGTGGTACACAGCGCTCAAAAATCTGTCAAAAAACATTTTAGTACGACTTTGCTAAGCTACGAAGTTGCACGCTTAATGGATTGTCGGAGCATTATGGCTACCGTAGTCAGGAGCCTCGCGGAGTAATCTGGGTCCTAAACTCCGTCCATTTCAGGTCCCAAAGTCAAACAAACACTGCAGCATCAGTGAGAGTTAAAAACTGTCTAAATTCTTTCATCTTTAATAAAATGATCAGTGTTGCTGCTTTACCAGGTGTAACAATTAGGTTTAACATCCAGGCATCCATGAAAACAGAATTTATTACATTTAACAGAGTTAGAAGTTAGCAGGAAGTTAGTTCGCTAGCTTCCACCTAAACATAATATAGCATGTTCTGACTGAGAGATTTCTGAAAAAATTCAAACGTACAGCTCTGCTATCACTTCCAACATAAATGAAGACAGAAAACTAAACAGCAGTGACGTTTGTAGGGTTACTGAAGTTGGGCTAGCTGGTATATAATGATGTGCAACATGATCGCTAGCGACACAGCTATGTTAGCATAACATAAACACAGTGAAGCTGGAGGATGAACGCTAACTTTTTTCCACTCGATGAAAGTTAACGTGAGGGTTCCTGATGGTTAGGAACAAATGCAGAACAACTGAGATAATCCATCCACAATACGAGGTTAGTCATTAATATATTGCAGCAACACGGGAATAGAGCAGCTGCGACAGAATTCAGTATTAATGATTCAATGGTACAGAAGTGGAGGAAGCAAGAAGAATGAGTTGAGTAAAGTTTGACTTATCTGACTGCTTTGTTTGCTTAATGTGCCTTATAATCCGGTGCGCTTTATGGTCCGAAAAATACGATACTATTACTTGAGTAAAGAAGCAGTTCTTCAACTTTTGCAGGAAGATCTGTACTTATACTTAAGTTACCAGTGTGTGTGTACTTTATCCACCTACACTGTAAAAACTGTGATTTGGGTTAATTAGTATCTAATAGGAAAGTAATAGTAACTATTACTCAGTAAAAACATGTATGTGTTGTTTTAATTAAATCTAAACAAAATTTAACATTTTTGAGATGTTCAGTTATTTAAATTTACACAGTTTTGTTTGGGGTAAATTAAGCAATAGTTTGTTGAGCAGATTTAACAAAAATGTATGAGTACTGTGAAAAATGAAGAAATCTAATAGATTTAACCAATGAAAGCATTTTCATTTCAATCATTCTACACTTCCGCCTGTAGTCTGTTGTGCCACGTGCAGGACACACACACTTCAGCAGTGGATGATCTCCATTTTGCCTGAGGTAAGATTATCTTAATTTGTACGAATATACGACACGTTTTAAACAATAACGTATAGCAGTTTTGAGTAAAAGTTCTAAACAGTATGATACGTCAAAATTAGATTAATAATGACCACTGTAATGACAGTATTGTATTTTTACGCAAAATGGCATGAAGTGGACTGCTAGCATAAGGTCATTTTCCAAGCCTTCGCGGCTGTGTTACTTCAGAGCTTTGACAAACCACGCTTTACCATATTAAAAAAAAATATATCAATGATGTATTTCGATGGGCTGTAGCCTCCCTCATTTACTTAAAAAAAAAAAAAAAAAAAAAAAAGTTTTGCACTCAGTGGTGAATGATGTAGTTAAAATCATTTGTGCGGGATTTTGTCAGTCACAGTTTTTCAAAGCTTTTGTCTCCACGCAGTTTTTCAGTTGTGGTAATTAAGCTAAAGTGGCTCAGTCCAGCAAAATAACGTGTTTTCATTTTCATGCTGTCGGAGCCCCGTGACTTTAGTGCAGGCAAAGCTCACATAGAGGGATGATGCAAGTTTCCAGTTAAACTTGGTCGTGTATCAGTGAGACCCATGCTCAGTCACGATGTTTATGTTTCTGTAGAACAATCTTCAAGACAAAGGTACATTCAGGAAATAATATAGTAATGTGTGTTTAATCTGACATAAGTCTTTCATAATTTCTATGTTTAACACCCGATGGTGTTTGGATACAGAGATGACCTTGTGTAGATTAAAAGGACATCTTTTCAAATATGGGAAGATATATATACAGTATATAAATACACAAATAGTGTTATTTCATGTCATGATCTGTCACCAAATCGGTACAGAAAATAGAGTCTATTCCCTTTTTAATCTAATAAAGAGTTTCATTGTTTTATATGTGAACCTCACCTTTAAAAGTTTTAGTATTAATTCAAATTTGTCTTTAACAATTTGTGTGTGTAAAATTTTTACTTCGGAGAGTGCGATTGTTATTAATGTTGTGTTCTTTTCAGTTGTTGGAAGATCCCTCAACTTAAATTCAGCTGATCAGTATGTAGACTAGGCATTTTGAATAGGTTTTGATGGAAGATTGTATTAAATTAAACTACTAGTTTTGAAATTGAAGCAGCAGAAAATGACTAAGTTGACCATACTTAATCTAACTTAACTCTGCCCATTTACATTTTATTCTAGGTTGAACAAGATAGAGCTCCATGTAATCACCGATGACCAAATGGAGAAGTTGGTTCTTCCATCAGGGATCCCACCAACAGTAGAGGAGCTGCAAAGTGTTGTGAAGGATACCTTTGGGATTTCAAACGACTTCAGTCTTCAGTATTTTGACCCAGAATTTCAGGACTACTTCACTATTCGCAGAAGTGACCAGATAAAAGACAAAGACACTGTGAAGGTTGTTGGCATCACCCTGGTCATCCTGCCAGTTTTCGGCAGACCCTCTGATCAACTGTCAACTAACTATGACTCATCATCCAATCCAGTTGTATCCTATGCAGAATCTGCTGCAACCACATCTTCTCAGGACACCATTATTCTCAAAAGGCAGAAGTTCACAGAACGTTGTGAGCCCTGGCCGAAGCTGTTCCCCATTCCACAGTCTGCATATGAAAATGAAATGTAACTGGAAAGAGCCACCGAAGAGTATAAAAAGAGTGGAAATCTCCAAAGTAAAGACTGACATTCTCGAGAAGTTGGCTGAAACTGTATTTTCAATTATGGCCTATTCTTCCTATTATTTTGGGTCAAGCACTAGTGAAGAATTTCAGTGCATACAATCTAAATTAATCAGAAAAATGTTATATTATAATTTTTGTATATGTTTTATATTCCACAATAAAAACAATTACTGTTTGAATGTTGTCTTTGTGAAATTGATTCATTTTACTCAGAAAAGAAGTTAAATTAATTTGATTTTCTCTTACTATTAAGTCATTAATTATAAAGTTTAATTGGAAAATTAGTGAATCCAATTTGAGTTTTAATTAAAACCAAAAAGTTTTCATTTCTTTGTAATGGATATTTAAGTCATTTTTTACTAAACCTTTGCCAGATCGTTAGTAAATTCAAAGTAATTTTTCTCAGATTCATTTCAAATCAACTTTTTTTTTTTTTTTTTTTTTTTACAATTAGGCAATTTTAATCTTTAATTTGAGATTTTGTCCCTAAATTCAACACATATTTATAAGAGAATGTTAATAATATCTATTGTTGTTTTTTGTTGAAATTTAATTAACATTTTATCTAAATTTGACATAAATCACTTGAAATTAAAATCTACTTAAGTAAATTAAGTGTCACTTTGTTGCCAAAGGTTTTTTAAGTAACCTCTAGTCACAGTTTTTACAGTGTATGGTTGTAACACAACAGTAACATACTTAAAATGTGCTTATTGATGATGTCAATTTATTTTTATTGTACTCCATTTGACCACACAACAACAACAATTAGCGAGTGGAAAAATTAAATAATGATTGTGACATAAATAAAACAAAAAAAGTTATGGTAAAGCTTAATAAAGTTAAAATAACAATAACAGTATTAAGTACAAATGCTGCTGTTAACTTTTTAACAATAAAATTAAATATCCAAAAATATATTGACACAGTTACTCTTCTTTCTTTTCTTTTTTTTTTTACTGTGCCTTATTTAACATTCAAAATCTTCCTTAAACAAGTTAGAAAACTGGCTTCTCTTTTTCTTTTTCTCTATTCGGTGCAGGGCAAGAAGTAGCTGTTCCTCAGCACGCGGTACAGCCTCCCGCTCCACATGGCATACTCAAACATTTGTGGTCCACTGTAGAGGTAGGTGTACCCTGCAGAACAGAGATGCTACATGTTAGTGCTGCATAACAGACCAGAGGGATTTTTAAACATCTTAAAATAGCAATCATTCATTACATGTAAACTCAAAAGATAAAAACAGAAATATCAAAAACAGAATTCATTGTCTCGTTTCAGTGGTCTTCAAGCCTGAATTGCTGCTCACCTCCTTGCTGCAGAGCTGCAGTCACTTGGGAGGTCATTCCCAAGAAGGTCTCATCCACCTGTTTGGGGAATCCCTTATCCATCTTCTTTGTGGCCTCATTATAACTGGGAAAAGAAAAATGTATTTAGATTCATCTAACATTTGTAATACAACTTGTAAGCTGCCGTATGGAAATCGGTTGCGTAATTTTCTCAGGTCTTAGTGGAACACACCTGTAGTATTCACTGCCTACAAAGAACAGAGTCTTCCCACTTTGTTCGTCATAGAGGGCCGCATCAACTTTCTTCACTGTTTTGGGCAGACCAAAGCTGGATATTGGTTTAGGAAAGCCACTTACAAGATCATAGCCGCTGAAAGCCCACACCTTCTGACCTGTGAACAAATAAGAAGCAGACTTTATAGTAAATCTATGTAAAGGTACAAAAATGCTGACTTCAAAGGAGTGCTGCATTAGGTGGACACTGGGAAAGCATACCTTTAAAAAGTAAGACACGGTCTAATTGTTGGTTCTCATAAGCAGCATCAATATTAGCAGGGGCATCGGGCCAGTTAGCTGAGATGAGAGTTTGTACAGGTGTGCTGACCTGAGGGTGTTTGCGCCAGACTAATCTGTGAACACACGCACAAAATGTAAATTAATGTAAATGATCAATCAGCCAATGTCAGAAGCCAGCTCTGCTATGAGAGATTTCTCACTCAGGTATTCATGCATTTATTTTGTGATACCTGTCCTTGAAGAAGAGCATCTCTCCTCGCAGTGTGGCAACAGCATCCAAAACCATCGTTGAATCACAGGCATCAGGAGTAGTGGGGGGTGTAGGTCCAGGCTTAACGGGATCTGGATTTGGACCTGGAGGTAATTTAATAAATATCACACTGTAAGTTGTAAAATGATTTATGCACAGGTTCTTCTAAGATTTTGGTCAACTCAAATATTTTTAATTGAATAAAACCAAAAAAAGAATTTAGCACTCACCATAGAGGGACTGGATGCCATTAACGTCATCCCGTGGAAGAACATAGGTGTCAGGGTTATTGTATGAGTACACTGAGTACATGAGAGCACCGGGGTCATTGGAGTGAGACAAGCCCAGAGAGTGACCAAATTCATGGGCAGCAACCATAAAGAGGACGTAGCCTGAAGTAGAAAACACAGAATGACAATTGGTTACAGCTAAGGATAACTCAGGTCGCACACTACAGCATAATAATTTGGACACCACAGTTCATAAAAGTAAACAAACGTACCTTTGCTTGAGCGGAACGTGAACGTTTCATCTTCATCAAAATGGGCATCCCCTCCAATGCCAGTACCGGGAGGAAATGCGTGGGCGAGAGTGCCATCAGGGCCATCAAAGGGGTAACCATCACCATGTGCTGTTAGAAGATAGCTGTATTAGACTTGGCCAAACAAAAAAAAAAAAAAAAAACACTAAAAAATATAGGTGAGATGGTGAGATAGGTGGGATGATCATGTCTTGTGCAATAATACAATAAAAACGTTCAGTGATTATATTACTTAGTGTGTTTTTAGACTCACCCCAGCGACCAAAGGAGATCATAATATCAGCAATGCCACTGTAGATCCTTGTGAACCTCAGTGGAGTGACATTGGCCCACACCTGCAGAGCTTTGTCTATGGAGTCATCCACCTCTGCCACAGACATGTCAGGTGTGTAGTTCTCGATCCTGCAGAGCACAACAATATCCAAGAAAATCATTAGTGTGGTCACATTTTCTCATGTTGTGTGTTATGTTGTGTCTTTAGATCATTCACCTGTATGTGAGGCTGTTTTTCTCCCATTTGAGGTTGTTTTCAAAAGTGGAGAAACGAGCAACCTGTTCATCGGGAACCCCACAGCGGGGCTTCTTCATCATGGCCAAAGTGTCAGCATCCAGAGACCCGGTGATCTGGAGACCAAAGAATCTCTGCATGTCAGCCAGCTTCTTGTTCATTGGGCTGATGCCCCTTCTGACAGCTGGACCCTCCTCCTCTGTGAGGTTGAAGAATTTCTTCAGGTAGTTCTGGAGGAGAGAAATATTCAGAGCTTTACACTCAAATATCTGTCAGCACGTTTAAGCTCAAGAAACAAGACAAGTAACAACATGGGATGGACAATTAAAATAATCACAAAGTTTGTCCACTCTAGCCTATGCCAAAAAATAAAAAACAGCCAAGTACACATACCTTTGCAAAACTTTCATCTTGCCCAGTAATCTGAGATACTGGCATGCAGTAAACTGCCACTGCCAGGCCAAGCAGAATGCTCAGAGTCAAAGTCTTCATGGTTCCTCGTTGTGTGCAGCTTGTGTCTCAGTGCTGTGAGAAGCTGTTATATAGGCTGGAGTTTGGATGTGTTGAGTAACTACCTGCCTATGGTGAAGAGGGGAACTCTGGCTTTGATTGCTCATGACGGTGTTACATGTACAAAAAAACACTGATGTTGAATCATTGTTGCAGTTTGCAGAGGAAATTGTTCATGAGATGATGTTTAGAAGAGCCCCAACATCTGTAATCATCAGATTTTAGTTCATTTGATTTTTATTCAGATCTGACTTCCATATCCCACAGTGTGAAGAAAATCAAATTGATTTCATGATTTTATGAAGCTCACAGAAGCTCAGCTTTCAACTTTATGAAAGTTCTAGAAATAAAATTAAAACTATTCCTATTTTCAAGCTCTTGTGCAGAATTGACTTTATAGCTGATTTAAAGCAGATTTAAACACATATTTGAGGATTTTCTTTGTGTGTATTTGTTCCAGAATTGTTACTATTTTTATCACTTTATTGTAATTTTGTTTCCAGAGCTAGTTTCCTTCTTAGCTGTAATTATTTAAACATTTATTTTCTCAGTGGTAAATGGCCTGTATTTGTATAGCGCTTTACTTAGTCCCTAAGGACCCCAAAGTGCTTTACACTACATTCAGTCATTCACCCATTCACACACACATTCACACACACATTCACACACATTCACACACATTCACACACACATTCACACATGGTATTTGGTATCTGGACTTAATAAGCTCAGAACAGTTCTTGTCTCATTAAACACTTTCACCTGTGTTTTCTTGTAATGGATGTGTTAACACAAATTTAATATTCTGTCAAAGACTCAATAGAGGAATTGAAAGTTTTTTTTCCCACTATGAACACTTTGGTTTTTGCACGATCCAACATGATTCCAAATGAAAAAAAGTATTTTGCCAGGAATTGGTCATGGAGGGTATCAAGTGCTGCACATCACATACAGGAAATGATGATTAATGTTGACATTGTCAGCATTTCTATTATAAAAACATTAAAGTCAGTTTATTCTACACATTCAAAAGTTTTGGAAACTGAAAACTTTCTTTTTCTGTGAGTCGACTGCAGGTGGGTGTTTTCCACCTTACCTGTAATTATCCCCAAACACTTTGTGTCAGTGTTATAGGAAAACTACATTTCTGTCAGTGTTACACAATACTGGACGCAGGGATGAAGAGTTTTGACTTTATAAAGTAACGTTCAGCCTCAGGTAAATTAGGCAACAGCAGTAAAACGAGACATTCACACACACACACACACACACACAGTGAATATGTTTCAACATAAAAGCAAAGATGTTTTTTAATCAGGAAAATTACAATTTTTCTTTGCTAAGTAAAAAATAAATCACTGATGGAACGACACGAGCTTAAAATAAATGTTACGTTTGGCTGAATAGCTCTATATCACATGTTGATGTTTGTATAGAGAGATTTAAAATTAAAATTAGCAGCAAAATAAGATTAAAACACATTTCAAATCACGAAAACTGTACAAATTCCAATATTACATCACTGTATTACACACTGAGGTAAGACTAACCACACACTAACCACTTCTCTTTTTTATACATTGTGGTCATTACTGGACGTAAAACTTTGTGTATGCATGCACAGCACCATCAAGCTCCAGGGAAAGCATTCCTTCACTTATCTCCTCTCTGTCACTGTTTCATTGCCTTCCTTCACTTCACATTCCAGCAGCTCATTAACACGACTGATGGAGTGCACACGTTTGAAGTTGGAGTCGTATTTGTAGTCCAAGTTTCCTTTGAAGAAGTGCACAGATCCTGTGGGGAAATCAATATTCATTTAGAATTTGAAACTTAAAATGTATTGTGGCAAACTGTGTTTGCTGTCTGGGGCAAGGACTGTCTGTGTACAGTGCATTTAAAAGTATTCATAATGAAAAGGTTTAAGTACCTTGGATAGTACTGCCTTGGTTATAAACCTTTATACCTTACATCTTTTTTTTTTACTCTATGTCTATATGCAAGTATTTTCCAATCACAGTTAGTGAAGATATTCTATTAATCTGAGAGTCAAACAGCAAAGGAGCAGAAAAATATCAAGTGTTAGTGTAAATGTACTGTAAATTTTGTTGGATTGAATTTCTTTTTATGAGAAATTGACATTTTAAAGGGCTGTAAAAGAAAAGTGATGTAAGTACCATCATAGAAGACAGCTGCATCTATAGGTGTTGGGATCTCTGGCCACTGCTCCTCAACAGACATTGGTGATCCCTCCATCACCCTTTGTTCCTCGTTGTACCTACATTATCACATATAATAATAAAATATAATAGTGATTTTAGAAAAGCAGAGATTTCCATGGGAAGTGTGATAAACTACATGACTAATTTACTTAAAGCACCGTTTTGATGACAAATAGTCAAGTTGGTGACAACAATTGATTCTGCAACCACTTGTACTAGAGATGTGTAATTTTGTATTACATCAAAGCGTAAGCAGGAAGCCTGTCTGGTTTAGACTGGTTCTCATGTTCTGTTATGCAACTTTTCAGCAGCTCAACAAATATGAGCAAATACATACCTCACCTGCCAAACCCACTGTGAACAGCATCATAATATATATATATATTATGATGCGGAGACAGCTGGCTGGAAGGACTCTTCTGAGCTCCCAGTGGAGACGAGGAACAGCTGGATGGACTCTCCAGGGTTCTGGATGCTTTTAACCAGGGAACCGGCTTAGGTGCAGGAGCTGCACCCACCCGAGGAAGTGGAATCATGGAATACCAGTGCTACATATTTAAAATACAAAATATGAGTAACTTTATTCAGTTACAGCTACTGCTTAAATGGGTGGTAATCAGAATACAGTTACTTTGTTGAAATAAATAGAATACACGGCGGTCATTTTCAGTTGCTCCAATTTTGGTGATTAAATGCAGTCAGGCGCAGGTTTAGCTCAGTTGGATAAGCATGTAGTCATATATTGAATGGCTGTGAACGCATGGCCTGGGTTCGAGTACAACTGTTTTTTAACTCAATTTCCATGTGGGATTAATACAGTTTCTCTGTATTACAAAACACACAAATAGGAGGCTTTAAATTAAGTGTCCTGTTAATGTTGGTGACGTCAGTTACACAATAGACCCAGAGCAAGCAGTGCACGGGCAGGAATGCAGCTAACATTGTTAGCTGGCGTTACCTGAGGTTAGTTCACAGACTGCAGACTGTTAGGCCGTTTCTAAATACTCAAGTACGCAAGTCTGTACTCGTGTTCTCACGAGTCTGGACTTCGTAAGTTCACACAGGAGTCCAGACTTCCTGAAAACGCAGCGCGATTGTTCTGCAATTGGGACGGCAGTGTACTCGATGACATCACAGTTCTGGAGTTTTTACTGCCATTCCCTCTTAATTTAAGCACTTTGGCAAAATTCCCTTTTACATATCATCTGTTGCATAAAAGCTTCATACAGTTAAGCACAATCACTACATGACAGAAACACAAGCTTGATCTCTCTTAATAAAAAAAAGTATACATATATGACTGAATAAAAACAAACAACTGAGATGTTAGAATGCTTTTATTTTTATATTAGTAAACACTCAAAACTTACAATAGACAGCTGGGGTTTGGAAGAGAATTGAACAAATATTAACCTTTGTATGGTGTTCGGGTCTGTGGGACCCGTTTTCAGTTTTTTTCAAAAGAAAAATTAAACAATTAATTATTTTTTCAACCTGAAATTCATTGGCTTTGGCTTATTTTCTGTGAAGAACATAAATCCAAATTAATTTTCAATGACCTCATACTGTACCTCCCCCCACGCATTTACATTACATACAAGGTGTTCGGGTCCACTGGACCCAGGTCTAATAAAAGTGTTGAAAGTGTAGGTCCTGTGTTCCCACACTCTGTCTTCCTCCTTTCTGGTGCTGCTGATAGTGTTTCTTCCCCTCCCTCCCCAAAGGCCTACTTTGGGGTTCTTATCCTTGCAGGAGTTTTCAGGTCCAAAGGGGAATCCACAGAATCCCTGTGGGATGCAGAAACCGGCAAGAACCTTTCCGTGCATCAATGTCTCTGGTCGACGGAAAAAGAAGTGACGGGTAAGGTAAGCGACGGGTAAGGTAAGCGACCCATGTTGTAGGTGACGTCAGACGCCGGAGATTTGGCGGAAAAAACAAAGCGAATGGTAGCGTAGAGTTTAACAAAGTTTCCTTAAGCTTCAGTACTGCCAAATAAACTAACCAACTGTCATATAACTAACAACATCTGTCTTATCATCTCTAACACCCTGGAGGACAACGGGGAGAGTTTAGACGCTCTCCAAGAATACATCGAACACTGCTTCCAAGATTTAGTAATGAAGAAGGCCCAGAGTGCATCTTCCCCGGCCAAAACCGAGACGCCGTCATCGAAGAGATGTCGTCCGGCAGACTCCCCCGGCACAACATCGCCTGCCGGCAAAGACATCGCAGATATCCTGGAGTCAATCGACAAGCGATTGTCCAGTTTCGATGCGAGGCTGTCCCTGGTGGAGATTCTACACCGGGAATTTAAATCTCTGAGAGAATCCCTGGAATTCAGCCAGCAGCAGGTGGAAACGCTTGCCGCTGAAAATGCCACGCTACGGGAGTCGGTCAAATCTCTCGCCGATAACGTGACCCAGCTAAACACTGAAAATAAAAAAATAAAAGAGTCCGTTATCGATCTACAAGCCCGTAGCATGAGAGACAATCTTGTTTTTTCTGGTATTCCAGAATCTACCGGAGAGGACGCGGAGGCAACGGTGAAAAGCTTCATTAAAATCCACCTGAAGCTGCCGGAGGACACCGTAAAGAACATCGCCTTCGACAGAGTGCATCGCTTGGGGGGCGTGAGGTCGCGGACCGGGAGACCACGTCCTATTGTGGCCAAATTTGGTCAATTTAAACAGAAGGAACAGGTGAAGAGTCGCGGCAGGGAACTGAAAGGAACGGACTTCAGCGTGAACGACCAGTTCCCCAAAGAGATCCTGGAACGACGCAAGGTCCTGTTCCCAGTCCGACGTAGCTTCATGCAGAAAGGCTCCCGCGCTGTCATCGCCGTGGACCGGCTCTACGTGGACGGACAGCTCTACCGCGACCCCGGCACCACACCGTGGTTATATTGACTGCACTCCAGATAAGAACCCGCTACACTCTTTTCTTATTCATTCACACTTTCTCCTTTAACATGGGTTGAACCTAGTAATATCAGTATGATGTCATAGCAGATATAACACCGTCACCCTCCGTCATTACTTTAATTGGAATGTTTCCGTTTCTTTTCTTTTTTTTGTTGTCGCTCACACTTTATGTGGTTTCTTTCTTTCTCTTGTCTTTCACTGCTGTGATCACCTACTTCCCCACTCACCTACAAACAACACCCTCTATTTCTCCATATATTCGCACCACGATCACGCAAACACACACGCTCAACGGCAGCACATTTACAACAGCCTCACAGCAAGCACAGACTTACAGGACACATACGCAAGCCACGCTTGTTCATATTAGTGAATAGTCACACACATAGTCAGACTTATGGAGCCTATCACCACACTTTTTTCTCTTTCTATTTACAAACAAGTGATGTTTCCACATTCTCTCCACCCGTCTGAACGAAACACCCAGCTTACATCATTAGACATACACACACAATTATGGGCATGCTGAGGTTTGTCACATGGAATGTAAATGGGGCTGGCACCAGAGGAAAGAGGTTAAAGATATTTAACCAGCTTAAAAAACTACAGGCAGATGTTGTTTTATTACAAGAAACTCACAGACCTGTTACAGGTTTAAACGAACTTAAAACACCTGAGTTTCCTAATGTGTTTGCAGCTTGTTATAATTCTAGACAAAGAGGAGTAGCAATTTTAATACATAAAAATGTTAATTTTACAGTACTTGATACAGTTATGGATCCAGAGGGTAGATTTCTAATTATTAAACTATCAATATTGAACAAAAAACTATGTATTGTAAGTATATATGGTCCAAATGTTGATGAACCCTCATTCTTCCACGGATTTTTTAGTGCACTCTCTGAACACCTTGATTGCACACTCATTCTTGGAGGCGACCTCAACCTTGGACTAAATGAAGAAATGGATAGGCTCAACACAACAGGAACTCAGCGCAATTGGCAATCCACAAATATAATCAAACAGTATATGAGCGACTATGGCCTTTGCGATGCATGGCGCTCCCTTCACCCCAACAGTAAGGAATATACTTTCTTCTCACATGTTCATCACTCCTACTCTCGTCTGGATTATTTTTTGGTCAGCAGCTCACTGCTGAGTGACATTTCAGACACTGAGATTCACCCTATAGCTGTCAGCGATCATGCTCCTGTATCTTTAACACTAATACACAAGAATAATACTACGCCAAGTAAAA
This sequence comes from Neolamprologus multifasciatus, assembly GCF_963576455.1. NCBI lineage: Eukaryota > Metazoa > Chordata > Actinopteri > Cichliformes > Cichlidae > Neolamprologus > Neolamprologus multifasciatus. Next base: position 3,926,215 of record NC_140448.1, on the reverse strand, counting down.
ACTGGAGATTTAACACATCACTACTTAAAGATGAAGACTTTATTAAATATTTTAAAAAGGAATGGACTTCATATTTAGACTTTAATGACACTCCCGGAACATCTGCTTCTGTTCTATGGGAAGCAGGAAAAGCTGTGATGAGAGGTAAAATAATTTCTTTCTCATCACACAAAAAGAAAGAAGAAAACAAAAATATTCAGGAATTAGAAAAAACCATCAAATCCTTAGAAGAAGCCTACGCGTTCCACCAAGATCAAGAAATAATGAACAAAATATGCAAAACAAAACTAGAATTAAATGAAATTATTAATAGAAAAACACAATTCCTTGTACAAAGACTTCGCTTGCAGAATTTTGAACACAGTAACAAACCAGGTCGATTTCTAGCAAACCAGTTAAAAATAAATAAAGAAAAAACAACTATATGTGCCACTAAAGATTTATCAGGGAACACAATATATGACCCTGGAAGAATAAACAAGATTTTTAGGGATTTCTATGAAACTTTATATTCACCACAAATAAACCCGTCTAAAAATGAAATTGATTTGTTTCTTGACAACGTAACTCTTCCAAAATTACTAGACAGTCAAGCAATGGCACTGGATTCGCCACTGACGCCAGGTGAACTCCAGGAAGCCCTGATAAGTATGCCCATTAATAAAGCTCCAGGTCCAGACGGCTTTCCTGCAGAATTCTACAAAGAATTCTGGACAATTTTGGCACCAGTATTCCATGGAATGTTGCAGGAAATCAAGAAAAATGGCAGACTACCACCAAATATGAATTCTGCTAACATTAGTCTCCTGCTAAAACCAGGAAAAGACCCTTTATTTCCCTCAAGTTATCGTCCAATATCCCTTATAAATGTAGACCTTAAAATAATCTGCAAAGCTCTCTCAAAGAGATTAGAGAAAATAACCCCCCTCTTAATTCATCCTGACCAAACTGGTTTCATAAAAGGTCGGCACTCCTCAACAAATACTCGTAGATTTCTTAATTTAATAGACTACTCATACAATAAAAACATTGAAACCATAATATTATCTCTAGATGCAGAAAAAGCATTTGACAGAGTTAACTGGAAATTTTTATTTGCAACTTTACACAAATTTGGTTTTGGAAACTCTTTCATAAATTGGATAAGAATATTATACAATTCCCCAACAGCTCGTATCAGAACAAATGACCAGACATCCTCCAGCTTTTGTCTCCTGAGGGGCACCAGACAGGGATGCCCACTCTCCCCTTCACTTTTTGCAATTTTTATCGAACCTCTAGCAGCAGCACTTAGACAGGCTACAACAATTAAGGGCATAAAATGTAATAACGTAGAACATAAAATCAGTCTCTATGCAGATGATGTGTTGCTTTTTCTGCAAAACTCACAAATCAACCTCTCTGAGGTAATTACTCTAATAAACTGGTTTTCAAGAGTTTCAGACTATTCAATTAACTGGCCAAAATCTACAGTTCTTCCCATTAACTGCTCCTTCCACAATTCATCTTCTGCCCCACTACAATCTGGAAATATTAAATATTTAGGTATTATTGTTTCTCCTAAGCTTTCAGACTTAATTAAATTAAACCACATCCCACTTCTAAAGAAAGTAGAAGGCGATCTGACTAGATGGAAATCTCTACCCATATCACTCATGGGAAGGGTCGCCACTATAAAAATGATGATCTTGCCAAAAATAAATTACTTATTTTTAATGATCCCTAACAAACCATCACAAGATTGGTTCAGATCTCTGGATTCACATATTTCTAAATTCCTTTGGAAAGATAAACCCCCGCGCATCAGCTTAAAAACGCTACAAAGAACCAAGGATAGAGGAGGACTAGATCTGCCTAATTTTCACCAATACTTCTTAGCCAACAGGCTTCAGTTCATCTCAGAATGGTTAAAATGTACCCTCTTAGATGAGCCCTGGCTAGATGTTGAACAGGCACTATGCAATGATCTAGAGATTTCAGACCTACCATTTATTAGCTCAAACATGAAAAGACATGATTGCTTTAAAAGCATCAACATCAGCTTTTCTCTGTCAGCATGGTGGGAGTTTCTAAAAATAACGGAGTCTTCATTAATCCCATGCAAACGTACACCTATCTGGAATAACCCTGACATATTACAAAACAAAAATATGATTAATTTCCCAGAATGGAGTTGTAAAGGAATTAAATACTTAGAACATATATTAGAGGGAACAGAATTTATTCCATTTGACAGACTAGTTACACAATATGGGATCAACAAGAAAAGATTTTTAGAATATCAACAAATTAAATCCATAGTAAAAAAGAAATTTAACCTCAGTCAAGTTGAATTACAAACACCACCAAGTGTGGTTCAATTTCTTACTCTTAAATCCCCCAAACTATTATCTAAAATATACAGAACACTTTCTAAAATAGATGAATCAATATCCCTTCCTATTGCAAAGTGGGAAGCAGATTTATCAGTCAGCTTAGACCAAAACGTCTGGTCTCAGATTTGCTTAAAAACCTTTAAATTTATTAAAAATCCCAATCTGCAATTAATACAATACAAAATACTGCATAGAATGCACTATACAGGTCATCGAATGTTTAAGATGGGCTTTACATCCGCCAACAACTGCTCACACTGTCAAGGCAATACACCAGACAGTTACATCCACGCTCTTTGGTTCTGTCCACCAGTGCAGAAGTTTTGGCACGAGATATGTGAGGACTTATCAAAGTGTCTGAAATGTAAAATTCCAACCTCCCCTTTAGTATGCTTGTTGGGAAATTTGGATGATGTCACTACAGAAATTAATACAGTCCACATGGTTTTTATTGCCCTATGCATCGCCAAAAAAACGGTCCTCATGAACTGGAAAAATAAAAATAATCTTAATTCTAGCCAATACAGAAACTATCTAATAGATCACATTAGTCTCGATATAGCCTCTGCCACCACATTAGATCAATCCCTCTGGGCTCCTTTGATCGGCTCCATCACCTAGCGGGGGTGGGGGGTCGTGGTTTGGTCCCGCCTTGGCTATTGTGGTTGATGTGGAGGTTGGGATGGGCTTAGGGCACCTGGAGGACCCCTAGAGACGTTATCCCTGGAGGGCTTAACCCGGGGGTTGTGTTCATAACCTGGTTAGTGGCTCTGGTCGCTCTCAGAGGTTGTTCTCCTCGTGGCCGCGTGCAGCGGGGCTGGAGGATGGTCTGTGCTGGCGGACGTAGGTTACTGGCCTGGTGGCCTGGCTGCCCCTGAGTGGATCCGGGGCGGGCGTGGGGGTTTGGGGTTCGGGGGTGCTTCGCCTCCGTGCTGGGGCTCTGGCTGGGCCTTGGGGGCTTCGGTCCTCGTCGGTGTGTCGCCGAGGTTGTGGGCGGGTGGGTGCACGGGGGCTCAGCCCTGGCGCAGGGGGCCTCTTGTGCATCGGCCTAACCGGGGGGCTCTTGAACTGGCAGGGAGGTTGTTCCATCTTTGCAGGAGTCCACTCTGCAGGTGGGGGAGAGACATAGGAGAGGTGGAGAATAAACTTAACCTGGGTGTCTGTGTCTTGTGTAGTCTGGGAGATGATTGAATGTTGGGGTGGGTACAGTTTCCTCTGCGGTGGGGTGGGGTGGGCTGCCCCGGGTCCTGTGGGGCTTGGCGGTGTTGCTGCCGTAGGCCCCGGTCTGGATGGGCCTGGGCTCCCTTGCCTTGGTGGATACCAGAGGACGGGGGTGCATATTGGGGTCAGCGGGGGAGCTGGCCCTAGGGAGGGACACCCTCCCCTCCCTTCTTTTCCTCCCCATCCCCGGCTGCCTCCCTCTTCACGCTCCACCACACCCACCCACACAGGTAGGGCTTTGGGGTGCGGGTGTGTCACCAGGGTGCAGGGGAGACATTCCCCCCCCCTCTGTCCTCTTCTGGCCACCTGTGCCTCAATTTTATCTCACAACTTAGACATCCACATTACTTACACTCTCATAACACACACATATATATATATATAGGGCCTTGAGGGTGGGCACGTTAACGGCGTCCAGTAGACGGTCTGTGTATTCAAACCTGCCTCTGGCGCCGGTGCCCACCTCTCAATTTTAAATCCATGTAGACATTGAGGGTTCTCGGGAGGGGCCGTGCTAACACCTGCTGCTCTCTGGCAGCAGCACCATGCTCTCCCTTGTTTTAAATACACTTTAGAGCAACACGCAGCAACACTACACTTGAGCGGGAGGAGGGAGGTATGGGGTCTTAACACACCCCTGTTCTCTGCTAGCCATCGGGGCGGGGGGGCTGGGAAGAGATGCTGGCTGTCCGATTGGCCTCCCTGCTGCTGCGGAGCCTGGGGCGGTCTGCTTGCCTCCACCCCGGAAGGAAGGGTAACATCTCTTGGGTCTGGGTGCCGTTTCCATCTCTGGGGGTGAGGATACCTGGACCCGGGATATAGAGTATGTTTGGGGAGTGTGATTGTGTGTACATGTCCATTTACGTTTATTCCTGCGTTGGGTGAGTGCTGAGTGTTTGTATATGTGTGCATGAGGGTGGGAATGCATGTCTGTGTCTGTGTGTGCCTGTTTGTCTGTGTCTATATGTCAGGTCGGGTCTTAGACTTCACCTCTCTGGGAACTCCAAGGCCCTCCAAAGTGTGGAGGCCTATCTCCCCTCACCACACTCCCTGCCGGTGACTGATGCCCTCAGGGGTCGGTGCGTTGGTGGTTCTTGGTGTCCGGGGCTGGGCGCTCAGGTATGTACCAGCTCACTCCCGGTGACTACTTGGCGGGGCCTGGCGCCTGCTGCTCGGTCAGGCCTCTTCCGGGGCGCGGGGGGCCCTCGGGCCTCCGGCCTCTGTGCCTGCGGCTCGGTTCACTCTGGCACAGCTGGCTGCCGGCAGAGCCGGCGGGCACGCCGGTGCAGCCCCCTCTAGCTTCTGCCCGGTGGCTACTGGGTGACCCCTCATCTGGGGATCCTCAGCCCTTCCCATGAAGGTGGCACGGATGCCCCTCCGGTGGTCCTCCTTGGGCTCTTGCACTCTGGGGCCTCTGGATGTCTGGGGCCTGGATCTCCTCCATGCCTGCTTCATGCCCTGGGGGACGGGGCTATGGCTCTCTACATCCTCTAGCAGACCATTACATGGGGAAACCATTTGAATACAAGCGCGCCGATCCACACAGGTGTGCACATGGGTGTTCACTATTCGTAGACTTAAATCACACCTTTCTTGGCTGCTACTTCAAAGCACATTGTGCGCTGTCTGTCCTGCGTGCTGCACAACAACATTCAATATTTAGTATTTACTGCTGTTTACACTTAGCTAGATTAATGCGATGGTGTTGTGTATAGTATGTTGCATTGTTTTGTTTTGTTTTTTTGCTTGTTTTCTATTCTTTTTCTCTCAACAGGTGATCCCGGAGATATTTTTTCTTCCCCCCTTTCTCACTGTCCCTCTCCCCTTCTGTTTTTCTTTTCCTTCCTCTTTCTTTCTCCCTTTCCTATCCCTCACTCATGTCTGTCCCGTCTGTAACAACTGAAAATAAAATAAATAATAAAAACAAAGGTCGATCAAATGGACCAATACGGCAATGCCATGATGATCCATTTGGCAAAATAAATCCATTGGGTATCCTTGTTGGTCTTCAGACAACAATTCTGACGGCTAAAGAACCAAATGGGACAGGCGGGAAAAAAAAAAAAAAAAAAAAAAAAAAAAAAAAAAAAAAAGCAGAAAAAGAATACTTGTCATAGGTGAATACATTTATTAAATTGTAGTGATTAGTGGGTTACTACTTCTTTTTTTATCCTTAAAAAAAAAGAAGAAAAAAAAAAAAAAAAAAAAAAAAGCTTCATACAGTTAAGCACAATCACTACATGACAGAAACACAAGCTTGATCTCTCTTAATAAAAAAAAGTATACATATATGACTGAATAAAAACAAACAACTGAGATGTTAGAATGCTTTTATTTTTATATTAGTAAACACTCAAAACTTACAATAGACAGCTGGGGTTTGGAAGAGAATTGAACAAATATTAACCTTTGTATGGTGTTCGGGTCTGTGGGACCCGTTTTCAGTTTTTTTCAAAAGAAAAATTAAACAATTAATTATTTTTTCAACCTGAAATTCATTGGCTTTGGCTTATTTTCTGTGAAGAACATAAATCCAAATTAATTTTCAATGACCTCATACTGTACCTCCCCCCACGCATTTACATTACATACAAGGTGTTCGGGTCCACTGGACCCAGGTCTAATAAAAGTGTTGAAAGTGTAGGTCCTGTGTTCCCACACTCTGTCTTCCTCCTTTCTGGTGCTGCTGATAGTGTTTCTTCCCCTCCCTCCCCAAAGGCCTACTTTGGGGTTCTTATCCTTGCAGGAGTTTTCAGGTCCAAAGGGGAATCCACAGAATCCCTGTGGGATGCAGAAACCGGCAAGAACCTTTCCGTGCATCAATGTCTCTGGTCGACGGCAGAGAGACAAGCTAGCTGCCATCAGGACAGTGTGGGATAAGTGTGTGCACCACCTCCCCCTGTTTTACAACCCTGGGCCTAATGTCACCATTGATAAGCAGCTGATCCCATTTAGTTGTGAAACATGTTGCTTCACATGTAAATGTGTTGTGTCTTTCCACTCACTCCACTTGATTATAACTGATTTATGTTTTTTATAACATTTTATAAAAAAACAAAAACGAGAAGCACATTAATTTATAACTGTGATCTAACAAAGGTAAAGGGAAAAAATTGACCATGTTTGCTGTTCATATGGCTTGTAATTGGGATGAAGTAAACATCTGTTTAGTAATATAACATAAAATTGTTTGATAGTGTTAATTTGGAAAGCCAAAACTCTAGCGAGTCCACCAGACCCATGAACACTGGCTGAGTAACAAAAATATGAACACCACACAAGGGTTAAAAATATAATCTGATCATTTTTGGAGTAGCCTTCAGGATCTCCACTTATTAATATGCTGTTTTTAGACTTGATGGACAGCATTAACAACCTGCTAGCTGTAAATAATCATGTGCTGTTCCACGTGATTATTAACAGACAAAAAGAAAACATCTTTTTTTTTCTTTTTTTTTGTGTCCCGTTTGGATCTTTAGCCATCAGAATTGTTGTCTGAAGGCCAAGAAAGATGCCAAGTGGATTTATTTTACCAAGTGGATCATCATGGCCTTGCCATATTGGTCAATTTGATTGACCTTTATTATAATTATGAATTTATTTTATTTTCGGTTGCTACAAACGGGACAGACATGACTGGGGGATAGGACAGGGAGAAAGAATGAAAGAAAGAGAGGGAGAGAAAGAAAACCAGAGGGGAGAAGAGACGGTGAGAAAGGGGGGAAGAAAGAAAGAAAAACAAACAAAACACCTGGATCGCCTGTATGGAGAAAAAAAAACAGGAGAGAAAGCAAACAAAAAAGAGCAACATAATAAATACAGCACGATCACAATAAACTAGCTAGCAGTAGATAACAGTAGATACTAAATATTAAACGATATTGTGCAGCACGCAAGATAGACAGCGCACAATGTGCTTTGAGGCAGCAGCCAAGAAAGGTGTAGTCCGCGTCTGTGAACACCTGTGTGGATCAGCACGCTTGTATTCCAATTGTGTGTGTGTGTGTGTATACAGAGAGACAGCCAGGTTCATATAAGATCAGATCAAATGATCCGTCAATAAAGGATAATGTTGGATCAGTGTTTCAATATTTATATCTTTTATTAGATGTACATGTGGTGTGGTTATTTGCCTTTTGGTTGAAAGTACACTGAGAAGACTTTTTTATTAGTGATCTTAATACTTTTTTTTTTTTTTTTTATCTAATTGAATACAATCTATTTGTGTATGATTGTCAGTCCAAAGATGGAGAGAGGAAAGAGGGGAACATGAGGAGAAAGTACAAGGTCAGGACGAACCAGGTAAGAAAACAGACAGGGTGTACTAACAGGCACAGCACAAACTGTTAAACTGGCAAAGAAAAAAAACAATAACTAATTTTACTCACACAATCTGGAAGTTGTTTTCTCCCTATATTAAAGCTGCTATACAGAATCTGCAAAACAAACTGGGTTGTCAGCCGTGGCACTGCATTACCATATTGAGCTTCAGTCAGAGGAAGTCACGGTTGCCAAAAACGTTTTGAAGCTCAAGAATGAGGCTGGTGCCATCACAGATATGTTAACATTGTACAATCTTCTGGATAATCAGATCTTCCCCAAACTGAAAACTGTTATTCAGGTTGCCCTAACAAACCCAGTTAGCAGCTGTAGCTGTGAGAGGTCTTTTAGTGTCTTGAGTCAGCTCCACACCTGGCTGAGAAGGACCATGGGTCAAAGCAGACTCCAGCACCTGGCTGTGATGTCAGTTGAGAAAGATGCTTGAGAGACTTGACCACCAAAATGTGATAGACAGATTTGCCAACCTCAAGCTGAGGCGACATAGGTTAAAATAAAAGAAAAAATCTGCAGAGCCATAGAAGTATCTGCAGTAAAGATCTTTTCATACGTTGTATACATTGTACCGTAGGCCAAGGTGTGTCAGTTTTTCTAATTTTTTAATAATATTTTGTACATTTCAAGGACTCTATTTTTGGAGTGCATTTTTTATATATCGGTGTTATATTATACATATATAAAAGTGAGTCTCTGTCCAAAATATGCACTCAGTTTACTTCTTACTCACTGTGAGCATCATTCATTATTGTCCCGCAGTAATTAAGGTTAGGATATATATATATATTTTTTTTTAATTCCAGTCCATTCTTCTTTAGCAGCATTTAAATAACCTTTATCAGATTTGATGGTTTTGTTACAGACTTTAAAAAAGTGTTTTGCTTTTCTTTCACAAATGTGGGGATTAAATTGTTAAAATGTACAAAACAGTGATGTCATGTTTTGTGACGAGGACCCAGGCACAGAGAGACTTGATGAATTTAAGAATCTTATGATTTAATAAAGAAATTTGCAGACTTGCACAGAGATGGTAAAATTATGATGACTGATAACGGAGACGAAGAGGGAGGAACAGGGGTTTAAATGCACCAAGGAGACAGTCAGAGGGAACTCAGGACAACTGGAGACATTTAAGGATGCAGGGAATGACAGAGACGGGGAAGAAGTCTCATTGTGACGAGTAAAGTTTCTCTTGCCTGGCTGGGCAGCTCTCTGGGTGCTCAGCACCCCCAAAGCTCTGATCCTAGAATCACCCCTGTTCAAAAGCATGACAGACCTTGGAATAAGTCCTTCAGAGAGTCTCTATACAAAGTGGTGGGGAAACAAAACAGTCATTAGGAGGAGCATCATGCTTAACAGTCTCTGAACTAGTAGCTATAGTAGGTGTGTTGCAGAGTATAGCATGGTGGAAAAGAAGGGAGAGAATCCCCCACTAAACCTTTTGGTTGGCATTACTTTAGTTTTTTTGTTTTTTAATAATTGCATGCTTTGGTGTTTTTTGGTGTGTCTTGTGTGAGGTGTGGGCCACACCCATGTGGGAGTGGAGATTCTACTCTAGTCCAGCTGCCAGCTATTTGGAGTTGAGTACAGGGAGTAGCTGATTGGGAAGGATTGGAGCCCTTCTCTATGAAAGGGAGAGGAAACGGGAAGGGGGAGGTTGTTGTTGTTTTTTTTGGGTTTTTTTAAAAGAAGGACACTGTTGCAGCAGGGAAGCCTCGGAGACTACAGGATGAAGTGTGCACATTTTAAAGGAAAGGATTTTTTTTACCTGGCCTGGTTTTGCTTTTAAAATAATCTGATGATGTTGGAGGGAGGACTCATTTTCATTAGGAATTGTGTGGATCTGCTGGGAGAAAAACACTGTATTGGAGACTCTCTGTGCCCATGGAAAGGAAACTGGCCAAGTTTTAGGGAAGTTTCAACTCGAGAGTGGAAGCCCCAGCATCTGGTGTGGAGACCCACCCTCGACGACGCCAGGCCTGAAAAGGTGGGTGGCAAGCCTTTCTGAGGAAGATTTTTGGCTGCTGGTTGACCACGTTTGACCTGTTTGTAATGAGGCTAACAACCCTGACCGCGATGGCTTTGGGCCTTGGATTCCTGGCCAGAGTTGTTTCCAGCCAGTAGTTTGACTCTGAGGGAAAACAATAAATCTTGTGTACCCCATTGCAGTGTGAGTGTGGTGGTTCCTTACTGGTCAACCACAGCTTACCACGTTCTGGTACTTAAGCCACTTCAGGCCATACATAACAATAGATCAGATTAGGGGATGGAAAGAGGAAGCGAGAACAAAGAGTAATTCACAGGCAGAGCCTAGCTTATTTTCCACAGAGTTTTTAAATCTGTTGCCTTATGGTTCTAAGCACTGTTACCAGTCTTTGCTTATAATAATAATAATAATAATAATAATAATAATAATATTTCATAACACTTGTTTACAGTTTTTCTCGATTGCTTAAACACTATAACCAATCTTGTAAACCCAAATTTCAAAACCATAATGCCACTTTCCAAAAAGCACACCCATTTCCCTGAACTATGACCACTATGCCCCTGCTTTACCACATGAGTCAGATGTGGTGAACTGTTACTGCAAAATTTTACACACAAATCCCTATATTTGTCAGTGCTGACACCATGTGGTCCGTTAGAAAGCACTAGCAGTCAATGTTAACTCACATACACAGCACAGCATTAGCTCAATTAGCACCCAATTGCAGTTTTTCACGACTGCTAAGACACATTCCTGGAAAGCTGCTCTCATTTTTCGCAAACTGTGAATGTAGAGAATTGGAAATGGCTTTCTATTAAAATCTGGTATCAGAAATAAACCAAGGAAACCGCCATTCCCCCCCTCCAAAAGAAAAGGTTTTTTGTGTATTTGTGTACATGTCAGTTTAAAATGCTAACCTACATCCAGCCGCTAGAGGGTGCATTGCGCACAGTGGTATCGAGTAGCGTTTTGGGGCACAGAGGAAGAATAAACCTTCCTGTTGTGAAACTGACATCAGCTCAACGTGTCTCTTTTTCTATTCTTTATCACAGGTTAGCAGGGGCGGAGAAAGCGTTAAATGTAATATCAATTTTTTTCTAAAGCTTCAGGCTTGTGTCTGAATCTAAAAAAGTGTGAACTTTTGCCACTTTATGATTGTTTGGAAAATAACATGAGGACAATTCCAGTGAAAAATATCTAGGCATTTATTTAAATAAAGACATCAAAACTAGAGTTAAAAAACCTAAAAGACAAAATTGATGGTATGTCCAAAACATTAAATCATTGGTTAACAAGAGATATCACAATTTTTGGACGCAATCTATTATCCAAATCAGAGGGTGTCTCAAAGATGGTTTATCCAGCTTAATCATTATACATTACCCCGAAAAGTATTAAAAAGATTAACTCCATAATCTTTCAATTCATTTGGCGCAATAAAACACATTACATTAAAAAATCACAACTCGTCAAAGATTACACCAAAGGTGGTATAAAGACAATTGATTTTCAATCAATGGTTGGAGTATTTAAAATTAACTGGATAAAAGCCTTCCTCTTGAAACCTGACTCCATATGGTTCCATATCCCTAAAAATATTTTCAAAAAGGTGGGAGGGTTGGATTTTCTCCTGAAATGTCATTTTGATATATTGAAGTTGCCTGTGAAACTGTCAGAATATCATAAGAAGGTCTTATATGAAGATGGTTTTTGCCCATAACTTCACGCCACATTGCTCCACCTTGTGGAATAACAGGACCATTACAATTAATAGGAAGTCATTGTTCATTAAAGAGTGGTATGAAAAAAACATCATCTTTATAACAGATTTACTTGATGAAAAGGGGCAGTTTCTCCCAGTGGGTGTTTTCAATGCAAAGTTTAACATTCAGTGTTCCCTTAGAGAATATAACAAGGTCTGTAAGGCGATCCCCTTACCTCTGTTAAGTTTGAAGGCTATTTATATTACTCTAAGGGACAAATTAGTTTACCTTCTTTACAGCTAAATCAGATTCCTTTAACTAATAAAAATTGTAATAATAAAATCATAAACAATATATTCAAAAATGAATTATTTCACGATTTTAACAGTAACACAATTAAAAGGGAATAATGTTAAAATAACATACAAATATACACACTTTTTAAAATGGCCATTTCCCCCCCCCCCCAAAAAAATCAAAGAAATGCAATTTAAAATAATTAATGGATATTACCCAGCAGCTGAAATGCTTTTAAAAAAGGTTTGGGTTTGAGGTGGAGCCATGTGGATTTTGTTTGCAAAATGAAGAAAGTATTGATCATTTGTTTTTTTTTTTCCTGCTCAGTAATGAATGACTTCTGGCAGGATTTGGTAGACTGGTTGAGTGTAAGAATAGATGGGATGACCCCACTGACTCTAACACAGGTTTTATACAATAATGGCGATCCGTCTAAGGAACTTGCCATGCTCCACAATATGGTAATAATTATGGGCAAATACCACATTCATAAGTGTAAATGGCAAAACAAAAGACCTTCCCTAAGAGCTTTGAAGATTGAATTAAAGTCTTTTTTGTCATCTTTAGAATTACTGAAGGATTCATGTAAAGATGCTGCTTTGATATGTGAAAATGGGACCCAGTTTCTATCCTTTTAATGAATGTGTTTCGTTTGGTGTACCAAGTGTAGCACCCCACCCGTGATACTGAGTCTAAATCCACTTACCTCAGTTTGGACCCCCTAGGTGGGGTGTTAGGTTCCTTACAGCCTAGATACCACAAATGGTTCTGGTATAGACAGGAATCAGGGAAACTATCAGTAAACCTTTGCCTGCAAGTTAGACTTAACCAGTAGTAAAAGAATCAACCCCAGACAACTCTTTAACACCAACCAAACGTTTACTGAATGTAAGGGCTGGCAAAGGTAATATACAACACACCCTTTTCTTAACTCAATTCAAATGATATCCAGCTTCATAAACAAATGAAACATGCTGTGTAAATGAAATAATTCCCTTTGACATTATGTTAAACAACACAAATTATGTTATCACCTCTTGGTAAGTGACTCACTAATATACACTCAAAAATATGCTATATAACTCCACTAGATACACAATATTCACACATGGGCCCCACATGCACTCACATTCACACTTGTTGCAGGCCTGTTCGCTGCTCACAGCAGACGATGGAGAAAAATCCTCTTCTCCCCAGTATGAGCACAAAAGTCCAACTTACAGTTCAGTTCCTCGGTAGGTTGCCGTTCACCAGTCCAAAATAAATCCACTGTCCGCTCTCCCTGTGGACCCGATGCTGTCTCTGCTACAGCGTGTTAGCCAGTCACTGTCCAGCTCTCCGACAGTCCATAGCGGCTGCCTCCGCGGCGCAGCCAAGCAGTCCGGGCTAGCCTTTAGCCTCGGCTGTCGTAGCTAGAAACACAGTTTTTTTTCACGGTGGTGCGACAGTTGAAACAAAAAGTCACTTCGCCCGCACTCTGTTGCAAAGCTCTCGCACGGTTAACTTTCTAGACACGCACTCTCTTGTGCTAGTTAACCTCAGTAAACTAGCCGAGTCTCTCACATCTGTTCAGCTAACCTCGTGCATCGCTCCATGCCGTTCTCCTCTCCTCCTCCATTGCAACCGATCACAGGTGCCGTTCTATGCTACCTTCACGGGCCTCCAGAAAATTAGAACTCTGAAGAGAGTTAAAGTATTGTTCAGAGTTACATACCATAAAATAATACTTTATGATTAACATAACAGTTTCATTGTTCTAATTACCTGTATTTACCTTGTGACATATTACAGGGCAAATTACATTCAGGGTACAGTTACATCACATAAACTTAACTGTGAACACCTTATGTTACTGTGGCGTTTAAGTCCATGGGAATTATGAGTATCTACTCCCAAATTCCCATCCGGGCTACACCCTCCCCCTTCTAAATGTGTTTGATGCCCCTATCAAACCCCACAGATTTATAAACACAAAAATCTGTGTTTTGTTAGTCCAGCTGTAATTTAACACAGGAAGGGCATAGGGCTAGTGGGTGACACCATGATGTCTGGCAAGTGTGATCTCGTGAATGTCTATAAGTGCCACTCCCCACCAAAACCCCATGGCTCAAAACCACTACAGGGTGATCTGATGATTGCCCGAGTTCTTCGTAACTCAGTCTCACCACAGGCCTCTTTAGTCTCTGTGGGCGGCCCATTGGATGCTCCTCTCCTTCCAGTGACATCCCACTCTCTTCGGTTCCCTCCTCAGGGCCAGTCACTGTAACTGCCTCAGGGTCTAGATGGAGATCTGGAGGGTTATGATCATCTGAATTTCTTTCAATATCTGCCAAATCAGTGGTTGAACTCTCAAGATACAACACATTTGGCTTTTGACCTCGGCCCCTCAGAAGCTGTTCTGACAGTGACGGAAGGTTTTCACAATCCATGTATGGGAATTGTGTCAGGCATGCATCTTTGGATTCAGACTCTGACGAAGATATTGCATCTCCCTGATTGTCAACTGGTTTAGCCTTGGCGAGTCCCCTTTGGGATCGAGTGACAGGTCTATCAAACACCTCTGGTTCACTATCATTTGGAAGTCTCACTAGATACCCTATGGGTAGTAAGTGGTTACGATGCACCGTTTTCTCCACCCCCAGTCCCTTCTCAGGTTTCACTCTGTATACTGGTAGGCGGGGCATTTTGTCAAGCACAACATAGGGTGCAGTTCTCCACTTATTCTTCAACTTGTGCTTTCCAGTGACACCAAAATTCTTTAGCAACACCCGGTCTCCTGGTGCCAAGGTCTGTTCTTTCACATGCTTGTCATGTGCTTTCTTGTTTCTCCGATGACTTTTGTCAGCAGCCTCTGTCGCTAGGCTGTAAGCTTGTTGCAAATCAGCTTAGCTATGTACTGGTGATGTGTCAGACTGCTGTGTGTCTGGTTGTTGGTTCCGAAACAGATGTCCACAGGCAGCCGGGCCTCCCTGCCAAACATAAGCAGGTAGGGTGAGTACCCAGTTGCTTCGTTCTGCGTACAATTGTACGCGTGTACCAAATGACTAATGGACTGATTCCACGCCTGTTTCTTCTTGGGATCCAAGGTTCCCAGCATGGAAAGTAACGTCCAGTTAAATCTCTCTGGCTGTGGATCTCCCTGGGGATGATAAGGCGTTGTCCGGGATTTCCGGATTCCCAACACTCTCAGAAGGTCGTGGATCAGCTTACTGTCGAAATCACGTCCCTGGTCGGAATGTATCCGGGCTTGTCCTATCGGTGGCGCTGTCACTTGGTGTTCGCTCGCTCTGTGGTATAGTATCACTTCCTGTTCCTGCTCAAACACAGTGGTGTTTCTGAGTAGCTTATTTGCTTAGCAGTTTAATTAACAACTTTTAAATACATTCTTTTTTCATAGTATAATCTTCACGTGCTTCATCCGAAGCACACTTTCTGTGTGTGCTTCGGATACTTTGGCTAATTTATAGCCAAAGTATTCACTCACTGTCTCTGTACTGTTTCGCTAGCTTAGCTCGTAGCCGACTCGTTAGCACCATGGCTACTTCACCTGTCCCTCCTGCACTTTCTTGCTAATTGTGTCAGATGTTTAGTTACTCCTCGGCCTCCTTTAGCAGTAATGATATCCGTAACAAATGTAGCATATTTGCAGCTCTGGAGGCCAGGATTACTGAACTGGAGACTCGGCTCCGCACCCTTCATTCACCCTTAGCTAGCCAGGCCCCTGTAGCTGGTGCAGCCGAAGATGGCGTAGGCCCCGCTAGCTGTTCCCCGGCAGATCCCAAGCAGCTGCGGAAAGAGGGCGGCTGGGTAACGGTGAGGAGGAAGCATAGTCCTAAACAGAAGCCCCAGGTACACCACCAACCCGTTCAGTTGTCTAACCGTTTTTCCCCACTCGGTGACACACCCGCTGGGGGTCAAACTCTGGTAATTGGTGATTCTGTTCTCAGACATGTGAAGCTAGAGACACCGGCAACCATAGTCAATTGTCTTCCAGGGGCCAGAGCAGGCGACATTGAAGGAAATTTAAAACTGCTGGCTAAGGGTAAACGTAAATTCAGTAAAATCATAATTCACGTCGGCAGTAATGACCCCCGGTTACGTCAATCGGAGGTCACTAAAATCAATATTGAATCGGTGTGCAACTTTGCCAAAACAATGTCGGACTCTGTAGTTTTCTCTGCTCCCCTCCCCAATCAGACCAGGAGTGACATGTTTAGCCGCATGTTCTCCTTAAATTGCTGGCTGTCTGAGTGGTGTCCCAAAAATGATGTGGGCTTCATAGATAATTGGCAAACCTTCTGGAGGAAACCTGGTCTTGTTAGGAGAGACGGCATCCATCCCACTTTGGATGGAGCAGCTCTCATTTCTAGAAATATGGACAAATTTATTAAACCCCTCAAAATATGACTATCCAGAGTTGGGACCAGGAAGCAGAGTTGCAGTCTTACATGCCTCTCTGCAGCTTCTCTCCTCCTGCTACCCCCCCAAAAACCCATCTCCATAGAGACTGTGTCAGCTTCCAAAAAGACAAAAAACAAACTAAAAACCAGCAACAAACAACTTAAACATTTACAAAGAAAGAACAATACAGTATCCATGTCTGAACCAAAGAGTAAAACAGTGAAATGTGGATTATTAAATATTAGGTCTCTCTCCTCCAAGTCTCTGTTAGTATATGACTTAATAATTGATCAGCAAATTGATTTACTCTGCCTTACAGAAACCTGGTTGCAGCAGGATGATTATGTTAGTTTAAATGAATCAACACCCCCGAGTCATTCTAACTACCAGAAATCTCGAAGCACAGGTCGAGGGGGCGGTGTGGCAGCAATTTTTCACACCAGTCTATTAACTAATGAAAGACCAAGACAGACTTTTAATTCATTTGAAAGCCTGATGCTTAACATTGTCCACCCCAGCTGTGAAACTCAGAAACCAGTCTTACTTGTTATCATCTATCGTCCACCTGGGCCTTACACAGAGTTTCTGTCTGATTTCTCAGACTTTATATCTAATTTAGTTCTGAGCTCAGATAAAATAATTATTGTGGGTGATTTTAACATCCATGTAGATGCTAAAAATGACAGCCTCAACATGGCATTTAATCTGTTGTTAGACTCAATTGGTTTCTCTCAAAATGTAAAAGAACCCACCCACCACTTTAATCACACTCTAGATCTTGTTTTAACATAGCATAGAAACTGAACATTTAACAGTGTTTCCTGAAAACCCTCTCCTGTCTGATCATTTCTTGATAACATTTACATTTACAATAATTGATTACGCAGCAGTGGAGAGTGGACTTTATCAAAGTAGATGTCTTTCTGAAAGCGCTGTAACTAAATTTAAGAATATAATCCAGCCACTGTTATCATCGTCAATGCCCTGTACCAACACAGAGCAGAGCAGCTATCTGAACGCTACCCCAACAGAGGTCGATTATCTTGTTAATAATTTCACCTCCTCACTACGTACGACTCTGGATACTGTAGCTCCAGTGAAAACTAAGGTCTCTAATCAGAAGTACCTGACCCCGTAGTATAATTCTCAAACACGTACCCTAAAGCAGATGACTCGTAATCTGGAGAGGAAATGGCGTGTCACAAATTTAGAGGATCATCATTTAGCCTGGAGAAATAGTTTGTTGCTTTATAAGAAAGCCCTCCGCAAAGCCAGAACAGCTTACTACTCATCACTGAAGAAAATAAGAACAACCCCAGGTTTCTCTTCAGCACTGTAGCCAGGCTGACAAAAAGTCAGAGCTCTTTTGAGCCAAACATCCCTTTAACGTTAACTAGTGATGACTTCATGAACTTCTTCACAAATAAAATTTTTATCATTAGAGAAAAAATTACCAATAATCATCCCACAGATGTAATATTATCTACAGCTACTCTTAGTACCATTGATGTTAAGTTAGACTCTTTTTCTCCAATCGATCTTTCTGAGTTAACTTCAATAATTACTTCCTCCAAACCATCAACGTGTCTTTTAGACCCCATTCCTACAAAACTGCTCAAAGAAGTCCTGCCATTGATTAATTCTTCGCTCTTATATATGATCAACCTATCTCTAATAATCGGCTATGTACCACAGGCCTTCAAGGTGGCTGCAGTTAAACCTTTACTCAAAAAGCCATCTCTAGACCCAGCAGTCTTAGCTAATTATAGGCCCATCTCCAACCTTCCTTTCATATCAAAAATCCTTGAAAGAGTAGTTGTCAAACAGCTAACAGATCATCTGCAGAGGAATGGTTTATTTGAAGAGTTTCAGTCAGGTTTCAGAGTTCATCACAGCACAGAAACAGCTTTAGTGAAGGTTACAAATGATCTTCTTATGGCCTCTGACAGTGGTCTCATCTCTGTGCTTGTCCTTCTTGACCTTAGTGCAGCATTCGATACTGTTGACCATAATATCCTATTAGAGCGATTAGAACATGCTGTAGGTATTACAGGTATTGCACTGAAGTGGTTTGTATCATATCTATCTAATAGACTCCAATTTGTGCATGTAAATGGAGAGTCCTCTTCACACACTGAGGTTAATTATGGAGTTCCACAGGGTTCAGTGCTAGGACCAATTCTGTTTGCATTATACATGCTTCCCCTAGGCAGCATCATTAGAAGACATAGCATACATTTTCACTGCTATGCAGATGACACCCAGCTCTATCTGTCCATGAAGCCAGATAACACACACCAATTAGTTAAACTGCAGGAATGTCTTAAAGACATAAAGACTTGGATGGCCACTAACTTTCTGCTTCTTAACTCAGATAAAACTGAGGTCATTGTACTCGGCGCTGAAAAGCTTAGAAATATGGTATCTAACCAGATTCTTACTCTGGATGGCATTACCTTGGCCTCCAGTAACACTGTGAGGAACCTTGGAGTCATTTTTGACCAGGATATGTCCTTCAACGCACATATTAAACAAATATGTAAGACTGCGTTCTTCCATTTGCGCAACATCTCTAAAATTAGAAATATCCTGTCTCAGAGTGACGCTGAAAAACTAGTTCATGCATTTATTACTTCCAGGCTGGACTACTGCAATTCATTATTATCAGGATGTCCAAAAAACTCACTGAAAAGCCTTCAGCTAATCCAAAATGCTGCAGCAAGAGTACTGACAGGGACTAGAAAGAGAGAGCATATTTCTCCTGTATTAGTTTCTCTTCATTGGCTTCCTGTTAAATCCAGAATTGAATTCAAAATCCTGCTCCTCACATACAAGGTCTTAAATAATCAGGCCCCATCTTATCTTAATAACCTTGTAGTACCATATCACCCTATTAGAGCACTTCGCCCCCGCTCTGCAGGCCTACTTGTTGTTCCTAGAGTATTTAAAAGTAGAATGGGAGGGAGAGCCTTCAGTTTTCAGGCCCCTCTTCTGTGGAACCAGCTTCCAGTTTGGATTCGGGAGACAGACACTATCTCTACTTTTAAGATTAGGCTTAAAACTTTCCTTTTTGCTAAAGCATATAGTTAGGGCTGGACCAGGTGACCCTGAATCCCCCCTTAGTTATGCTGCAATAGATGTAGGCTGCCGGGGGATTCCCATGATGCATTGAGTTTTTCCTTTCCAGTCACCTTTCTCGCTCACTATGTATTAACAGACCTCTCTGCATTGAATCATATCTGTTATTAACCTCTGTCTCTCTTCCACAGCATGTCTTTTATCCTGTCTTCCTTCTCTCACCCCAACCGGTCGCAGCAGATGGCCGCCCCTCCCTGAGCCTGGTTCTGCCGGAGGTTTCTTCCTGCTAAAAGGGAGTTTTTCCTTCCCACTGTCGCCAAAGTGCTTGCTCATAGGGGGTCATATGATTGTTGGGTTTTTCTCTGTATCTATGAAGCGCCTTGAGGCGACTTTTGTTGTGATTTGGCGCTATATAAATAAAATTGAATTGAATTAGGTGCTTTACGTGCAACACATCTCCCACAGTTCCTTATGTATTGCTCAACTTCTGCACTCATCCTAGGCCAGTAGAATCGGTCTCGTATGAGCTCCACAGTCTTGTCCACCCCCAGGTGACCTGACTCATCATGAAGTGATCTAAGCACCATGGCAACATGCTCTCAGGGTAGTACAAGCTGATGTATTTCCTTTCCAGGTTGTCTCTGTACTTTCCGGTAGAGTACTCCATCAGTGATTGCCAACTTGTTTGCCTCTCTTTGAAGCAACATGGCTTCTGCATTGGAGTCCTTATCGAAAGTAAAGGGAATCGCTCCATTCATGAATTTCTTTACAGGAGTGATCACTGGATCATTGTCTTGTGCTTTGATAAGCTCTGCTTTGCTTATCTGGGTCAAACACCCGTAGTCAAGATGAGTGGGGAAAACAAAACACTCTGGGAGTGCCTCAGGGGAAACCCCTAAAGATTCAGCAAAGCTGACTGTCCCTCCTCCTGCTGACTTTCTACAGGAGATCTGCTTACCCAGAGCTTTGACACTGTCCAAGGGCAGAGTTTGCCAATCAGTGTCGTCTGTTGGTAAGGGGTTGCGCGATAACGCGTCAGCATCAATGTTGCTGCTTCCAGGTCGGTACTGGAGAGTGAAATCGTAAGTGGCAAGAGCAGCTAACCACCGATGCCCAGTGGCATTGAGCTTGGCAGTGGTGAGGATATATGTGAGGGGATTGTTATCCGACCTCACCGTGAACTGTGCTCCGTACAGGTGGTCGTGAAACTTGTCAACTACAGCCCACTTCAACGCCAAAAACTCAAGCTGGTGCACGGGGTAGTTTTTCTCTGATGAGCGAAGCTTTCGGCTAGCAAATGCAACTGGTCGCAGCCCTTCTGGGTGTTCTTGGTTGAGCACAGCACCCAACCCCTGAAGGCTAGCATCAATGTGCAACACATAAGGCTTGGTTGGGTCTGCGAATGCCAGAACAGGTGCATTTGTAAGAGAATGTATAATGTTCTGGAAAGCCTCTGTACATGCAGCATCCCACCTGTCCCCAAACGGTTCATTTACCCGATGGTAGGTCTTTTCTGGGACTCTGACAGCTCTCTTTCCTTTCTGAGTTGGTGGGTAACCTTTACATAGTTCGGTTAACGGCTTGACAATGATGGAGTAGTCCTTTATGAAGCGACGGTAATACCCACAGAACCCTAGGAAAGACTGCAGTGATGGGAGATCGGTGGGTTGCTTCCAGCGAGCTACCGCCTCAACTTTGCTTGGGTCAGTGGCAATCCCTTTCTCTGACACTATGTGTCCAACATATGTTACCTGTGGCCTGCAGAACTGACATTTGTCAATGGACAATTTAAGGCCAGTCTCTTCCAGTCTGTCAAGAACTTTGATTAGTCTCTGCTCATGTTCTTCCAAAGTTCTTCCGAAAACGATCAAATCGTCAAGGTACACTATGACCTCAATCATGTGCATGTCTCCCACTGCTTTCTCCATTACTCTTTGAAAGGTCGCGGGAGCTCCTGTTATCCCCTGGGGCATCCTCTCAAATTGAAAGAATCCCAAATGACATATGAAAGCAGTCTTCTCCTTGTCCTCTTCTGCCATGGGAATTTGGCAGTATCCACTACGCAAATCCAAGACAGAGAACCACCTGCTGCCAGACAAACAGTCCAATGCCTCGTCAATGCGAGGAACTGTGTATTGGTCAGGGACAGTTCTGCGATTCAGGGTCCGATAGTCCACACACATGCGCAACCGCCCCGTTTTCTTTCGTGCCAAGACAATGGGGGAAGCATAGGGACTCCTTGATTCTTTTATTATCCCCGCTGCCAAAAGTCTTTGCAGGTGGCGGCGTAAGTCATCCAGATCAGCTGGGGCAACACGGCGGGACCGCTCTCGGAAGGGGGTATGGTCAGCTAGACGGATGTGATGTTGCACTCCTTTAGCCAAACCCACATCCCATTCCTCCGTCGAGAAAACTTTGCCTCTCTCTGCAAGTTTCTGACTAAGCCTCTGTTTCCATTCAGCTGGTATAGGAGAGTCCCCAAAATTAAACAGAGATGGGTCAAGCTTAGTAGAAGCTTTTGTGTTTGGGCCTGGGACATCAGTCACTATATCAGCTACATGCAGGTGTGCAACCACAGTGCCCATGGGAATGGCAGTGTCTTTTAGTGACTGGTTGCGCATGAGCACCAGAAACTTGTCTCTATCAAGCATCTTTGAGAACAATACGGTTGGCTGCACAAGCACACTTGGGGGAAGGGCATGTGAAGCTGCCCGTTCTGTGATGAGGATGCTGTCTCCAATAGTGTGGATGTCTTTGACTCTACAGACAGCTATATGTTCTTTCCCAGCTGGAATGACCAGTGGTCCAGGACCAGTTCACTTAACGTTAGCTACTGGACTGTCATCATCCTTGGCAGACTCAGACATAATAGTAGGTAGGTTCTGAGGCTGCTGAACATTCACTTTGGCAGAGCAAACATTCTCCACTCTCACTTTCTTTCCAGTTGCAGAAATGGGTCTGATTTTTATGAACATTGGTGCCCACCAAGACAGGTATGGTATCTGAGCACCGAGGGTCTGGGCACACCAAAGCGAGGACTGGGATAGTCTCAACTTTCTCTCGTGTTTCTTCAGGGAATTCCAATTCAATTTGAATGTACCCCCTGTAAGGATAGCTGGTCTCTGATTCACTTAGGCCCCAAATATCTAGGCCCGTAACAGAGCATAAAGGCACATGAGACAAGTGTTTTGAATACCAGCTGTCAAAAATGATGGTCACCTGAGAGCCACTGTCTAAGAGAGCAGTGCAAGGTACACCATCTACCTTCACACCGGCTGTGGAGGGTGGCCCTACCAGTCCTTCAGGGAAACTAGGCGTCCTGACATTGACAACACTCCCGTTAACACCTACATTGGTGGTGTTCGGTTCTTTTGCAGAACTGGGAGTTTTATTACTTTCTCCCTGCTTCCGTTGAGCCTGAATTAATTTCTGTATCACTTTAGGGTAGTTTTCTGGAGCCTTACACTTGGTAGCGATGTGCTCATCCTCCCCGCAGCGATAACAGAAAAAGTGACTGGGATCTCTGAGTGTTCTTGCTCCCCGGTGAAGGTGCGTGGGAGAACCATGGTGCCTGGGCGAGGGCACCGCAACCCCTGTGCTGGGGTTGACTGACATGACAGAGATCTGTTTTCTTAGCTTCACCACTTCTTTCTTTAACACTTGGAGGTTTTTGTCTTCTCCCAAGCCATCTGCTTCAGCATACTCTGTGGATGCTGCCCCAGGTGAATGGACACCTGGCACCCCTCCAGCAGTGGTGAGCTCATTGACTTGGGTTTTCAGACCTTGTATCTCAAGTCTAAGATTTTCCACGTGTGCCCCTATGGGTACAGTAGCGCTTTTGACATGCACGACTTTGTTGAGGTTAAGTCTGCGCCGAGAAGCTTCATGCTCCTCTTCAATGCGGACCTCATTTAACAGCTGCAGAAAGGTAGGGGGATTATCTTTTCGTTCCCTTAAACGCAAACTTAACAGCATCAGGTCAGACCCTGTTGCACCTTTAATGAGCTGATCAAGACGTGCTTTGTCAATGAGGGCAGGAGACAGACCTCCCTTTTTGACCACCTTGCTCAGAGATCTCTCCATTCTTCTCAGAAACTCAGAAAGTTTCTCCCCTCTGTGTTGACATAGCATTCGGAAGGCAAAATAGAGTTCCTCTCCTGTTTCTGGTGTGTCAAAAGTATTCTCAATCACATCAATGTATTCTTGAGGTGTTGCTTCAGGGTTATTAAATCGTACAGCCTGTAAAATCTCCAACGCAGGACCCTTTACACTTTCCATTATCCTGATTTTCTTCTCTCTGTCAGGCCGATCATATTCCTTTATCATCAGTCGAGCCTGTAGTATCCAGTTCTCCAACTGCTCCTCTCCTGGGGGTGTGGGAACAACCCCTGAGAAGGTGCGCAACCTCCTGTAGCTGCTATTGTCACTGGCAGGCTTAGAGGTATTTTGCAGAAGGTCTCCAACAGCTCTGATGATTGCTTCAGGAGTGGAGGCCTGCAGTGTGGCGGCAGGTCCCAAATTAGTTTGAGATGCCTGCCAGTCATCTGCACCCAGCTGGTCATCTGAACCATCCTCCTCCTCTAAGTGGCCGATGATTCTCCAGGGTGAATTGCTGCCATCAGCCAGAATGTCCAGAGGAATGGCTTTAGTGTTTACCTTTTCTCTGCATTCACACAGTACGGTCAAACACTTGCTCTGAGGATCATACATACGTCCTCTAACCTTCACACATCCAAGAACTTTAATGGATTGCAGAGTTCTTTCTATGACTTCAATCTCTGTGTCCTCGGGAACATCTCTAAGTAGTATGGCATGCAAAGGGTTAAGGCCTTCTCCTTTACACCAGTGCCGTAACTGAGCCATTTCTTGGTGCTGGGTGCGTGTGATTGCTGTATGTGTATAGTGTAACACAATACCAAACACAAACTGATTTTGCTCTGCTGTAAAAAATAAATTATTATAACTTCAAATCACTCTCTCTTTAAGGGTTGTCTGGGTCACAAGTTAATACTAATTACTACCAGTCTTTATCCCAGCGGTGCCTCCATTTTATGTAGCACCCCACCCGTGATACTGAGTCTAAATCCACTTACCTCAGTTTGGACCCCCTAGGCGGGGTGTTAGGTTCCTTACAGCCTAGATACCACAAATGGTTCTGGTATAGACAGGAATCAGGGAAACTATCAGTAAACCTTTGCCTGCAAGTTAGACTTAACCAGTAGTAAAAGAATCAACCCCAGACAACTCTTTAACACCAACCACACGTTTACTGAATGTAAGGGCTGGCAAAAGTAATGTACAACACACCCTTTTCTTAACTCAATTCAAATGATATCCAGCTTCATAAACAAATGAAACATGCTGTGTAAATGAAATAATTCCCTTTGACATTATGTTAAACAACACAAATTATGTTATCACCTCTTGGTAAGTGACTCACTAATATACACTCAAAAATATGCTATATAACTCCACTAGATACACAATATTCACACATGGGCCCCACACGCACTCACATTCACACTTGTTGCAGGCCTGTTCGCTGCTCACAGCAGACGATGGAGAAAAATCCTCTTCTCCCCAGTATGAGCACAAAAGTCCAACTTACAGTTCAGTTGCTCAGTAGGTTGCCGTTCACCAGTCCAAAATAAATCCACTGTCCACTCTCCCTGTGGACCCGATGCTGTCTCTGCTACAGCACGTTAGCCAGTCACTGTCCAGCTCTCCGACAGTCCATAGCGGCTGCCTCCGCGGCGCAGCCAAGCAGTCCGGGCTAGCCTTTAGCCTCGGCTGTCGTAGCTAGAAACAGTTTTTTTTCATGGTGGTGCGACAGTTGAAACAAAAAGTCACTTCGCCCGCACTCTGTTGCAAAGCTCTCGCACGGTTAACTTTCTAGACACGCACTCTCTTGTGCTAGTTAACCTCCGTAAACTAGCCGAGTCTCTCACATCTGTTCAGCTAACCTCGTGCATCTCTCCATGCCGTTCTCCTCTCCTCCTCCATTGCAACGATCACAGGTCCCGTTCTATGCTACCTTCACAGGCCTCCAGAAAATTAGAACTCTGAACAATACTTTAACTCTCTTCAGAGTTACATACCATAAAATAATACTTTATGATTAACATAACAGTTTCATTGTTCTAATTACCTGTATTTACCTTGTGACATATTACAGGGCAAATTACATTCAGGGTACAGTTACATCACATAAACTTAACTGTGAACACCTTATGTTACTGTGGCGTTTAAGTCCATGGGAATTATGAGTATCTACTCCCAAATTCCCATCCGGGCTACACAAGTAAGCCTGATGCATGTTAAAGTGTTCACGGAAAGGATATTGTTAAATGTCATAAGAATGGCCTTCACGCATATTTATATTGTTTTTTGTTTTTCTGTTAGTCTTCTATTGCTTTTGTTTTCTTACTTAACATTTCAAGATGTTGTTGCACCAATGTTGTCTCCCAATGAGAGATTGTAAATGTGTGCAAAATATAAATAAATTTAAAAAAAAAAAAAAAAAAAAAAAAGGTTAGCAGGGGCGGATCTAGAAGGGTGGCATGGGGTGGCAAGTGCCACCCTGAAATGATCCCTTGCCACCCCAAGTGCCACCCCAGTCTTGCATATGACAGTATTGTTTATTAAAATAAGATAGCATTAACAGTTTGAGAGTAGTTACAGTCAACAGTGAATGATTTCGATTTTGCCACCCCATTTGATTTCTTTGCCACCCTCATGCCACCCTCATGCCACCCTAAGAAAATTTCTCTAGATCCGCCCCTGGTCATAATTAGAGATGGACCGATCCGATATTACGTATCGGTATCGGTCCGATACTGACCTAAATTGCTGGATCGGATATCGGAGAGAAATAAAAAATGTAATCCGATCCATTAAATATCAAAAAAGCACCTCAAAAAACTTGCGACATGGCGTAACTCGGCTCATAACCGTAGCACGTCGGAGCAGTGTGGTCACGTGATAGAGCGGCTGTGTGTATTTGTAGCCTGCTAGCAAACATTTTATCTCCGAGGAAGTTATCTCAGAGAGAAGTAAAGCAAGTGTGTAAGTTCATCTCTGAATGTTTGTAAAGCATTCCCGCGTTAAGCTTAACAACCGATATATAGAGCAACTGCCTCTCTCTCTCTCTCTCTCTCTCTTCCTCCCTCTGCTACTTCAATCGTGAAACTGATCAATGATCAGCTGATCGGCTTTTCTGTCGCGAGTCCGTCTCTCTTCTTTGTTTT
The DNA here is from genome assembly GCF_963576455.1 of Neolamprologus multifasciatus. NCBI lineage: Eukaryota > Metazoa > Chordata > Actinopteri > Cichliformes > Cichlidae > Neolamprologus > Neolamprologus multifasciatus. The sequence continues at coordinate 3,899,568 of NC_140448.1, read as the reverse complement.
TGGCCCACTTTGCACCAGAAAGAGGAAACCAGCGGCTGAACAACAGCAGCACTATTAAGCTTGATAAGCTGTTGTTAGAATTTATTTAATATTACTTTCTAGACCAGGATCTTTTTCTACGCAGCTGACGGCTGGTAACTGTGCAGGGGCGGATCTAGCAAAGTTTAGCCAGGGGGGCCGATAGAGCATGAACAGGGAAAAGGGGCACAAAGACATACTTTTCTTTCTTATTCTCATTTAAAATATCTAGCTTTTAATTATTTAATAATTATCTGAATCTTACACCCAAAGTTTTAATCTGATGTAAAATGTATAGAAGTCCATTACTGTAGATAATAACTGTTAAGTCTAATATACCCTAGTAAGCTGTAGTACTTTTTCCTTTGGGAAAGTACCATCTGTGAATTCTGCAATTCTGTTGAAGAAAGATGTTGAATCTATTTAATTATTCTTGAAAAATAATTTATTTCTGTGAATTTTTTTCACCCTGCATCAAATTAAAGTTGATTACATTGATTAAGCATCATGAGGAAGAGGGTGGTTCCCTATTTTCTTTTGCTGGGAGTTTGCAACCCTATTAGTTAGGTTGCTTAATATTTCTGCTAAGTACTCTTTAAAATACCAGAATAGGAAGGATGGTGCAGGTTTAACTTTATTAGATTGATCAGTGTTGCTGATCTATGAAATAGTTTGGGTGCAGTGTGTTTTGTTTTGTTTTTTTAAACATACAGGTATAACAGAATAGCTTTAGTGTTGTTGTTGTTTTTTAATTTGAGTATGAACTTATACAAAAAGCAGCAAGATATTAAAAAAACATTTTTGTTGATTAAAAAACACACTATATCGGATTCATATCGGTATCGGCAGATATCCAAATTTATGATATCGGTATCGGTATCGGACACAAAAAAGTGGTATCGTGCCATCTCTAGTCATAATGAAGCAGTTCATTTTATATTGTGGATTCAAGCTGCTCTTCATATTTTTGGCCACCAGATGTCACCAAAGACGACTGTGTTGAAAAGCTTTGAGTAATGAACACAAGCTTCAATGCTTCAGAAAGCTTCATTTGGCCATCACTAACACTGGGAAGCTAGAAAACTAGAAACCTGAAAACTAGAGACTAAGGACGAAGATCACAGGGAGCTCGGAGGAAAAAACACAGCACGTTAAGGGTACAACGCAACGACTCACAGAGAAACAAAGGACTTAAATACACAAGCAGGACAATGAGAGGATTGGAAACAGGTGGCAACACAGCTGGGACAAAAAAGACCTAATGGGACAAGGGAAGCAAAATCAGACACACTGCACACAGGACAGGGACTATCAAAATAAAAGAGGAAACACACGACAGGCACAGAGGCACGCTCTTGACACTGAATAGGACAAACACGGCGCACAAGGACAGGAGTAACAAACTGCGACATGAGACACAACTAGGGAGCAAGAAAATAAACATGACAGAATTAAACCTACACTTAACATCAGGGGCACAGGAACAAAACCTAAGAACTAGAAATCACAAAACAGAAAAACTAGAAAGCTAGAAATACAAGACAGAAACTAAAACACTAGCAGTCATGAACCATGATGAACTCAAAGCTTATTAATAACACAGAACACAAAGCACTGGGTCACGGACCCAGGACGCTGAAATAGCTTCAGTGATAAATCTTTGTTTTTACTTGTGAACTATGTAAGCTGAGACCAATGAACTAATGATCACGGTATTCAAAATCAAAGCTGATATTTTCTGAATTTTTCTCTCAATAGTTATATGGTGCATCTATTTTTATATGATATTTTTATATGATTTTACTGTAGTTCAGCCACTTCCATTATGAAATAATTAGAACTTAATTTGAATAAAAGTACTCAGAATGACTTGTAATATTTTTGGTGATCCTGTGACCTTCCCTCATCACATCAAAATGCTGACATATCATTTGTTTTGTGCAAATTAGCAAGCGTTAGCATGCTTGTGTACTAGCTAAAGCTATAGGGTTAAATGTGATAATTATTTTATTTTTATATACGCTAAATATTAAGCATAATAATATGCTAAAGTCACCATTATCCATTAGGATAAAGCTGTAATAGTTTCAGGTGTAAAACTCGCAGATAGTTTTACTATTACCATTTTAATTACTTTCTTTATTTTCTGACTATCACTTCCTACATTTTTACAGAAATATCGCTATTTGTATAACTGCATTATCAAAACAACTCATTACTTTAGGTTTAAGATATTTGAGGTGAGTTGTTTCCTGTCACTGTGCATCTATAAACACCAACTCTTTCAGTGTAGTTTGCTACATATATCTGTAAGTCAAAGGTGCAGCTGCTGTATTTTGTCTACTTATCTAGTCCAGTGTCAGGCTTCACCAGAGTCATTCATACCTATTTAGCATCACCAATTAACCCAACTCCATGCATGTCTTTGGGCTGTTGGGAGGAATCTGAAGTACCTACAAAGGGAAAAAATCCCAGGATGGATTTAAAAATATAACCTTCTTGCTGTGAGGCAATAGCTCTAACCACTATATCACTGTGCTATCACTGCTGAAGTTCTGTTTTTGCATATTGTGAAGCAACATTTAAAACAAAACAAAGTATGCTAACGTTGTGTTATTCAAAGGCTGCTTGAACAAAAGTGGCACTCTAGTGCAGGCTACACTTGTTAGTTTGACGTAGCTAATTGTACTGTTGTTGGACTGATTCATAACAGCTGTGGTGTTCATGGTGTCATGGTTCTGGGTACTTGAGTTTGTGGATATTCACGTTCCATTCATTAATAATATCTGATTCTTAGTTTGCTTATTAGTTACATTTTCTTCTTTATGTATTTTCTTAGTGTATTTCTTGTCCCAATCTCATTTGTCAAATCCGTTTTGTTAAGTTCAATTATGTCTGCATTTCCCTACTTAGTTATTACTTCTCAATTCTTGGTTGTTGTTTTTTTTAGAATCATTTATCTCTTGTATTTTACTTTTATTCTACTTGTTCTGCTACCCTACATTCCTAAGAATTTAATTTCAAGTTAAAATACAAATTGTATTCTTTTCTGTTGTGTAATTTTATTATAATATGACCAACTATGTTTCAGTTAGCTAAAAATCACGGGTCATTTACTCACCGGAGGGTTGGTGGTTCGATCCCAGGCTCCTCCAGTCTACATGCTAAATATCTTTGGGAAAGATACTAACCCCATGTTGCCCTCTGATGCATCCATTGGAGTGTGAATTCGAGTGAATGTCAGATAGAAGCACTAAAAACCTTAGATAATGTGCTTGTGTGAATGGGTCTGATCGGGTGAATGCACCAGTTGTAGAAAGAACTTTGAGTACTCAGTGAGAGTAGAAAAGCGCTATATAAGAACCAGTCCATTTACCATTTAAAGTCCTTTAATTTATTATTATTATTTTTAAATCGACAGTGCACCATATAATCCTACGGAGCCCCGCAGGGGACATGGGAGAAAAAAAAGATTAAGACGGACTTTTGCGAGATCTCGCAAAACTAACTCGGGATCTCGCAAAAGTTGAATTCCAACAATGGCGGCAGCTACTTAGTTGTAATATTACTCTTTCTGTATTTTAATATCTCAAAATACAATTTTAAGATATTTTGAGGCGTGAATGTAGTTGTGTAAACGTCAGATACCTGCTCGGTTTACAAGACATCACATATTTGCAAAAGTGCTCCGACGTTTTCGGAGATCTGACACCCACTAGCTCGAAGCTAGTGGGTGTCAGGAACACCACTTTCCCGGCACATCGTGCCTCGACCTCCCGGCCGGCAAAACTTTTGCGAGATCCCGAGTTTGTTTTGCGAGATCTCGCAGTGCTGCATAACAGACCAGAGGGATTTTTAAACATGTTAAAATAGCAATCATTCATTACATGTAAACTCAAAAGATAAAAATAGAAATATCAAAAACAGAATTCATTGTCTTGTTTCAGTGGTCTTCAAGCCTGAATTGCTGCTCACCTCCTTGCTGCAGAGCTGCAGTCACTTGGGAGGTCATTCCCAAGAAGGTCTCATCCACCTGTTTGGGGAATCCCTTATCCATCTTCTTTGTGGCCTCATTATAACTGGGAAAAGAAAAATGTATTTAGATTCATCTAACATTTGTAATACAACTTGTAAGCTGCCGTATGGAAATCGGTTGCGTAATTTTCTCAGGTCTTAGTGGAACACACCTGTAGTATTCACTGCCTACAAAGAACAGAGTCTTCCCACTTTGTTCGTCATAGAGGGCCGCATCAACTTTCTTCACTGTTTTGGGCAGACCAAAGCTGGATATTGGTTTAGGAAAGCCACTTACAAGATCATAGCCGCTGAAAGCCCACACCTTCTGACCTGTGAACAAATAAGAAGTAGACTTTATAGTAAAGCTATGTAAAGGCACAAAAATGCTGACTTCAAAGGAGTGCTGCATTAGGTGGACACTGGGAAAGCATACCTTTAAAAAGTAAGACACGGTCTGATTGTTGGCTCTCATAAGCAGCATCAATGTCAACAGGGGCATCGGGCCAGAAATTTGTGATGAGAGTTTGCTGAGGTGTGGTGCTCTGAGGGTGGTTGCGCCAGAAGAATCTGTGAAGACACACAGAAAATGTACATTAATGTAAATGATCAGTCAGCAAATCTCAGTAGCTCAGGTATTCATGCATTTATTTTGTGATACCTGTCCTTGAAGAAGAGCATCTCTCCTCGCAGTGTGGCAACAGCATCCAAAACCATCGTTGAATCACAGGCATCAGGAGTAGTGGGGGCTGTAGGTCCAGGTACAAGGATATCCTCATTTGGACCTGGAGGTAATTTAATAAATATCACACTGTTGTAAGTTGTAAAATTATTTATGCACAGGTTCTTCTAAGATTTTTGTCAACTCAAATATTTTTAATTGAATAAAACCAAAAAAAGAATTTAGCACTCACCATAGAGGGACTGGATGCCATTAACGTCATCCCGGGGAAGAACATAGGTGTCAGGGTTACTGTATGAGTACACTGGGTACATGAGAGCACCGGGGTCATTGGAGTGAGACAAGCCCAGAGAGTGACCAAATTCATGGGCAGCAACCATAAAGAGGACGTAGCCTGAAGTAGAAAACACAGAATGACAATTGGTTACAGCTCGTAAACTCCGCTCTTCTTCAGCTTCCTTTCTGTCAGTTCCACCTGATCGCCTGATTACCATTGGACTCAGAGCCTTTAGTTGTTCTGCCCCAAGACTTTGGATGCACTTCCACTTGCTCTACGGACCACACACTGTCTCACCACTTTTAAATCACTACTCAAAACCCATCTGTTTAGAATTGCATAGACCTGATCTCTCTTAGGCCATTTTTACCTTGCTCAGTTTTTATATTTGCTTTTATACTTTTATGACTGTTTATGTCTAAATTCTATCTACCATGTTTGCTATATATACATTTTTCTTATGTTTTTTTTATGGTATGTTTACGTGTGACTGTAAGGTGACCTTGAGGGTCTGAAAGGCGCCTATAAATAAAATGTATTATTATTATTATTATTATTATTATTATTATTATAAAAGTAAACAAACTTACCTGCTTTTGAGCGGAACGTGAACGTTTCATCTTCGTCAAAATGGGCATCCCCTCCAATGCCAGTACCGGGAGCAAATGCGTGGGCGAGAGTGCCATCAGGGCCATCAAAGGGGTAAAAATCACCATGTGCTGTTAGAAGATAGTAGTTTCAGAGTTGGCCAAACAAAACACAGACACTAAAAAAGCTTAGTGTTCCTGACTGATAGGTGGGATGATCATGTCTTGTGCAATAATACAATAAAAACGTTCAGTGATTATATTACTTAGTGTGTTTTTAGACTCACCCTGGCGACCAAAGGAGATCATCATATCAGCAATGCCACTGTAGATCCTTGTGAACCTCAGTGGAGTGACATTGGCCCACACCTGCAGAGCTTTGTCTATGGAGTCATCCACCTCTGCCACAGACATGTCAGGTGTGTAGTTCTCGATCCTGCAGAGCACAACAATATCCAAGAAAATCATTAGTGTGGTCACATTTTCTCACGTTGTGTGTTATGTTGTGTCTTTAGATCATTCACCTGTATGTGAGGCTGTTTTTCTCCCATTTAGCGCTGTTATCAAAAGTGGAGAAACGAGCGACCTGTTCATCGGGAACCCCACAGCGGGGCTTCTTCATCATGGCCAAAGTGTCAGCATCCAGAGACCCGGTGATCTGGAGACCAAAGAATCTCTGCATGTCAGCCAGCTTCTTGTTCAGTGGGCTGATGCCCCTTCTGCCAGTTGGACCCTCCTCCTCTGTGAGGTTGAAGAATTTCTTCAGGTAGTTCTGGAGGAGAGAAATATTCAGAGCTTTACACTCAAATATCTGTCAGCATGTTTAAGCTCAAGAAACAAGACAAATAACAACATGGGATGAACAATTAAAATAATCACGAAGTTTGTCCACTCTAGCCTATGCCAAAAAATAAAAAACAGCCAAGTACACATACCTTTGCAAAACTTTCATCTTGCCCAGTAATCTGAGATACTGGCATGCAGTAAACTGCCACTGCCAGGCCAAGCAGAATGCTCAGAGTCAAAGTCTTCATGGTTCCTCGTTGTGTGCAACTTGTGTCTCAGTGCTGTGAGAAGCTGTTATATAGGCTGGAGTTTGGATGTGTTGAGCAACTACCTGCCGTCAGTGACTAACGAAATGCTCCTTTTATGGTGAAGAGGGGAACTCTGGCTTTGATTGCTCATGACGGTGTTACATGTACAAAAAAACACTGATGTTGAATCATTGTTGCAGTTTGCAGAGGAAATTGTTCATGAGATGATGTTTAGAAGAGCCCCAACATCTGTAATTATCAGATTTTAGTTCATTTGATTTTTATTCAGATCTGACTTCCATATCCCACAGTGTGAAGAAAATCAAATTGATTTCATGATTTTATGAAGCTCACAGAAGCTCAGCTTTCAACTTTATGAAAGTTCTAGAAATAAAATTAAAACTATTCCTATTTTCAAGCTCTTGTGCAGAATTGACTTTATAGCAGATTTAAAGCAGATTTAAACACATATTTGAGGATTTTCTTTGTGTGTATTTGTTCCAGAATTATTACTATTTTTATCACTTTATTGTAATTTCGTTTCCACAGCTAGTTTCCTTCTTAGCTGTAATTATTTAAAAACTAATTTTCTCAGTGGTAAATGGCCTGTATTTGTATAGCGCTTTACTTAGTCCCTAAGGACCCCAAAGTGCTTTACACTACATTCAGTCATTCACCCATTCACACACACATTCACACACATTCACACATGGTAGTTGGTATCTGGACTTAATAAGCTCAGAACAGTTCTTGTCTCATTAAACACTTTCACCTGTGTTTTCTTGTAATGGATGTGTTAACATAAATTTAATATTCTGTCAAAGACTCAATAGAGGAATTGAAAGGTTTTTTTCCACTATGACCACTATGATCCAACATGATTCCAAATGAAAAAAAGTATTTTGCCAGGAATTGGTCACGGAGGGTTTCAAGTAGGGATGCACCGATACCGATACTGGTATCGGGTATCGGGGCCGATACTGTAAAATGTGTGTGTACTCATACTCGTAAAAGTTAACCAATACCATGAACCGATACCAACTTATTTCATTAATCAGAGGGTGGCTTGTCATTTCTGTTGTAGTTTGTTAGATTGACCACTAGGGGGCCAATGTGGTAGAAGTATCGTTTTTTGTACTCTGTATCGGCAAGTACTCAGATCCAAGTATCGGTATCGTATCGGTTTGGTAATTGGTATCGTTGCATCCCGAGTTTCAAGTGCTGCACATCACATACAGGAAATGATGATTAATGTTGACATTGTCAGCATTTCTATTATAAAAACATTAAAGTCAGTTTATTCTACACATTCAATAGTGCCCAACCGCATAACATTTTGGAAACTGGAAACTTTTTTTTTCTGTGAGTCAACTGCAGGTGGGTGTTTTCCACCTTACCTGTAATTATCCCCAAACACTTTGTGTCAGTGTTATAGGAAAACTACACTTCTGTCAGTGTTACACAATACTGGACGCAGGGATGAAGAGTTTTGACTTTACAAAGTAACGTTCAGCCTCAGGTAAATTAGGCAACAGCAGTAAAACGAGACATTCTCACACACACACACACACACACACAGTGAATATGTTTCAACATAAAAGCAAGGATGTTTTTTAATCAGGAGAATTACAATTTTTCTTTGCTAAGTAAAAAATAAATCACTGATGGAACGACACGAGCTTAAAATAAATGTTACGTTTGGCTGAATAGCTCTATATCACATGTTGATGTTTGTATAGAGAGATTTAAACTTAAAATTAGCAGCAAAATAAGATTAAAACACACATTTCAAATCACGAAAACTGTACAAATTCCAATATTACATCACTGTATTACACACTGAGGTAAGACTAACCACTTCCCTATTTTATACATTGTGGTCATTACTGGACGTAAAAGTTTGTGTATGCATGCACAGCACAATCAAGCTCCAGGGAAAGCATTCCTTCACTTATCTCCTCTCTGTCACTGTTTCATTGCCTTCCTTCACTTCACATTCCAGCAGCTCATTAACACGACTGATGGAGTGCACACATTTGAAGTTGGAGTCGTATTTGTAGTCCAAGTTTCCTTTGAAGAAGTGCACAGATCCTGTGGGGAAATTAATATTCATTTAGAATTTGAAACTTAAAATGTATTGTGGCAAACTGTGTTTGCTGTCTGGGGCAAGGACTGTCTGTGTACAGTGCATTTAAAAGTATTCATAATGAAAAGGTTTAAGTACCTTGGATAGTACTGCCTTGGTTATAAACCTTTATACCTTACATCTTTTTTTTTTACTCTATGTCTATATGCAAGTATTTTCCAATCACAGTTAGTGAAGATATTCTATTAATCTGAGAGTCAAACAGCAAAGGAGCAGAAAAATATCAAGTGTTAGTGTAAATGTACTGTAAATTTTGTTGGATTGAATTTCTTTTTATGAGAAATTGACATTTTAAAGGGCTCTAAAAGAAAAGTGATGTAAGTACCATCATAGAAGACAGCTGCATCTATAGGTGTTGGGATCTCTGGCCACTTCTCCTCAACAGACATTGGTGATCCCTCCATCAACCTTTGTTCCTCGTTGTACCTACATTATCACATATAATAATAAAATATAATAGTGATTTTAGAAAAGCAGAGATTTCCATGGGAAGTGTGATAAACTACATGACTAATTTACTTAAGGCACCCTTTTGATGACAAATAGTCAAGTTGGTGACAACAATTGATTCTGCAACCACTTGTACTAGAGATGTGTAATTTTGTATTACATCAAAGCGTAAGCAGGACGCCTGTCTGGTATAGACTGGTTCTCATGCAATGATGTTCTGTTTCTGTGTGAAATAATAACAGTACTCACACATAGCCATACAAAATTCTTTAAAGTAAACTTTACTTTTTTTTTTTTTACCTTTTCAACAGAAGAGGACAGTCTGGATCTCATATATCTGATTGCTCTTTCATCATCATCTACTATCAGGAACACCCATTTATGTAAGATGCCAACAGTGGAAATAGTTTCCTGTCATCTCATTGCATAAAGGTGATTCCAGTACAAGTCTTGCTACAGTCCCGATCAAAAATTTAAGACCACTTGTAAAATGGCAAAAAAAATCATACTTTGCATATTTCAGTTTAAACGTTGTTTTCAATAAATTACACGTTCAAAAAATGTTTTGTCTCACTCCCATTTCTTCTTGCTGCATGCTGAAGCTCCACTTGGAACCTTATTAAGATCCAACCATGCAAAATATGATTTTTTGCCATTTTACAAGTGGTCTTAAACTTTTGATCGTGGCTGTATATTGTTTTTAACTATTTTATGTATGGTGATCTTTCACGTTTTGAAAGATGGCTAAAATTTAATGTATATAGTAGAACTATAACACTGAGTAAAGGTTAACGTATATGAAATGTTATTTAGGATACAAAATGTGTCATAACCAGAGATGGGCAGTAACGCGTTACTGTAATCCGATTACTTTTTTCAAGTAACGAGTAAAGTAAGGGGAAAGTAACAGTAATCTAATTACCGTTTTTGCAATAGTAATCTATTGCAAAAACGGTAATTAGATTACTGTTACTTTCCCGTAGGAACGCTGCGTTACTGCGTTACTAAAACCGTGATTTTTTTGCGAGAATGTCTCATGACAGTGACGTAAGCAAGTGCGACGTTTGTGACAACAGCTGTGTGCAGATCAACAATGGATCATATATCGAGTGCAGAGAGAGTATGAGCGTGCAGCGTTTAAAGCGTGGAAGTACTGACCTTACTTTGAGTTTGATTCCATAAAAAGTGACAAAACCATTAGTGTCCGTTGTGCGTGGGAAGAAAACTTCTTTTTACAGTGAAAAAACCCCTAAACTTCCGAGCAAGCACCGAGTAGCTATGACGTAATGGGAAACTCACAGAGAAACTCGCGGATTCTTCCACTGACCGCTGCACACCTGCACCAGGGTAAACCTCCGCCTACCCCACTCCTGCTTTACAGGTGAAAATAGAGCAACAGGACCGCTAGTCTTTGACTTTATTTATTTTCTGCTGTGTTTTACTTGCATCTATTTGAAAGAGTGAGTGTAAACACACACACAAAAAAAAAAAATTATGTGCTGGAATGTGCAGAAAATAGGTTTAAATATTAAACAAATTTCTTCCAGTCAGAGAATGTTGCATATAATTTAATTTTTACTTGATGCATAAAGTTAAAAGATTAAAACTAATAAAAGAAGTTTTAAAAAGAGACTTTTCCATTTGATTACATTTTGTATGATGATTATGTAGAAAAAGTAGAATTGGGCTGAAAGATCTATCGCTTTATCACCTATTCAGGTTGTAAATCGTGTTGTTAAAAAGTAACTAAGTAACTAAGTAATTAATTACTTTTGAAAATAAGTAATCAGTAAAGTAACGGGATTACTTTTTTGGGGAAGTAATCAGTAATTAGTTACTGATTACTTTTTTCAAGTAACTTGACCAACACTGGTCATAACACATATCACAATATGATGGCTATCACATCTGAGTTAGTTATGATACAATTCATAGTATAACACATAGAAACATAGATAACACCATTACTAATGATTTATAAAGCCTTTAAATTTCAATTCGCCTACATAAGTTTCATTTGCTATGAGTAAGACATATATTAGTAATTATCCTAAGATCCATGCATAGTAATATTGAGAATCCAGATTGTGCAGATGGTTTCACATCATCCTGCCATTAATAGACACCAAAGGGAGGACAAGACTTTTTTGGTCTTTGGATATTTCAAATATAAGTAATAAAGCAGCTTTTTAAACACAGATTTCTATCTACTTATATTAGTCCAGTGTGGGCGTGACACAGATATAGATATTCTTTTGCTTTTTTCCAACTGGAGCCTTGCCTTTTAGATTCTTCAGACATGTTTACAATCTTAAACGTGAAGTCTGATAAAGACAGCTTTTTTTCAGTTCCCAAGAACGTAACATACTTTCACAGATAGCCGTTTTACTACAGCTGAGGTTTTTTCAGAGGATCTGGTAACTGATGTTTGCTGCATTGTGAAAACCTACAAATGGTTTTAAAATTCAACCAATTTTTGTTATTTGTATTTACTTCCTTGGATAGAGTGAGTGACATCAGTGTATTTGTACCGCTCTTTTTTATTTGTTCTGTGTGAGGCTCTTTATGCTGACCCCAGTAGGTGGTCAGCATAAAGACTGAAAACGGAACTAAAGAGCTTTATGATCTTACATACCTCCAACACTCGTCACCAGTGAAGAACACAGTATAGCCCTGATCTCTGAAGTGAAGAGCAGCATCTACAGATTTTATTCTGGAAGGGAAGCCCAAGGTTGAGATGCTTCTAGGGAATCCTTCCTCAAGCTTTAACTGCCTCAGCATCCAGTACTGATTACCTGAAACAAAAACACCATAATAACACATGTACACATGTATTTTAAATCTCCTGCCAGACACTAAACCGATGGTTTTGTAGATGTTTGTTTGTTTTTTACCCCTTTTTGTGTCTTTACCTTTAAAAAACACAACAACATTTCCCCACGTATTCTCATAAACGGCGTCCAAGTTGGCCGGTACAGTGTCTGGCCAAAGACTGCTAATCAAGGAGACACGCGTTTCATCAAATTCAGGATGTTTGCGCCACATAAACCTGAAAAGCAGAAAGGCTATCTCAAATGAATATTCAGTTTTTCAGTTTAGTTTTCCTGTAATCCTCGGACCAAAGAGACACACAGAGAGAATTATGTCCACGACTGCACAGATTTACATACCTGTCTTTGAAAAACAAAACTTCCTGTTGTAGTTTTGTTACTGCATCAAAGGACAAATACGGATCACATTTGGTAGGTGTTTTTGGAGGAGGCCTTTTTGAGGTCAGTGAAGTGAAATCAGGATTGACTCCTGTACACAGCAGAGAGGAATAGAAAAGGACACTTGATTACCCCTGAAAATAAAATATTGTAAATATCTTTTTTTAAAGGAACAAAGAAAACAAAGAAAAAGTAAACAAGAATAAAAAGAAAATTTCTTGAAATGTTTGTTTTACTGTTTCTGTCATATGTTTTACACCATGACGTCATTTTGCCATCATGATTTCAATCCGTTGTTCTTTAACCAAATTGTATTTAATCTTATAAGAAAACAAAATAAAACAATTGTTGTAATTGTCTAATAATGTCTAAGACTAATAACAACAATAATAATAATGAGGATTAAAAAATACTTAAACTATTGAAAAGAAACAAAATAATCTAAAATATAACATGAACGGATATTAAATAACTGATGGTGGCCAGTTTATAATGGTTTTGAGCAAATCAATATCACTGCAAGTTTTTGTTACACATAACAAGATTAAGCTTATGTGTGATTTCACTAAGGAAGATCTGTAATCACTGATCTGGCTGCTTTACTGGGTGATGAGCTTCTTTTCTGTTGTTTACATGTCTACAGCTTTCCCACACTGACAATCTCAATATTCATGTTCTTAATCTAATCCAATCATCTTCTTGCCTGCCTCCTTTGAGCCAATCAACCTCTGCTTTTAGACCCTCTTTCTTACAACCCACCTCCTCCCCATCTCCATCACAGACACATTAGCCAGACCTCCATTCAAGCCGGCGGGGTCCTGTCCTAACATCTAGTCTAATCGCCAAATATATTCATTTCTCTATTTCAATAAATTATGTTCAATTCTTCTAAATGATCTCTTGTTATTGAGTTATTCCTGGATTGGATGTTTAATGCAAAACCAGCCATAGTTCTTGTACCTGTTCTTTTTTTTTGTGACCAATATTTTATTGATTTAAAACGGGATTGGGGGGGGGGGGGTACAGACATATACAGCACAACTGTAAACTGCAGTAGCAAAGCAAACATTGGTCAGAAGGCATAGGGACAGCAAAGAAAAAACACAAGAACACAAAGTTAAAACCAATTATTGCCTCTTCCAGGAGATAACTCTGGATGAGAAGATTTCCCAAGCTTCAACAGTCGTGGGTCGAGCTTTATTTAATTTTGCTGTGGTATGTTCAAAACCAATAACACGGATAAGACATCGTCTCCAGAATGATTCCATACAAATGTCAGGACTGAACCATTGCTTCGTAATAGTCTTCTTTGCGGATGTGAATCCAGCGAACAACATTTTGCATTGTGGCTGTTCTTTTGTCATTATTATTGTTTTATGTACAAACTTTCCATTTTTAAACTTCAAAGTTATTCTGAGGCTAGCGGGCTTTGCTTAATATCTTGTAATGAAACTGCGGCTAATGGTAAGCAACGTTTCTGAGCTCAAGCATCAAAAGTATCCAGCAGCAACTCACCATACAGTTTTTGGATGTTTTTGACATCATCAAAGGAAAGCTGGGGCTCATAGTTGGGGTCAAAGTTATATGCTGGGTACATGATAGCTCCAGGATCAGATGAGTGGGACAAGCCAAGCGCATGGCCAAATTCATGGATTGCCACAGCAAACAGGTTGATACCTGGAGCAGGAGCGCACGTCATGTTAGTACTCGTGTGATGCAGGAAGGCTGTAACACTGCTGCTGCTTTCTTACAAAAAGTTCATAAGAATGCAGCTACCACATTAATTCTGTCTAGCTTCATGTTCAGAGAAAAAGTTGTGACACATGTTTTTAAATCGTTGCTTTTTGGGGGTTTTCGCCCTGGTAATACCGGTAGAATTAAAACTCCAGTCTTCATCAGAATCAAAGTGGACATCTCCACCAATGTGAAGCCCAGGCCTAAAGGCGTGAGCCAGGACTCCTCCTCTGCCATCAAAAGGTGAACTATCATTATGATCTGCAACAACACAGGGTGCTATTATTTTATTATTTAGTAAATCCTTTATGCCTCGCTTTACCATCTGCTTCATTATTATGCATGAATGAGGAGAACAGTCTTTAAAGCTTACCTCCACTATAGAAAAAGATGTCAATGTCAGCCACGGTCGTGATCCGGTTGCGAAATTTCAGAGGTGTGACGTTGGACCAAAGCTTCCATGCTCTTCTAAAGACTTTCTGAGCCTTCAGTGCTGGGATGGGGAGTTTCTTGCTAACTGTTCTAATGATAAAAATTCACCATTAAATGGATTCACCTTTACTGATGTGACATATTGAATTTGAATGCTTTTTATGCTATTTTGAGAGACTGACACTCTTAAAATTCTGAACAGTCATTCATGGTATTCAAGCACTTAGCCCTACTTCAATCTGCTGTCTCCTGCCATAACATAGCTGAAACCTGGTAGATCATTTATTACCCTGCTCTATTTTTAACCAGTACTGAGTACAAACCAGTATTGAGATTTATAACCAAAACAGCATCAGACTCATGTTTGAGGCTAACGTTCTGATCAGCCTCAGCTGTATTTTGTTAACAGCTAAGCTAGTTAGCGCTGTGAACGCTAATCTTGTGAAGTGGCATTTACCATATTGACTACAGAAATCAGTTTTATTGTTTCTAACCTGTAGCTGATGCTCTTCTTCTTCCAGCGAACTGTTTCTCCAACTTGCTCCACATCTGACAGTCCACAGCGTGGCTTCTTCATCACTGCTAGAGTCTCTTCTGTGAGCTCTCCACTTGGAAGCAAACCAAAATACCGTTGCATCTCCTGCACCTTTGTCTTCTTATCACAGGATCCGGTTGTCGAATCATCGTCTTTACTTATGCCGGTGGTCCTTTTCTGTCTTTCTGCCTTGGGCTGGTAGCCATAGAAATGCCGCAGATATTCCTGAAGAAAAATAACTGGTATTGCTAAAGTAAATCAGTTGAAATAAACATCTTTACTTTGCTGTGAAAAAGTGTTTCCCCCTTTCATCATTACCTTTTTTGCATTTTTGACACACTTAAATAACAATTCACTTAAAGTTATAACACACCTGCCCATCACGCCTTAGCTGCTGCTAGCCAGTGTTAGCAAAACTTTCTATGAAGTGGATCTGACACTGCGGCGCTCTGAAACCTTGCAAATATACTCTCATATGATGTGAGAATGTGGCGTCATTTGGTGAAGCAGACCCTTCTCAGTTGATAAACCATACACTAGGTATGATCCTTCATATGTTGAAGTTCTGTTCTCCTCCACCTTTGGGGTATTACTGTATGTGGAGTATGTGGCTAGTCTCTAACCAGATATATCCAGTCGTTAAGTGATGACGTGATGAATCCTACTTCCGGGCCTAAAATAGTCTGCGTTTAATATGGCTTTTGTGTTGTTAACATGTTTAATGTTTTGTATTTTGTTCTATTTAATCTCAAAAAGCTCCTAAAACTAGTGATGGGATTTCCGGCTCTTTTAGAGATCCGGCTCTTTCGGCTCGGCTCACTAAAAAGAGCCGGCTCTTTCGGCTCCAAACCGGCTCTTCAGGTTGTTTTGTTGCTTTAATTATTTAATCATTAACAATAATATAAAATTATGCAGAAAAGGAATTACTAATGTTTAAAAAAGTGGTTTTATTTATATATGTTTATATATGGCCCCTAGAGACAAAGCACGTACAAACTCTAAAGCATATACAAACTCCAAAAAGCACGTACAAACTCCAAAACACATTTCTAGCGTTTACTGAACTTCCAAAACAGAGCTACCCAGATCACTTAAATTACACAATTGAAAGCATGTGTGTATTGTTTGTGTATTTATAGACAAGCACTCATATTTATTCAAATAATTAAAAAAAAAAAGTTCATTTACCTGTTACTACCACACACCAAATCCGGTTGTTGATACTTCCTAGCTTGTGTAGCCACTAGGTAACAAAAACTCAACACTGCTCCCAGCATCCTGGAGCACTTCTGTTGTCTTTTGTACGTGATTCTGAGTTTGTACGTGTTTTGGAGTTTGTACGTGCTTCTGAGTTTTTACGTGTTTTGGAGTTTTTACGCGTTTTGGAGTTTGTACGTGCTTTGTCTCTAAGGGCCACCATAAATATACTTTATTTATTCTCTCCACATAAAATGTAATAAATAAATCATATAATACAAAAAACAACTATTTACATTTTAAATTTTTAACTATTTAAATTTTCAGCTTTTTCCTTTTAAACAAATTTAACGTGAAACAACACAAAACACTGCAAACCACAACACTTAACACAATTAAATATAAATTAAAATATTAAAACAAAAAGAAGATGCACATTCTCTGTCATATGGGCCTGCATGATTTCTGAATCCTTTATCATCTGCAACTGAAAATAGTGGATGATTACTATACCTTTCTAATGTGACGTTGTTGTCCCTCGCTCTCTTTCTCTCTGGCTCTGTTCCTGTGCTACTGCGAGTGTAACTAACGCCCCTCCCCCCTCTGCCCAGCGCAAAGTACAGGCCGCGCGTGCGGAGTTTAGCGGAAAAAAGGGCGAGAGAGAGGGTGAGAGAAAGAAAAAAAAAAACCCTCACGGCTCCCAATAAGGAGCCGGCTCGTGTCGTTCACTTCAAAGAGTCGGCTCTAAGAGCCATTTCGTTCGCGAACGACCCATCACTACAGCCCATGCAGCAGTATATGAATGACTAAGCTCGTATTGTGGATGGATTATCTCAGTTGGATGGATTATCCTGGCTGAAGTTTGGTCCTTTTACAGCATCCTGCCATGCGATTACATTTGTTCCTGACCACCGAGAACACTCACGTTAACTTTTATCGAGTGGAAAAAAGTTAGCTTGTTTATATTATGCTAACATAGCTGTGTCGCTAGCGGTTACGTAGCACATCATTATATACCAGCTAGCCAAACTCCAGTAACCCTACAAACGTCACTGCTGTTTAGTTTTCTGTCTTCATTTATGTTGGAAGTGATAACAGAGCTATGTTTTAATTTGTTTCCAAAACCCCGCAGTAAGGACATGCTATATTGCATTTAGATAGAAGCTAGCGAGCTAACTTCCTGCTAACTTCTAACTCCGTTAAATGTCATAAATTCCATTTTCATGGATGCCTGGATGTTAAACTCAATTGTTATACCTGGTAGAGCAGAACGCTGATCATTTTATTAAAGATGAAAGAATTTAGACAGTTTTTCAACTCTCAGTAATGCCATAGTGATCGTTTGATATATGGACCTGCAGCGCAGTTTAGGCCCAGACACGGCTAGTGACGTCAGACTTAACGACCGGATAGGATGTGATTAGGAAGAATGACGATGTCAATCATTGCCACTGTATTCAAGATGGTGGGGCAACATGGTGGCTTCCACAAACTGGTGCCCACTCCTGGAGGAGTTAATTCAGAATGTATTGCTGGTAGTTACACACTAGTCAATGAATATTTATGAGTATAACAACCTGTATTGTATTTTTAACAACTGAGTTTATCATTAAAAAACTACATTTTGTATTCACTTATTTTTTGTCTAACATCAAAATTTCTTTTGATGATCTGAAACATGTAAATATGACAAATACACAAAAAATAAGGAATGATGGCTGGGGAAATGCTTTTTTTCCATAGCACTGTATAAAGTACAAATGCTCACACATTGCCATTGTTGCTGTGGAGGAACACAAATGCGCAACCAGGCCTGAAGTAACTTTACAGTAAGAATTCCAGAAATGTTCTCAGACCTTTAATGACAGCACAGTGCAGAAACACTTTAGCACTCATGTAACTGCAAGTGTCAACATCAGACACACTCAGACTTACCTGTGTACAAGTACCTGTGTTTCATACTCTGCCTCAGTAGAATCATTGTTATTAATATTATTAAAACTCAATAGAAGGACACCAGGAGCACACATCAAATTTATCTTTAAAATTGGTAAGTAAATGGTTCATAAAAGATTTGATAAAGATGTATTTTAAAGTTTGTTTGAAAAAAAAGCATAAAACTTTCAAATGTACTTCATAAAATAGTAAAAATGCTGTTATTGAAATCAGCTTCAGCATGAACATGACTGTGTCTGGCAAGTGTTCTAACAGTGTTATTTATTCACTGCTGCTGTCTCCTGACTGCTGTGTTATCTTGCAGTCAATGTTTTCTTCAGAAGTGGTTCACAGGCATTCACAGGGCACCCTCATAAAGAATCATTATCAGTGCACCACATTTCCCCTCAGGTGAGGCATCAAAGGTGAAGAAGACAAACCAAAAATGAATTAGTTATCCAATCAAGTCACTATATCAAAGAGATTCCTAACAACTTATTATTTAAAAGAGAGAGAGAAGAGTTGGTTGGTTTAAGTCATTAAAACAATTAACTGTGTGCAATAATCTAAAACTATAATCTAATTATATATTATGAAGCCGACTCTATGCAGTTTATAAAAAAAATACTTAAATTCAAGTCCAGGCAGGACCATTTATCAATATTAACTCTTATTTTACAGTGTCTGTAATTCCAACCTAAAATGACAGTTTCTTAACGAAAAATATATAAAAAAAATATATAGTAGTGCACAGATGTACAGTATAGTATTACTTGAAAAAAGTGTTGATAGTGTAATCTGCACAAATTGTCAGTCAGGTATAACTGCATGTCCTGCCCATACAAACTGAAATTAGGTTATTGACTTTCTTCACAAAATGTCAGTTTGATAATGTTTTACTCCGTGAAATACACAGTGACCCACATACAGCAAATTCCTACAAGCAGGAACTTTTGGATCAGAGACATCATCAAAAGTGAAAGTCAATATTGCACTTGAAGTAGACAATAAAGTGGGATTCCAGATTAAACCCCTCTATGAATAAAACAACAATATCGCAGTGCAAAGACCTACAAATATAGCAGTATGCCTTCTTTTCTTTCTTTTCTTTTTTCTTTTTTGTTACAGGGATCGTATCCTTCCAAAAATGCACAATACCTCTGCAAACTCTTGGTCAGCTGCAGATGGTCCAGGAGGAGGTTTCTTTGGCAGATCTGCTATCCGGAGAGGCAAAGCCATCATTAGAGTTTGGCTGGACATCACAAGAGTCAGAAAATAAAACCAGAGCATCTTGTTTAACTGTCAAGTATCCCAGCAAGTCAGTATGTGTTTGACATGCACAGCTGCTGATATACAGTGCTGTATGCAAAGCTGTGGCCTGGGTCACATGTTAATTATGTGCTCTTGTCCCAACAAGAACAGGAAGGTGTTTCAGTACACAGTATTGTATGGTATTCCAGAAAGTTTCTTCAAAGAAACACCAGAGCCCTTATTTATAAAGCTTCTCAGGAAAGTGTAGGAAAACAGTCCTAACTGGCCCAAAATTCTTATGTATTCATTCTGCTTTTTTATCAACATTCCTGCCATAGTAGCTACTCCTATCACATCCTGCAAAATTAAAATCACAACGGATGCTACAAAGATTAAATTCAAAATTCTTTAGAATGACTCCATTAAGCATAATCTTGCTATGGTATCTGAATAACACTGTCCATGCTACGAAGAAGAACTCCTTTAGGTTCCGGAGTTGGATAAAGTTCCAGTTAAAGCTGTTCAAATTTGAGACGCTACTACTCTCATATCTGTGTAATTTGTGTATATACTGTATATTCTGTGTATTTATTATCTCACTCTTATTGCCTGTTTATGCACTGTCCTTATCTTCAACGTCATGCTGCTCTGTTGTATGTTAGCTGCCCCTTGGGGATAAATAAAGTCTTTCTGATTCTGATATCACCACACTGAATAGGTTTTACTTGACTTGCCAGAGAACCAAAGCATCATGATTGGACAATTATTATCCAGTTTTTCTTGTCCATCAAACCTTACACATATTATAATATCATTTGTGTGTTTTCTATTTGTTTAATTTATCCATTATCCATGAATTTGCATATTTGAAGCGCTATGGAACATCCATCTAATCATCGCGGTTAACCGAGAGTCAACAACTATGGCAGCTAGCCCAGAGGCATGCATTAATTATAGTGCTTACCTTTACTGAAATGTCTGCCAGTTGAAAAACAGCTATGCTGTTATCCTGCATTGCTTTTATTTTTGTGCGCATGTCTCCTTTAAATAAAGAAAATGATAATGACGTCACAAATAAGACAATAAATCAGCTGAAGTGGGAAAAAAAAAGGATGTGAATGTAAGGACATGTATAGATTATGTGTCATATTACAATTTTTGGCTAATGTTGTTGGAACGTCAAACTGACATTTTAAAAGGATTAACAATTCCGAAATAAAGTCAAATTTAAATGCACATGTCACTGTCAACGGGCGCCGACTATGCGAGAGCGTGAAACAGAGGATCCAGGTGTGGACACAGAAGGAGGCGGAGCAGACTTAGACCAAAACTGTTTTATTTAGGCCAGTAAACATGAAAAAAGGTGAACACAGGAGCGACAGCTAACCTGTAACCAGTACTGGGAAACATAAATAAGATAACTGTGACTAAACATCATAAGTGTGATAACAATGACTCGACGTGGTAACACAGACGTTCTGACAAAGACAGAATAGAACACAGACTCAATACACACAAGGGGCGTTCAGGGGAAGTGGAAACACAAGAGGAAACAGCTGACACAAATGAACATAATGACACCACAGGGGAAGTGTAAAAGTAAGCACATTCAAGAAGGGAACACTAGACTTTCAAAATAAAACAAGAAACACAGAGACGTAGGAATGGGAGCACAAATTGGACAACATTAAACACACAGGCGCGAAATACATGACAGACCACCCAGAGAAGATCAGAACAGACTTACAGAAGAGGACATAGATGGACCTAAACTAGAATAGACTCATCTAAAACCTAACTAATAATGCAACACCAGAACTACACATATATTTATAAGAAAACACAATTTACAAAAAGCTGGGTCAGACCCAGCCCCTGACAGCACAAATGTTTGAACAGTGACTCAGTGTTTGGTTGATTTTGATTGCTGTTATCCACATTCTGCTTTTGCTCTTGACGAAGGCGGTCACACTTTTCTCCTCCTCCTCTCCCTTAGCTTCCCTGCTTAGCCTCTTATGTCCTTGTCTAGTCTCGTGTTTTTGTATTACTTCTCCCTGGAACATTCTCTCACAGTCTGTTCTCTAAAACCTAAAAGAGGAATTATGGATTTGATCAACTGGTCCCTAAATGCAATTGACACCCCTTTCTCAACGAGAAGTCTGAGCTTGGGTGAGCCTGAGTGCTGAAGATATCTACCTATTCGGAACCATGGTAACAGGGTTCTGGCTAATTGGAGCTGGCTTGGCCCTGACTTATCAAATAATTAAGAAAGCGGAACCAGCTGTTCAAACCCCCACAAGGCTGCCCGCTGGGATTGAAATGATGGGAAGAGGCGTGAGTTTCTCAAAATGGGCTCATTGAGTGCAGCACGGATAAGATCTTGGAGAGGCTACGGCTGCTGTGAATACTCAGAATAACATCTCTGAGTGCAGACTGGATCACATCTTGGAGAAGCTCACTGTGGTCGTGAGTTCTCAGAATCGGCTCTTTGAGCACAAGAATGACAACATCACTGAGCGCAAGTTTGATAACATCACGGAGAAGCTCGCGGCTCTCCAACGGGAGATTGAGAGACCAGTGTTGGACTGTTAGAACTGCTTTGAAATTCATATGAGCTGTTCGCACTAAAGTAAAAAGCACCATCACTTCATGCGGCTACCCTTTCGGCGCCAGCTGCGGTCGCAAGGCTGGAGCTGAACAACAACACCCTGATAACGACTGTGTTTAGACTGTTCTTCCCATTCCATGCAAGGCCACCTGGGTTGGCTGGAAGACTGTTTACTTAGCCTAGCAGGGCGAAGGACACTGTCTCAGCTGAACTCTGGACACGCACACACATACACTTACACTGATATGCACACACTCGTCCCCCCTCCCTTTCCAAACGCCTTCGATGCTTGTTCCCTCCTGGGAACACGGCGGGTCTGAGCCCGCGCTGGAATGGTAGCGCTGGGCAGGACGGCTGCTGTGTTTGCTTCGGATTACTCCTCACCCCCCACCCGACCCTGTGGCTTGTCACGTGCTCCATAATGTTGTGCTGTGGACATTTATGTGCTTTTTTGTGCAGAGGAGTTTTTTTGTTTCCTGTTCTCATGTTGTCCTCCCAGGAGCCCAGCATGAGTAGAGGTCTCTTTTTTTCCTCTTGTACTTTCCCATTGTAGTGTATATTTCAGTGTTTTTTCTGTAACGCTACCGATCTCCGACCTGTATCCCCATGTGATGTCTGTGTTGTGTGTGTAAGGTCGGGGGGGGGGGGGGGGGGGGGGGGGGTTCCTATTTCACTGCAGGGCAACCTGCACGTGGCGAATAAAGCCTTGATTGATTGATTGATTGATGCTATTGTGTTACCACAAGATAGTGCTGGCTATGTGGATACGTTTAGAGTAATTGCTTTCTTGAGAAATTAGTGTAGTGTAGTCTGAAATGGGCGCCAAGTGTAACTTGACCTGGAGAGCTTTGCACAAGAATTCCAATGTGCATGGACTGTTGGTCCTATGCGCCAATGGCACATAAAAATCTTGAATCTTGAACTGGCAGAGATTCACAGGAGAGAAGTGATGAAAAATGTTTTGCTTCAGGTAAGCATTCAAAGGGGAAGACAGAGCAGAAATAAATTAGTCGTCTAATTCAGTTATTATACTAACTTGTTCATTTCTCAAATTTTTACTTAATTGAGTTGGGTAGTTTTCGTCAACAAAAATACGTAACTGTTCCCCTGTAATATTAGAAAATTTCCTGGCAGCTCCATTTGCTCACATTAAAGTGTTACTTCACAGTGTCTGTGACTGCAATCCAATAGTTCCTTATTGTAACTTTATGTTACAATGCTTTTAGCGATTTGCTTTTCATTTGACTTTATTTCAGTGTTCAAAGTGGAGTCTCCAGTAAGAGTTTATTATAACTGCATGTCTTCTCCCTAATTTCAGGTTTCTTGCTTTCTTGAACAATAACAGTGTGCGAGTTTGGCATGAGTCAGTCACTGCTTGCATCACACACGACTCATTTTAAAAACTGCCACTGTTGACACCAGCACGTTTCTTGCTAAATATTGTTCTTGGCCCCATAAACACTGGAAACCACGCAACACAGTATAAACACAAAGCAACAATCATCAAAGTACTTCAAAGAGTCCATACGATACTAACAACAAAATCAACAATTGTAGGGCTATGATTATTACTTTGGATCATTTAAATACATTTTGCAAGTAATTAATGTGCAGTGATGTAGTGCTGTTATTACAATGAAAGACTGCAGCAGCACTTACAATACATTACTGACAATGTTGTTATTTTACAGTGTAAAGTGTCACAGTATGATTGTTGTCACTGTAGTGTTCTTGCTTTGTTTTTTTAAACTGTAACAACATATCAGCTTTGTCAAAACTGCTTCACTATGTGCATCCCATAATTATACTACTGCCGCTGTATTCATTTTAACAGCTACACTGAATGTGAACGCAGGCCGGATGTGATTCATCACTACAGTAATCTTTGCTATGTTTGCACAATACCAGTTAAACCCTAACACAGGGATACTGGAAACCACAACACACATCCATGGGAGTCAGAACGTAAAAACTAAAAAAAATAACAATAATAGTACCATCAGTGTTTCTTCTTTTCTTATTATTTTTTATTTAAGCCCTCCTGGAAAAGTTTAAATATTATTCATGAACAGACATAGAACAACTGCACATGTATTCAGTAATAAAAAAGTGTGTCAGGTTCCTGGATGACGTCAAAGCCGGCAGACTTGATGGAGGTGCTCTCAGCTCTTTTTAGCTGTTGGGCATTTAGAGCAACTCAGGCATTCCCAACATGAGTCATCTTGGCTTGACAATGCCTCACCCAGAAGTAATCTGTGGGCTGGCCACCTGAACCGGCACCACAGCCACCATGCCAGCCAGCTTTTGAGGAGCAATTACTGAGTCAGAGGAAATGGGAAACTTGGGAAAAGTTGTAAATCACGCTCATTAGTGCTCGATTACACATCATGATGGCTCAGACATCTTCTTGCTGTCCCCACAGGCTTAAACCTCTTCTTGTTGCTCTTTGTAAATATCTGATGATTGATCCTGATTTAAAGTTAGCCCTTTGTCTAACTGATAGTATATAACATGTGTTACGAATGCATGGTGCACATTATGTTGCGCATGACTTTGATAAAGATGAACATATGGAAATAATTTATAGTTCTTTCTTTCTAACAGTATAACAGAGACTATTTAGAACTATCTGTATTTATTTAACGTTACAGATAGTTTAATATCAAAAGAGTCTTTGAAACTTGAAAGAAACAGAGAAATTATACATCCCAGCCAACAGGATACGAGTGGGAATTTTTACAGACTGCTCACTTCAGTTGAGTGGTGTTTTCGCTTCTCTGTCACCACACTAGTGGTGCCAGATGTATCTATAAAACTTAGTGGAATTCCCCTATGGGTCTTTTTACAGCTTATGATGAGGATAATATGACAGTTTCTTCAGTAACATCCCACAACCCTACTGAAAATGAGCTGACTCTAGAAGCTGTTGGCTCAATGGCTCAATATGTAGCCATACTGAGCCGACCGGGTAGGCACAGGGACCCTGACACTTATTCAGTGAAGCTGAAGTTGTAATTATGAAGCTGAGGTTATAATTATGTTGTAATATAGAATATAACAGTCCATTCAGAAGTGTCAAGCAAAGCTGACCATCAAGTACAATGCAGTCAAATAAATGTGGGCACACTGACCTACTTGCGTGCTGTTAAATATCAGGATTTAACTCGCCTTCCTTGCAAAATTAATTTAAAGAAAATGGAATTAGATGTACCCAATTTAACAGTAAGAGGTCTTAGACAGTTAAAATATTGGGCAAAAGACAACATCAAAGAAGACACTGTTCTGGCTCGGTGTTTGGACAAGGACATTTTTGGAGTTTCCTCATTAGAGTGTTTATAAATCAAAGAAAAAGTGAGACTTTGTGCCAGGCCTTAACTACATCCTCACTCAGTTTGTGCTTATGTCTGGATGGGTTGTAAAAGTGTCCCGATATCAAAGATTAAGGGTAATGTGCAGAGCTTTATTAACTACAGATATAAAGTTAATGAGCTATGTGAAAGACTTGTTGAATCTAGGTTAAGGAGAGAGGTGACAATCAGCAAGCAGCAGCATGGCCTAATGCCAAGAAAGAGCACTACAGATGTGATGTTTGCCTTATGAGCATTGATGGACTATAGAGAAAGTCAGGAGTAGTTGCACTATGTCTTTTTGGATCTACACAAAGCATATGATAGGGTGCCAAAAGAGGGACTGTGGTAGTGCGTGAGCAAGACAGGAGTGCCAAAGAAGTATGTGAGACTGGTGCCGGACATGTTTGAGGACAGTGCTGAGGTGTGCGATCAGAGTGACAGGTGGGTTTTCAGGTTGGGCTGATAACATCAGAGATCTGTCCTGAGTCCCTTCTTGTTTGCAGTGTTGATGGACAGGCTGACGGATGAAATCAGGCAGGAGTCTCCACTGACTATGAGTTTCACAGATGACATAACAAACCCTGGTGAAGCTAGGGAATGGTTTTAGAGAGCCTGGGGAGGTGGAAGTATGTATTGGAGAGAAGAGGAATGAAATTCAGCATAAGTGAGATAAGATTTTCACTGGGAGTGAGCAGACAAGGCTGAGATGACTTGGACATGTGCAAAGGAGGGATAGTGGATGGTGATTATGGAGCTGAAAAATAGACCTCACAGGAGGTTCATGGATGTAGTGAAGGAGGATATGCAGAAGATGCTAGGGATTGGTTGAAATAAAGGCAGATGACCGACTGAGGCAACCTGTAAACACAAAAACAAGAAGGTTGCTTTTGAGGTATGTTTCTAGGTTATTGTCCATCTGTACTGTAAAGTGTTTTCTGAACCTGAATTTGAGCAAAACATAAACTTCCAAACTGACTGTGCTACTTCCTATGGCAGACACAGCATAAAGCATGTCCTTTCATGGTTTAAATCATACTTATCTGAGAGCTCTTTCTCCGTCACAATGAGGAAATACTCTTCCTCTTCAGCCCTTTTCCGTTGTGGTGTCCCCCAGGGCTCCGTGCTAAGTCCTACATTATGTTCTTTGTACATGCTGCCCTTGAGACTCATTTTCAGAAAGCATAATATCTCGTTTCACTGCTACATCCAAATCTACTCCCCCCAGAATCAGGATGTCCAGTCCTCATTAGTGCCTTTGTTCAACTATCTGCGGGAAGTTAATCTCTAATTTTAAATGAAAATAAAACGGAAATTATTGTTTTTGACAGTCCCCTGGACCAGCTAACTAATACACCGGGGTCCTATGCCAGCCATCTCTCTTATACTGTTAGAAATCTTGGAGTGGTCCTGGACAGCTCACTCACGTTAGACAAACAAGTTGCCTCAGTTGTGAAAATGAGTTTTTACCAGCTACGTCAAATCTCCAAAGCAAAGCCCTGTATTCCACATAAAGACCTTGAAAAGCTCATCCATGCATTCATTACTTTGAGACTAGACCAGGGGTAGGCAACTCCAGGCCTCGAGTGCCGGTGTCCTGGAGGTTTTAGATGTGTCCATGATCCATCACAGCTGATTTAAAGGGCTAAATGACTCCTCTGCATTTCTTGAAGTTCTCCAGAGGCCTGGTAATGAACTAATCATTTGATTCAGGTGTGTTAACCCAGGGTGCGATCTAAAACCTGCAGGACACCGGCACTCGAGGCCTGGAGTTGCCTACCCCTGGACTAGACTATTGCAATTCTCTGTACAAAGGCCTCCAATTCTCTCTCCTCCAGCGTTTGCAATTAGTTCAAAATGCCGCAGCACGCCTCTTAACTGGCACCAGAAGGCATGATCACATCACCCCAGTTCTAGCCAATCTACACTGGCTCCCTGTTAAATACCATATTAAAATCCTTTTGTATACTTTTAAAATTTTAAATAACCTGGCACCCAGTTACCTAACAGGCCTTCTCGGCGTGTAGAGCCCCAAGAGAGCGCTCAGATCCTCTAACCAACTGCTCTTAGTGCAACAAAGGGCCCCGACGAAAGACTAGAGGGGACCGAGCTTTTGCAATTGCTACACCCAAACTCTGGAATAATCTTCCTATCGATGTCCGCATGTCAGATTCCATTCAATTGGAATCTAGCTTTTGAAGCAAATTAGTTTGGACTTCCACCTGGTGGCAGATGTGCTGTGTAACTGTAACTGTAACTGTTTTTAAATGTTGCCTTTGTTGTAATCTGCTTTGCTACCTTGTGTGAAGCACTTTGATGGACACTGTCCTTTTTAAATGTGCTATAGCAATCAAAGATTGATTGATTGATTGATACTGAAAGTCAAATTCCTCCATGTAAAATACGCTGAGAAGAAAGACAAGTATCTGTTTTGTTTTTGTTGTTGCTGTTTGTTTTTTATGGACACATTTGGGCTGTGTGTTACTGATCAAACACTTAGCGCGTACAGAGCAGTAAAGAAACGGTGAAACCAGCTTTACGCTAAGTTCAGATACTTTATTCAGAGATGCAGTTTTACATTTATATTACTATAACTATGCCAAATTTTTATGACGTGGCTGAACTGCTTTTGTTGGCGCATGCTCTGTCACATACAAACAGACACACACCTTTATTAGATTTCTGGAACCTGTTGGCACTTCACTAAAACCGGCTCAAGTGACTAACAAAGGTCTCGTTGACTAATGGAGCAAATCAGTGACCTCAATCAGCGCAGAAAAGTGGTGACACATTTTGAGATTTGTCACCTTCTTTAACCCAGACCAAGCCTTCTTTTACTATTATGCCTTACACAGAGGTACAGTAACAAACATTCTTCCTCAATGTACTGAAAGGTTTCTCAGCTTCTGCATAGTTTGGGCTGCCAACATTTGGTCATGCTGTGTCAGCTATTACATGTCTTTTATTTTACGAGGTTCCATTTTTTATATGCCACGTTTTACGTATCAAAAAACGATTTGAAAAAAATAATCAGGTCCTTTCCAAGTATTAACATTAGCTCAGTGCAACTCCAGATGTACAACAACACATGACCTTAGAGATGCAACGATACCAATTTTTTCAAACCGATACGATACTGATACTTGGATCTGAGTACTTACCGATACAGAGTACAAAAACCGATACTTCTACCACACACAAATGCAATGAATTGGAAGACAGGTTTTATTTTATTTGCTGCCGATAAAAAATAAAATCTTAATAAAAATGACCACAAAAAATTTTGAAGTGAAAAATAAGCACTTCTGTTAAATTATTGCAGAGTCTCCACATTGTAATTTAACAAAATATCACTGAACTATTGGCACTGTCTCGAGCTTTCAGAATAATAAATAAACACTTCTTTACCTCTTCAGAAAGTTTTGGCACCATTATCTCCCTGATGTATAGACGGTTGGGAATTTCATATCGCAGCTCAAGTATGCTGAGAAGACGGTGCAATCCTATGTTTTCCACGGCCGGCATTGGCTGGTCATCCAGAGCGATAAAATGAGTCAGAGCCTCTGTTATTTTAACTGCCCGTGGATTTTCTCTCGACATTTTTCATCACTTTTCCAAAACCTGAGTTAAAGTTGGCTGTTCCACACTGCTGACATTTTGTTTAGCCTAGCTACAGCAGCCTCCAGTTTCTCTTTTTTTTATCTGGAGCCGCCAGTCTCACTCGCCTAACCCTGTGCCTGTTTAGCGCGGGATGTCCCCCTAGTGGCCAATCTAAAAAACTACAACAGAAATGACAAGCCACCCTCTGATTAATGAAATAAGTTAGTATCGGTTCATGGTATCGGTTAACTTTTACGAGTATGAGTACACACACATTTTACAGTATCGGCCCCGATACCCAATACCAGTATCGGTGCATCCCTACATGACCTATTACACTATGCAGTTATTATTTAACAAAAAATAAGCCAAAATGCAGAAGCAGCGTGTAAAAAACTAACTTCACCTTTATTGTTTCCATGGGGTAACTGGCAGCCAGGTGGTTCTCATCACAAGCACTACAAAAGCAGACGTTCTGGCAGTTTGCTGGTCTGAAGTGGAAAGACACCAGTGATGATCTTAGAGAACAAACCCCTCAGTGCTCATTAATCTGGAAAGGATCATTTCCAAACATTTTTTTGGAAATTGTTTTCATTTTAAGTCTTTGATATTACAGAAAAAAAATTATCCCAAAGTCAGACAAAGTGCAAGTGAATGTCAAAAAATCCATGAGCGACGTGTTAAAGTTTAGAACATTACACTAAGACTGATCAAAAATAACTTGTTTGAAAAGGCAAAAAGCCTCTTTTCTCCCAAAAAAGAACAGCATGGCACAGCCTAGGTTTGCAAAGTTACATCGGATGTCTGACCACATAGCACAGAAAAACATGGGGTGGGCATGATTTGGGCAGCTTGCAGTCTTTTAGTCCACCATGATCTCTGCTATATAACAAAGTATTCTAGAATCAAAAAGCGAAGTTTAGCCAAAACACAAAAAAACCTAAATGTAGCAATGACAAAGTCCAAAACTCAGCCTCACTGAAACATGTTAATGCTGCAAAAGGTGGTTGTGCAAGCTACTGAATAATGGGGTGTACTTCCATATTGTGTTTTGTCCTAATGACAGTGTTTAATATGCTGTGCATTCTTCACCCGAGGATGTATTTACCACATTTTCCAGTGTATATGCGTCACAGTAAATTACTGCTTTACTCTAGGGTTGAATGACTCCAACCGACTCACTACCAACATGGCAATAACACACAATACTCACGATCCACATGGTATATGGTGATGGAAGTTTGACATTTCTTTTATTTGACAATACATGACACCATAAAAGA
The DNA here is from genome assembly GCF_963576455.1 of Neolamprologus multifasciatus. Classification (NCBI taxonomy): domain Eukaryota; kingdom Metazoa; phylum Chordata; class Actinopteri; order Cichliformes; family Cichlidae; genus Neolamprologus; species Neolamprologus multifasciatus. The sequence goes on along the minus strand of NC_140448.1, from coordinate 3,869,229 downwards.
CTGGCACGTGATCAAAGTACAACAAAAACCATGGCAGAATTTGCTCTTCTTCACTGCAAATAATCAGGGGAAGGGCACACTGCAGAACACAAACTGAATGGTTTATCACAAACATCAAGGCAACTCGGATTACACTGCTAGGAAAACGATAAGGCACCTTCTTTGACACCTGATCACCCATACTGATGAGCAACGTTTTCAAGCGATATCATACAGTGATGTTTCCAAACACGCATGTGGACAACGGTAATACTTTTCTTTTGTACATTGTGCTTGTGAATGTTTTTCCAAGACTGGGTCTGTGTACTTATTAGACCCAAGCTGTGACACAGCGTTTAATTATGACAACAACAACAACAAAAAAATGAATATACTACATGTTGTCTCAAGATCCAGTGCACAGCAGTTGAGGCCACAGAAAATGCCAAAGAATCTCTTACTACTGTAGCGTTGTGCATGTTCCAGTTTTACATAAATCTTCATGGTTTCACAGTAACCAAACAAAAACATTGGAAAGAAAAAAGCCCTTCATTTCACCACACAAATGTAAGCCTAACAGCCAGATCTAGAGCAGATAGGTAGTTCTTCATACACTTAATGACAAGCTTGGCAATGTCTGAATTATGCTGGAAACTTACAGCCACCTAGTGGTTGCATGAGAAACTGTATGACAAGGCGTCTGTAGGTGTGTATTTGCACAATTTGCCTCGTCATTATAAAGTCATGTTGTTGTTTTTTAAATAAAATGTGTTGTTTGGCTATAAGTTAAAAGACGGGACTTTGGACATTTAGCCATATTACTGTTCTTTAACATAATGATCAACGAACATTGGGGGGATTATCCGGTCTTTAAGTGATGGCGTGATGAATCCTGCTTCCGGGCCCAAACTACTCTGTGTTTAATAAGGCTTTTGTGTTTTTTACATGTTTTAATGTTTTGTATCTTGTTCTATTTAATCTCAACAAGCTCCTAAAAATAATCAGTGATCATTGTCAGCCTCTCTCAGGTTTTATTACCGCTAATCATTTTAAAGCTCAGTTTTTAAAACCTTACGTTGTAACTACAGCCCAGCCCATGCAGCAGTATATGAATGACTAACCTTGTATTGTCTCAGTTGTTCTCCTGACTGAAGTTCAGTCCGCTTAGAGCATCCTGCCAAAAGATTGCATTTGTCCCTAACCTTCGGGAACCCTCACGTTAACTTTTATTGAGTGGAAAAAAGTTAATTTATCCTCCAGCTTTACTGTTTATGCTATGCTAACATAGCTGTTTTGCTAGTGATCAAGTAGCACATCATTATATACCAGCTAGCCCAACTTCAGTAACCCTACAAACGTCACTGCTGTTTAGTTTTGTCTTTATTTATGTTTGAAGTGATAGCAGAGCTGTACGTCTTAATTTGTTTCTGAAATCCCTCACTCAGAACATGCTATATTATATTTAGATGGAAGCTAGCGAGCTAACTTCCTGCTAACTTCTAACTGTTAAATTTCATAAATTCTATTTTCATGGATGCCTGGATGTTAAACTTATTTGTTACACTTGGTAAAGCAGCAATCATTTTATTAAAGATGAAAGAATTTAGACAGTTTTAACTCTCAGTGATGCCGCAGTGTTCGTTTGACTTTGGGACCTGCAGTGGAGTTTGGGCCCAGGCACGGCTAATGACTCAGACTCGGACTTAAAGACCGGATAGCTAATGCAGAAGGAGATATTTAGCAAGCCAGAAGTGGACAAGTCCAGTTCTTCATTCACCGCAGCTCATAAAGATGTAACAACTCAGACATGTTCCAGTCATTCACTTGGTCCTTTGATTCACTTTCAACAACTAAAGTTCTACTGACAGACATTTAACTAGTTTCACTATCAACGTTTCAAGTATGACTGTCCTGTACTGTATAACAACCCTGAGGTAGTCTCATTATGGTTCCACTACACCTACCCCCGTGGTGGCTGTAGTTCTTCATAAAGCACAAATTAGTTCAGAGTATCGCTTTAGCAGGAAGAGGAAGCTTTCTGTCTGTTCAGAGAAACTGGAGATGTAGAAAGTGATTTGTCTTGTGCCATGCACAAATCTTAACTTTGTCAATAATTTTTTTGTTTTGTACGAGCACTGAACTATTAAAATACCTCACACATCACAGGTGTGTTTTGATTCCCAGTGTAACTTAAATGTTAGAATACTAAAAAACAAACAAGCAAATGAGTGAGCAACTATGACGAGTCGAGACATCTGAGCTACACCGCATCAGATTTCTAGCTGGCATTTACTCCATTTGTAGTAAGCATATCCCGAAACTACATTAGGGACAGGATGTGCTGTAAGTAGTGTTCTCTCAGCTACCGATAAGCAAAGTACTCTGATCTATACTTGCTACTAACAGGGATGCATTTGAAGGGATTGCATTTAAACATTCACAGGACTGAACATACAAAGGCAATGTCATGTGACTTTTGCATTAATGACACTCATTTCCCCATTCCCAAACCCTACCCAAGCTAAAGTCCAAAACCCTTTCAGCATTAGTCACTTCAACAGATCACTTCATTGCATCCAAAATTAATAACCAAATAAAATACTACACTCCAATAAAATTACAGAAAAACTAGTCTAATAAATTATTGTGATTAAAAAATAATAATTTCTTAGAACTGATCTCAGTGCTATACTGTACTTAATCCCCACAGTGCAGAGCTGAAGGGTCCCTGGGGTGGTGTCTTGGGGCCCACCCTTCCCCTGGCTGGGTCCCCCCAGCAGCTGCAGGGTGACATTGGCAGGTCCCGGTGCCGAGGATGTCTGCCTTTGGCAGTCACAATCCTTCGGTTGGTCCCCTTTCCTTCATTCAGCTTGTCCTCTGTGGTTCAATGTGCAATGTGGGCCACACTCCACATAGAAACTGTGCAATGTTAAGATACAGCCACAGGTCACCAGTGAGATAATAAATGTTCAAACAAACACGTGACACTACAAAGAGTTGGGTGTACCTTTACTTTTGGCCTGTACTTGAGGTAGGTTGATCTGATCTGCAAGCTAAAAGAACAAGAACAATTGATTTGAATGCATGTGGACAATAAACCTCACTGCAGCTGTAATCTCCTGTGACTGAAGCTTACCTGAAAAGTATGTGTAGATAAGACCCCAGACCTGTAAATATGTGCCACCACGCATGGAACTGTGTTACCACTCCAACACCAGGGGGCAGTGTTTGTCTACTGGCTCTGGGATTCAAAAGTAAGTGTTTACCCAACAACTCGAGACATTAAGTGAAACGTTTTTATCAACTACAACAAAAAATGATAATAAATTGACCCAAAGATCGTGATTTAACACCTGCATGGACATTTAAACCTAAACATGCATTTTTTTTTTTTTTAGAGAAACAGTGTCAGTTGGTTTGATTGCAGTAACATTGGAGTTACAGTTTATGACTTTGAAGTGAAGACTTTTACCATTGCTACTGTTAAGTGGAGAATAATTAACTTGGTTCTCAGAATTTCACAATTAACCTTAACTTCCACTACTCACCTTAAAGAGTCACAGAAGATATTGTCGATGTTCCAAAGAAGGAAACCCAACAAAAAGATAGCTAAAGAGGTGTAGAACAGTGGCTTGTGCCATGGGTACACCCTGAAAGAAAATCAAACAACAACAACAAAAAACACCCTTCAGCATGTTGTTGCCTTACTGAATATTAATGAATAACACGTCTTTTGATATGTTAATGTTTCTTATTTAATGGACCTTGTGGCAAACTTACCATGTAACAATGAAGATAGAACGCAATACTAGGCAAGCTACTAGAGCACCATACATGACCTGGAAACAAGGGCAGGTGTTTGGGTTTGAAACAGAGTTGGATCATGCATGATATAGATACAGATACAATCTTTCAGTAATTATACATTTCCACTGAGTCAGCAGAGTTCAACTGACAGGAAATTCCTCCGATGGAAACAGCCCGAGCTTGTGCACAACAAATAATAACACAGCTTATTAGCATATGATGTTGGTCATGTAAAATCTCCTTTCATCTAACATTTCTGTTTTCTGGTGTTTCATGCACATTGTAGCCAACTGCTAACCTTTTGTGATATAAATCATTTGAGCTTTCTAATCAGAATTGTCAGCAGTTTTATTTCTGCTCAGGAAGCGGCATACAGTGGGGCAAAAAAGTATTTAGTCAGCCACCGATTGTGCAAGTTCCCCCACTTAAAATGATGACAGAGGTCAGTAATTTGCACCAGAGGTACACTTCAACTGTGAGAGACAGAATGTGAAAAAAAAATCCATGAATTCACATGGTAGGATTTGTAAAGAATTTATTCGTAAATCAGGGTGGAAAATAAGTATTTGGTCAATAACAAAAATACAACTCAATACTTTGTAACATAACCTTTGTTGGCAATAACAGAGGTCAAACGTTTACTATAGGTCTTTACCAGGTTTGCACACACAGTAGCTGGTATTTTGGCCCATTCCTCCATGCAGATCTTCTCAAGAGCAGTGATGTTTTGGGGCTGTCGCCGAGCAACATGGACTTTCAACTCCCGCCACAGATTTTCTATGGGGTTGAGGTCTGGAGACTGGCTAGGCCACTCCAGGACTTTCAAATGCTTCTTACGAAGCCACTCCTTTGTTGCCCGGGCGGTGTGTTTTGGATCATTGTCATGTTGGAAGACCCAGCCTCGTTTCATCTTCAAAGTTCTCACTGATGGAAGGAGGTTTTGGCTCAAAATCTCACGATACTTGGCCCCATTCATTCTGTCCTTAACACGGATCAGTCGTCCTGTCCCCTTGGCAGAAAAACAGCCCCATAGCATGATGTTTCCACCCCCATGCTTCACAGTAGGTATGGTGTTCTTGGGATGCAACTCAGTATTCTTCTTCCTCCAAACACGACGAGTTGAGTTTATACCAAAAAGTTCTACTTTGGTTTCATCTGACCACATGACATTCTCCCAATCCTCTGCTGTATCATCCATGTGCTCTCTGGCAAACTTCAGACGGGCCTGGACATGCACTGGCTTCAGCAGCGGAACACGTCTGGCACTGCGGGATTTGATTCCCTGCCGTTGTAGTGTGTTACTGATGGTGACCTTTGTTACTTTGGTCCCAGCTCTCTGCAGGTCATTCACCAGGTCCCCCCGTGTGGTTCTGGGATCTTTGCTCACCGTTCTCATGATCATTTTGACCCCACGGGATGAGATCTTGCGTGGAGCCCCAGATCGAGGGAGATTATCAGTGGTCTTGTATGTCTTCCATTTTCTGATGATTGCTCCCACAGTTGATTTTTTCACACCAAGCTGCTTGCCTATTGTAGATTCACTCTTCCCAGTCTGGTGCAGGTCTACAATTCTTTTCCTGGTGTCCTTCGAAAGCTCTTTGGTCTTGGCCATGGCGGAGTTTGGAGTCTGACTGGTTGAGGCTGTGGACAGGTGTCTTTTATACAGATGATGAGGTCAAACAGGTGCCATTCATACAGGTAACGAGTGGGGGACAGAAAAGCTTCTTACAGAAGACGTTACAGGTCTGTGAGAGCCAGGGATTTTCCTTGTTTGAGGTGACCAAATACTTATTTTCCACCCTGATTTACGAATAAATTCTTTACAAATCCTACCATGTGAATTCATGGATTTTTTTTTTCACATTCTGTCTCTCACAGTTGAAGTGTACCTCTGGTGCAAATTACTGACCTCTGTCATCATTTTAAGTGGGGGAACTTGCACAATCGGTGGCTGACTAAATACTTTTTTGCCCCACTGTATCTGAGAAGTTCCTTATCATCGAAAAAGAACATGCAACCAGAAGGATTTCTAATACTAAATCTAGCCAAGCCCAATAATCATATTCAAGTTCTGTTTCATGTTGGCATTAGCTGAGCTGTGAAAAGCATGGACACATTTATTAAAAGGTCTAACGCTGCACTAGCTTTGTGCAGGGATCGACCCTCCGCTCTAACTCTGAGCAACAGCTGCTCACCAGAAGGCAGAAATTGCCTGTCGGAAACAGAAGTCTGTAAATGTGTCACGAACCCAATCATAAAAAGATAATTTTAGCATTTTTCATTAATTTAACTGAAAAACAAATGGGAACAACTTCTGTGTTTCCAACAGTCTGCTAGTAACACAGTGCCTAAAGATACAATTTAAAACAGGTTCTTTAGGTGTCTTTTTATACTTGAATTATCATAGGTCATTTTTTGTTAAGCTGATAAAGAAACATTTCCCTGAAAATGGTCAGGGACAACAAGTCGGTGACAAAGTTAAACTTTGAAAGACCTTCACAAAGCCTGGAGAACAGGTCAAAAAGTTCTACGTCTGGTTCCTTGAAAGCAAAATATAAAGAAATTAAGGGTGGCTCAAGACTTTTAGACAGAACTGTAACTAACAGGTAATTGAGGCCCATAATTCAGGACTCACTAATCCCTGTTAGACTGTGTTGTGTTTGACCTGTAGCATTACTGACTTGGCTCTTTTTTAACAACAGATAAAAAGGAACAATATTGTAGTAAATTAGAATATAACTAAAGAAAGGAACCAGTATATAGAGCTAGGTCTATAAGTATTTGGACAATTCTAATTCTATTTTTTCTAGTTGGAGGTTATACAGAGCTCTGCATACCCTCCACAGTGGAATTTAAAAACAAAACAACTTTAACCCTTTAAGACCTACCATAGAACCAAGGCCGCCAGAGCCTACTTTATATTTTTACATGCTGTAGTGCCATTTTTGGGAGCATTTCAAGTTGCTATACATCAATACAACTGTTATAGCCCATATTTTAATAATATGTATGCATTAAGTCCATAGTAACTACATAAATTGCAAAAAAGTGCAATAAACTACAAAAAAATTGAAAATCGTTTTTGTTTTGTTTTTACATATATTTCTACTTGGAGAAATTTTGGAGGTTTATCCCTCAAAACTTTAAATACAAAAAAGTTGCAAAAAATAGTTTACAACAACAGGAAATTTATTTTGAGTGTCTTCATAGTTTTTTTTTGAGATACACCAATTTTTATATACTGCAGGAAAAACGAAAAACAATCCTATGATGCAAATTTGCAAAGAAAACAGCATGTGCATCAAAATAAACTATTTCCAGCAGTGCAATTTGAGTTCTAAGCATCCCAGAAACTATTCAGAAAAGCATAAAGTCAAACATGACTTATAAAAACACCAGTATAGGCTTTTAAGGCCTACAAGTAAAAAAAACTTCATTTTCTGCAAAAATGACATCACTTCCAGTTTCGGGCAGGAAATGGCGGACATGCCATCGTTCGTGCTGACATTTGTTTCAACGTAGGAAGTGTTACGAACAGCTGATCGGATCGGCAAAGCATGTTTCTGGAATATTATGTTTTTGTTGCTGCAAGCGCTTTTTATGCAATATTTGCAAAGCTATATGTGGAAGGAAACTGTGACCGAGGACAAGCTGATGGCATAAGATGTAAGTACAACTCCTCCGGTTTCATATGCAAAAAAAATTATTGCGCTAGCTTACGCAGTTCCAGTTCTACAGGGATTTAAAAATAGTTACGCAAAACGGAGCGTGCTGCTCCAACCGGCTTTAAAGCGTTAATGTGATTCAAGTGCAAACATTTAACTTTAACTCTAAGGCTCAAAAATATATTGACAACTGGCTAGCAAGCTGTATCAGGTAAAGATATAAGAATTTAGTTGATTTAAAGTGTTCAAGTGTTTTCACTGGAATGGTTAATATGAGGTCAAAAGAAATGCTGATGTAAGTGAAAGAGGCCAGCATCAGGCTGGAAATACTAAATAAACCAGACAGATAGGAAAAGCTCATGGTCCACAGCATACTACATCATCTGTTACATATGGTGGAGGCTGTGTATGGCTGCCAGTGGAACTGAGCCAGTAGCAGGCCTGGGTTAATTACCATTTATTATTATTACTATTACTAGCAATAGCGGTAGTTGTAGTAATAGTATATCACTGTCCAATTTTTGAGTAAGATTTAAAAATAAAGCAAACATTCTTCAGCTGAGCAGCACACAACTGTTAACTACACTGACATCATGTTTCTGTGTATGTTTATGGATGTGTTGGCTCACCATGCTAGAACAGAGGGTGTGTTATCACAACCACTACAGACCAGTGTGATTAGTAAACAAATACAGCTCCAAGGACTAAACAAAGGCCACTTTGTCACATTGTCCTTATTGCTGTAACACAGCACATTACCTGAGACTATAACAGGTACAGAAAAACACTAACAGCAGCCCTACATAATTGGCTATGCTTATCTTTAATGGTTTTTAGGGTTAGGCGTATTAGATTTATCTCCTTCCTGGCAACAAGTGTTTGACGTGTTTAATGCCACAGCTAAAGGTTTGGTTCCGTTTCAGGGCTCTGGATCATTTTTATCATTTTTCTTAATGGTACACTTGAAATTCCTCTGCTTTGGTGCGAAATGCTGCCATACATTTAACACCCACAATGCACCAAGCTGAGTTTGCATGCCGCATTGACAAGCTCAGTGTTTACACAAGCCAAAGAAGACCTAAGGCACCCTAATTGCAAACAATGAGCAACATGAGTCAGGTGAACATAATGCAAAACACTCCCTTACCTGGTGAAACACTGGCTCCTTCCACTGCAAATATACCTACACAAGTAACAGTCAACAGGGACAGGACGATCGTTAATGCTTTGTTCCTGAGTTCAGTTTCAGAGTAAACTGGTAATGAAAACATGTTGTATACTCACCACAGTGACTGAGACACTGAAGATAAATAATATTGCAATAGGAAATAAACTGACACCCTTCTCCTGCTTGAAACACTCATATCTGAAAAACAAATTAATATTTATCTTTTATAATGAGCTTGATAAGAAGAGAACCAAAGGTCAAAGGGCAAATATAAGCTGAGCTAAAATGAAAGTGAAATCTAGAAACAAATCTTTAAAAACAGGCTGTTTTTTTTAAGGCATCAAGTTATCGGTAAAGTACGGAGCCCCGCAGGGGACATGGGAGAAAAAAAAATTAAGATGGACTTTTGCGAGATCTCGCAAAAGTTTTAGCCGCATTCTTCGGAGGCCGCCAGCTCGAAGCCGACCGGGAGGTCGAGGCACGATGTGCCGGGAAAGCGGTGTTCCTCCCGGCTGTAGTAGGTCTCGACCTCCCGTTAGCTTCGAGCTAGTGGGTGTCAGATCTCCGAAAACATTGGAGCACTTTTGCAAATATGTGATGTCTTGTAAACCGAGCAGGTATCTGACGTTTACACAACTACATTCACGCCTCAAAATATCTTAAAAGTGTATTTTGTGACCCAGAAAGAGTAATATTACAACTAAGTAGCTGCCGCCATTGTTGGAATTCAACTTTTGCGAGATCTCGCAAAAGTTTTGCAAGATCCCGAGTTTGTTTTGCGAGATCTCGCAAAAGTCCGTCTTAATTTTTTTTTCTCCCATGTCCCCTGCGGGGCTCCGTAGTAAAGGATTCACTGGTTCATTTTACAGTGATACTGGATTTGTTCTCAGGTGAGTGCTGCAACAACTGATCCAAAAAGAAGAAGGCACTTACATACAGTAGACAAAAACGCAGGTACTGTAAATCATAGGCAACTCATCCAGTAACTGCAAATGACGAGACAGAAAAGAAAAGAAACATTACTACATCACTGTACACGCAAGCATTTGGTCAAGTAGCAAATGCTCATGAGTTCAGTTTATGCCCGCTTTTGCTGACATGTTCAGATTTGCAGCCCACCTGCATCTCATACAGCAGCGTCATGTGGAAGCACCAGGAACCAACACCAACAGCTTGGGTGGGGGGGAAGAGTACACACAAGACACAAAAATTCAAAGTTAGGACATTCGGCCGGAGGCGTTTGCTGTAAATACTGAGCCACTGCTCTCAATAACTGTCACAAGCACGTTCTCGCAACAATCACAGCATTAATGCAGAGCCAGTGCACCAACCTGCCAGTCCGAGAAAAGAGCAGATGTAGCGGGACTCGAGGCCGTCACGGAATGTCTGGATGGCCCCGTAAATGGGAGGGAGAATCATGATCAGGTTGCTGACAGTGTTCCCTGTCAGCAAAGACAGCGTAGATAAATGAAAGTCGGATGACATGACCTTTAAGATAACTGCACATCTCTGAAAAGCTCAGAGAAAACGTGACATGGCCGCAACGAGTGTTATGCATGGTATCGCATTACCACGGTTGCAGCATAAAATCCAAAGGGTGCACAGCTATAAAATCTCTATTATACGATGTAGAAGCAACAGCACTAGGATTCATTTATTTAAACTGTACAAATATGCATATAGTTTGAATTTAGACTGATCTGGGTTTTTGCTTCTTAGCTAGTCAAAACTGAAACTACCTGACCCCTTTACTGACAAATTAATATGACAAACTCAATCCTGAAATCACATTTTTCACACAGCATGTTACAATCTTGTGTTTTAGATCCTAATTTTATAGGCTGTTTTTCCCCCACTATGTTTTACAGTGTGGCACAGACAGATGAGGGCGACCTGTAGTAGGGTTGTAGTGGTCAGTTCTGATTCAAATGATTCAACCAATTACGCCGAGCAAAACTACGCTTGATATACAAATGTGTCCTCTGACTGAACCGGCGTCACTGTTCAGTCAAAGAACCTCCCTCCCCCCATAGGTCATTAACGTGTGCATGGAGCACTGCTTGCACATCATCTAGTCCACAGGGAAGCTGACAAAACAGAGCTCAACTCTGAACACAACCTTGCACTTTCTGGGTGTGGCTATGTATGCACTGAGGCGTGGAAAACAATCAGACTTATCAGGACATTGCATTGTTTGAAAACTAACTTACTAGGATCTACAGAAACCGGCATGCCTTTATCTGCAGATTTCTGATTAAAGCCACCAAAATATGCAGATTTTGGTTACTGATAAAAAACTACCCATACCAGAAGTGCAGTCTACTATAAAGGACACGCGAAACTATAGCAGAAAACCTGCAGCTAGGCAGATGTGTGTAGACAGATGACAAAGGAGTCCAAACTGCAAGGCTTAAGTTCACCTTGAGCCAACTTTGGATCAACTGTTGCACCATACAGTAACTCTGAACACCGCTGACAACAGCAAGTGAACCTTTTCCCTTCAAAGGAAAAGTACTGTAACAGTTACAATGTATTACAATGAACTTGCTGGACACATGGATTCTGCACTGTGTCACACATGACGACAGTCATTTGTATCACTTTATGTTACAAACTGTCGCCATGAACTATTAATAGGCTGGGTAAACATTTGTGTTTGCTGCACAGGAATGGGTCATTCTTCTGTTCGCTTTTGTTTGTCCAGAGTAAATTATTTCGAAGAGTTTTACTGTCTCCTTAATGAAGGTTCAAGTCTTTGTCCTGTCATTTCTGCTGATACAACAGCTTTTTGATAAGACTGATGGAAACAGCGGTTTAATCTAAGATTACGGTTCCAGAGGAACAGGTTTTTATCGGTGGACAAGGCAGAGAGGCGCCCTGATAATGTGAAGGGAATGTTTTATCAAGTTTCCAGTGGTGTCCGTGACTGACTAACGCACTGTCTTACAGGAAGAACACGTTCAACAGCGGACTTGTAACACAAATGGCTGGCAACGTGAAATAATATGAAGTGAGCCGTTTGTGCTGAGCTGCTTTGCATACAGGTTTAAAGGTTGTTCGATACGTGTAGCGAGAGCTGGCTAGCGTTACGATGCACAGAACAGGTTGATAATATATCCGCTGGAAACAGCGTATCTTGTTCCTCATTTACTTACAGCTCCGGTAGAGCAAACGCCGTGTAGATTAACGTTTACACTACACGGAGAAAATCGTGTTATTAGCCGAGATAACACAATAATATATATGCACTAAATTACAGTTACACCAGTTCTTCCCATGTTTACCTTAGAGGGGCGAAGTACTACGACTCTCCCAGTCTAAAGCCTCATTAAACGAACCTCCAAATTCACCGTTTTTAGAGTAAATGATGGCGCGGGCAGATTTTTACTTACAGAATTCCGCGATGTAAAAGGACACGACATAATTTTCCTCACACCAGTCCAGTGTTGAGGTCGGCCGCCCCCAGTATCCTTGCCTGTCTATCGAGGGAGCCATGATGAAAGAGGAGGAGGCTGTAGGCGCTAACGGATTTGTAGTCCCATCATAGTGCACGAGCGCTCCGCGAGCCCTCCTCCACGCGCGATGGAGAGAGCGATAGCGAGAGCCAGTTGAGCTGCTGCTAAAAAACACACACGAAAATACACACTACAAATACACAAAAGTGAAAGCACACCCTGAAGGTATTAAAAACAAGGTTTCATGTAACGTATACGTGCACATTTCGTATATATTTTATATATTTTCTTTGTAAATATGTAAACATCATAGTACTTTTTAAACTTGTAACCTAAAAAATATTGCAATGGCAAAATGCTATTGCTGGTTCACTCCATAAATATACACAGTTCCATCATTCTACTACCAAAAAAAAGGTTAGTGTTGGCATGGTGGGCTGTTCTCTTCCCGTACACATTAAAGTGTGGACTATGTTAAGTCATAGCAACAACAAACAGTATCAAGACGTTATTACTACGTCAGCAACAACTAGACAGAAATGTGTCACACAGCTCAAGCAAAGAGGAACCACTGAACAGTCTTAACAAATCAGTAACACAATGTAAACAGTGTGCACAGTGACGATAAAACAATAGGCGGGGTGGGGGGACTGATACTTCCACTGTTATATAAATCTCTACATAGCTGTTTGTTTCTATATGAAAGGCAGAGCCATTGACTTTAAGTAAGCTACAGTGCCATTCATGTTAAAGAACTGTGTTCACTATATTAAAAATGGCAGGCACACACTGCAACAGAAAGGAAATACATGTCTTTTGTTTAATTGTTATTTTTCCTTGTGCATGTGTCATAAATACAGATGGCCTTTAGGTGGTGTGTTGAGCTGTGCTGTGCTGTTGACAATGACAGTGTTTATCTTTAGTATTGATTCATGCATGCTTTCTTAGGCCCTACTTACTTACCAAACCGGTTTTCTAGCAAATCAAATGATGGATCATCCATTAATTGTATGTTTTGGAGCAGTTGTTATTAGGAAATTGCTGATGTGACGATAACCATGCCCTGGAGCAGCTGCAGCAACCACGTGTTTATACCAGAATATTTTGTCAAATATTTAGTTGAGGTCTAAATAGCCTAAGTTTGTGCATTCAGAGGCCAGGTCTCGTCCCTTTTGAAGGTAGAGCTGTCCAAAAGGCTATATGATCACCTCCAATGGAATTATCCAGTTGTTATATCCTACTAAAACTCTGCTCGCCTAAGGCCAAATTCCTACTCTTGACAAGCACAACCAGACGTTATTTAGGTCACAAAGTAAAGGGCAGCATCCTAAAATAAGGATAAAACCTGCTAGTTCTTTTTTTTATACTTTTATTGCAAAAACCGGACATTTAAAACAGCTCAATCATATTTTGCATTGCTAAACCAAGTGCGCACAAGGGTGACTCCAAACAACGACAAGTGGACACAAAAAGGTATGGAAGCTTGTAGGATGTGCACATTTTACATAATTTGTTAAGACTTAATGACACCAGAAACCTTTTTCGTGCACAAATTCTGATGTTACTGCTACTTTATTAAAACAAAGTGTGCTTTAACAAAAACTTTAATATGTCATACTTAATGTAAGTATTCAGTCCATAATGTGACATGCCAACATACAAACAAACACACACACTGAAATATTAACAACTGTCCCAAATTCAAAGATGTGCACATCGCCTCATACAGTAATTACAAGACAAAGTAAGTCTTGTAATTACTGTTCACCTTGAGCCAACTTCGGATCAACTGTTGCACCATACAGTAACTCTGAACACCGCTGACAACAGCAAGTGAACCTTTTCCCTTCAAAGGAAAAGTACAGTTACAATGTATTACAATGAACTTGCTGGACTTAAGTTGTGTATTATGGAATGTTGTTGCCATGTGACATAAAAGAGTGCTCTTACACAGTATCAGATGTACTCTTCGTTTCTCAACATGCTGCAGTATAAAATCTACACTCATGATAACAGCCAAACATCTAACTTACACACATGGTTACAGTTCATCTCTCATCTTTTCACCCTTTGGTCGGACCATCCTGCCAATGAACAAGATGGAGCTTGTTTTCTGGTCCTTTACTAGGAAAATAAAGGGGTGGTCAGCGTAGAACAGTTTAGGGTTTTTCAGCTTGTCTGTGCCAAAGATGCTCAGATCAATTTCATTTCCATCAGTGTCCCATTCCAAAGCAGAGGCGTGGAACACACTTGACAAGTAGAGGTCCTTCTTCCCAGAGATGTTGGAAAAGTCAGCTTTAGATTTGTCCACAGCCTCGGTCAGGCCCAGCTCCTGGAGGTGTTTCTGAGGAGTAACATGAAATGTTTATAGTGACAATGTAAAAGAGTGTTCTGTGGTAAGGCACAAACTCTTAAATTGTTTACCTGCAGATCGTGACTGACTTCCATGCTGACTTTGGGCAGAGACACAGCTATAGCTGTCTCCTGTAGCAAACCAATCCATTTATCCACCTGCTTCTTGGTCAGCATCTTTTCCAGTCTATCCAAAGGTTCCAGATGGTAGGGCATGATGAATACCACAGTGGACTTCTTATGAGATAGAGGCATGCTCAGGATAGATAACGCATTGTCTTTGTCATCATAGAAGCCAAAGAGACCTGATGAAACAAATTAATTACAAATATCATCGATCTGTCCATGCACTTTAGAGAGTCTCTTAAAATTTCTGCTGGTTACAGTTTTCAAAAAAAGAAAGTGTTACATTTATTACTCATATTTAGTTTTGCATAATGTTGGATATTGAACTGGTAAATGCACAGCTGTTAACCACAGTTTTTACAAACTCCCTAAATAGTATATACTGGAAATTGTTTCTGTATAAATGGGAAGAAATAATCATACTGTGCCCGGCATTTGTAACTACTCAAACCATTTACTAGTGATTTGAAAATTCAGCGAGTTATGATCATTTTTTTTTATTGTGAATCAAGTTCCTACCTACAGATACAGTATGATAATAATATCTCCCCAGACATTATTGCAGTTATTTGGACTCATCTCTCCAGTAAACAATAGTGAGAAATATAAATATCTATGTTTGATTAACATGTGTAGTGATCTTAAAGTTGTAGTAGTATCAGTAATAGTAGTACCTATAAATACTTTCACAGATTTTATGTCACTGTACTGTTTTAGCTGAATTTGGCAAAAAGACTAAACAGAAAGCTAGCTTAGCTATGCTAGCTAAAAATCCTTCTACCGGAAGTTTTGTGGCAGAGACTTGATGTCTCTATTCAAGGCAATGAGTCCCTCGTCACTCCCTCATTCACTATTGAAACATGCACATGTAAAGAGTGGAGTTATATTGTTTGTGGGTTTGCAGGTGCTACTTTTTCAAGCCCTGTGATCCTCTGGAGCTTTGTATTGAAATAAAGGTCCATCAGTTCTGCAAAAACATCATTATTATTATTATTATTATTATTATTATTATTATTATTATTATTATTATTTGAGTGTTCTACTTGATTCCAAAGCAGTAACTTTTAGATTTTCCCAAAATGTTCTACCATTCCTAGTAGGGATGCACCGATACCGATACTGGTATCGGGTATCGGGGCCGATACTGTAAAATGTGTGTGTACTCATACTCGTAAAAGTTAACCGATACCATGAACCGATACCAACTTATTTCATTAATCAGAGGGTGGCTTGTCATTTCTGTTGTAGTTCTTTAGATTGGCCACTAGGGGGCCAATTATTATTTTATTTATTATTTATTTTATAATAATTATTTTGTTTGTTTGTTTACAATATGGACACTCTGCAATAATTCAAAAGTTTATTTTATTCTCAAACCTAATTTGTATTTATTTTATTCCAAACAGAAGTGTTTATTTATTATTCTGAAAGCTCGAGACAGTGCCAATAGTTCAGTGATGTTTTGTAAAATTACAATGTGGAGACTCTGCAATAATTTAACAGAAGTGCTTATTTTTCACTTGAAATTTTTTTGTGGTCATTTTTATTACGATTTTATTTTTTATCGGCAGGGAATATAATAAAACCTGTCTTCCAATTCATTGCATTTGTGTGTGTGTGTGGTAGAAGTATCGTTTTTTTGTACTCTGTATCGGCAAGTACTCAGATCCATGTATCGGTATCGTATCGGTTTGAAAAAATTGGTATCGTTGCATCCCTAATTCCTAGTCTCAAACTGTGTTTCTGAACAAGCTGATAGGAATGTCTCCAGCTACCTGTGCGATGCATCATCTGTACTGAAACAGTGTAGCTAGGTGACACCATGAATCCACGGTTATCCACCATCTGACGATGGAACTGCTCATCCCAGTGACCTGAGAGAAAAAACATTCAGTTAATTTGAGGTGTCTTTTGGGGAACAGTATAGAATACTACATGTATACACAGCCTTATCCACTCACATTTGAAAAACATGGCACTGATGATCATCGCCCCATCAGTCTTTTCTACATTCTTGGTCACCTCAGGCAGTTTGCCATCAGTAGACTTGGCTGCCCATTCGTTGATGGAGTTCACAGCACTCTTCTTGTCTCGGAAATTGATCTTTGAGTGGTCACAATTATAGTGCTTTTTGCTGCTTTTGACAAAGTCTTCCACAAAAGTGACAGAGCTGGGTCCATACAGGCGGTTGCTAATCTTCCAGGTGATGTTGCGAGTCTTCGGGTCGCTCAACTCTATGAGCAGCTCAGCCAAACTGGGGTGGAGATGCTCATCTTTAACTTTAGCTACATTCAGGATGGTTTTTACCTGAGAGGCAGTGGAGGCCTTTCCCCCAAGAGCCACGAGACCCAGAGAGGAGGCCACGACGACAGGGGAAATGATAATGTTCTCTACATTTTTGTCTTTTACCATGCTCTGGTAGACACTGAAAGCCAAATTGGCAGTGCTGTCAGCCAGGATAGTGGCATGGTTACTCAACACTTTGTCTTTTGATGTGGAGGTTGCTGCCGAGGCTGCAGTTGTCAGAAGGACGAGAGATACGAGGTTTGTTGCCCACATGGTGTAATGTTACTAAAAGACAAAACCTAAGAGAAGACATGAAGACAAACAGTACATACTTAGGGTTTACTCTTGAGATTTAGAAGATGCAAGCTGTGGTAGGCTAGTAAGTGTGGTTTAGCCCATGCCATTTAAAGCAGCTCTCTCTGTGCAAACTTCAAGCAATGACTTGTATAACAGCCACGTAGGCAGCTTCAGGGTGTACTGTGTCTAAGCCAAAACATTGGTCAGCAAGATTTGAGTTGTTCATGACTTGGGAGTGGGAAAAAACATACATAAGATTCTCTAATGGAGGACTAAGTCTGCTTAATGCTCATTGGTTACTTGTGGTGAGGGAAAAGTGGCCACTCACTGACGCATGACACACCCCTACAGCTAAAGACACGTTTTTTCGAGCAGTTCATGTACATAGAGCGAACTTGTACTTTAGGGAGGACAGGCTTTATGCACATCAACACTTAGAGATGTAGTTCAGAGATGTTTAGATCAGTCTAATTGAGCAGGTCACAAGCAGTTCATTTTTCTGGACATGTGACTTAGTATGAATGACACTGGCATTTAAAATATGTAGATAAAAGAAGGAGAGGCGTCCCTTGTTACAGATTAAATCAGGTCAAAAGGTGTAGCCAACTCCCTGAAAGTCTGGACGGTCATGCAGTTCTAGTTATGTGCAGGAAACAGTTGCTTTGCTTTCACACCACTTGGAGGAACTACATGGCTGTAAAGGAATCTTTAACCATGTTAAAGATAGACAGACTTTTTGGCCTCTTTTCACATGCCTGGACATTTCCCACCAGTTGATGGACGCCCTCTACTCTCTCCCTCCCTCTCCATGCTTCCCGTGCTCCGAGCACATTCATCTTACCTTATTGGGTCCTTTGAATAACTCGGCAGGTTTATCGTCAAGCTGCTTACAAAAAGATCCCCCCAGCACTGACCTGACCGGTATTAAGTGAAAGTATCTGATGGCAAAGACAGAAGTGTATGAGACGATTTCCCAGGCCCCAGAGCAGGAAAATCTCTGCCCTGGAATCAGATTTCCAGGCCAGTCCCGCCCATGTGGATGAGTGGGTGAAGAATCCTCACCCTCCCAGGTCCTAAAGCCTAAAACTTTATTTCACAGAGAGTAATCAAACAGTTAACACTTAAATACTCAACTTAGCATCTCATGACCTCTACTAAAGTTACTCCCCATGACTAACTGTATAAGACCTCCCAATCATTAACAAAATCTGCATAATGTATGTTGTACTTTCAGTAACAGAGAGGAGTCTGAAGAAACCAGTATGCATAAATGTAGTCCTGTTTATGTGGTAGCTTCATTACTGTTCTTCATGATAAAACGACGTGCCTGCCAGCGCAGGTGTTTTTGCCATAGTGGCAATTAATTGTCTTTATAATAATCTCAGTATTTGCCCCCCCCCCCCAACTTTTTTTTCTCTCTCTTCCTCATCCTGTTGTTTCCTCCTCTGTTGCATGATTTGAAAGTTGCACAGACCACTGGGCAGCAGAATGTGGAGAACACCACTGAATACAACAGGAAGTTCTGTGAAGCAGTACAACTGGAACTAAAATCAACATTAACTAGATATAACTTCAGGGTACATATTACACAATAAGAAGCTGTCTGCTTCTTAACTCAGATAAAACTGAGGTCATTGTACTCGGCGCTGAAAAGCTTAGAAATATGGTATCTAACCAGATTCTTACTCTGGATGGCATTACCTTGGCCTCCAGTAACACTGTGAGGAACCTTGGAGTCATTTTTGACCAGGATATGTCCTTCAATGCACATATTAAACAAATATGTAAGACTGCGTTCTTCCATTTGCGCAACATCTCTAAAATTAGAAATATCCTGTCTCAGAGTGACGCTGAAAAACTAGTTCATGCATTTATTACTTCCAGGCTAGACTACTGCAATTCATTATTATCAGGATGTCCAAAAAACTCACTGAAAAGCCTTCAGTTAATCCAAAATGCTGCAGCAAGAGTACTGACAGGGACTAGAAAGAGAGAGCAGATTTCTCCTGTTTTGGCTTCCCTTCATTGGCTTCCTGTTAAATCCAGAATTGAATTCAAAATCCTGCTCCTCACATACAAGGTCTTAAATAATCAGGCCCCATCTTATCTTAATGACCTTGTAGTACCATATCACCCTATTAGAGCACTTCGCTCTCGCTCTGCAGGCCTACTTGTTGTTCCTAGAGTATTTAAAAGTAGAATGGGAGGGAGAGCCTTCAGTTTTCAGGCCCCTCTTCTGTGGAACCAGCTTCCAGTTTGGATTCAGGAGACAGACACTATCTCTACTTTCAAGATTAGGCTTAAAACTTTCCTTTTTGCTAAAGCATATAGTTAGGGCTGGACCAGGTGACCCTGAATCCTCCCTTAGTTATGCTGCAATAGATGTAGGCTGCCGGGGGATTCCCATGATGCATTGAGTTTTTCCTTTCCAGTCACCTTTCTCACTCACTATGTATTAACAGACCTCTCTGTATTGAATCGTATCTGTTATTAATCTCTGTCTCTCTTCCACAGCATGTCTTTTATCCTGTCTTCCTTCTCTCACCCCAACCGGTCGCAGCAGATGGCCGCCCCTCCCTGAGCCTGGTTCTGCCGGAGGTTTCTTCCTGTTAAAAGGGAGTTTTTCCTTCCCACTGTCGCCAAAGTGCTTGCTCATAGGGGGTCATATGATTGTTGGGTTTTTCTCTGTATCTATGAAGCGCCTTGAGGCGACTTTTGTTGTGATTTGGCGCTATATAAATAAAATTGAATTGAATTGAATTGAATTGAACTGTCCAGAAAGTAGTTTGGCAGGCTTTAGCACTTTAGTATTGCTGTGGTGAACTCTGTACACAATACCGTCAGATTAAATCTGCAGAGATGGTCTGATTTTCAGAACAAGCTTCACTACATACCATATCTGATTCTTTCTGATAGCTGTGTCAGTAGTCAAAACAGGCCCCATACTGTCTGAGTAGCTTTTCCCCCCATGAATCCTTCCTTCTTCCTCGTGTCACGTGCACTCTCACACTCCCACTTCTGTGTTTAGAAGTGGATCAGACAGCAGGAAGTTACAGAAGCAGTGGAAGCACGTCCGGTATAACACTCTCCTTGTTCTTTTGCAGCACGCTGTTCTTTCTTGGCAGCGTTTTTCAATATGAATGTTAACATTTGAATGTAGGACTGAAGGCCTGAAGGTTCGCAGAGAGACGCGGTCATATCAATAGGTAGATCACTCTCATTAAAATGTTGCTATTTTAAATACAGAAGCTGACAAAGTCCTTACAACTATCATTTTTATTACCAGTGTTGGGAAGGTTACTTTTAAAATGTATTCCATTACAGATTACAGAATACATGCCCCAAAATGTATTCTGTAACGTATTCCGTTACATTACTCAATGAGAGTAACGTATTCTGAATACTTTGGATTACTTAATATATTATCATGCTGTTTACAACTACATGAATGTACTATTGCTGTGATTTATTACTGTTACTGAAGGTCTGCGGCTCCGAACCGTAGTAAAGGGACCTCTGGCTAATACGGTGGGTTCTGTGTCGGCTCGTAGCCGAAAACTAGCTTTACTTTGTTGTCTGGGTCAACTTTGCTAGCGAGAGACAGAGAGAGGCGTTGAAAGGCTGCTCCAACAGAACTTATTGTTTTCAGAGGAAAACACGAACACGGTGTACAGTCGAGTCTTAATAGCTTACTTACAACTGGGCTCGTCAGGCTCTCTTCTTGGCTGCAGTGGTTATTATTATATTTACATGCTTCCAGCTCCCGTTTTTTACGGAAGCGTAGAGCTGCCACCCAGGCAAAAGAAAAATACAAGTGTATCACGTTATAACGTGAAAAGTTTATTGTTCTAACAAGATACTTTTCCTGTTTGTACAATATACCTTTCATGTTTGAACAACATAATATCACGTTCGTACAATATATTTATATTGTACGAACGTGATAATTATGTATATTGTAATAACGTGATATTATGTTGTTCAAACGTGAAAAGTATATTGTACAAACAGGAAAAGTATCTTGTTAGAACAATAAACTTTTCACGTTATAACGTGATACACTTGTATTTTTCTTTTGCCTGGGTGGCAGCTCTACGCTTCCGTAGTTTTTGCTCGATGACAGCTCGTACTTTTCCTTTTTCTCCCTCCCTCGCTCACAGACACATAATTCTCCCTGCAGCACGGACTACACTGCCCATGACGCTACATTCTTTAGAGCTATGCCTGTAGCATTCTGCCTATTAGCTTAGCACAACAACAACAACAGGCGCTCTCTCACCCAGGAAACACGCAGCGAGAGAGCGGCACCCTGTAACCATGGCAACCGTAACGCTGCCGCCTGGAACAACAGAACGTAGCTGTCAAACAAAACCCAAACAGTCCTGACCCGCCACAATATGAAACAGGGAAGTACCGCCGTTAATCCATTTATTTCAACAAAGTAACTGTATTCTAAATACCACCTTTTTAAACGGTAACTGTAACGGAATACAGTTACTCATATTTTGTATTTTAAATAGGTAACGGCGGTACATGTATTCCGTTACTCCCCAACACTGTTTATTACCATTAAAATAAGACAGAATAACAGTAACTGTATCGTTCTCGTCTTTGACAGACTCTCTTGTTACAGCTGTTGAAATAATAATGTATAATAATAATAACGACAAAACTCTGAGTTGTCAGAGTTGTACACCAGATGCTGTTACTGATGCAACCCTAAAGGGGATTTGTGTCTCTGGCTTGAATCAAACCAGTGACCCTCCGCTTGTGGATTGAATGTGTTACGACTAATGGCGGCAGAAAGATTTCAAATTGACAGTCGTTGGTACTTTCCATGGCCACTAGAGGCCAACAAAGAGCTAGTTATAGATAGGAGATGAAAGTAAATCCTCTTATTAAGCGTTCCTGCTGTCACTGCCACTACAACCACTTACTCAGCACAGTTTTGTTAATTCATTTCTATACACAAAAACGTGTAGTAGGTTTTCTTTTGTGTGTGTTTGTGTGTGTGTGTGTGTGTTTTAAGCATCACAAACATCAGGCTTTACAAAATCCCTCTCATGGCATTTGTTCACATTCCAATAAAGTTCTTGTCGTCCTCAACATTTGGTTAAAAACGTTGCACCTGAGCGTGCATTTCATGTGCAAAGAAGTTCTAGCTGAGGTACCTTCATTGCCACTGCTAAATTGCCAAGGATTAAAGGGATCTTATGTAATTATCCAAAGCCAGGGGTTAATCTCTGACTGCTGGGCCTGGAATAGCCAGATCTCTTACAAGACTTTACTCCTCTCCTCTCCCGCTTTGCCAGGTGTTGAGGTAAGGCACTGCTGCCATAGTCCTCTGTGGCCGTGTACATAATTATGTTCATATTACAACAATCGTTTCAATTGTTTGAACAGTCTGAAAGGAGAGTGGAGCCTTTTCTGAACACTTAAACGTACGAAAGGCTTTAAAAGGAACTGAATGATGTGAGAAATGTAATGCAGATGCAAATGTTGTGTTACTTTCTAGTTTTTGCTGATAACTCATTTTATCAGTTAGTTTTACAGTCAGTCTTAGCAGGAATTTTACAAATGGTAAAATAGCAGGGATGGGGAAAAATGGTACAATTACAAGAATGATTATGACTCCCTACTTCTGAACCTGCATGGCATCCTTTGAGCCTGAGATCTGGCGGCCGCCCGACCCTGACCCTGCTGTCTGGTACATTCCAGGAAACGTGGACATTTCCATGAGCCTGATGCCACGCTTCCCTCCTTGGCAACCTCAGCACCCTCCCCTTCAGAGGTTTAATTAAGTTATTTCTCTTACCATGAGCTCTTATCTTGAGCCTCCTTTCCTGAGATCTCCACCCACACTTAAAATGTGCGAATATCCCTCAACTCCCTGAGAAATGTGAGATGATTCCTGTCACATTTTTCCTCTTTGTCCAATGATCTCTCCCAGTAACCAAATGTGTGCATCTTGGTCGTCCCCTTCTGCATCTCCCTCTGCCCTCAGCAAATTCTAATGTGTTACATTTTGCTTTGTTTTTTGTGTGCAGAGAAGAAGAAAAGATGCACATTTGTAGCCACACATTGTGAACGATAATCCTAAAGCTTGTAGTCTTAAAGTCCTCTGAAATTATTGAAGATTGTTTGATTTTTGCATCATTACAAAGTATTTCTTGTCATATTTATGGAAAGTCTGCATTAAAAGGAAACTCAATCTGAAGCCTTCTCAGCTTGGAACGAAGGACTATTTGGATAGTTTTCAGTTTAAATTTTGAGAGAAATAAAAAATTAAATTCATTACTGTGGGTTTAAAAATCTCAGATTTATTTCATTTGTAAAATGTAAATTCCAAATTTCTTATAAGGTGTTTTATATATAAGACATACACTATATATTTATATTACATATAAGGTATTATTTCAGTAAACCCCCTTGAATTAAAACCGAAAACCTGAACTTTATTCGCATCTTGATTGTTTCATTTATGGATCTAATTGTTGTTCAGATAAGAGGATTTTTATATCCAGCACATTTGGCTATTAGCATTAGCATTTTGGGCTATCAGTTGCCCAAAAATGTGCAGCAAATTTCTCACTGGGATCCACTGACCGGGATCTCCAAGCCCACTCAGAGTGAAAGTGCTGCTCAGGTCCACTTACCCGACAGAGAGAGAGAGAAGTTACCCCACTGCAAGAAACATCCCACATTTCAACAGGTGCTGCCGTGCATTGGTCAGGTGTAAAAACTGCGGAGACAGGATGTTTCTCGCAGTGTGGGCCACAGTTCCGCCCACGGAGTGTCACAGGGATTACAGTTAGTATTCACTCTGCTATGAACGCTAATGTAGGTGCATCTGTATCCAAGCAGAGGAAGCCTTTCATTTATTACAAGGGTTGTTTTTTCCGCCTCTCCTTTCCCCATCAGCTCTCCTATCCGGATATAAAACACACTGATGCCGCTGCGTCTCTCACACTGACGCTCAAAGTAACCTGAAAGTCTCGTGTGGATCCATAAACTGCGAAGAGACGGCGTTATGTCAGCATCCATGGAAACACTGACTAACTAACAGAGGGACTGAGACTTTTCCAGCACTGCCAGTGAAAAACAGCCTGTAGTGAAGACGAGGTGAGTGTTTGTGCGCTTTATGGGATTATTGTCGTGTAAGCCAAGTAACCGCTCCTCACAACTGTCACTTGCATCGCTTTGTTTCTGCTGTGTGATCAGTTGGTGACACTAAATTGAGTGATCTGTCCCCTTTGTCCCCCACAAATAATCAATTTTTCCAATACATGTTTATGTTAATTTCGTATAATTTCGACATAGGCACAACAGATTAATGGCAGATGAGGCAGCTAAAGATGAACATACAGTCTGTGCGTGATATTAATCGAGTAAACTGTAATGAATTGACAGGCTACAGCCAGAAGTCCACAGGTAAATACTTTCAAACTATTTGGATAACTGAATAATTACTTTCTTTCTTTGAAAACGCTGATCCCAGCGTCCCAGTTATGGCACATTACTTTAATAGAACTGGAAGTTGCTGCAAGAGTATTTGGAGACGTCAGGCAGGCACATTATAGCCTTTTAAAGACTTTCATGCACAAAATGATTAAATGATCTGAACGTCAGATTAATAAACAGGGAAAATAATAGATTCATGTCTAACTGACATTGAATTAGGTATGAAATATTGAATATATAAGGCGACTTTACAATGTGAGGCGACTGTTGTTGTGATTTGGGGCTACATACATACAACTGAATTGAATTGAATTCTTGAAAGTCATTGGACCAGGTTTAGTAAATGTTGTGAGACTGTAAATTACAAAACTGTTCTGCTAATTTTTCCCAAGCGAAGCTTTAAAGTTACAACATCATCATCTATCGAACTTCATAAACTTTAATTGCACCTGCTTCTTTCTCTTTGTGCTTCCAAATGTGAGTGGAAGACATATCTGACCATCAGTTTTTATCTGTCGGTGTATCCTGGCCATCCTGCAGCATTACCTCCGTTATTTGTCACATTTAAATCACATTTAACAAATTAAAGACTGCCTCGTGAGACTAGCAGGTGCTGCTTAGATAGGAGAACTAGATCTCACTCTAAAAGATGTTCCAAGTTTTTCTGATC
Organism: Neolamprologus multifasciatus; assembly: GCF_963576455.1. Classification (NCBI taxonomy): domain Eukaryota; kingdom Metazoa; phylum Chordata; class Actinopteri; order Cichliformes; family Cichlidae; genus Neolamprologus; species Neolamprologus multifasciatus. The sequence goes on along the minus strand of NC_140448.1, from coordinate 3,843,963 downwards.
ACCTGATGATCAGAGCTGACTTTATAGAAAGCTCCCTGGTTACCAGAGAGGTTTTGTTTCTAGCCCTTGCCCCGCTCCTCCTCTTTTTGAGTGCATGTATGTGACACTAATGGAAATTCTATTTTGGGCAAAACCCACTGAAAGATTAGGGTATTATTAATGAATGCATATATAAATTTCATGAAGGAGTGAAGAATGGAAGCTTAAAAAAAGGAAACAGTGACCGAGATAAAGGGCTAATAATAGGCAGATATGGTAGAGGCTCTGTGGCAGTTGGTGGATTGAGATTTAGTGGATTATTGTATTGTTATTCAATGAGCGCATGTGTCCAACTCAACAGACAACCTGTGGCCTCACAGGCTTCCAGAAAATACCAAGCTACTTCTAGAAGCTGCGAGGAGTAAAGTCCTCTCAGGTGAAGGGGATGTGCTTGGGAGAAAATTCACCCAAAGCCATCTGAAAGGCTGGAGAGAAGGAGAGCTGATGATAGAAGGACACGGGTGCATTACAGATTTAAAATGAGACGTTTTCAGGCTTGTGCTGTCCTGAAACAATGGACACACTGTGACACAGTAATATGTAACAGAAGTTATAAGAAACAAGAGAAGTTTCATTAATATTTAATAACATATTAGACCAGCGAGTCCAGCAGCGCAGCACCTGCTGCTGTAAGTATCAGCAGGATGCAGCTGCTGTAATGAGCTAACACTGATGACTCATTACAGCCCATTTTCTATAGACGATGTCATAAACCACACTGCACTCCTAATTATCATTTAACTAGTGAAAATAACTAGTAGTGAGTCAATGCAGTTTCATCAGAATTTACATTTACTAGTCAGGACTGTTGTTGTGTGCTTGTTCACACTGGTTTTACTCAAACTTTAGTCAAACTTTCACTGCAAACATTTAATTGTATTCAAAGCTGTCTGTTGTTTCCCCTTGAACGATGGTTAAAGTCATTATTGCACGACTACGTTACCTGTTGTCTGGCTCCAGACCTTTGAACGTTTCATATCTATTGAGATTACTGCTTTTTTCTTGTGTCGTGTCACAAAACAGCAATTTTTAGGTTTAAAAAAAGAGATGAATAGATAAATACATAAAATATAAAATAAAAGGTCTGTCCAATAAGTGTCAAGGCAAATGGTGAAACACCCCTGAAAACAGAGTAATAGCAGAATTCAGGTGAGGCTGCTCATCGGTGTGAAAATGTGTTTCCACGTATGCCGTGTCAGAGTGAACTGCATGTGATATGCTGACAGTTCTGTCTGTCATCAGGCTACTTTACTTTGGTTGCACCGACTCTACCTTTTGTTGGAGCTCTGTTAGGATATCTTTTGTTCTGCTGAGCATGGCATTTGTTCTTTGCAATGATTAGCTTGGTCAGAAATATCAGACCACAGTGCTTTAAGCCAGACATCAGCTCATAGACTGTGACATGGGATGTTTTTTTATTACAGGTTTTGAAGCCTCAGTGTTATCAGCTTTTCTTTTTCTTTTTATTTGATAATTTTTAAAAAAAAAAGATGTTGGAGGGCTGAGTTATCACAAACGGATCGTGACCTGAATTCATAAGATGAAGGGGCCATCGTGGCTCAAGAGTTGGGAGTTCGCCTTGTAATCGGAAGGTTGCCGGTTCGAGCCCCGGCTCGGACAGTCTCGGTCGTTGCTTCCTTGGGCGATACACTTCACCCGTTGCCTACTGGTGGTGGTCAGAGGGCCCGGTGGCGCCAGTGTCCGGCAGCCTCGCTTCTGTCAGTGCGCCCCAGGATGGCTGTGGCTACAATGTAGCTGCCATCACCAGTGTGTGAATGTGTGGATGACTAGATATGTAAAGCGCTTTGGGGTCCTTAGGGACTAGTAAAGCGCTATATAAATACAGGCCATTTTTACCATTTGCCATTTACAATGGTAAAAAGTTACCATTTGGTAACAATGGTAAATGGTAACAATGGTAAAAAGTAACAGACTAATCACTACTTTTGGTTACTTAACTTTTCCAAAGTGAACCCCTTTGATATATTATTTGTTATATAATTACATTAAAAATGTTCCAAACGGCACCAACACCACAAACTAAGTAGAGAGGCCCAGCTCGGTGACTTGAATTAGTGGAGACAGCTGTAAAAAAACAAAAAAGCAGTATTGATTAATTGAGCTGTAAGTGGACATTAGAAGATGTGCAGTTTTTGTTGCTTTCACCTTGGCTTAGTTTTCTGTTCCCACATCACTGCTGCTTTCCCTTTTAGCGCACGTACTGAGGCACCACTTCTTCTTGCCAGCAAAGTTTTATTTCCTTATGCCCCGTTTATGCCTATGTCACATGCAGTATGTGGGTGAATATGAGAAGAGAAAGTATAGTAATTTGTCCTTCAACCCTCTGAGGTCCAAGCCATCATGGGTGGAAACTCTAACCATAAATAAAATGCAAGGAGTTATGGAAAATTTTGGAATGTCAGCTACAAATTATTATATAAATTTCCCCCCTTATTCCTGATAACTGTGAGAGGTGTCTGAATGTTGTCCAAAGCTATGAGGAAATATTTTCTCTCTAAAGGAGGGTGAACTCGCTGAGAAACTGCACCCAGAATCTGACCGATGTAGGCCGTCCTTAGTTTACTTCATAATGACCACAGCTCTGTGATGATAGCACCATGGTGACGCAGACAGACAATAGGCTAACCTGGCTGGAATAAGCCCACTGTGATTTCAGCTCCAGTTGGCCCTTGTCTGAGGACAGGGTGAGATTATGAATGCTGGAAATCTGCCAGCGCAAGCCTTCTTCAGGCCTGGGAGTTTCCATGTAATAGCCCGGCAGCAATGAAAGGACAGAGATGTGCGAACAATTTCCTCTTTAAATACTGTTTATAGTTTTAAATTAGCAGTAAATGGTAGACAAATATTCACACTTAAACACTGAGAAGCCCTGAATAGTGTACACAGCTCACAGTCCTTAGCGTAAGACACTTTCTTTACTCAACAAGTAGAGTTTAATGTGGGGTATTATGCCGGCTCCAGCTCCACATACAGTTGCTGAGAAGTTTACACAGACTCATCATGGACATGAATGTCATGGTAATTTGCGGCTTTGTTGAACAGCTCTTTCCTGGAATGACTGTAAAGCATGAATCTTTAATATAATATAATCTCTAATCTACTCTCTAATTTCTCCACAACGCCTATTAACCTACTTAGAGATGCACCGATACCGATACCCGATACCGGTATACGTATCAGTGCATCCCTAAACCTACTGGCTAATAGTAGTTAATGCTCTTTGTCATCAATCTCTTTGTCATCATAAAAAGAATTGGTTTTGGTCTTTTGAACTCACCGAACTGACCAATACTCAGAGCAAAGGGAAAGTCCAAGAAACTCAGTGAAGATCTACACAAGTTGGGAAGGTCTGATGGAGCCATTTCTAAATAATGGCTCCATCAGACAGACAATTATACATAAGTGCAACACATTCAGATGTGCCATAGCTTTGCTAAGGCCTGGAAAAAGACCCAAACCATCTCCTCAGATGAGAAGCAATTGGTTTATGCATGCAATGAACCGGGAACTGTCTGAACACCAGTGTAACCGTCCACTGTGAACTCTGAGTTTTACGTTGCTATGTGTGCCAACCACGAAAGAAGCATCAGTATAATCTGGGACTGTTTTCTTGCCAGTGGTACTGGTGCTTTCTACAGAGGAGTCAGACAAAATGCACACACTTAGACACAACTGCGACATAACAGGACAATGATCCCAAACACACTTCAGAACTAGTTTTGAAATAGATAAAGAAGGCTAACATTAAGATTCTGGATTCTTCCTAAAGCCACTTAAACTCTGTTAAAAAGAGGGCTGTGTTTAAAACTTAGTTCCATGCCAGGAACCCCAGTTAAATGAACTCCACCAATTCTGCCAAGAAGACTGGTTAATTAACCAGGCAGAATTATGCCTAAAGCTTTTTGGTGGCTGTCAAAAGTACAATAAAAAAGTATGACTTGTTTGAAAGTAGTCTTCTAAAAAAATCTATATTGAAATCAACTGATTACTAAAACAGCATAAAACTGCATTCACAAGGACTACAAAAAGGTCTGTAAAGCTCCATATTCAGATACATCGAAGTATTAAGGAGTTAAATTATAGCAGCGCACATGTCACCATTAGCTGTTCCACTATTAGCAATTACCAGTTAGCCACATTAGCCCCTTGTTATCGTTAAGCAGTTATCAGTGGGACATCTGGCTTGAGTTTTATAGGCAGTGTGAGAATCTTGTAAGTCATTTGCGAGGCCACTGATGAAGCTGAGGAATGCAGAGGGCTCTGCTCTACAGTCGCTCTTTCTAGGAATCTTTTCTAAGACGGAAATGACTGAATTCGTTGTTTTATAAAGCAGGAGAATAACCCTATCCATTGGGCTGTACACCTTTTGAAGACTAAGGTCATTTGTAGGACCCAAATCCTGTATTATTTGGATATTTATTGAGTATTTGGTTTGAAGTTTTGGGCGTCAGATATTCACTTTATAGTTGCTCACTTGGAGACTTTGTTATTAGATTTAAGCACTTTTTATACCCCTTTATCGTTACAAAAGGCTTACTGCTTCACAACCACTTATTTCTCTCCTGGGAAAGTTTATATTTTTCTTTCTGTCTGCTGTGACAAACCATCTGAAGACATTTCATTCTCTAGAGCACCAATGTTAGGTGTTTTATAAACCTAAAGGGCCTAAGATCACATGCTTAGAGCATAAACCTATTCTCAGGATCGAGGTTTAATTATAGATAGAATTGACACACCTTAGGTTACCTGATTCATTATAGTAAATGGAGGTTATTCCATGGAGAAACCATCTGAAAATTCTTTTTTTTTTTTTTTAAACTTCTATTTAAATTTATTTTTTTTCACAAATCATGGTCACAATACATAATGGAAACGTTGCCATTATACACAAAAAACAAAACAAAACAAACAAACAAAAAAGAAACCCCCCATCCCTCCCCACCCGAGGCTCATGTAAAGAGAAACAAAACAAAACAAACAAAAAATGTATGTCACACATCTGGAAAATACGTTTTTATATAGTCAATAAATGGGTTCCAAGTCGCAGAGAATTTTTGTTTTTTGTATCTACGTTTTTCCAGTGGTAAAAAGAAAAGCACCTCCTTTAACCATTGTATGTATGAAGGAGCCCTATCAGACTTCCAGTGGAATAGAATAAGTCTACGGGCAAGCAATGTAGCAAATGCTCTGGCATTTTCCTGAGATTTACTCATTTTGTATTGAGATGGCATAACTCCAAAAATGCCAATGCGGAAATCAAGCACTAAGTTCTGCGCACTAATATCAGATAATGCTTTAAATATATTTCCCCAGTAATTATCATAATCGTAATTACCATCTGAAAATTCTAATTAAAAAATGCGACAAAGAGACCAACTCCTCGAGAGCCTTAAAAACAGTGCTTTCTATGGCAGCAATTTTAGCTAGCACCAAAGCAGAAAGATGTTCTCTGAACCAGACGTGAGTTGAGTGCAACACGCTGTCTCCTTCTGACTCCTTTTTTACAGATGTTCAAGGGCTCAGACTATACCACACAGACATGTGGTACCAGCCGTCTCAGTTCTATTTGCTACTCTTAAACAACCATAAATCCTCACATGTGTAAAGACTGACTCAGCGACTGTAATTCGTGCACCATATTATTATGGCTGTATGAGACAAGACTTACTATTTACTGGTGTGTTGACGGTCTCTCGCAGGTGTTGTGACTCCAAACAGGGTGCAGGGCTGTCAACATCTTCTTGTTGTTTTGTGAAAATATACCTCAGCGACATGACGTGACACGGCATGTTGCTGAAAAGGGTAATTACATACGTGAAGTCTGAGCTAATGTTTGAAGGCTTGTTTTGTTTAGTAACAGTTCTTCTTCTTCTTCAGGGTTCCCAGTCCTGTGTGGGATGTTAACAGACTGGTGTCACGTTGAGGCTGAAGGAGCATGGTGAAACACCAACCCTTACAGGTCTATGAGAAGCAAGTCTTTGTCTCCTTTGTCACTGGGATCTATGGTTGCCGCTGGAAGCGATACCAGCGTTCCCAGGATGAAAGCTCCAGGGTAAGAATATAGCTCTAACCATAAAGTATGGATGCTTTAATAATAGTTAGAACATTGCAAATGCTGTCTTTGTGCAAACCTTTATGTAACCTTATTCTAATATGCCAATTATCACATAACAGACTGGTAATGACATAGCACAGTCCTGCCTGGGCTGCACTGACACTGAGCACACCTCAGGCATAAATGAACTATTTTCAATGTTGTGGTTTCTAAGACCAAATAAGTAGATCAGGCTGTCAAAAAGGTGACTACACAACGGGAGCCTAATATGTGTATATGTATGTCCTGTTGTATTTATACCCTTATCACCTTTTATCTTTAGGCATTAGTCATTGTTTAAAAAACAATATAATTTTGACAACTTTACAGTTGTAATTCTTTTTTGAAATTCCAGGAAGTTCTTTGAATATGAAGTTCAAATCATGGTTTGTACATACAAACCACATCCGTACAAATACATAATGTGTATTTTCCATGAATGTGCAAAAGCACACTGATGGAAGCAGTACAGAGCTTTTATGCAGACTAGGGCTAAGTCCACACGTACCCGGGTATTTTTGAAAACGCAGATTTTTCTATGCGTTTGCACCTTTCGTCCACATGTAAACGGCGTTTTTGGTCACTGAAAACTCCGGCCAGGTTGGATATTTTTGAAAACTTCGTTTTTGCATTTACGTGTGGACGAGAAAAACGGAGAAAACGGAGAAAACGGAGAAAACGCAGAAAACGCAGCGTCAAAGGTGTGCGCCTTTTTTGACGTCACACTGTGCGCCACGTTATTGTTTCGGTGAAATGAATTTCTACAATACTGTTACTGTTAATTGTCTCTGCAGTGTTTAAATGCTTACATATACACACACAGTTACTGTCCCTCCACACATACGACTCGGTTCTGCTTCTATGCCCCAGCTTTGTTTACTATTTCCCACCGAGACTTCTAGACTTCTGATTGGCCAACATTTCTGCACGGTTAGGAAAATAGCGCCACCTGCTGCTTTGGCATGTTCCTAGCAGCGTTTTCCTTCATTTCTGCGTTTACGTGTGGACGGGATTATTGTTTAAAACGAAAATCTCAGTTTTCAAAAATACCCGTGTACGTGTGGACGTAGCCTGAATAGCATCTGCTGAAGATCTTTCAGGCTCACTGACTCTTATATCTTGTATGGATGAATTATCAAGTGCATTATACTGTACAGTCCATGCACTCTCATCCAAAGTATGGTGTATGTCGAATTAGTTGCCACTTAAAATTATAATAATTATTAATTGTTATATATTACTAAAAACGAACACAATCTTAAACTAGCATGTATTCTTAACTGTCTCACTGGCATCTTCCTGCTCAGTGTGTCAAACGGAAGTTTGTTTGTACCTTTGGACACCAGGCTCAGTGAATTAGAGACCCAGGTCTACACCGCTCAAAATAATCCTGTAACTAGCCTGACCCCAGTAGCCATTGTAGCCAAAACCAGTAGCTTTGTCCCGGTTAGCTGTCCCGGTTAGCTGTCCCTCAGCGTGTCGTCCAGAGTGAGGAAGCGTATTCCATGGAATCATTTACATTTCCACTCAGTTTTGTCAGGTTTGGCTGTGTGACAGGCAAGAGTAGGACCCAAATGCAGAACTCAGAAAGGGAAGAAATGAACTTAAAGCAGCAGCTTTATTTGTTGTGTAAACGAACTACAAAGTACAAAGAAACACTAAAAGAAGCAAACAAAAGATAAAATAGAAACAAAGACTTGATGTAAACGAGAGACCACGAACCACTCCCTTTAACACACAGCTAATGTCGAGGACTTGAGAACAAGCAAGAGAAGACAGTGGACTAAATACACATAACGAGGGGATGGGAAACAGGAGGGTAACACAGCTGAAACGAATCCGATGTAACGAGACAGTGAGGAAGCAAAACTGGATACGCTGAACACGGGACAAGAAACTATCAAAAGTAAACAGGAAACATGAGACACACATTCATGAGTAGGGATGGGTACCGGTATCCGGTGCCATGATGGCACCGGTTCTGACATAAACGGTAGTAACCAGACCGAAAAGCAGCGCACATTTCAGTGCTTTTTTTCCTGAGCTGTGATACACTTTAGATTCTAGCCAATCATTTTACGTTTCCGAGGATAGTAGGCGGGTCCAGGTACGTACGTTCTTTTAGAGCAGAGCTACAGATTAAAAATGCCCAAGATGAAGCAGTCAAAGTCTGGCTGTACTTCACAGCAAAAGATGCAAACTGTGCAACTACGTTGAGTAGGCTAACCACGTTATTACATTAATGCATGTAAGGTGAACTAGCAAACATCATCATAGTTACATGCGGCTGTCTTCTTGTTTGATGGCAGATGCTCCCTTCATCCTGGCCAAAAAGGCTAAAATGACCAAAGAAAAAGTGGGAAACAGTTAAACATGAGAGGTTTTTGGACAAAGTTTGTGTTTTTTCCATTGTTTAAGCTGCTTCCAGCCAAGAGTGATACCATATATGCCCCATAGCTGCAGAAAAGGCTAACATTGTTATCTTTTTACAAAAAAACAGCTGAACATGAGAGGTTTTTGGACCAATTTTGTGTTCTCCATTCTTTAAGCACCGGTTTGAGCACCGTTTAAGCACCGGCACCGTTTCAAAAGTACCGGTTTGGCACTGGTATCAGATAAAACCTAAACCATACCCATCCCTATTCATGAGACATTGACTGAATCCAGGGAACAGAAACAAGAACCTAAGAGCTAGAAACTAAACAGAAACTAAACGCCTCCTGAGAACATGAGAACCATACCTAAGACAAGACATGAAATTAAGAATCACAGCAAAATGTTTTTGATAACTTTACAGGCATTGTAACATTTTTTGAAATTCCATGAAGTTCAAACAGCAAAATGTCCAAAAACTAGAAAACATGGGGTCACAGATCCAGCGCCATGACAGGCTTACTTGTTAAACTGCAACAGGCTTTTGTGGGGTTTTCCATGATCCACTGAGTATTTCTCATTCACTCATCTCTTTTAACTTTCTATATTTATTCAACAGGACTGTGTTGAATCATTAGCAATGATTAAACTGTAGCTGTCTCTCCCTTTCATTTGCTCTCATCTTGGTCCCCTCACCTCGAAAAGGTCATTTCAGATGGGTGCACCTCTCTGAGCCTGATGTTGCCAGAGGTTTCTTTCTGTTAGAAGGCAGTTTTTTCTCCCTGCTGTGACCAAGTGCTTGCTCACAGGGAGTTGTGTGATTATAGGAATTTCCATCTAATATTGTAACAGCTTTACATTACAATTACAATTACAATTACAGTTTTTTATTCCTAAAGGCTGAAGATAAATCTATTAGCTGCTGATGTCATTCCACTTTTTTTTCAGTTGAATTCCTAAGAGACTTCTAGACCAAGCCCTAGTAACTGGGGAAAACAATCTTCACTGCAAAGCAAGTGATAGAATCAGTGCAGTGTTGGAATGTGAAGAGCAGAGTCAGACACCCAGCTGTATTGGATACCCGCTGGGCAGCCACAGCTCCTGCTGCTGGATGTCGTCTTTATCACAAAGAGCCAGTGGCTCACCCATAAATTAGTCTGTTTACTGAATGTGTGAGCCGGGCACTGATGATGTGCTGAGCAAGAGGATAAAAAACAAGCCCACAGCTGCCTCTCTCCCCACTCTGTCTCATTTACAAAGCTTCATGTAGTGACACACACTGTGCGTGAATATAACTAGAGAAGTTTGAATTTATTAAGTTTAAGGCTGTCTGCTCAGTCTGCTACACACGCTTTGATTGTATTTTGTTGGTAGACAGTCTTTCGATTCATGAACTTCTGTTTTGTTTTGTTTTTTTACTCTGGGCTCTCTGAGTTTTACACTTTGACATGATTAAAGGTGTGTGAAGCAAAAATGTAATAGTAGGTATTAAATCATATTGGTGGAGTCTTTCTGTTCTCATCAGAAGGCCTGTGTTTTAGCGTAAAAGCTCTCATACCTGCCCGTTAACATACAGCAAGGTTTGTTAAAAAAGTAGAACAGTTAACATAATAATAATGGATTGCATTTATATAGCGCTTTTCAGGACCCCTCAAAGCACTTTACAATGCCACTATTCATTCACACACTCGTGGAGGCAGCTACAGTTGTAGCCACAGCTGCCCTGCGGCAGACTGACAGAAGCGAGGCTGCCATATCACGCCATCGGCCCCTCTGGCCATCACCAGTAGGCGGTAGGTGAAGTGTCTTGCCCAAGGACAAAACGACCAAGACTGTCTGAGCCGGGGCTCGAACCGGCAACCTTCTGATTACAAGACAAACTCCCAACTCTTGAGCCACGATCGCCCGAACATTTAGCTAATGAACCTGAGACCAAACCGCATCTATAACGAGAATAAATATTAGGTGTACCCTGCCCAGACAGCCACATACAAATAAACATAGCTATGTATCTGGTAGCTGAAAATGATGGTACTGGATGATAAAAATCAAACACCTTATCTGAGTTAATCTGGCTGAGACATAATGAGACTTCCATCTGTGGAAGTCTCATTATGTCCTCTTGCACTTCTGCCTCTATAGCGGACGCTGAAACTCCTCCACGGTTTATCCTTCAGTTTGATTTAATGTTGCCTTTGATGTCGGAAACGGGACGTTTAGGCTAAAAACTGTTTGGTAGCTGAATGGATTTGTGTCAGTTTGTAAGAGACGAATTGTACAAATTTAAGGTTCATGGTGGAATTACAGAGCACGCAGAGTAAGTGATCGGAGCTGGAACAATCTACCAAAATCATGCACACTGGATGGTGTCTGGACTTGGCTGAAAAGCTGATATTGAATGGTAGCTTTTAATTGAGCAAGGTCAGTGGTATGTTTACAGTTTGCTATACAGTCTTTGGCCAAAAGAGTTCATGACTTTTGATCAGAGTAATAAATTATAATAGTTCATATAATTTGCTTACTGTTCCTTTTTGTTTGCTCACTTTTTCACATTTTACCAAAAATCGTTGACTCTTCAGAATGAAACAACTGCTTTAAATTGAGGGGGGGGGGGGGGGGGGGGGGGGGGAATAAAATCTGTTCTTTATTTGTATACAAAATTGTTCAGTTTTCCTTTTATTTTTAATTTTTTTGAGGGTATTTGTGTCCTTGCATTGTCAGTGACCTAGCCTGTATCCCAATTCAGGGTCTGCAGCCTTAAAGTACGCAGCCTCAACGATCCTCAAGGGCTGCGTACTTAAAGACCGCTAAGGCCGGAAGTGCGAGGCTTGTGAAATGAGACGGTCTAGCCTCCGTTGCGCTGCCCAGGTCTGCCTAGCAACCATGATACTAACAGCTGGAAACGTTTCATACAGCTTTGTTTGACAGAAATGAAGGAGAAAATCATTTGTTCATTTGTTTGTTTGTTTCTACATGAGCTTTGATCATTCTCTGTAAGATTAAGCTCAGCTATTGAACGGCGTATATTTTAAAGTAAAGGCTTTGAAACCAAGTTAGTACAAACGTCACTAATGTCACATAACTTTGCCGACATGTGGCCAACAGGAATGTTTTAATGTTCTTCGTTATTAAACACTTGCACATAAATAAATGACATAATATTCAGTACTTACTTAAAGTTTACTCTTCAGGCGCCCCTCATCCGCCGTTTTTTTTCGGCAAAATTATCCACACCCACCGCCGCGCTATGCATTCTGGGATATGTTGGGTCACAAAGTCTACACCGCCACGTCCTTAAAATTCAGGGAAATGAAGGACGCATTTGAGGGCCGCATTTCGGATTGGGACAGCCTTCGTCGCGTCGCTGTGACGTAATCGGCCTTAAAATGCGGCCTTTAAGGCTGCAGACCCTGAATTGGGATACAACCCATGTTCAGCTCATACTGGTCTGATATAGACCAGTCTGTAGTGTATTTAAAAACAGAGGTTTGTGGTGTGGTGAAGTCAAGTGAAGTAAGAAGATCAGGATTTATGAGCACTGTCAGTGGATGGGTACCAGCAATGCTAAATGGAGACTTGGAGGGATGTTTGAAAGCCATATATCACTCAGGAGAAAGCACCATGTGCTGGACAGCTAGACTTCACAGTAAATGGAAACTGCACAATAAGAATAACTTGTTAAAGGTTACAAAGTGAAAACAACAACCAGGATTGGAAGAGTGGATGAAAAGAAATACATTTAATAGAAGCTATATAACAAAGAAGGTCTCTCTATTTCATTTATTCAGTTCACTTTTGTTTTCATATAAATAAAACAGAACAAATCAAGAAATTCCATCATCTTCATTACTTTGTCCATTAACTTTAAAATACTGTTATATGTTGTCTGTTGTACACTGATGGTACACTTGGCTTAGGCCCTGACATAGGGCAATTTTGCCACGCTTGTCTCTATTACCATTTTCATTACCAAGGACTTTTCTCAGCCAGAGATTACTTCAGCTGCTGGTCACAACCCTTTTCTGACCCCATGGGTGACCCCTTAATCCTACCAACAGCGGGTGGTAGATTAAGGAACTAGAACCCTTGTCCAGCAAATATATGGTTGTTTTTTATTGAGGTGAGGACTGGATATTGCTTTGGATGCTGTATTTTTGTAAAGGGATCATTTTGACTCCATAACAATGACTCATAGCTTGGACTGCGTTTCCATGGGAGCACGAGGTAAATGTGACGTTGGCTCAGTGTCACATAGTTCTTTATTATATGCTCACCACTTTGAGATCCCGGTAGCTGCTACACAAACTAAAAAGATCCTCTGGCTGTTGTGATATTTCCGCCTTGCCGTCATGTTTTTGTGACCGAGAAGATTTTCACTGATGGATGGCCTCTCTTCTCCCGGCTAAAACCTTTCACAGGCTTTTCACTGATGGCCCAACACATTCATTAGTGCGGCCATTTGGTCTTTACCTGCACACCCATGTAATAATCTCTGAACCTCTTACATAAGCCACTGGAAATGGTGAGTCCAGGCACGGTGTGATGCAAAGCTGATCAGTGCTCAATAGGATCTGTTGCCTGGCCTATCATACTCTACACCTCCCCTTATATGGAATTAGCTCCTTAGCCTGTTAACTAGTGAAGGGAAGAGTCCTTGACTGGCTGCTCAGGCTCTCCTCTCTGTTTTTGCCCCAGCAAGCATGTAGAAAGAGAGGCTGTATTTCTCCCTCGTTAGCTTCTCTTCATTGGTTTCCCGTCAAATTCAGAATTGAATTTAAAGTCCTTCTCCTCACATACAGAGTCTTGAATAATCAGGTCCTGCTATATCTTAAAGACCTCATAGTACCTTACTAACCTAACAGAGCACTTCACTCTCAGACTTCAGGCTTACTTGTGGCTCCTAGAGTTTCTAAAAGTAGAGCCTTTAGCTGTCAGCCCCTCTACAGTGGAACTAACCCTCTCTACTTTTAAGATTAGGCTTAAAACTTTCCTTTCTGATAAAGCTTACAGTTAGTGCTGGATCAGGTGACCCTGAACCCTCACTTAGTTACACTGCAATATGCCTTGGCTGCTGGGGGCTTCCCATGATGAGTGTGTCTTCTTCATGTGTTCATAAACCATTTGCATTTAATCTCTGGCTCTCGTCCACGGTGTGTCTTTGTCCTGTCTCCCTTCCCTCACCCTCAGTCGGTCACAGCAGATGGCTGCCCCACGCTGAGCTTGGTTCTGCCAGATGTTCTCCCTGTTAAAGGGGAGTTTTTCCTACTACTGTGGAAACCCTGAAATATTTGGGTCTACTTATGTCTTTAACCACTGCAGTTTCCAAATGGGCCATTAGTTTGTTTAAGATCTATTCAGGTTCACAGCATTTCAAGCTAAGTGTGCAAAAAAATGCAAAAGATTGAAAATTAATAATAAAAAAAGATGTCTTGGATCTTTTGGAGTTGCATATATGGCGACTGGATGAACATGATTTCGTCTAAGCAAGACTTTGATAGTTAGAAAGAAAAACATCTGTCAGTTTTAACTCTTCAGATTTATTTGTGCAGCACTTTTCAAAACCAATGTTACAAATGTTTCCCAGAAACAATGAATAAAAGAACAAATTGAAGGCAAATTATGTCCACATAGTCCACAATCAGCTGTTTGTGTCCTCTTCCAGTGGGAGTGTACGTGGTTCGTCATCCTGTGCAGCTCCTTTCTCCTGCTTCTCGTTTGGGGTTACTTCTGGTTGATGGCTCGAAATGATTTTAATGACTTCAATTGGTGAGTCGTTTTTTTCATTATATTACTTTGGCTGAAAAGCTGTTTAAGACTTGCATGTTTGGTAATGGTTGATCAAGGACAGCAGAGTGGTGACCTTACCACAGTGGGGTGGCAGCAAGCCCCTTCAGCATGTGTATTTTAAATAAATACCACGAACAAATATGTTGATGCATGCAGGTAAGTAAATCCCACAGTCTTTTCAGTGATGAGGAGTATCGACTAGAGATGGCACGATACCACTTTTTTATGTCCGATACCAATATCATAAATTTGGATATCTGCCGATACCGATATGAATCCGATATAGTGTGTTTTTTAATCAATAAAACTGTTTTTTAATATCTTGCTGCATTTTGTATAAGTTCATACTCAAGTTTAAATAAACAATAACACTAAAGCTATTCTGTTATACCTGTATGTAAAAAATACAACAAAATATTTCATAGTTCAGCAAAACTGATCAAACTAATAACCTTAAACCTGCTCCATCCTCCCTATTCTGGTATTTTAAAGAGTACTTAGCAGAAATATTAAGCAACCTAACTAATAGGGTTGCAAACTCCCAGAAAAAAAAAAAAAAAGGGAACCACCCTCCACCTCATGATGCTTAATCAACGTAATCAACTTTAGTTTGATGCAGTGTGAAAAAAAAAGTACATTTTTCAAGAATAATTAAATAGATTCAACATCTTTCTTCTACAGAACTGCAGACTGCACAGATGGTATCTTCCCAAAGGAAAAAGTAGTATAGCTTACTAGGGTATATTAGACTTAATAATTACTATATACAGTAATGGACTTCTATACATTTTACATCATATTAAAACTTTGGGTGTAAGATTCAGATAATTATTCATTAAAAGCTACACATTTTAAATGAGAATAAGAAAGAAAAGTATGTCTTTGTGCCCCCTTTTCCCTGTTAATGACCTATCGGCCCCCCTGGCTAAACTTTGCTAGATCCGCCCCTGCACAGTTACCAGCCGTCAGCTACGTAGAAAAAGATCCTGGTGTAGAAATAATATTAAATAAATTCTAACAACTGCTTATCAAGCTTAAACGTGCTGCTGTTGTTCAGCTCCTGGTTTCCTCTTTCTGGTGCAAAGTGGGCCAAAAACAAAGAAGAGAGACGGACTCACGACAGAAAAGCCGATCAGCTGATCATTGATCAGTTTCATGATTGAAGCAGCAGGAGAGAGAGAGAAGAGGCAGTCGCTCCATATGTCTGTTGTTAAGCTTAACGTGGGAATGCTTTACAAACATTCAGAGATGAACTTACACACTTGCTTTACTTCTCTCTGGGAAAACTTCCTCGGAGATGAAATGCCAGTTTGGTAGCGAGGCTACAAATACACACAGCGGCTCTATCTCCCGACGTGCTACGGTTATGAGCCGAGTTACGCCGTGTCGCAAGTTTTGTGAGGTGCTTTTTTGATATTTAATGGATCGGATTACATTTTTTACTTCTCTCCGATATCCGATCCAGAATTTAGGTCAGTATCGGACCGATACCGATACGTAATATCGGATCGGTCTATCTCTAGTATCGACGTGGACCCTATTTCAAGGATGAGGATGTACACATCCTGGACAGGGAGTGTCATGAGTGTCACGATGTCATGTGCAATTAAGGCAAATTACTCTATTTGACAAAACTGAATTAGTCATACCACCAACATTCGTTCTGTTCATTCCAGGCTGGTGTACAACCGTTCTGGAGAATGGAGAGATGAGACAATGCCCATCCTCGCTTCCACCACTGTGGGATTCAGCTACGTCACATTCTTATTGGTAACACTCGCAAATGTTAGCAGACTTGTTCATTGATCAGTTAAGACATACAACTTAATGAATCTTACTCTTTTTGCAGATCTTAGCACTTTTCCACATATCTTTGGGCCAGCAGCTGAATCTCTATTGGGTTCACAAGGTACGGTGTGAAAAAACAATCCTGCCATTGATTCGCTCCTCTGATGCTTTCAAAGCAAAGTCAGGTTCATCGAGGTGTCTGTTCTCCACAGATGGGGGTGCTGGCTACACTGCTCACCACCATCTCTGGTGTCATTTTTGTCGATGACTTATGGGGAGACGAGTGGGACATTCTGATTGCATCACTGCAGGTTTGTCTACAGTTAACAACACTGTAATAAAAGTTGATTATTCTCTATTTTTCCGATCCATTTGGCTAAAATTTTGTATTTAATGATCCATAAAAATAATTCAATTGTACAAAAAACTGAGCTGAACTGCTTCAGCAGATATTATTTGGAATTTATACTGGGATGGTGAGGTCGGCATTTTCAAAAACATTATCGCAAAAGAAGAATTTCCAAATAAAAAATCTCTGCACTGGATTCATGTTTCAAGCTCTGCCAGGTCTACAGGCAAGTGTTAGGGTGAGGTGGGTCAAATATGGCCAAATATGCAAATATGCTCAATTAATTCTATGCAGTTTTCTGGATCAGATCGATAACTTTCATTACAAAAATATAATCATGTAGGTTTCAGAAACATCTTCTCAATTGTTCTCTGATCGGTGACTTTGAGGCATTGATATGATGTCAAGTGTGCTACAGATGTTCTGTCCAAGTGTTTAGAATCCATATCGACTCCTCCCCTACTATTTGTTATTTAGTTAGTCCCCCTGAGCCTGGTTCTGTCGGAGGTTTCTTTCCTGTTAAAAGGGAGTTTTTCCTCCCCACTGTTGCCAAGTGTTTGCTCGTAAGTGTTCATTTGATTGTTGGTGTTTTCTCTCTATGATTGTAGGGCCTTCACTTAGGGCTGCTCAATTAATCGAATTTTAATCTCGATTATGATCTGGGCTTTCAACGATCATTAAAAATGACTGAGCCGATTATTAGCCCCTCCCTCGTGCTTTACTCTCGCGCTGCTCCGTGTGGCAAATCGAGCGCACCTCTCTGCATTTCGAACACGTGTCACAACAATTAAGAGCAGCGGTCTCCAACCTTTTTTGCGCCACGGACCGGTTTATGCCCGACAACATGTTCATGGACCGGCCTTTAAGGTGTCGCGGATAAATACAACAAAATAAAAATAGTACCGGTACCCAAAAAAAGAAGGTTTATTCATAACACACGTGAAAAGACCCAGGAAAACCGAGTAAACGATAAAAACGATAACAAAATAACGCTGAAAACCGATAAAAACCCTGAAAACTATACATTTCACACCTGAGCCTCAACTCTCGCGGCCCGGTACCAAACGACTCACGGACTGGTACCGGTCCGAGGCCCGGGGGTTGGGGACCGCTGATTAAGAGGACCGAGGGAAGCTCGGAAAGCTAAGCAGAAGTTATTTGGAGAGGAGAGTGACTGCTGTTGGTTGAAAAGAGGTAAAAAAAAACTTGAGTGGTGTGGAAACATTATGGGTTCATGAGTCAGACGTGGATCAAGTAGACACAGTGTGTAAAC
This sequence comes from Neolamprologus multifasciatus, assembly GCF_963576455.1. Lineage (NCBI taxonomy): Eukaryota > Metazoa > Chordata > Actinopteri > Cichliformes > Cichlidae > Neolamprologus > Neolamprologus multifasciatus. The sequence continues at coordinate 3,826,239 of NC_140448.1, read as the reverse complement.
TGGTGTTGCTACAGTGTCGTAGCTGCACCACAGAGCAACACTGCAAAGTTCACTAAACATAGATGTTTACATTTTTCATTTATTTCTTATATTGCAAACATTTGCACTGTTATCAGTATTTGCACAATATTTTATATTATCTTTAAAGTCATTATTCAACACATTGTTATTGTTAAATAAATATCGTCAAATAATCGAGATCTCAATTTCAGTGAAAATAATCGTGATTATCATTTTTGCCATAATCGAGCAGCCCTACCTTCACCTTACAATACAAAGTTATTTGTTCTATGGAACGTAACATTTGATATATTCTCCTGTTCAATCGTTATACTGTGTGTGTATTTATCATAACAATGTGGCAAAGCTTTGCTCTAATGCTGTGTAATGACCAACCATCCTTTAAGGCCAGCATTTCACATTTACGCTTTGTTATCAGTACACAGCACCTTTCCTGCATCTTGGCGCCCTGGTAACAGTGACAGCTATCAGCTGGCTGGTAGCTGGATATGTTGTCCGCAGAGAGAGATCCAGTAAGTGCTGACTTGTGTTTCAAGTAAATATCATGTTGGGGATTGCTTTTGATTTCTTGTTCCTATTTGAAACGTAAAGTTGCATTCAGTATTATTTGTCTGTACACGTATGTCATTGTCTAATTTACCCTGCTTTAGTGGATTGTTTGTCCTCATTCAAGCAGCTGCCTGCACTCTTACCACCCATCAAAGCGCACAAAGCTAACTACTGTTTGTTATTAGGAGTAGATGGAATGAGCTAAAGTTGCATTATGACACTAACAACCCTTTTTGCACTCTCTTAGATATCCAGGTGATGGTGTTGTTTATCTACATTGTAGTCCTCCTTGCTCTCTGTTTGGCACCGCTCACGTTCACCTGCCCCTGCATCATGGACCGTCATAGCCTCAAACCGCGACCAAGCGTCATTGGCCGAAGAGGAGCTCCTATGGTAAGTTGGGGCTTTGCCAGACTTTACTACCTGATCCACTTAATTGTTCAAATCGGCTCTTTGTGGGAGAGGCGTGGCTGCCAGGAGTACCAAGTGTTCGGTTTTTGCTGGGTTCCACAAAGCTGTTTGGGTAATAACAAAGAAAGGAAAAAACAGAAAGAAGAAGATGCAAGAATTTTTCTGTACACTCTGTACGACAAATGCGGTGTATAGCTACAGAACACAAGCGATAGTGTCGGGCTCAGTGTGAGAGTGCGTCAGCAACATGCTGTCATTTCACAGCTGGGCAGGTAGATAAGAGACGCACAGAGACGTTCAGAGCTGTGTTTGCTTTCACCTCAGTGCAGTGTACCAAAACTGCACGTAGGTTTTAGATAAATCAACACAGACTAATATAAAATGCATCTCTCTCTCTCTGTAAGTGGACGCTCACGTTGATTATGCTGCTGCACACAACCCTCGTATGTAACGTACAGCATGTGTTGATATGATAATGAAGAACTCTTATATTTCTTCTGCCTGTCCCTTACTCCAATTGTAATGTCATTTATGGAACTAAACTATGATGTGTTGTGTAGGTGTCATAGAAAAACCAGGGCAATGTTGCTGAAATACCATTTGCACACATCTGTTTGAAACAGCCTTAACAATTCATAATTCACAGGACTGTTTACAGACTAAATAATGTATCAGTTTTGCAAGGTGTATGTCTGAGCCTGTCATCATTTATATAGAAACAAACTACAGTAAATAATAGAGGTGGGAATCACCATACATCCCACGATACGATATTATCACAATACTTAACGCACGATACGATATTATTGCAATTTTTTAAAATATTTTGCGATATTCAGATTCTGTACATAAAGGTAAACTTTATCAATATTCATTTTATCTAATATCAAAGTCTCACACTCAGTCTTTCTCTCATTTCAGTTTTATTGTTGACAAACTGAACGGTTTGTATTACAGTCTAGTCCAACTTAACTGAATCAACCATCTGGTACAATTATAGCTATTCTGAACTATGCAATTTATGAAAACTATGCAGCCCCTTCAGCAACTGAAGAATTTGAAAGTAAATTAAAACAAAATATAATTTTACATTAAATAAAAAAGTTTTAAACTTAATTAAAATAAAACATGTCTTAAATTAAAATAAGTAAACTGTCATGTTTATTGCTGCCAAAAACAAGTTAAACACATTTGGACAGTGAAGGAATGTCAGGATTCTTGCTCAGAAAAAGGATCAACATGCTCTGAAGTCAGAGCACAAAAACCTTTTTGTAACAAAATATCGATTTCTGCTGTCCCTGTATCGATACATTATTAGCAAACAAAATATCACCATGCTACATAGTATCCATTTTTTCCCCCACCCCTAATAAATAAGTTAGTGTGTGATTCAGGTTTAGCTCAACTACACCACATACTGTACTGTACATCTCAGTGTTATTATCTCCATCACGTTTGTGTGTGTGCGTGTCATTCTGTCTGTAAACATGATAGCTTGAAAAGCTTTGAATGAATACTGGTAAAACTTAGAGTTGGGTCATGGTAACAATCCATTCAAACTTGGCTTAGATCCTCCAAGGTCTTCAATGTCAACTTGATGATTTATTGGTCAAAAATGTACAAAAAGCCTTAGAACTATAATTAAACTATGATTCGGTTTGTGCTCATGGAGCGCTATAATTTGTTATGTTATTTGTATTTCATACTTAAATCTTTTAGTGTTTTTGCAAATGACATGTGGGGTCCCACAGGGTTCATGTTGGAGTCAAATTGTTGAATGTTGTCATTGTGTTTCTTAAATTTGTAAAGTCTTAGTGCGAGCAGCAGGATCAAAGACATTCCTTTGTCTCTGAACACCTCTCCAGCTACTCTGGAGCTGGGGGAGGCTGAACAGGCTTCATTATAGACACATCCTATATAAAATATCTGTTTCTTGTGTTGTAAGCTTCCTGTTGTTATGATCCTTTTGGTGAGCAGGAGGTCACACCTATGACACACACATTCTCAAATACACACACACACACACACACACACGTTCTTGCACATGCATACACATGCATACAGGTGCTTACACATACGCACACATAGTGCCTTATCTTTTAGAACCATAGGGGGGTTTTATGAGGGGAGGTGCTTGTGTTGTGTAAACTGTAACTGTCATGGGAATAAAAGGCTACGAGGAGGGCTGCTCTTTGAAGAAGTTGGTTTAAAGAGGAGCGTTCAGCCCCAAGAGCCTGGTTCCGACCAGTCTTCCATCGCTAGCAAGTAAAAGACCGGTTGAAGATGTTCTGTCTTGTTTTTGTCCTTCATGAGAATAAGTCTCTAAACGAGCGGGGCCTGTGGAAGCGCAGACCCAACAGTTCAGTTCTGGGACCTTTTTCTTCTGTACATGTTACCCCTAGGACTTACCATTATGCAATTCCCTAATGCAGGGGTGGGCAACTCCAGGCCTTGAGGGCCGGTGTCCTGCAGGTTTTAGATCTCACCTTGGGTCAACACACCTAAATCACATGATTAGTTCGTTACCAGGCCTCTGGAGAACTACAGGAGCTAATTTAGCCATTTAAATCAGCTGTGTTGGTTCAAGGACACGTCTAAAACCTGCAGGGACACCGGCCCTCGAGGCCTGGAGTTGCCCACCCCTGCCCTAATGTGTCTTATCACTTCTATGCTGTTGATATTCAGCTTTACTGCTCTTTTAAGCCGATGGAAGTCCATAAACTGTCTTCTTGAATAAAAACTTTAGCTTCCATTAAACAGTGGCTTGGAGACAACTACTTGCAGTTGAACTCTGAGAAGTCAGAAACATTAATTATTGCCCCTGACAGCCAGAAATCTACAATCAAACAGCATCTTGGTTCTCTTGGATCATCTGTTCACCTGAGCCTCAGGTATCTCGTGTTGTTTTTGATTCTGTCATGTCTCTAGAGCAATACTCTCAACAGTTAAATAGGAACTGCCTTTTTCAGCTTAGAAACATCTCCAAACTGGAAACTTTTTTGTCTAAATCTGAGTTAGAAATTATTATTCATGCTTTTATTTCTTCTCGTTTAGATTATTGTAACAGTCTTTTTCTTTGTTCGAGCAAAAATAATCTTGACCGTCTCCAGTCAGTCCAGAATGCTGTGGCAAGGCTTTTAACAAAGACACGAAAAAGAGAGCACATTACACCAGTGTTACGCTCATTACACTGGCTTCCAGTACATTTTAGAATTCATTTTCACTTAATAGAGACCTTTAAAGCTTTGAATCGTGACGCTCCTGTCTATATTTCTGATGTTTTAGAACCTCACGCGCCCTCTCGCAGCCTGAGATCATCTAATCAAAGGCTGTTGGTCGTCCCCCGAACATGTTTTAAAACCAGACGTAACAGATCTTTTAGATCTTTTAGAGCGGTGGACCCCGGGTTGTGGAATTCTCTCCCTCCATCTTTACGCTGCCTGGATTGTATTTATTCTTTTAAACATCATCTTAAGACTTATTTATTTAGACTATCTTTTAATTAGATTTGTGCTGAATGTTTGATTGTGCAGTTTTATGTTTATCTGCTTTATATTATTGTGAAGCACTTTGTGGTTTTGATCCTGTGAAGAGTGCTATATAAATCAATAAAGTAAGTAAAAGTATTATCTCTACCAGTGGCGGTCCTAGCCTGTTTGGCACCCTGGGCAAACACTGCCTCTGTGCCCCCCCCCCCCCCCCCCCCCCACACACACACACACAGGCACACACATAAAACATATTAAGGATTGTACATTGACATAAAACTGTTGTGCACACACACATATGAAGAGAGAGAGAGTATGCATAGTATGCAAACAGCTACCAAACAGCCATCATAATTCGTCATACAATGAGAACAGGACAAATCAACAATTGACACTGACTAATTAATATTAAAATCTGTAACATAATGTTTGGAGTTTAGTCTGTTACTGTTTCTATTTTTACCATTTCTTCTTGGAGCAACTGTAACCCACATAGTTTCCTTAGGGATTAATAAAGTATTCTGATTCTGATTGTTTCAGGATGACCTGCCATTATCCAATCACACATCTGCTTACCTGCATCTTTTGCTCGTTTCTCCTCCTCTTCTTTTCTCTTTTTTCTAAACTGAGCACCTGATGGTTTTGAACTTTTCTTGTCCATCTTCCATTGGTTTTAATTTTGCACTCCAGTATGAACACAAATCCCTCAACCCGAGGATCACCACAACATGATCTAACACACCTACACCTTAGTTCACAGATTCAGTTTGTCTAAGGTGCATTTCTGGGATTTTGCACAACCCAGGATTAAAATCACGAATACATAATGGACTTGGATTTACAACATTATAAATGAAATGTGCTCTATTTGGAAGCAGCCAGCCCACCTCCCCTTTCAACGGGTTGTGTGTGAGACTTTAAATCATCAAACTGTAAATTTTAAATTGTCATTGATCCCTGTGTATGTTTATTTCCTTACTCTTCTTATATTTATTGTTTGTGTACTTGCACTGCTGTAACTGGAGCCTCGTCGTCTCGTCTCTCTATATACTGGACTGTACGTAGCGGAGATGACAATAAAGTTTACTTTGACTTCAGCAGCGAGCATGCGCACCGAGGGCTCTCGCGCTCAAAACATCGGTGCAAATTATGAGTCTGTATCATAATGTCTGGTGTTTTCGTGTTTGTTAGTTTGTTTTTATTTTGTTTTATTTTGCGAGTTGGTTATTAGACGCTGCTCCAGCCAGCCAGAGAATCCCCCCGCCGCCCCGCCCTCTCCTCCCTGTGCCACAAGCAGCAGGCGCACCTCGCAAACGGAGGGCGCCCTTACTCCCAGCAAGTGGGCGATAGAAAACCGATCAGTGCGCTGGCTGATGTCGGGGCAGCATGAGTACGAGCAATTATTTATTTATTTATTTTTTGCCGATGCCCGTGATGCCGCCCCCCACCATGATGCCGCCCCGGGCAACCGCCCGTGTCGCCCGTATCAAAAACCGCTACTGATCTCTACATATGAGAAGAATGTGAGAACGTTGTGATATTAACATTTAAACATAGGATTGTGAAAATAATGAGCTGCTTGGCTCATAAAGAATGTTTGATGACTAGATTTAAAGGGAAGGAAGCCTTTTGCACAAGTCGAACATAATGTTTTTATAATTCTATTATTTCCTCTTGGTGTGTGTTTTGTGCACACATCAAGTGACTGACAGTCTTTCTGTGATCTCTTCGCTCTAGCTGGCTGCAGAGAACACCGTGGTGTCCTTCAACAGAGCCCTGCAGCATGGTGCCAGCTCCTTGGAGGCTGATGTCACCATAAGGTTATAAATCACACATTCACTTTTGTTTGCATTTAATGCATGTAGCTTGTGCTGAAGGTCCACATATGGATCCCATTTGACACGCAGGAATTATGAGAGAAATGTGTGATTCAGATCTGTTGCCCTTCAGTGTTTGGTGATTATTAACACATGTCGCTGCTGCTTTTTCATTTAAACTGCGTTATGTTTAGTTTTCCTATAAATTTTAAAGTGCTTTACTTCTTCCAGTGTCGATGGGGTTCCCTTCCTCATGCGAGACCACACTCTGAGGCGGACCACAGATGTCACTAAGGTGTTTCCAGCCAGACAGTATGAAGATGCCTCCTTTTTCAACTGGACAGAGATCCGCTCTCTCAATGCAGGCCAGTGGTTTTTGGAGGTACTAAAATCCACTTCATCTAAAGCCACCTCAGGTCCATCAGCTCTAAAATAAATTTTCCCCTCAAATAGCAAAACTGTGTGTCTCATTTTCCTTTTAGAATTTAAGGGATTAAGATCTAAAATTTGCAGACGCTTTAAAAATTTTCTAGAACATTTTATCAAACATAATTTAATGCTACAATAAGCTGCATATAATGTGGAAAGATAAACAAATATGCTCCACCTCAGTGTCTACCTCGCTCTTGTTGTTTTCCTCTGCTTGTAGAGTGACCCCTACTGGACAGCAGCATCACTGACAGCGAAGGAGCGGAGCAGAATAGGCAACCAGACGGTTTGCAGTCTGGTGGAAATGCTTCGTCTGGCAGCTAAGGCCGACAGCTCCGCGCTGCTCAACATTCACAAACCTCCACCAGAGCACCCACGCTACCGCAGCTGGTTCATGGACACGCTGCGGGCTGTGCAGAAAGCGGGGATTCCCCTGAAGAGGGTGACGACTAATAATAATCCTTAAATGAATTTAGCTGTTGCCTGTAGTAGTGTTCCCCCTTTAAACACACTAAATATTAAATATTATAAATATTCCAATAAGGAAATTATTCTGTGAATTGTTGTGACAAATCTTTTGTTTTCCTTAAATACTGTATGACAGCTTACGATATTATAATAAGCACCTTCTTGCAAAGCATTTAAAACTACATTTTGTCTGATCTGGGTCTTTCCATGTGATGTGTGTTTGTCCCAGGTGACGTGGACCCCCGACACAGACAGGGGGAGGGTGCGAGGGCTTCACCAGACCACAAGTGAGAAGCTGTCAGTGGAAGCGATAAGGCAGAGAGGAATTACAAGTCTGACCCTCCACTACAGCAAGGCTAGCCACAAAGAGCTACAGTAAGAGCAAGCAGCTGCTACTAAGCAAAGGAAAAAAGGCTCAGAAGAACCCTAAAGAAATGTCAAAGGAGGCGTTTTGTGTTATTTTAAGCAAAATAAAACAACAACAACAATTTACAAACCTAAGTGTTTGCTTAACTTGTCCTGTAGCTTGATAAAGTGTATTTAAAAGGGGAACTAATCCCTGAAACAGTTTTAAATACAGTTAACACTAAAGGGAATATCTTCTGACTGGTTTTGGATTTAAAAAGCTCACTATTTCTGCTCGAGGTTAGCTGCTTCAAGTGACATTTATCAGTACCAAGCTCAGGGCTCCAGGGCTGAAGAATTACACCAAAAATGACCTAAAAGTGCTAAAATCTGAACTTCCTCTAGTGGTTAACGTTAAGCTGGCTCCAAAGGTGAGTCAGTCCTCAGAGACTCTCATATCAAACGATCCATTTTTACATCATTAGAAAGTGGTAGAGTTAGTGCCCCGTTCATTGACAGCTGTAGCAGTGTTGCAGTCTACTGGGTGCTGTGTCTTTAAACAGGAGAGTTAAACTGCCAACTACCTAGACATTGGTTACTTCGCATTACATTTGCTCTACAATGTTAAACTTGGAGGATGTATTCTACTAGGGATGCACCGATACCAGTATCTGGTATCGGCCTCAATACCACATTTTCTAAAGTACTTGTACTCGTTAAAAGTCCCCCGAATACCGGGGACCGATACCACGGTCTGAGACCTGTCTATGTTTGAGCGGCATGTAAGGGGTTAATCACAGGCGCCAAGTGCCCGCCCCCAGGCCCCGCAGCTCAGAGCGGGGAGAAAGCGAGGCGAGACAAGTCAGCCGTGTAGAACTATTTCAAAGTGAACGAAGACGTGAAAACAAAGGCGGACTGCAAATTGTGCTCAGCGAAATTGTCCAGAGGCTCTAAAGGTAGCGCATTTAACACAAGTAATTTAATCAAGCACCCAAAGAGTTTACCCACGCTTATTTACCCACGCTTATTTACCCATGCTTATTAGCACAGAGCAGCATAGCTGATGCTATAGCAGTGGGACGGAAAATAGTTGGGCATTTTAAACATTCCGCCTTAGCCTACTCCCGCCTCGAGAACATTCAGGGACAGCTCAACCAGCCAATAAAGAGACTGCAGCAGGACGTACAGACGCGCTGGAACAGCACGTATTACATGCTCCAGTCCCTCATTGAGCAAAAGCGAGTGCTGGGCGTGTCCGAACACGAACTCCCCGACTATCTCACCGCTCACCAATGGGCTCTTATGGAGACGACTGTTGCCATCCTCGCCCCCTTTGAGGAACTAACTAAAAAAGTGAGCAGCTACGACGCACTAGCCTCTGATGTCATCCCAGCTGTGACTGTGCTAGTGAGACTTCTAAACAGAGAAACAGACGAACAAATTTAAAATTAAATTTTGTTTTTTATAATTATTTATTCTTTAATATGTTGCATGCAACATGCTTTTCATTTTAAATAAATGTTCTTAATTCCAAACTAGTCCCTTGTTGTTGTTTTTTTGTTAAATTATAGGACTAAAGCTGTTACCTGTAAATTTAAATCATGTTTTTATTAAGTACTCGGTATCGGCGAGTACTGAAATGCAAGTACTCGTACTCGTACTCGTTTCCAAAAAAGTGGTATCGGTGCATCCCTATATTCTACACAGCACCTAAGAAAAAAAAAGACAGTTTTCTTTGAATTAGCAAAAACTTGTTTTATAAGAACAGGACAGTCTGGTCAATGAGCTACACCCACGTAAGCCCAGCAGAATTACACTGTTATGGTCCTTGAACACAAGCTCTACCCTCCTCTGGGACCGCTGTTGCAGCTTTAGATGAAACAAAGTCAGCTTCATGATGCACACAATATTTTCCAGTGGCTGCAGAATGATAAGAGGTGAATGTTGACAAGGGAGTAAAGAGGTGAAATGAAGTGGACCTCTCTTTCTCTCTTTTCAGTGCTGACTTGTATTTTTCTTTCCCCCAGGGAGTACCTGGCCAATAATGTGAGTGTGACTGTCTACCCGGTGAATGAGCCCTGGCTCTACTCCATTCTGTGGTGTAGTGGGGTGCCTTCTGTGTCTTCTGATGCCCCCCATGTCCTCCGAAAGGTGCCTTATCCCATCTGGCTCATGGTAAACAGCTCTCCGTTCTTTCAATAGATGCAACACACACACGCACAGTGCACAAGCAAACAAGGTCACGCATCGAGATGAAAGGACAGCAGGAGAGCGGACAGAGACTGACGATGGCCCAGCAAGACTTGAGGGCTAAGGCGCAGAGAAATATGAGCCGAGCAGCGGGCTTTAGGTGCACTGTGACATTATAGAACAAAAGGATCCTGGCAAAAAAAGTCTGAGAAAATCTAAGACAAGGGCACAGATCTGAAGAAAACTGCAGCCTTACTCAAGACATGAGTGTTTATGGGGACCTCTGATGGCAATGAGCAGAAACGACTCTTCTTCTCCTGTCTTGCAGAGCCAGAGCGCTTACAACTTCATCTGGATGACTTCAGATCTAGTGTCCGTCGCCATAGTCATAGGGGTTTTCTTTTTTCAGAAGTAAGTACAACACATACATGTAATGAACAGGGACTTTAAACACAGTTTAACGCAATAATAATTTAATGAATACCAGCCAAGTGACTCATGCATGCTCCATGATACATGAGATACCAGCCTAAGAATGGTTCTTTACACAGACATAGATGTCTGGGTGATGACAGCAGATGATTTACGGGACAAGAAATATTCCTGCTATTCTGTTAGTCCTATAAATGAATGATGGAAACAATTGGGTGGGAAAGGAATACAGAATTCCCAATACAGCGGTCCCTCGCTATAGCGCGGTTCACCTTTCGCGGCCTTGCTCTTTCGCGGATATTTTTTTGTGCAATTTTCCATGTTTGTTTTTTTGTGTTCTGCGTCCTGATTGGCTGTAGACCATTGTCAATCAATCTCGTGCCGTGTCTCCTGTACAGTACAGAATGACAGCTTGTCAAATTTACATACATCTTCAATCGCTGTGTGTGACTCTGTGCTGTATGTTTGTACGTTTTCTCCCCATCAAACACAACGACGCCGACGAAACGTTTTGCACCGTCAGAGGCTCCTGCGGTGCCTTTGGTTTCATTCTATAATACTGGACTTATGTTTCTACAAGGTTTGAACTTTGAGAGTTTAAACAAAAGAGAAAAGTGTGAAAATGTTCGTGCCTGTCTGAGAAAAGTGTATAAAGTGTGTAGTGAGAGGTTTTGCGGATTTCACCTATAGCAGGTTATTAGGATGTAACTCCTGCGATAAACGAGGGACCGCTGTACTGAATTATTTTAATAATAGTTAGGGATGCAACGATACCAATTTTTTCAAACCGATACGATACCGATACTTCTACCACACACACACACACACACACTGCCCGTGGATTTTCTCTTGACATTTTTCATCGCTTTTCCAAAACCTGAGTTAAAGTTGGCTGTTCCACACTGCTGACATTTTGTTTAGCGTAGCTACAGCAGCCTCCAGTTTCTCTTTTTTTTATCTGGAGCTGCCAGTCTCACTCGTCTAACCCTGTGCCTGTTTAGCGTGGGATGTCCCCCTAGTGGCCAATCTAAAAAACTACAACAGAAATGACAAGCCACCCTCTGATTAATGAAATAAGTTAGTATTGGTTCATGGTATCGGTTAACTTTTATGAGTATGAGTACACACACATTTTACAGTATCAGCCCCGATACCGATACCAGTATCGGTATCGGTGCATCCCTAATTTTAAGGTCACTATCTAAAATGACTCATGGTTGTTAAACATTATGCAGCTTTTTTTGGTTTTTCTGCCCCCAAAATGGAGATTAATACAATTTTATTTGCAGTGCAGAGTTTGAAATGAAGCTAAAGAGGCATTAGTAGAGGGCCCTGAGAAAACATATTTGGGTAAACTGGATATGTGACATCATTAGACCAGTGTTGTGTGTGGGAGTATAGTTGTTCATAATAATCACTTCATTGACTTTGCAGTTTTGAAATGTAAAATTCAAACCTCTGAACGATTCGGTGTGTAAATGTTTGTCGGTGTTGTGAATGCGTTCAGCGTGTTAACATCAGCCGAGTTTGAGTTGAGCCGTGGCTTTGTCTGGTCTGCTGCTTCGACACTGACTGTTCATTCTACTCTTTCTTTTCTTTCTTTTTTCTCCTCTGGGTATTTCCATGTTTCTTCTCCTTTCTACAACCTCTCCCTGTCTTACTGTCCTCTCTTTCTCCTCTGACATTCGTTCTTTGTCCTGTGCTCTACCTGATCTGCATGCAACCTTCCTCTGCTGCCCTCTGGCATCTGTCAGCTATCATATGATCAGGTAACTGCTATGTCTGCCTTGGCCTTTGTTTCTGCCTCCTTGTCTGTCCTCCTTGTGCTTTTTGCGCCCAACACCCCAAAGCTGGTCCCCTTCCTATCTTTCACTGCACTGCCTTTTACACTGGTGGAAGTAATTATTTGATCCCCTGCTAGATTTGTACGTTTGCTCACTTGCAAAGAAATACAGTCTTTAATTTTGTAGTAGTTTCATTTTAACGGAGAGAGAGAATAGCAATCAAAAACAGAAAGTTATAAATGGATTTGTGTAACCGGTGTGATTCTGCGTTGTGTCTGATAAAAAAGGTAAAAGAAAGAAAGGCCTCCAAGTAAATAATTTGCCCACTCCAGCTCCTCTCCCACAGGGGAATTGTAGAAAAGGGCTGGCATTTATTTTTACATTAAACATAAAGTATGGATTTACACGTAACATATTTGACATAAGATAAAACAAAAACAACAACACGAAATCCGACATACCTGATAAAAAAGGTAAAAGAAAGAAAGAAAGGCCTCCAAGTAAATAATTTGCCCACTCCAGCTCCTACGACCAAATACAAACAGTGGAAGAGGGTTAGCTCAACCCACCACAACTTCCAAGCTAGCAAGGAGTATATATCCATGCTAGCATTTATGGGGCCTAAAACCCATTTATGGTACACACATACTACACACTTGTAATATCTAACAAAAACAGGCTTAATAATGACAATAATTGAACTAAAATCACAATCAGAAACATCCAGGTGGCTAAATATGCATTATATGAGCATTTTACAGTGTTGGGAAAGAAATTATACCAACCTCTCCCACAGGGGAATTGTAGAAAAGGGGAGAGGCAAAAGGGGTACACTGTATTTATAGGGTTGCACCAAAGAAGAAGAAGAAAAGAATGAGGTGGGGCTCTAACTGATAATGAACACAACTACAGGCTTGGAGGTCCTAAAAGTCAGGTATAAAAGGAACAGTTTGGGGGTTTATAACACATTTTGTGTAATTATAACAATGTGATTTATGACCCTGTTACATTTGCATATCACTGAGTGAAACATCCTACAACGCATCTAGAGTTTTGGCTCGTACTGACTGGCTGTGTGCACATGTGTGCACACGTCCTTCCCTCAGCCACAACACTAAGATGGGTCATGATGGGTCTTCCCAGCATCAAAAACAAGTCCAAGGCAAGTGACTAAAGAAGAAGCGCATTACGGTCATGGGGTGGCTTCAGTCTCCAACTACAATAAACTTACTGCTTTTGCTTGCCAACAAGGGTTTCTCAGTCAAATACTAAGTGTTGTTTTGCTTGGGGATAAAATACTTAATAGAGTCAGTGACATGCAGGTCAATTTATAACTTTTATGTGTTTTTTTTCTTGATTGTTGTTTGATATTCTGTCTCTCTCAATTAAAAAAAAAACACAAGTGCATTTCTTTGTAACTGAGCAAACTTACAAATTCAGCAGGGCTTCAATAATTATTCTAAGTGTGTATATTATGTGTAAAAATATTACTGAATTAAAGGATGTCTTGATCAGTGTTGGTCAAGTTACTTGAAAAAAGTAATCAGTAACTAATTACTGATTACTTCCACAAAAAAGTAATCCTGTTCCTGTTACTGATTACTTATTTTTAAAAGTAATTAATTACTTAGTTACTAACACGATTTACAACCTGAATAGGTGATAAAGTGATAGATCTTTCAGCCCAATTCTACTTTTTCTGCATAATCCATCATACAAAATGTAATCAAATGGAAAAGTCTCTTTTTAAAACTTGTTTTATTAGTTTTAATCTTTTAACTTATTTTCTGCACATTCCAGCACATAAAATAAAATAAGATTTTTGTGTCTGCACTCACTCCTTCGGTAATCTAATTACCGTTTTTGCAATAGTAATCCCTTACTTTACTCGTTACTTGAAAAAAGTAATCGGATTACAGTAACACGTTACTGCCCATCTCTGGTCTTGATAACAGCTGCAGTTGCTGCCTTTCATGCGATGTAAGAATCTGTCTGTGTGTGTGCTGTAACAGGTGGAGGATAAGCGGGATGCAGAACTATAACCCAGAACACATCATGTTGAGCGCTGTAGCGCGACGGTCCAGTCGTGACGTCAACATCATGAAGGAGAAGCTCATATTCTCAGGTGAAGCTTAGAGAGCAGTCGCGCATCATCACAACTTATCGAGTCAGCTCCTGTGGGAGGCACACACTGTTTTTATTATAGCCTGTAGAGATTTGTTTATAATGCGAAAACACACCTTCAATAGCAAGGCAAGAGCAGCAGCAACAGAATGAGCTGTAACTCTGTTTGTCTGGGGTTAAGTGGGCTATGTTTTTCTAAGCTGTTCATTTAATTTTCATAGAAGCCCAAGAATGAACTTCAGAGTTTTTGTATTGTAGCTTTTGAACCTGGTGGATTAAAAAAAACAAACACTTTGTTTGTGGATACTGTTGTTGGTGTTAATTTGGCCCATATTTGCCAAAAGTCTTTGGATATGTGATGACCTAAACCTAATTCTAGACCAGGGGTGGGGAGCTCCAGGCCTCAAGAGCCGGTGTCCTGCAGGTTTTAGATGTGTCTTTGATCCAACACAGCTGATTTAAAGGGCTAAATGACCTCCTCAACATGTCCTGAAGTTCTCCAGAGGCCTGGTAATGAACTACTCATTTGATTCAGGTGTGTTGACCCAGGGTGAGATCTAAAACCTGCAGGACAGCGGCCCTTGAGGCCTGGAGTTTGCCACCCCTAGTACACCTATTAAGTACAAACCCAGCTAATGCACTTTGCCCATACGTGTTCACGCTGTGGTCTAAGAACGATGACTGAAGATGACTCTGCAGTGTGTATGAATCCTGTTTGTTGTTGTTATTTCCAGAGCTTAACAATGGGCTCAGCAGTACAGAAGAACTTTCTCTGTATCCCGAGAATGGCTACGTCAGATACTCTCATGGAGGCCTCAGTCGCTGACCAGAACAGCCACAGCTGCAAACTTGAGTTTGACGTCAGAGATCTGACACGTCTTCTTTCATCAGGGTGCTGATCTGCTGAGCACATATCACGTTTAAGTCCTGACAATTAAAACTTTTCCATTTATGGCCTGTTGCTTACTTTTCTTAATCTTCCATCATAATTGTCCACTGGGTAGTGATTTCTCCATGATGACAAACTTGGGGGTGTTTTAATATCATGTATTTGGCTGTTTTCTCAGTTGTTCCATGTACTATTACCAGTTTCAGCCAAATTCTTCTGATAATGTTAGCTATTAACATTTCTGTTCTAAGAAGATATTTTGTTGGCTTAAATTACCGTATTTTCCGGACCATACAGCGCACCGGATTATAAGGCGCATTAAGCGAAACAAAACAGTCAGATAAGTCAAACTTGACTCATTCTTCTTGCTTCCTCCACTTCTGTACCATTGATTCATTAATGTTGAATTCTCTGGCAGCTGCTCTATTCCCGTGTTGTTGCAGTATATTAATCACTAACCTCGTATTGTGGATGGATTATCTCAGTAGTTCTCCTGGCTGAAGTTTGGTCCATTTACAGCATCCTGCCATGTGATTGCATTTGTCCCTAACCATCAGGAACCTTCACGTTAACCTTGATCGAGTGGAAAAAAGTTAGCTTGTTTATGTTATGCTAACATAGCTGTGTCGCTAGCGATCACGTAGCACATCATTATACACCAGCTAGCCCAACTTCAGTAGCCCTACAAACGTCACTGCTGTTTAGTTTTCTGTCTTCATTTATGTTGGAAGTGATAGCAGAGCTGTACGTTTAATTTGTTTCAGAAATCTCTCAGACAGAACATGCTATATCATGTTTAGGTGGAAACTAGCGAGCTAACTGCCTGCTAACTTCTAACTCTGTTAAATTTACTAAATTCTGTTTTCATGGATGCCTGGATGTTAAACTTAATTGTTACACCTGGTAAAGCAGCAACGCTGATTATTTTATTAAAGATGAAAGAATTTAGACAGTTTTTAACTCTCACTGATGCCACAGTGTTTGTTTGACTTTGGGACCTGAAATGGACGGAGTTTAGGACCCAGATTATTCCACGAGGCTCCTGACTACGGCAGCCGTAATGTTCCAACAATCCGTCAAGCGGTGCGGCTTCCTAGCTTACCAAAGTCATGCTAAAACATTTTTTGACAGATTTTTGAGCGCCGTGTAGCACATAAAATCGGTTCGAGAGTTAGTAAGCACAACCAGAATTCATACATAAGGCGCACCAGATCACTGTGGATTTTTGTGAAAATTAAAGGATTTTAAGTGCGCCTTATAGTGCAGAAAATACGGTATTTAAAATCTGTTTACAAAAGTTAAAATAGAACACGAGTTTATCATTGGCTGATATGTGCCTGTGGGGTTAATTAATGGGCAAAAGCTCTCAAAACATTATGGTACCAGAGTTAGAAAGGAATTCTTATTTTATTTAATTTTAGCCAGTTATGTCAACATTTTTTTTAAAAAAGAAGAAAAGATTTGAAAAAAAAATCCCTGATTAGTCTCACTCATACTTATAAAGCTGTACAGCTGGATTGTTCCACGACACTTACCTTACTCTGGTTTTATAAGAGGACACAGACTGGAGAGTGGTCTCTACATGTTTCTATTGTAATTCCCCCTCTGAGAGGACTCGGACTTATTTGAAATTGTATATTTTATCCTTGCACTGATGAAGTGTGACAGACAGAATAAGGAACATGTGGAAACCTGTTTCCTTGCTAATCTAATCTGCCTCTGCCTCTTCTGTTACGCCATGATTGGTTTTTTTTTCTAGACGTATCAAGTATTATAACTTTCACATGGCTGCCTTTTTGTTAGAATTTTTTCATCTTAGTTTTATAATAGGGCAAAATGTTGAATTGACAGCTACAGATTTAGCTACAGGTGAGTTGACTGTTCAATAAAAGTGAGAAATTCTTGAAAAATGATCTGTTTTGTGGATTCTTCTTGAGCGAGACAACAAACTTCCAATCGTGTGTTTTGGGTGCTTGACATTTATTTTTATATGATAGTCATTACGTTAATATTATGTGATAATTCTGGATTTTTTTTCTGCTGCCTACTGGTTAGAGTTACCAGTATAGGAGGAAGGCACGTTTTACATGCGTATATACACTTACCAGGCTAAATTCCACATAGTTGTTTACCTTGATGCACAGACCAATAGCCGCTCAGTTTGTTCGTTTTTGCCATTTGCACATTTCATGGAGTGTTTCTCTATCATTTCCATAAAAATGGTAACTATGGTGAAAAAAATTAAATGGTTTATAAAATGTCTTACTTTAGAAATCAAGCCAACACATAGAGGAGGTATTAGGTCAGAGTGTGCCTTTTATTGTATGTTTCCATGTTTCACAGCTGTGGGAAAAACAAGTCAACAGCAACAGAAGAAATAAAACAAGCATGTCAAGGAATAGTTTTCTCTTATTAAGCCGTCACGTTGGCTGGTAAAGCATGGTCAGAGAGAAAATGAAGGTCTGCTTCCTCTGTGATGCTGTCAGGGCTGTCAGATGGCATGGGGCAGCCAGAGTCTCTGGGGCAGTTACTCACATCTGCCTTCGTGTTCTCAGCGGAGCTCTCGGCCTTTTGATCAGCTTCATTCTCCAACTGACAATCAGCTGCAAAGTAGAAAAGACTGCTTGGTCGCACGTACTGCTGCAGAGCTGAATTGACGAGCAGTCGGTAATCATTCAGTCACTTTTATTTCTGTGAATTAAGATCGAACAGGTTATCTGTCTCCTTTATTCTTAGAGCTACTACTCAAAGACCTGTTGTCTTTAATCTCTTTAACTTTGGTACCTTTCCAGTCTCATCTAGGAAAGGATTAATGTGTCCTGTTCTTTTTCCTTTCTGGATCCAAACATCCCAGCATATTTCTTTGTGGTTCTATTATAGCACATCTGTCCTTCAATGACCTTGTCTGGGGTTCATTACTCACAGCGCAGTTGCTGCAGGGAGTTGACAGCAGCGAGCAGACGCTGCCTGTGCTCTGGATCAGTCACATTCAGCTCCATCAGATGATTCTCCCTCAGCCCCATCAAGTCGTCTACAGTTTGGTAACCGCCCAGCTGCAAACATGTGGAATATTCCTGAAAAAGAAAAAATGGTACCGTTCAGAAGAAAGCTGAAGGAACAGCTTCCTGTTGGAAGGGTGGTTGGGTTACTACATCAATCAATCAATCTTTATTTAAAAAGCACTTTTCATACAAAAAAAATGTAGCACAAAGTGCTTTACATGGTTAAAAGCAGCCCACCCCACCCCGCCCTCCAACTCACTCCCCACACTTTCATTAACATAAGCGATGTGAATACAGACATATCCCCCCCCCTCCCCTCCCCCCCCCCCCCCCACACACACACGCACGCACACTTAAAAAGTAAAATTGGGCTGGGTACGCATGAGCCAAGTGAGGAAACACTATCACAGGGAGCCGTCTGCACCGGAAGCCGGTCACAGACCGCAGCCTCCAGGCTGGGCACACAGCAGGAGGGAGGCAAAGAAGCCCCCCAGCCAGGCTGAGAGGACCCCCAGAGCCCCAGCAGCCACGGTCGATCACAGCCCCGGTGCAGAGAGCGCCCTCCGAGGAAACACTGGAGATATGACACAATAGGATATATACAGGGTAAAAAGATAAAATAAATAAGAACGGGATACAATATAAATATAAATATAAATAGAGTAGGAAGATTAAAAAATGAATAAGAATAAAATCAATAAATATTAGGTAAAACCTAAATTAACAATAGAATAACAGGATAGAATAAATAAGCATAAAATAAATAAACGTTAAGTAAAAGCCAAATTAAAAAGGCGGGTCTTGAGCCTGTTCTTAAAAACATGTACGTTCTCTGCGGCCCTGAGATCCTCCGGCAGGCTGTTCCACAGACGAGGACCATACCACTGAAAAGCTGCCTCTCCGTGAGTATGTGTCCTGACTTTAGGGACAATCAAAAGGCCAGTACCAGAGGACCTCAAGGTCCGCGAGGGTTCATATGGTAAAAGCAGATCTGCGAGATAAGAAGGCCCAAGACCATTAAGACATTTAAAAACCAATAAAAGAACTTTAAAATCGATCCTGAAACACACGGGGAGCCAATGCAGCGATTCTAAAACCGGTGTAATGTGGGCCCGCCCTCTGGTCTTCGTCAGCACACGAGCTGCAGAGTTTTGTAAAAGTTGTAAAGTTGAAATATTCTTTTTAGGAAGACCAGAGAGCAGGGCATTACAGTAATCAATGCGACTGGTAATAAAAGCATCAACATCTCCGTGTTGGCCCGAGAGAGAATAGAGCGGACTCTGGCTATATTTTTTAGATGATAAAATCCGATTTTGGTTACATGTTTAATATGTGGGATACAACATGAAATCAGTTCAAATAAGGGCAAAATACCTCAAGACTGAGACGCTTCAGCACTTCCTGGACAGTTGATTTGTGTCTGTGGATTTGTGTTTCCAAGTTCTCCTTCCTCAGTACGTCCACGTAGATGAACTTGAAATTTCCTATTCTGCCATTCAGCATGCCTGTCCATATTCCCATGGGAGGCTTGGTTATGATGTCAATGACATCTCCCACCTGAGTAAAATCATTCCATTTTATTACATTTCTTAATAGATAATAGTACATATAGAACATTGATAAAGATTCAAACTTTAATCTCAAAGATATGGGAGCAAAGCACACGTTTTGGGCCAATCATTGGACCAAGGTGATAAAACTGTAGCCAGCATGGCTCAAAATCCAGCAGAGATTGCCCTAAAATTAGCATCTGAATATCAGTCATAACTTAAATCCACAAATATCAAAGATAATATAGTAATATAATAATTTTCCATTTGCTTGCCGTACTTGTTTACCTTGAGTTTGAGGGACTCGGTGTCGTATGGACTTGGCACATACTCCGTATGGACTCTGGCTCTGCCACAAAACTGTCTTGTGCACAGCAGATCGTCCTCTAGCTTCAGACTGTTTCTGTTACTGGAATAGTCTGACCCACTGGTGACTCCACCTGGGAAACAGAACACAAGAGGTTTCAGCAAAGGGCAGCAGAATTAAAATGCTCATCCACATGTCAGTAACACAGCAGCACAAGTGTGAGATGGGGATTCTGTTTTTGATATGTCAGCGGTCAGTGTAGCTGGACAAATTAGTGCATCAGAAGAGGGATAATCGGATACTCAGAACACAAGGATTGCATAATTCATTGGGTTGTGGTGTGAAGGATGCGCTTGGGTCTGTGCCCAGAGGTGCTTACTTGAGGAGCTTTGTCTGCTGTTGAGGCTGTAGAGGCTTTCCAGAGAGATACTGGACCTATGGTGCGCTTTAGTAATTGGTCTCCCATGGTCAGCATCCGTCTTCTCTGCTTCACCTTTCTGCATGTCTCTGTTCTGCACAGTAAAAACATTCATTCGTGTTGTTATCTCCTATGCGGTATATGCTTTTGCTTCTCTGTCATGTTCTCTGTCGATTTTGTGCCACAGGAATTTTAGGATAAATAAAAGACGAAGGTAACCAAGCAGAAAGCTGAGTCAGGACCCTAAGCTGCTGTGTTTGATTCCTCATGTGACTGAACAGCTCAGTATCCCAGACACGCCAGCTCCTCTGGCAAGCAAAATACCTAATCCTGCAAACACTGCTTTGCTTTTTATAGCAGAGGTCCAGGAACTTAATCCCCAACTTCCTGTGCTCACCTTTTAACATCCTGTTTCTCTGAAATCTAAATGAGTTTGGCTAAACTGTATACTGCACATCATCTTTAAGTGATTTCTTTAAACTGCACTTTTTACAGGGTGCAATGGTTGTACTGCATACATGTCAAAGTGATTAAAAAAACAACAAGAATTGGGTTCACAAGTGTACATTTTGGGGGATTTTATCTTAATACACATGGTCAAAAATACATATCCATACAACCCCACTAATAGTCAGTTAGTGACCTTTAGCAAGTTCCACCAGATGCTTTTGGTAGCCATCAACAAGCGTCTGAAATAATTTGGTCTTTATCCTGTCTTCCTTCTCTCACCCCAACCAATCACAGCAGATGGCCCCGCCCCTCCCTGAGCCTGGTTCTGCTGGAGGTTTCTTCCTGTTAAAAGGGAGTTTTTCCTTCCCACTGTCGCCAAAGTGCTTGCTCATAGGGGGTCATATGATTGTTGGGTTTTTCTCTGTATCTATGAAGCGCCTATATAAATAAAATTGAATTGAATTGAATTTGTGGTGAAGTTGAACATTTTTGAGGTACTCCTTGTCCTTTATTATTTCATTTACTTTATGCATTATACCTGTGCTACTGGCAGCCAAACACAGCATAATGCTTGACAGTGGGGACAAAGCCTTGTCTTTACACCTCCAAACATACATCTTATAAGTTTCTGGCTCCCAACATGTGCAAATCTACAATTCTCTTTTTTAGATCTTCACTGATTTTGTTGGACTTTCACACTGTTCTGAGTTTTGGTCAGTTAAATAAGTGCTGTGAAGGTAATCCTAAAGAAATGCATTCATCATGTGTCTATGATCAATGCAAAGAAAAATTCTGGGGCGCTAACAAAATTTAAGTTCCCTCAGAAGGCAAACCTGGCCCAGCATTGTCCAGTCATACTGAGCTGAAAATGTTAGCAATGCTAGCTGATGATAGGATGTCATTGAATGCATTTAAACAGGAAAATTATTTTCATATTGGAGTGTGAAGATGTGTTTCACAGCTGAGCCTGGATAACTAGATCATTCTGGTCCCTCTCCTACTATTGTTTGTCATTTCATTACATGAAGCCATGAACAAATTCCTGCATTAACACAACATTTGCAGATGCATGACATACAGAGATGATAGTTTGTGTTCCCTCTGGTGAGGCCTCGATGTGTTTCCTGTCACTCTGAGATAGATGTTCCAGCTCTGTCCTCCGCACTCTCGATGTGGTCAGCTCACCGTTCTGCTCCCGCGTTCGCTTGAATAACAAAGCACACTGTAAACAGAAGGATCCAACACAGCTCCTGAAAATAAACATTTCAGAAAGCTTGAATCCGTAGATGAACGAGCTGGCGGGACGAGGAGGCTGGGCTCTCTTACCAGACAACTTTCATTATCCTGTGGTTTCATTAAAGGCGAGTGCTGTCTTAAGGCTTCAAATCTCTCAAACCTGGTCAACTGTTTGAATAAAAGACAGATTAAAATGTGTGTTTTCTGGTGGGCAACATGAACACCAACAATATAAAGCCTGTGTTCTGAATTAGGCTAAACCCTGGAAGCTACACAGCTTGCAGAAATGCTATTTTTGCTGTGGTTGGAGTTTCTTAAATATACATTTTACAAGTTATTATTTCCATGTGCTTATGTTTGATCAGCTGCATATATTTCCTAAAGTGTCACTGAAGCTGGTGAAGCATGAAGCAAAGCATCCTTTCTTATACAGGTTGCCCATTAGCATCAGCTTAGCAGTAATTCGATGCTGCTCTCAGAAATCTGTTACAGTGTGTGTTGGCTAATTTCCCAACAAGGACATAAACGGAGCCCTCGCTGTCATGCACACTGAGTGGTTGGATAAGCACCTCTTAATACCACATACAGGAAACAAGTAGGGATGCACCGATACCGATACTGGTATCGGGTATCGGGGCCGATACTGTAAAATGTGTGTGTACTCATACTCGTAAAAGTTAACCGATACCATGAACTGATACTAACTTATTTCATTAATCAGAGGGTGGCTTGTCATTTCTGTTGTAGTTTTTTAGATTGGCCACTAGGGGGACATCCCGCGCTAAACAGGCACAGGGTTAGGCGAGTGAGACTGGCAGCTCCAGATAAAAAAAAGAGAAACTGGAGGCTGCTGTAGCTAGGCTAAACAAAATGTCAGCAGTGTGGAACAGCCAACTTTAACTCAGGTTTTGGAAAAGCGATGAAAAATGTCGAGAGAAAATCCACGGGCAGTTAAAATAACAGAGGCTCTGACTCATTTTATCGCTCTCGATGACCAGCCAATGCCGGCCGTGGAAAACATAGGATTCTTCTCAGCATACTTGAGCTGCGATATGAAATTCCCAGCCGCCCACACATCAGGGAGATAATGGTGCCAAAACTTTCTGAAGAGGTAAAGGCAAGCAGTGTGTGCGCGATGTCAGTCCTCGGTTTAACGGCACAGTGGACTGATGATCCACGGGCAGATGAGGAGTTCATCAATGCCAAATACTTTCGTTATTTTGTTTGTTTGTTTACAATATGGACACTCTGCAACAATTTAAAAGTTTATTTTATTCTCAAACCTAATTTGTATTTATTTTATTCCAAACAGAAGTGTTTATTTATTATTCTGAAAGCTCGAGACAGTGCCAATAGTTCAGTGATATTTTGTTAAATTACAATGTGGAGACTCTGCAATAATTTAACAGAAGTGCTTATTTTTCACTTGAATTTTTTTTGTGGTCATTTTTATTAAGATATTATTTATTATCGGCAGAGAATAAAATAAAACCTGTCTTCCAATTCATTGCATTTGTGTGTGTGTGTGTGGTAGAAGTATCGTTTTTGTACTCTGTATCGGCAAGTACTCAGATCCAAGTATCGGTATCGTATCGGTTTGAAAAAATTGGTATCGTTGCATCCCTACCTCTTAATACCACATACAGGAAACAAGTATAGTAAGGCAGATGTTTCTGAAAAGTAAATATCTGCCTCTCCTAACCATCCTGCTGCTTCATCCTGCTCTCTGAACTATGTGCTCTGATGTATGATGTTGAGTCTGATTTCATTCAGTAAATTATATTGCTGTAGTCTCGAGAGTCACTCTAACTCAATCAAAGAACCACTTGATAATTTAAATGTAGGCTGAAGCCACTGAACACGATTTGTGGTTACTGTCACAGCCTGAGGTGCTGTGTGGTAGACTTTAAAAATCATTCATTACTAGTTTCTTGATTGCATCACGCTCTCGAGTCTTCAATGAATGTGTCATGTGTGTCATTATAGGAGCTGAAAGATATCTGAGAGTGTTTGTAAGTCTGGATGCAAGCTGACGCTGTTCAAAAAAACGACACTAAGTTGCCAAATGAAGTCTACATAGTCTCTGTCTAAAACGAGCACAGGCTAATATGTTGCAGTATTAGAATAGATTAGGTTTACTTAAATGACAACAGACTGTATAAACTGCAGAGTGATAATATTCTTTTGATATTGTGAAATTAAGCGTTTCAGTGTACACTACTGATACAATTGTATGTAATGCTACTATCACATCAATCACAACATGCACATTAACAACAACAAAAATGAATTGTGGAAATCAAAATAGCAGCAAGATCTGCAGGTTTAGGCTTCAGTGGGAGTCAAATGGCAAATCTACCCTACCCACAATGCAGTGCAGCTTTTTCCTGGTTACAAACTTAATGTGTAAACATTAAGTTTGTAATCCCTTCATAGAAACAGTCCATTATTGATTTATTTTAAAATGATGATTATGATGTTTTGAAGAGCTAACAAAACATTAATAATAACTGAGGCTGGAAATTAAAACCAGTGCTTAAAAACCTCCCGATTTCATTAAAACAAGCGCTAGGTGAACATTTCAGTTACAGTTCAGTTAGCTTAAATGTTCCCAAAAGAGCCCTGAAGCACATTTAGAAGGGCGAGCTCTGCAAAGCACAGAATAATGATGCTTAGGAGAGCTGGGAGGAGGAAGTCTTGGATTGGTTTGCTCATTCAAACAGAAAGCTGCATTGGCTGACAGGAAGACATAACTCCATCAATGTATCTTGATGCATGCTCAGTCATCCAGGTGAGGACATCACAATTATGGGGATTTGGGGGGTTTCCAAAAATATAAAAAAAAAAAAAAGAGATTTAAATTTATAATCATTTAGGGAAAATTACATTTGATAAAATAAATTCTGCCAGTCTGGTAAATACTTGTACCACTGTAAGCTACTAGTTAGTTTAGCATAAAGTAATGGAACAGGGAAACTGCTATATTATACCATATGATCCCAAATAATCTGGTATAAGGACTTTAAAACACAACTTGTTGTTATTTTTACGGGTTTATTAAAAAAACATTATGCTTTAAGTTAACAATTATTACAAATTATTAATAAAGTTAATGATGCACCAATGCTCTTAGCTAACGAGTTGCCAGGAAGTAAATAAGCCGACCTTCTAAAGTGTTGCATTGAATTGGATAAATTACTCTAGACTTTCCTAAAGAGCTTTTGGTCAAGTTTCAAGTCTTATTAAATGCAAGTTGATGTTCATTGTGTAAATTATGGTCTGGATATGATAGTATATAATTTAGGACATGGCATTTGACCACGAGCCCTAATATCCTGGCCCATATCACAGATACTCCCAATCAAATGTTGTTAGTTCCTGATTTACAGCTTTGTTTTCTCTCCGTTGCTTAGAAGCTATTGATAAAGTTTCACTGATGGATGGTAATGGTGACAAGGTCATAACTTACAGTGTTTTGGTAGAGATGCAAATCTGTGATGGAGCGGATCATTTGGGGAGGAGACAGACCCGACTGTTTTCTATCCGGCTCTGTCCAGCGTACGAGGGTCTCAAAACTATCCCATTCTGTGGTCTGTGGCAGCTCACAAAGTCCATGTCGAGGTTGGTAGCAAGTCTGAGAGAAGAAAGTCTGTGGATAGTCAAAAGGGCTCCACAGGTAATTTCCAACCCTTGTGCTCCAAGCTTCATCCTCCTCTGGATCTTTATGGAGATTCCTGGCGTGTTGCTGTAACAGCTGCTGTGGCAGCGGAGCAGCTTTGGAGAGCCTCCTCTCCGTCTTCCTCCTCCGGCCGATGCAGGTTAGGACCGAGTTGTTGTTGCTCACAATTTCTGCATCTGCTACATGAGATCACCAGATGTTGCATGTATTATAAACATGTTCATTGAAAAACTGGAAAGCATCCTCACGAGTAGCTCACCGTTACTCTTAGATGTGCTCTTTCCCTTTCCACTTCTTGCTTGCACAAAATCTTGTAATTTCCTTAGTCTTGCTGTCGTTTTTATTGATTCCGATGCATCAGCTGATGTCTTACTCTCCTAGATTAAAGCAAACAAAACAAATGCACACAATCAGTGCAGTGTATAAATACTCAACACCAACCACGTCTCCAGAACAGATAGAACAACACTAAATACTAGAGTAATAGGGTTTTTAGTTTTATGAGGTCTTCCACCTTACTGCCAGTAAAGTATAATACTTTCTGTTTAACAATGATTTACTTCATGCTAAACGACTGCTGCCGAATCTATTCATGTTAATTTTCGAATCATACTAAGAAGATTAAAACCTGTGGCCCACATTGTAATTTGTTTCAGTACAGCTTTGATTTGAATCCACTATATACAGTTTAGTCAACTATATTATATATATATATTTATAGCCAGTGTTTTGGAGTAACGGAATACATGTACCGCCGTTACGTATTTAAAATACAAAATATGAGTAACTGTATTCCGTTACAGTTACCGTTTAAAAAGGTGGTATTTAGAATACAGTTACTTTGTTGAAATAAATGGATTACACGGCGGTACTTCCCTGTTTCATATTGTGGCGGGTCAGGACTGTTTGGGTTTTGTTTGACAGCTACGTTCTGTTGTTCCAGGCGGCAGCCTTACGGTTGCCATGGTTACAGGGTGACGCTCTCTCTCTGCGTGTTTCCTGGGTGAGAGAGGCCTTTTTGTTGTTGTTGTGCTAAGCTAATAGGCAGAATGCTACAGGTATAGCTCTAAAGAATGTAGCATCATAGGCAGTGTAGTCCGTGCTGCAGGGAGAATGGACTGCCATACACGTTATGTGTCTGTGAGCGAGGGAGGGAGAAAAAGGAAAAGTACGAGCTGTCATCGAGCAGAAACGGGAGCTGGAAGCATGTAAATATAATAATAACCACTGCAGCCAAGAAGAGAGCCTGACGAGCCCAGTTGTAAGTAAGCTATTAAGACTCGACTGTACACCGTGTTCGTGTTTTCCTCCAAAAACAATAAGTTCTGTTGGAGCAGCCTTTCAACGCCTCTCTCTGTCTCTGCTAGCAAAGTTGACCCAGACAACAAAGTAAAGCTAGTTTTCAGCTACGAGCCGACACAGAACCCACCGTATTAGCCAGAGGTCCCTTTACTACGGTTCGGAGCCGCGGACCTTCAGTAACAGTAATAAATCACAGCAATAGTACATTCATGTAGTTGTAAACAGCATGATAATATATTAAGTAATCCAAAGTATTCAGAATACGTTACTCTCATTGAGTAATGTAACGGAATACGTTACAGAATACATTTTGGGGCATGTAATCTGTAATCTGTAATGGAATACATTTTAAAAGTAACCTTCCCAACACTGTTTATAGCACATATAGGTAATATATATGATATCTCTACACTGGATCAATGGGTCCCACCTGCCTGGCTTTGCTGACAGCCTCAGGATTTTCTCAGCTGTTCCGCAGCACTATGATTATAAGACATGACAGCGTGGTCGTGTTTCTAGTTTGTAGAAACACGACCAGCTGCATCGTGGAATATGTCTAGAAACCTACTGCACCATAAACCACTACTGTTCCTCCAAATGAAAGCGACATCTGTGCTAAAGCACCTTTTTTGCATTGAATTGTTGGTACACCTAACATTCAGTTTGAGGCTACATCTCATTCCCACAAACAACTACAGGGCTTGAGATCATTCCAGTGATCTCTGTATGCTAATTTTATACCGCAGACAAACTTCCTCACATCTGCCCAAAACAAGGAAAAAACAGTCAGAGTTGGTCAGACTAGTGTGCAGGTGTGACTGCACCAACTGCATGTCCCGCTTCCAGGTTTTCAATTTTTGCAAGCTGTGATATTTTGACTTGCTACTGCTTATGTGAACGTGAGATCTAACTGAGGCTCATTCATTAGACTTTGTCCCATTAAACCTCGGGGTGACACTCTTTAATAACCTTTATAAATATGTGTATATTTTTTACTGGTACTAATTACACAAAATGTAAGGTATTATTTGGATGATATTGTAAATTTACAACTGGGTCATCTGCCTGAGCCTGGTTCTGCCGGAGGTTTCTTCCTGTTCAAAGGTAGTTTTTCCTTCCCACTGTCACCAGGTACTTGCTCATAGGCAGTGTTGGTCAAGTTACTTGAAAAAAGTAATCAGTAACTAATTACTGATTACTTCCCCAAAAAAAGTAATCCCGTTACTTTACTGATTACTTATTTTCAAAAGTAATTAATTACTTAGTTACTTAGTTACTTTTTAAAAACACGATTTACAACCTGAATAGGTGATAAAGTGATAGATCTTTCAGCCCAATTCTACTTTTTCTGCATAATCATCATACAAAATGTAATCAAATGGAAAAGTCTCTTTTTAAAACTTGTTTTATTAGTTTTAATCTTTTAACTTTATGCATCAAGCAAAAATTTAATTATATGCAACATTCTCTGACTGGAAGAAATTAGTTTAACATTTAAACTTATTTTCTGCACATTCCAGCACATAAAATAAAATATTTTGTGTGTTTACACTCAGTCTTTCAAATAGATGCAAGTAAAACACAGCAGAAAATAAATAAAGTCAAAGACTAGCGGTCCTGTTGCTCTATTTTCACCTGTAAAGCAGGAGTGGGGTAGGCGGAGGTTTACCCTGGTGCAGGTGTGCCGCAGCGGTCAGTGGAAGAATCCGCGAGTTTCTCTGTGAGTTTCCCATTACGTCGTAGCTACTCGGTGTTTGCTCAGAAGTTTAGGGGTTTTTTTCGCTGTAAAAAGAAGTTTTCTTCCCACGCACAACGGACACTAATGTTTTTGTCACTTTTTATGGAATCAAACTCAAAGTAAGGTCAGTACTTCCACGCTTTAAACGCTGCACGCTCATACTCTCTCTGCACTCGATATATGATCCATTGTTGATCTGCACACAGCTGTTGTCACGAACGTCGCACTCGCTTACGTCACTGTCATGAGACATTCTCGCAAAAAAAAAATCACGGTTTTAGTAACGCAGTAACGCAGCGTTCCTACGGGAAAGTAACGGTAATCTAATTACCGTTTTTGCAATAGTAATCCCTTACTTTACTCGTTACTTGAAAAAAGTAATCAGATTACTGATCAGATCAGATCTCTGCTCATAGGTGGGGATCTTTATTATAAGGTGTTACAATCTTCTGGAGTAATTAAATCTACAGACTACTTTGTCATGTTGCAGTTACAGTCACTTAAAGCACTGAAGGGACAAAAACTCCATAGGTTGGTAACCACGGGAACAACTGCTAAAGTAAAAGATCCGAGCATTTCCTGCCTACGTTCCAGTTACATCATTCAAAAAGTGTAACCGTGGTGTACACAGGTCTCATTGTGTATTTGGTTTTTGTGTGATGTTAGCGATGTTCCATGCTCCACTACCTTATCAGCAGTTGGCATGAAATGCGGTAAACGGTATCAAATTCAGGTGTTCTAAAGACCTCGGGGAAGATATAAAAGGTCCTTATAAAGGAGATTAAAGATTAAAGAGCAGATTACGGTGGACTCTGTATCTGATTTGGTTGACATACATTTGACCTCTCAGAGATTTGTTTGAGATGTTGAGTTCTTACCTCCATCCGAACCTACGAAGCGTATCTTTTGTTATAATTTAATTATTATCTGACAGATGTATTATATTCTTATATCTTTATTGGTACTTTACACAGTTTTTATCTAATCCCCCTTTTTTCCTTGGTTACATAAGCAGAGCGTGGATGGTGAGCAAAGATAAACGTGCACAATCGTTTTGCTCACATGCACACATGGCAAGTGCACAAACATCCAGGAATGCCAGGTATTTGTAAGCCTGTCTGGCACTCGCATCCATGTGGGTACAGGATTACCAGACCTTTAACTCTGCCATCTGCACAGCTTTGCAAATAACTATCATTTGTGGTGCTAAAGTGATTGCCTCCTTATCAGAAGACGAGTGTGAGAGTCCCTATTATACAACGTAGTGCCCTGTGTGCTCTGGCTCCGTTTCAAAATGTAATCACTATAGAGAAACTACAGAGTTGTGTTTTCATGGCTTTTGTCTTCTACTCATCATAAATGTGCTGTGAAGTGATGTGGTTGTACCTGAGTAGTCTGTGTCCTGTCAGACCTCACATCCTTCACTTTGTCTTCTCTTGTCAGTTTGCTGCTGTCACACATGTCTGCAGGATCAATCCACATATTGTATAATAATTTATTCACCTTAATTTGTATGAAGTCCAACAATCAAGTGAGTAATGCATCAGCTGTTTGTTAAACCTCACTGGACTTTGGTTTCTGCTAAGTGCTTTGTTTTAGGTGATGTTGGAATTTTATTTTATTTTTTATTATTACGTACATATTTTTATTACATACACACACACACATAATATACATATATATATTTTTCTTTTTTTGTACCTTTTTCTTGGACTTTCATTTGATGAAACAAGTCCTTCTTGTCACCACATGACAACCAGCAGGTATGATGAATGTCTGTTTCTGCAACACACGGGGAGGAGAGGGAAGAAGCTGTCACATTGTAGCCGTATAGAAAGGTACAGCTACAATTAGAAATAGAAATGTGAACATCTGAGACGTGATCCTTTTGCACCAACCTAACATTTCACTGTCCAAGGCTGATTTTGGCACGCATGATCTAAAATCACAAGTAAATAATTATTGCCTGAATGAAATTTAAAATTGAGATAAACTCAAGATGATAAAAAAATATATATGTAAAACTCACCTTTTGCTCTCTCTTTTAAACTTCATCTTTCCCAGGGGTCGGTTCTTGGTAAAATAAAGAACACAACTTTTAGTACGCAAATGTGCGCAAAAATTGTGAACACAGTTATTCTGTGTGTTTTGCATTGTGTGTTTATAAGTTAAATGTAACAGTGAACGTTTGAGTATTTGATTACGTCTATAAAAGCTCAGAGGCAGCAGACTTACAGAAGTAATTGAAGGATCCGAGCCGCCCCAGTCAGCATTGCGCCTCAGAAGAACAGGACTGCAGTGGTACTTGGGCAGGACTTCCTTGAGCTTTTGGTTGTTTGCTGGTTCATACATGCTTTCTGTGGAGCCCTCCTAAACAGAAAGCCAGCACGCATGTTGTTAAGTACTGTAGTATTTGACCCACCTAAGAACTTTAATAGTAATCAGGATTCAATTCAATTCAATTTTATTTATATAGCGCCAAATCACAACAAAAGTCGCCTCAAGGCGCTTCATAGATACAGAGAAAAACCCAACAATCATATGACCCCCTATGAGCAGCACTTTGGCGACAGTGGGAAGGAAAAACTCCCTTTTAACAGGAAGAAACCTCCGACAGAACCAGGCTCAGGGAGGGGCGGGGCCATCTGCTGCGACCGGTTGGGGTGAGAGAAGTTGATAATCAGTCACAAGGCTAACAAGTAGAGACAGACAACCATTCCCACTCACAGTCAGTTTAGAACCAGTTAACCTGTCTCAGTCATTGTCTTTGGATTGTAGGAGGAAACCGGAAACCCAGAGAGAGAGAATACAGGCCCCAGGCGGGGTTTGAACCTTTTTTGTGTACGCAGGTTAGCACAGGGCTTCCTCTTTTTGCTACAGGCTATGCAAAAACCACTCGTATTAATTCAAACAAAATTCAGTCGTGGATACAAATTTTGGTGGCTGTTAAGTTACGTACGGGCTAACTTAAAAAATAAAAATAAATAAATGGGGAACACGACATTATATTCCCAGAGAGATGACGAAATGAAAATATTATATTGGAAAATCAAACAGCTGCTCCATGTGTGCTGATGTCTGTTTCGTTCAGACTGACCCACCCGTTAAGGCAACAATAGGGTACATGCAGACATATACGCACTAATCATTCATTATAATAAGATAATACAACATTTGAAAAAAGTCATCTACAGATAGTTACTGCCCCCTCGGTGTGTGAGATCAGCTACACCATATAATGTTCCCACTCATGAAGGTCTCACTTCCAACAACAAATAAAATTTGACACATGATGATATCCCAGCTCCTTAATATTAATATTTATTTTATATGAAACATCAAGACCAACTATAAGCTCATCTGTTGATATGATAATCAATTTTCTAACTCTGTTGTAATAATGGAACCATTTATCCAACAAAATGCACAAAATGCAGGAAATAGAAGGATAGTAAAGAAGAAAAAGACTCCATCAAAGAAACCGGAACGAATCTTGGAGGAAAGTTGTTTGCTGTATTGTCTCATCCCGCAGAGAGACCTGTCAACGATAATAACATCAGCAGCGTCTCCCATAAGAGCACCATGACTTTCCTCTGTTCACCAGTTCCTTTAAGTGTCTCCTCACAGGCTAACCTCACGTTTAGAGCAGTTCAAAAGACGAATCTTACCAGTGTGAAGCAGAACAGGTTCATGGCTGATGGTCTGGGTCGAAGACAACGAAACCAAGTGGAGACAGGCTTAGCCTCCGGGTCACGTAAGCACACTTTCACACACCATCCTCCATCTCAAACCCACACGAGCACCCTACCACACCCCCGTGATGCAAAGGCTCACGCAGCCCCTGTGCTGTCTCCAGCCTGTGGCCTATTCCTAGAGTCAAATCCCTCACCTAATCCAATAGATGCAGTGAGCCGTTGCTGTCCAACGCTGGCCTCAGAAAGCATCAGGACACCTGTAGCAAGAAGACAATCAACCACACAGGCTGCCTTTGTTTTGCTCTGTCTAAAATAATTATGATAATGACTTCATGGAGATTATGCAATCGTTGAGCGAGGTTAAACTCCCAGTGAGCTTTTTTACTCAGTTAAAAAGTGTTTTGGATGAATATCAGGATTTATCGCATTATCAAATGTGTCTTTGTGTCTGCACACATGCTGAAGTCAAGCATGCTTTACACAGATGGTAATCACTTAGGTAATACTTTAACCTTCTGTTACTCAAGTACTCAGCTACAATTTTATTTTGATTTTATTGTCCTCTGTTTATTAGACAATGAGAAACTACTTACTGTCATAGACATCTGAAATATGGCATTTTTTATGGAGGCGCACATGTGCAATACTGGGAGCTGTGTGTCTGTGAAATTTCAGTCCAGTTTGTTGTCATTTGCCCATCAGAGATTTTTAATATGCTACTTATGTAACAATACATAAATAAGCAAATAAATACAGCAGATTTTGGTAAAACCAAACAACAGCTTTGCTTTTTGTCACAATCAGCAGGAGCTGATTCTTTGTAGAGAGAATACTAGACTCAAATGCAGACCAGAAACAGGGCGTGAAACGTGACTAGAACAAAAAGTGAGCCGTTTGTTGTGGCTGATAACAAGAGTACATGAACAAAGCAAAGGCGAGCGGGGCGGAAACTAAACTAGAACTTAAACTGGAAAAACTCAACTATGATAACTGTGACAAAAACATGAACATGATTCATAACAGGTGCATGTGGGAAACTATGAGATTAAACATGAACATGACCTGAACAGAACCATGAATTACCTGAAACTTGACATGATATGAAGGGAAGAACGCAGACAACCTGACAAAGACTGAATGAAACACACAGGCTGTGTCCCAATTCAGGGCCTGCACGCTTGAAGTACGCATTTTAAGTGCGATTACGTCACCGCCACACGACGACGGCTGTCCCAATTCGAAGTGTACTTCAAATGCATACTCCAAATGGGCCGTCGATTTCCCCAAATATCAAGCGTGGTCCGGTGCACGCTTCGTGGTCCCATATATCCCACAATTCATAGCGCGGCGGTGGGTGTGGATAATTTTGCCGCAAAATACGGCAGAAGGGAGCGGCCGGAGAGTGAACTGTCAAAGGTAAGTACTGAATATGATGTCACTTATTTATGTGCGAATGTTTAATAACGAAGAACATTAAAACATTGCTGTTGACCACATGTCGGCAAAGTTATGTGACATTAGTGATGTTTGTACTTTCAGCGTTAACTTAGTTGTAAAGTATATATATGCTTTATATATATATATGCTTTATATATATATATGCTTTATATATATATATATATATATATATATATATATATATATATATATATATACGTATATATATATATATATATATATACGTATATATATATATATATATATATACGTATATATATATATATATATATGTATATATACATATATATATATATATATATATGTATATATACATATATATATATATATATATATATGTATATATATATATATATATATATATATATACGTATATATATATATATATGTATATATACATATGTATATATATATATATATGTATATGTATATATATGTATATATATACATATATATGTATATATATATATATGTATATATATGTGTATACATATATATACATATATATGTGTATATATATATATATATACATATATATGTATATATATGTGTATATACATATACATATATATGTATATATATACATACATATATATGTATATATATATGTATATATATATATATATATATACATATATATATATACATATATATATGTATATATATACATATATATATATATATATATATATATATACATATATATGTTTTATATACATATATATGTATATATATGTTTTATATATATATATATATATATATATATATATATATATATATATATATATATACATATATATGTATATATATTTATTTAACTAATGAATTAGAAATGTCAAAGAGAAAGAAAATTATTAGGAAAAAAGCATAATTTCAGTAGTTTATCATACTGTATGAGACGGGGGAGCTTCACTGGCATGAACCTATTTTCATAACTGTGCCACTTGAAAAATAACTATGCTTCACTCTGACAAATCCCATAAATCCTTAAATATAAACCTCTTATTCCTGTCACTCTTTCTCATCTATTCTGAGGATAAACATCGTTTCAGATCTTGAGGTTGGTCTCATTCTCTGCAGGTGGCCGTCCCATGGAATCAGCTTCTAACAATGACGTTGTTACAATTACTACTGATGTCTGGATTTAAAGCCCCGTCCCCCGTTGCTCCACCGTACAGTTGTCTGCGACTTCTCCTACCCTGCTGTCTTTTTGTCTCTCATCCAGAGATAAAGAAGAGCTTTCATGTTGCTGTGATCGGGGCTGGGCTGAAAATTAGGTCAGAAAATGAGGACAATGCTCTCTGCTAATAAGAAACAATGATGCTACTCACAGTTTGTTCTCTTTGCAGAAAGAATACTGAAGAATCTTGTAGAACATTTACATTTTAAAACCATTTATTTTATACAGATAGTAACGCAAATCAGATCAGTGTAATTCTTTTAGTTACAGTTCACAGACTGCAATAACAGCATCTTCTTCTTTCACACCAAGCCTCTGCATGTCCTCCTTCACTACATCCATGAATCTTCTCTGTAGTCTTCCTGTTTTCCTCCTGTCTCCATACTCAGCATCTTTTTTCCAATATATTGACTTTCTCTTCTCCACCTCAGCCTCGCCTCTCTGACTCTTTCTCCAAACTGCTCAACCTGAGCTGTCCCTCTGAAGTACTTGTTTCTAATCTTGCCCATCTCTGTCACTCTCAATGAAGAACATGTTCAGGTCTGCCACCTCCAGCTCAGCGTCCTGTCTTTTTTGTCAGCACCACCATCTCCAAACTTTCTCCTTCACCAGGGTTAAAATCGCCTGCCCTCACTACATCTTTTTTTTAAATAATTCAAGTATTTATTAGATTTTGCATTTTCAAACAAAACAAAACATAAACAGTGAGGTTTTAACAGATGTTGTATTAAGCTCAAATGTCCAAGTCAGGTAGACAAGTAGGTGCAAAAATTGTCCCACTGTTCCACCGCAGCTTCCGTCACATGATGTATTTTTCCCAGCATCTTTTCGCACGCAACATTCCCAATCATTCTGTCTTTCCACATTTTAAGCATTGGAGTATGGGAGTCCTTCCAGTGTTCCAAAATGACACGGGCACATGTTACCAATGCAGTACTTAACACTCTAAACTGGTGTTTATTTAATTGCGGCACCTCTCCTTTGTCTCCTAGTAAACATAATTTAGGTGATCTGGGTCGGTTACAAAGTGTCCACCCCTGCGAATAATTCAGTGCAGTGTTCCAAACTGGAAAAACCAGCGGGCATTCCCAGAGGGCATGTATCAGAGTACCTTTGGCTTGTTGGCATTTCCAACACAAGTCATCTCTACCAATCCCCATTCTATACAGCCTTGAAGGAGTATAATAGTATCTGTTAAGAATTTTGTATTGAATAAATTTCCCCCTGGCTTCCCTAATGTATAATCCATTGTTCGACAATATAGAATCCCATGTACCTTCATCCATTGTACGCCCTCGATCCCTTTCCCATGCTTTTTTCAGGCTCTTATTTATATTATTTTTATGCACCTCCAACCATACCATTTTCGAAAATTTCAAAATAGGGTTTTGCGTCTTACCATGATTGTTCACTTTTTGTGATAAAATATCAATTGGTGTGAATGGAGATGCAAGCTCTCGTTCTATTAAAATCCAATCTATATTGTTTTTCCCTGCCCAATGTTTGCCTAATCTAGCCATTTCAAAAGAGATGCTATAATACTCTATATTGGGCAGGGCTACATCTTTATTGTTACTGCTGTTTAACTGTATAACTGTTTCCCTCTTATTTACACACCTGTATTGTGTCCTGCTTTTAACCCTTTAAGACCTACCATAGAACCAAGTCCGCCAGAGCTTATATTATATTTTTACATGCTGTGGAGTCATTTTTGGGAGCATTTCAAGTTGCTATACATCAATACAACCATTATAGCCCAGAATTTAATATTATGTCTGCATTAAGTGCAAAGTAATTACATTAATTGCAAAAAAGTGCAATAAACTACAAAAAAATTGAAAATCGTTTTTGTTTTTTATTTATATATTTCTAGTTAGAGAAATTTAAGAGGCTTATCCCTCAAAACTGTAAATACAAAAAAGTTGCACAAAATAGTTTCCCACCACAGGAAATTTATTTTGAGCGTCTTCATAGTTTTATTTTTGAAATACACCAATTTTTATACACTGCAGGAAAAAAGGAAAATAAATATTATAATGCAAATTTGCAAAAAAGCAGCATATGCATCAAAATAAACTATTTCCAGCAGCAATATGAGTCCTAAACATCCCAGAAACGACACAGAAAGTCATAAAGTCAAACATAACTTTTAAAAACACCAGGCCCGGATGGTAAAAACTACATTTCCGCGAAAATGACGTCACTTCCGGTTTCGGGCAGGTCATGGCGGACATGTGATAGTTCATGCTGACGTCTATTCCAACTTAGGAAGTGTTACGAACAGCTGATCGGATCGGCAAAGCGTGTTTCTGGAATATTATGTTTTTGTTGCTGCAAAGCTATATGTGGAAGGAAACTGTGACCGAGGACAAGCTGATGGCATAAGATGTAAGTACAACTCCTTCGGTTTCATATGCAAAATAAATTATTGCACTAGCTCACGTGGTTGCAGAGCTACCGGGATTTAAAAATAGTTACGCAAAACAGAGCGTGCCCGCTCTGACCGGTTTTAAAGGGTTAATGAAGCTTATGTGTAAGCTGGGTATTTCTGGATTTTTTTCTATTAGTATATTCTTCACATTACTTCAACTTTCCCACACTCATTGCTCTAGAGCATTAATTGCCTTGCCCACCTTCTCCGAGCCAATCAGCATCCATCCTGCATGGTTTAAATCTCAGTGCTCTTTCCTTGTTCTGCCATTCAGGCTCTCGCAAACTGTTTATACTATCACGGTCCCGTGTCTCTCTGGCTGGCCCACACCGGCAGCAGGTTTTGTTTGTGTTTTTCTCTCTCCCCCTGTCGCCTGGACGGAACTCGTTACGGGTTCCTGCCTTTGGCCTACACACCTGAGAAGGATGATGCTCACCTGTACCTCATTTGCCTGCTACTATTTAAAGGGAAGAAGCACGGTACTCATCGCTGGATCGTTGTTAGACTCATGTTAATGAAAGCCTGGTTAGAAACCATCAAAAATGAATGCCTAATCCTAACCATCCTAATTATCTACCATAACCTAACCATAACCTAATTGTACCCCTAAAACTAAAACCACATTTTGAGCCTCAAAAAAGCCTTCAAACCTGTAGGGACGGCATTTTGTCCCCATAAGTATAATACCATGCCAATTTTCTGTCCTCACAAAGATGTCTAAACATGTACACACACACACGCACACACACACACACACAGATATATTCCTCACTTTTTCCTTGCTGTTGTAAGGGTCAGCTCAGTGAGCATGAAAGCTGTTTTCCATCCTACTTCACACTCACCCGGTTGAACACACTCACACCTGGGAGCACCCACTCAGCAACAATCTGGTTTCTGTAGCATGCGTAGTTTACAACATGTGCCTTGCACCTGGATTTGGATGCTTGCTACAGAACATCTGCCACAGGCAGAAGGACATTTGGTGTAGAAATCGTGGTTTAGAGTCTTGAATTTAAACTGTGTCACTGATCTATTTTACTGCATTCAGCTTTTATGCTCCTTATATCTGGAACAAACTCCCAGAAAGCCTCAGATCAGCTGAAACACTCAGTTTATTTAAATCCAGGTGGAAGACTCACCTGTTCTCAGCTGCATTTAAATAAAGCACCAAATCCACACTTAAGTTTAAATTTCAAAATGTACATTTTAACTACTGATTTTATCTGTTTTGATTTTTGATTTTATATACTGTTTTGTTTGTTTGTTTTAATCAATTTTAAATCATGCTTTTTATTTGTTTTTGTTTCTAATGTCTCTGTAAAACACTTTGAATCACCTTTGTGTTGAATTGTGCTATAATAAACTTGCCTTGCTTTTTTATTCTCTTCTCTTGCTCCTGACCTACCAGCCAGCTGAGGCAGAGGACTGCCCCTCTCAGATTCTGTTAGAGCTCCTGTTAAAAAGAAGTTTGGAATTTCTTCCTCTCCATTGTCACCAAGTGTTTGTTCAAAGAGGCTCATCTAATGTTGAAGTTCTCTTGGTGATGTTGCAGAGTCTCAGTACTCTCAGATCAGATCAGATAAGCCGTGTTGAACTTTGTACTTTACCTCTCTGACCTGTGACTAGGGATGGGTATCGTTTAGGTTTTATCCGATACCAAACCGGTACTTTTGAAACGGTGCCGGTGCTTAAACGGTGCTCAAACCGGTGCTTAAAGAATGGAGAACACAAAATTGGTCCAAAAACCTCTCATGTTCAGCTGGTTTTTTTGTAAAAAGATAACAATGTTAGCCTTTTCTGCAGCTATTGGGCATATATGGTATCACTCTTGGCTGGAAGCAGCTTAATCAATGGAAAAAACACAAACTTTGTCCAAAAACCTCTCATGTTTAACTGTTTTCCACTTTTTCTTTGGTCATTTTAGCCTTTTTGTCCAGGGTGAAGGGAGTATCTGCCATCAAACAAGAAGACAGCTGCATGTAGCTATGATGGTGTTTGCTAGTTCACCTTACATGCATTAATGTAATAACGTGGTTAGCCTACTCAATGTAGTTGCTGAGTTTGCATCTTTTGCTGTGAAGTACAGCCAGACTTTTGACCGCTTCGCCTTGGGCATTTTTAATCTGTAGCTCTGCTCTAAAAGAACGTACGTACCTGGACCCGCCTACTATCCTCGGAAACGTAAAATGATTGGCTAGAATCTAAAGTGTATCACACTTATCACACTCAGGAAAAAAAAAAAAGCACCAAAATGTGCGCTGCTTTTCGGTCTGGTTACTACCGTTTATGTCAGAACCGGTGCCATCATGGCACCGGATACCGGTACCCATCCCTACCTGTGACCAGGTGAAACATTTGCTGTGTCATGAAATAAAATAGACATAAAAGTCGCAGGACTGCAAGAATCCTCTATCAGAGAAGACTGTCCCCAAACTCCAGCAACTAATCAGTTCCCAGATGTTTATGGCCACAGTGGTAAACACAGTTTTCTGAGGTGAGCTGCTGCCATCAAATTCAAAGTTTTAAAATTTGCTAGTTTTGATATCGGATGTGTTTTATATGTTCTATTACAAAAAAAGGGGAAAAAGGGGCTATAAGACTTATAAGATTTGCAAATCATTACATTCTGTTTTTTTCTTTTTGTTTGTTTGTTTTTTCAGTGT
Source organism: Neolamprologus multifasciatus (assembly GCF_963576455.1). Lineage (NCBI taxonomy): Eukaryota > Metazoa > Chordata > Actinopteri > Cichliformes > Cichlidae > Neolamprologus > Neolamprologus multifasciatus. Next base: position 3,786,183 of record NC_140448.1, on the reverse strand, counting down.
CCCAAAGTTTTGGAATTGAGTCAGTAAACAAAACAGAATTCACAAAGTTTACCGAGTACAGCAACGTAAATGAGCACCCCTCCAAATGTCTGATGAATTGTTGGTGTAACTGAAATTAAATTGTATCGTATCAAAACAAAATATTACTGCATAATAGAGATTTTCTATCTGATTACTAAAAATCTGTATTTACAAACAAACATTTTTTTAATATTCACGACTTTTTCATTTGGCCTTTATATCAGATTTATTACCTCCAGAAAGGAGGTTATGTTTGTACACATGTTATTCTTTCTGTCTGTTAAAATGAAACATAAAAAGTTTTGAATAAATTCAGAGAAAACCTCGTGAGGGTGTAGAGTGGGATCATGTTAACAATCAATTAAAATCTGGCGTATAGTAGCTTATAAAGATTTAAAATATCATGTAACATTTGACCTCTGACCTCTCCTTTAGGGTGAAGGTCTGATTTAATAATCCTATATACAGCTATGTTAAAACTATGTTTCTTATAGCCATTGTTTGTATTGACAACATATAGGGGATGATATATGGGGATTGTAAATATCGCCTTACTTTGGACCTCTGACCTCTTCTTTGAGGTCAAAAAAGGTCAAACTTTCATAAAATGTCTTTTATCTTTAAAACTATGTTTAAAATTCTACTGCTTTTGTTTGTATTGGCATCATTTTGAATGATGCTGTTATGTGGGAATTTTAAATATCACATTTGACCTCTGATCTCATCTGCCTTTCTTTTCATGCTGACACAAAATGTGTCTTTAAAAAAGTATCGTCGAGAAAAAGAGAATGAGCTGCCTGGTTAGTTGGAAAGATACCGTAGTATAATATTATACAATGAGCTTGAAGTTATTCATGTTCAGGTATTTACAAAGCTATTAAATCAAATTCAAATTCAAATTTTATTTGTCACATACACAGTACGATATGCAGTGAAATGCTTAGACAACTGCTCGTGACCTAAAGAAAAAAAAAAGAGAAGGCTATGAATAAGATAGGAAATAAATATGAAAATTAAAAAGGGTAAATTTAACTAGGAAGGAATAAAATAAAATATAAAAATTAAAGTTAAAAATGAAATAACTGTACAACACAAATTAGAATGAAGGGTAAATTTAACTGGGAAAGAATAAGATAAAATATATAAATTAAAGTTGAAAATAAAATAACTGTACAACAAAATACACAATACACAGTATGGAAATATATAAGAATGTATGAAGAAATATAAATATATATATACACAATAACAGCAGCTGTACAAGTATTAACTGGAAATGAAGAATGAAGAATATAATGTCCAGTGTCCATTATCCATTACCTACTCCTGCATAAAGTTTGTGTATTCAAAGCAAACATCTGTCATGCTACGCTTATCTGATTTGTACGGCACTATAAACTTATTAAAGTACATTTATAAAGAACAAAGAAAACAAAATCAAGTTTACAATATTCTTCCCATAAACAGAAATACTGCCCAGAGAGTGAGAAACAACAACTTTTTTTTAAGCTGTTCTTATATAGTGTTACTATTTTTGCACAATGGTGTGAGCTATGACTTGTAATGCTTTGTTGTTGTTTTATATGGACTCTTATATGAATATTAAAGTCTAAACACATCAAAATGCAGCTTTTAGCCATTTTCATCTCATGTTGAATATCTGTGTATTGCCCTCTAGTGGAACAAGTTGGGAATGCAACTTCAAAAATTCCCAACCTCAGTAGCTTTAATCCTTGAATCTTCCAACCTAATAATCAGCAATGACAAAAATAGCCTTTGTTGTTTTTTTCTGTCCGGATGAGGCTCGAGCACAGATCTGAGATCGGCCTCTGGGTTTTAGAGCACAATCTATCAGCAGTTATATGTTAAATGTAACATTTTAGCCATTATTCACTGTAGCTGAGTGAATAAGGATTTTTTTTTAGGATTGATATGTTTATTGATTAGCATTCAAATATCTCAGTGAAGACAGAACAAAGATTTACCACAAAGCAAGAAAGCATGAGACAAGGCTAATCAAAAGGTATTGGCTGAAGCATTTGCTTATTACGCCAACCCTTTTAACAAAAGATCTTTTAGCATGCAGCTCCTGTACACAGGGCTCGAAGCAAATAATAAAATTCAATTCAATTCAATTTCATTTATATAGCGCCAAATCACAACAAATGTCGCCTCAAGGCGCTTCATAGATACAGAGAGAAAAGCCCAACAATCATATGAATAAGGAGCAGTTTGGTGTCTGGGTTTCTTATAGCGAGAACAGAGAGATCTACATCTGACAGCAGGGTCTAATTAACACGTTAAATCACCGTGATTCACATTTTCAGTCACTCTGCTGCAGTCTTCTTGTTTTGTGTCACCACATTAAACTCTTCTAGTAAAGTCACGTTCTGTAGAGCTCACTGGTACAGTGTGTAACAAAGCCGGCACCACCCTGGCTGTTTTATGTTGCTCCTGCAGGTGGCAGTATCACACCTACTCATTCCACTGCAGCTTTGAGCCCGTCTCAGCGAGATGCATCTCACAGCCTTCTGCTGGTATATGAGGAGTGTATCTATCTACTTTATTGTCCACTATCTTAAACCTTTTACATGTTTTCTGAATTATTGAACAGCCTTGGTCTTGCAATAAGTTATGCAACCCACTAGAATCTTGTAAGAATGGCTGTCGAGGGATCTTATATTAACTGCATAAATTTTATCCAATGCAGCAACAGTTAATCCTGAAAGGCTTAATTAAACACTGTAATTCTTCTTTTGACAGATTAAATATAATGTGATCCATCAATTCCCATAATATACCTTCCACTGTGTGTAATTATTAAAGATTAAATCCCAGTTACACCTTCAGCCTAAACCTGCTGCTGCTGTAGGTAAAGTTTTATCTCCGCTTGCAAGAATAACACCGAGTTCAGTTCTCACTCACTCAGACGTGTTCATCCGAACGGGGAATGACCCGGCTCGCAGCTTCTGGTTTTCCCGGCATTCCTGCGCCGACCTCTGACCCCAGGACGCATAGAATGGCAGCCCAGAGGCTACGACCTTGCGCCCTTTATTGTGACCTTTTGAACTTTCAACACCCCACAGCCAAAAAGCGAAACACTCCGTTCCCCTTGGAATAAATGACCTCTCATCCCCTTGCCTGGCAAAGGTATGCGAGTTTGCTGACCTCGCTCAACCTTTCATTAGCGCTTCCTTTTATTACGCCGCTTCCTCCCTGCTGCCTCATCAGCAGAGCGGGGGATGGCGGAAGGAGGGAGAGGTGGAGAGGGAGCAAAATGAGAAAGAGGAGGAAAGCAGAAGAACAGTGGCAAAAAAAAGAAAAAGAAAAAGTAATGCAGAGACAGCGAGAGGCAGAGAGGACGAGATAGGGATGCAAAATGAGAGCAGGAGATAGAGCCCAGCTATGACAGATTGGCAGCATCTGCTGGGTTGACTGAAATGTCACCTTTAAATGGCTTCCCTGTCCTTGATGCCGGACCTCCCTATCTGATCTCTATTCTCCTTGGGAGTTGTAGTTCTGATGACTTATATAGGACACAAAACAGATCTTTTACAAAATATAACCCCTGTTCAAGATAAGCTTTCGGCACAAGGCAAAACAATTTCTCCCGCCTCCCGTGCCACTGCGAGTTCTGCAGAAATGGACCATTTGAATGTTAGGTCAAAGGTCGTTGTGTCACGTATGAATAAGATAATTGGATTTTGTGGTTTGCTGATACTCCAAGCTTACCCGGCGATGCAGCTATTCACCCCGACAACTGTAACTCATTTCCTGCCGTTTTGATCTCACGTGATATCAAATCTGTTCTGCTGAGCACGGCTACAGTAACACCTCTGCTCATACTCAGCCTATTTAGCTTAAATGTAGCTGAATGCAGTGGCCGCGTATATGCTGTTAAACACAACAGCATTTACTTTAATGCTCCAAATATTTAAAAAAAATGACAAATATAAGAAAAAAGCCCAAAAAGCATACTTCATGTAAATATCATGCAGCTAAATCCGCCTCAAGGTGAGAGCAGCACACACACATCTGGAAGGTGGCACATCTTGTTAAGTGTCACTTGACATGAGAAGCAGCTGACATGTGTAAGAGAAGTGTGTGTGTGTGTGTGTGTGTTCATCACAGGGGGTGGGAGTCCATAGCATTTTGGGGCTAAGTCAGATCACGCTGACATTGTCTCCATGTGGCGGCTTGCCGCAGGGCACAGCAGTACCGTACTTGATGTCATTTCTATCTTAAATGTCACTCTCAGTAAGCCCATCACCATCTATTGGCTCGTGTCCCTGGGGCCACGTTCACCCATCAACCTTACAGTATTCGAGCAGAGGAGAGGGCAGCCAGAACTCCTCTCCGGCTCTCTTAAGATCGCTGTTTACTGCTCTTTTACATAATTCATCGTGTCACTGTAGGACAGTAAACTGAGAGATACACTGAGAAAAATATAATGAGGTACAGCAGACCTAAGACATCCATACAGTGGGAAATTAGGTGGACACTTGATGTTTGCTCACCACTCATACTGTTAGCCCTAAAGTGACCCTTGATCCAGAGTGACCCCGGGGTCATGCAGGGCCTTTATATGGTGACAGCAGGGCTAATTACCTACACTGTGTCTGTGAGAGCCATAAAAGCAGTTATGGCTGTAAGATGACAAAGCACTGTTGGTGTTCAGTTACACAAGCACTGAATGAAAGTGTGGTAGCGCTCAAACATATAATAATGCTGCTATACGAGTGAAAATAACATCTAAAGAACCATCCATCCATTCGCTGGAGCCTATCCCAGCTGTCATAGGGCGAGAGGCGGGGTACACCCTGGACAGGTCGCCAGTCTGTCGCAGGGCCAACACACAGGGACAGACATGACACAGGGACAGACAACCATTCACACTCACACCTAGGGGTAATTTGGATTATCCAATTAACCTATCCCCACAAGCTGCATGTCTTTGGACGGTGGGAGGAAGCCCGAGTACCCGGAGGGAACCCACGCAAACACGGGGAGAACATGCAAACTCCACACAGAAAGACCCCGGCCTGATGGTGGAAGTGAACTCAGGACCTTCTTGCTGTGCGGCAACAGTGCTAAACACCGTGCCACCATGCTGCCAATCTAAAGAACCAGTAGAAGACAAACAGGAACCTTTTACATGTTTATGCTTTTATGAAGAAACCAAGTTGTAGTTTAAATCTACGCACATCTCATTAAATGTGTTGTATCTCATGAGGACTTTGAGGAGTCTAAATTCATTGAGAAATAAAATTCTTCATATATGCTCACATTCCTGGTAGAGGTGGGAATCCCCATACATCCCACGATACGATATTATCACAATACTTAACGCATGATACGATATTATTGCAATTTTTTAAAAATATTTTGCGATATTCAGATTCTGTACATAAAGGTAAACTTTATCAATATTCATTTTATCTAATATCAAAGTCTCACACTCAGTCTTTCTCTCATTTCAGTTTTATTGTTGACAAACTGAACGGTTTGTATTACAGTCTAGTCCAACTTAACTGAATCAACCATCTGGTACAATTATAGCTATTCTGAACTATGCAGTTTATGAAAACTATGCAGCCCCTTCAGCAACTGAAGAATTTGAAAGTAAATTAAAACAAAATATAATTTTACATTAAATCAAAAAGTTTTAAACTTAATTAAAATAAAACATGTCTTAAATTAAAATAAGTAAACTGTCATGTTTATTGCTGCCAAAAACAAGTTAAACACATTTGGACAGTGAAGGAATGTCAGGATTCTTGCTCAGAAAAAGGATCAACATGCTCTGAAGTCAGAGCACAAAAACCTTTTTTGTAACAAAATATCGATTTCTGCTGTCCCTGTATCGATACATTATTAGCAAACAAAATATCACCATGCTACACAGTATCGATTTTTTCCACCACCCCTAATTCCTGGCATGTAGAGTTGACTGTTATATAACACAAACTTGTAGCCATAACAATAGACAGCTTCTAATATGGATGATACTGCAAAGAACAGCTGATTACATGTTTCTAAGGTCGCACCACTACCTCGTTGGTGATACTGATACAGCTCATATCTTATATTAACCAGTGTGGAATCTCGTGTGACAATGTAATGGTGTACTTGGTAACAGATGGTCACTTTCTGCCCAAAATCCTTACATGCACCTCTTAGAACTGGAACACGCAGAGAAAACCCACCAAAGAGAACAAAGGACCTTGAACCCAGAACCTTCCTGCTTGCAGACAAAAGTGCAGAACTTTGCAGCACCCGTCAGCACACGGGGCAGAAATACAGTGAAACTTGTCAGAATGTCACCACCAGTGTTGGTCAAGTTACTTGAAAAAAGTAATCAGTAACTAATTACTGATTACTTCCCCAAAAAAGTAATCCCATTACTTTACTGATTACTTATTTTCAAAAGTAATTAATTACTTAGTTACTTTTTAAAAACACGATTTACAACCTGAATAGGTGATAAAGTGATAGATCTTTCAGCACAATTCTACTTTTTCTGCATAATCCATCATACAAAATGTAATCAAATGGAAAAGTCTCTTTTTAAAACTTGTTTTATTAGTTTTAATCTTTTAACTTTATGCATCAAGTAAACATTAAATTATATGCAACATTCTCTGACTGGAAGAAATTTGTTTAATATTTAAACCTTTTTCTGCACATTCCAGCACATAATAAATATATATATATATATATATATATATATATATATATATATATTAGGGGTGCAACGATACTCGTATCGATATTGAACCGTTCGATACAGTGCTTTCGGTTCGGAACGCATATGTATCGAACAATACAACATTTTTAATTTATTTTATCAACTTTCCTTCTGACGGTGCTGTCTGTGTTGAGCGCTCAGTGGATCTGCGCTCGACAGTGCAGCCTAGGCGGAGTAGTCGAACACAGATTCACTGAGTGCAGGGCAAGCTAGCTAGACAGAAGTTAAGCTTGTTGCAACATGGCAAATTGAACCTCCCCCACCCTCATTCAGATCTGGCGTTTGGAACTATTTTGGTCTTCATGTGACGTATGACCCTGAAGGTAAGCGTGTCATGGACTAAAGTAAAACAGTATGTCAGATGTGCCAGGCAATGCTCAATTACATGAGTGGGAACTAGTGTGTTAGCGCAGTTAGCTCGTTAATGTGTTGACGCTGTCCAGCCCCACACACGGGGCAATCCGCGGTAGCTCTTTAACTGAGATTTGCCGTGTTGTGGCGTTAACCTCATTTCAGATTAAGGCTGACAGCACTAGTGGGAACACAACGAATATGACTGTACATTTACCCGATAGCATCCTAGTGCAAAGACAAGTGGAAGCAGACAAAAACAACAAGCACGCATACAAACTTTACCCGAGTCATTTAGACAGCCGTTAGCACATGATTCTCCTTATGGGGACCTGATATGTTTACTATGCTGCTGAGAATATAGCCCAGAAGAAGCGTATAGTATAGCTTTTATTTTGGAAAGAGCCATTTCTCTGTAATAAACTCTCTTTTCCAAAGATGAGTGATTCCTCAATCAGATACAGGGCTCGCAAAATCGCTAGCCCGACGTCCCGGGGCTAGCGATTTTTCCAGTCGGGCTGCCCTGCTCTGCTCGTCGGCCTATCATAGGAAGGAAAAATATATGTCAATGCTTTTGCATTCTTTCGGAAATGTAGCTGGGTAATTATGTCATTGGCATCGATGAGCCACTGTCAATATGTGACATATTGAAATCGCGTTTGAATTTGCGCTTGTTTTTTGCTTTCACTTTGCAAGCGCGAACTGTGTATAGAGAGCGACAGCACTGATTGGTGAGTGATGATAATTTGCGCACCAATTCCTCTGACATCGTCTTATCAATCGTTAGCTTACTATGCAAACATGACAAGTGAAATCTCCCGCAGCTTAAACATGTGAGAGGTTGATCGCGCAGAGAATCGCTGAGCGTTATGTGAATGCGTGTGTAAAAGTAGCAGGATATATATTTTAGTTCTGCTGAGCCAAATAAGACAGGTCAGGGTGAAGACGTGACAGCCAAAGAAAAGCTTACCACAAAACGGAAAAGTTATGACAAATCAGACTATAAGGCAAAAAGAAAGTGCAGCTTTATGGTTTCATGGACAAAAGAATTTCTGTGGCTGCAATATGACGAGCTAAATAACCAGGGCTGCACATAAGTGGTCCGCAGGTGCGCATTCGCTGTCAAAATAAAAAACGTGCACAAGATATGAAGTTGCAACGCGTGTTTGCATACATAAGATTTTCAGGTGGAGGACAGACATTTGTTTAGAACTCTTAAAGATGTCGAAGAAGCTCCTTTAAGCAGTTACTGTGATGTTCCTCCACCTCCAAAGAAATGTCAGGAGTCCGAACCACAAAAGAAGCGCGTATTCTCTGAAAAGTGGTTGCAGGAGGTGAGCTGGCTTCAAACAAATGATGAACGCACAGAGATGTGGTGCAGAATGTGCCGTGAAAATTTAATAAATGACAAATTAATAAAAAGGCATGAAAATTTTTGTGTATCGAAAAAATATCGAACCGTGACACCAAAGTATCGAACCGAACCGAACCGTGAATTTTGTGTATCGTTGCACCCCTAATATATATATATATATATATATATATATATATATATATATATATATATATTATCCATAACTATATATATCCTGTTGCTCTATTTTCACCTTCGCTGTAAAAAGAAGTTTTCTTCCCACGCAATGAACAATGGACACTAATGTTTTTGTCACTTTTTTGTCACTTTTCTACAAGTAACGCGTTACTGCCCATCTCTGGTCACCACAACAGATGGATTTGCATTTATGATTTCACGCAGATTACTCCGGATGACGCAGTGTATCCAGGCTTGGGATGTGGTGCTGTTCAATGTTTTACGCGCTCTAACTCGATGGATTTAGACATGTAGACGTGGTCAAGAATGAGGAGGTAACGTGATTTAAACTAAACCTACACTTTACACAAGCTCGCCAAAATTTGACAGCTGTAGCCTGGTGAGATAAGACTCCAAGTGAAGATAATAAACGTGAAAGCATGGTAAGTGTGAGCATATAGTATAAGTACCTTTTATACTTTTAGATAGACACTTGAAAAGTTACCTCTAGGTCCAATAATGTGCCCTTTGAGGTGCATTCATATAGATTGAAGCTGTGTGCATGGAAAGTGAATTTTACTGTCCCCTTATTTTTGAGAATGTAGTTTTATATGAGCATCACATTGATCTGTATCAAACTTAACACAGCTGTTTTGCTGATGATGATCTTGATATGCACAGTCCTTGGCTTTTTAAAGAAAGGACGTGTGACTGAATGTATAGTGTGCAACTCCTGAACACATTGATGTGATATATGTAGGACCTATAAGAATGATCACAGTGTGAGGAACTGTAATATTACAACTGCACATGAAGGTGTAGCCTCATGAAGGTGGCATGTCCACCCTGGGAGACCAAAAACAAAAAATCCCCATAACATGAGAAATTTTATGTTGAGAACATGTTAAAGGTTTGGATTAAGGTTGGGGTTAGGTAAAGATATGGTTAAGATATGGGGTATGGTTAAGAAGGAGAAGTATGGTAAAGGTTTGTACACAGGAAATGTGTTTTCTTTAGATTTTGAACACAAGAGCCATCATCAGGCTCCACACTCTTTCCACTGTGTAGTGTGTGACAGTACAGACGGAATCAAAGCTGGAGAAATTGTTATGTTTAAAACAGTAAGAGCTGTCTGCTCACAAACACACTCTACACAACACTACAAGATAGATAGATTGATAGTATAGATAGATTTCAACTGTATTAAGGCTTTAAGTCATATAAATATAAATATTAAAAATGTTGTTCACTCATCCTAAAAGACTCTTGTAACCCTAATGAAGTCAGCAGTTAAATTTGTGTAATAAGTAACCAGGGCAGACTGACACAATAAATCTGGGTGGGACATCACACACTTCTTGTAGTCAAATTAATTTTCAAATAGCAAATAAAAATGCATTTTAAGACTGAAAGAAGATGAGGATCAGTACAAAATATTTCAAAAGCTATACAAAACAACAACGATTAGCACAACATAACAAGGTGGTCTTCATTTTCTCCCAGGGAGAGTGCGAGAGAGTGATGGCTGTCAGAGCTGGTTAGAACACTTTGTTTTGCTAGCAGGCAGCTAGCTAGCTAGCAATACTCTGATCAGAACAAAGGAGCACGAAGGCATAAAGTTAGCAATTAGCAGGTAACCATTATATGCAACTATTTGGCTACAACCTCAAGAGGTTGTATAGACCCCTCAACCTAAAAAGAGTGTAAGAGTACAATTTTAAAGAGTGATTTTTCTTGATCATGTGACCACAAATACGATTGAAGAATGCTAATTCTGCTTCATAACAAAGTTACCTGCTGCAAGTTTAAGTAAGCAAATATCTGTACCAAATGTATAAATATGATTTAAAGCCCAAAATACAGAATGTTTAACCTAACAAAGCCAACAGCTCATGTATCATGTATGATGAATAATGCATGCATGCAATTTTCAGAACTAATGCATAATTGAAGGCATCGGCTGGAGCAGATAACTTTTCGTAGCACAAAATAATCAATCAATACTTTTCCCCGAGCAGAGCGACGTGACTTAAGGGTGTTTACGTTTTACTGTAAAATTCATGTCATAAGAGTGTCTGTTTTTATTTCACCACTTAAAGCAGCTGGGCCGCGCAGCTCAGCTAGCGCTTTATCAAAGGCGCGATAATGAAATGCATCCTTACATCTAAATATAGAACGCAATGAAAGTGGTGTCAAAAAACAAACAAACACAAAATAGATAATCCATTTGTGACCTATTTCTGTCCCCGTGTGAGCGCCATTGTTTGGAATCGTAAAAATAAAAAATTAAAAAATTCCCTTCCCCAGGCACCTAAATATGTACAAAGCCCTAAGAGCAGACAAAGAGTTTGCCACTGTGGGACTGTGTGGAAATGAGGACTCCTGAGCGAGAGGCTTGTTCAGCATCCAACACCCCTCATAAAAAAAGATAAAAGTGAAGAACTGTCACTTATTATACCACCAGTGTGATCCCACTTCTAATTTTGAGATTCCCACCCCTACGTGTGCATCCAAGAGTGTGAAGCCGAGAGCATTAGTGCTGCTTCTCTGATTGTGCACTGGCACAGGAAGGACATTGTCACCATGTGTGTTTTTAATAGGATAGCAAAATAAACCTGTTTTCTGGTCAGCAATTAGCCATTCTTCTAGCTCAGTGTAAATTAGGAAAAGCTCCAGAAAAGAGGCTTTGAAGGCTAGAAGAAGGAGGGGAAGACATAGACAGGATCTCAAATTAAATCCTGGTTCGTTTTATTATTTCTGTGGCTTACACTCGAGCTCCATCGAGTCCCCGTAACTCCTGTGTGAGCTGTGCTGCAGCGTCCTGTGCTCCCTAAACACCGCCACGTTTCGGCTCTCGAGTCATCGCCTCGTTCCATGTGATTGCTTGTTATCAAATGTGTTTGCTGGCTTTGTGTTTTTTCTTTTTCTTTTTCTTTTTAGGCGGTTATGCTGCTGGCAAGGGGGAAATCAAACACCTTTTCTCCTGGCAAACCACAGATAACTGGAGCCCCACCTCCCCCACTGCTAACTGCTAAAGAGCAATGCACAGATTTCTGATCGCGTCACGATGTGGCTTTCTGTAAAGGAGTTACAAACTGATTTCTTTAAAGTGATGATGCTGCAGTCAGGGTTTAGAAAAGGCGTTCGATCACACTCCAAATAAGGCCATCGCACAAAGCCTGGAGGAGACAGTATGGACACAATGCATGTGATGTATGTCACTTGGGAAGTCTTTGGATAGAGGTTGTTCATAAAAAAGCGACTACATAGAGAGGCCTCAGGGGCAGGTGATGCGCCACTGTGATGCCACCTGACATCTTCCTCAGAGGTGTTTCAGGCAACAAATAGCAGGTCTGTCTGCTGTCAGCCTGTAGGCCACCCAGGAGGTCAGTCCTGACACTCTGCGCCATGACAGCACAAGCGTCATCCCTCCCCCACCCGTCTTCTCGCAGTCCAGGGCAAGGCCGCAGCCCCCAGAATGCACCGTGAGCCGTCATGAACGATGAGGAGTGATGTCCGTGAGGAGGGAGAAAAATCCCTCTTTCCTTAAGGTGCAACAAAAGGTCAGAAGCCCGGTATCACTGGGAGAATTACTCACCGCGCTGCCTACCTTGCCATCGACAGAGAGCCGACCTGCAGGGAGCGAGCGAGAATGAGAGGAGGAGAGAACAGGTGGAGGGCCGGAGCGCGGCAGCAGATAGGTGGTGAGGGAGTAATGAGTCGGGTGGGGGGGTGACAGGGTCAGGAGGAGGTAGGGAGGCAGGCTGAGGTAATGGGCTATAAGAAGTGTGTATGTGTGTCCTGATGTTTTGAAATTCCACTGTGCGCGTGAGCTCTACTCGGAGGTTAGGTGCGGATGGGTGGTGACGGTGGTGGAGGGGGTCGTAGAAGACGTCTTGCCCTTGCAGCACTTCATCACATTCAGTTTTTTAGCCACGCTTTCTGAACTTCCACTGCCTTTTTCCGCTCCAGTTGGCTCTCAGCGGACAATGCGATCAGAGTGTCCCTGCGTGTGCATTGTGTAAGCATGTTCCGCTCTTTAGTTAAGATGTCAGTGGTGCGTGCACCTCCCCAAGGTCACCACCCTAATGAGAAATCTCTGAGGACGCCTGTAATTATCAAATAACAAAGTGCTAAGCCAGTCAAATTGTGATAATTATTCCCGAGTTTACCCTTGAAAAAGATCCATTGTATCCCCACTTTCCCCCCTAAATTCTTTCTCGACCAAGTCTGCGTGGATGTCGCACACTCGCAGCTTGTTATGGCTCGCCACATTGGGATTCTGAGACCATCTGCTAATTCATACATCCCCACTAATAGCTTTCTTTTTCCATCAAGGCTGTCGCACTATCTGACACAGTGTAGTTTTACAGAAGACGCCCACTCAATATTCAACAAAACACTATGTGGCATTCTCTCAACCTGCCCGCCCCGGAACATAATAAGAATTTAAGCATATGAGCGCTTGGTATTTGACTGCTCTGGAGTCTGAATAGGCTGAATGGAGGACTGAGATTGATCAGCATTGAGACAGTGGTTGTGCCGCTCGCTGAGTGTCTCAGAATTTTTAAGGTCACCCTCACTAAAGCCAAAAGGGCACATCAATTTTAGAGCCCTCACGAGGAGGCACCGCGTCTCCTCCTCGATCACTCAGCCCCCTGTGGAGAAACGACATCTGAAGGTGCACTTGATTTGTGTGGATCCCAGAAGCGTGCATGATCAGAATGAAGAATAAACAGGCACAACCGAGGTAAACAGATGGATGCACCCCAACATCCGGTGCTACAACTGGATGGTGGCTGATTAGCGACTCGGCAGTTGTCAAAAGCAATATGGACCTTTCGTACTTACAAAATATAATACGTGTGGAGACAGCTGCATATACGTGTGTTTAAAAGTCAGCAAGGGATGTAGCTGAACAGTCGAACTTTTCCCTGCCAGATACTCCCACTGAGCGATAGTTCAGTTATCAGAACAAAAGCGTGTTTAAGTCTTTATGTCATCGAGACAAAAAGACGGCAAAACAGCAAAAAGGTTTGTTGAGCTCTGCCAGGGTGTTATATATAATGACTGTACTGAGTCAAAACTTACGGAGCCCCGCGGGGGACATGGGAGAAAAAAAAAATTAAGACGGACTTTTGCGAGATCTCGCAAAAGTTTTGCAAGATCTCGCAAAACAAACTCGGGATCTCGCAAAACATTTGCGAGATCTCGCAAACGTTTTAGCCGCATTCTTCGGACGCTGGCTCGAAGCCGACCGGGAGGTCGAGGCACGATGTGCCGGGAAAGCGGTGTTCCTCCCGGCTGTAGTAGGTCTCGACCTCCCGTTAGCTTCGAGCTAATGGGAAGAATGCGCCGAGATCCCGAGTTTGTTTTGCGAGATCCCGAGTTTGTTTTGCGAGATCTTGCAAAAGTTTTGCGAGATCCCGAGTTTGTTTTGTGAGATCTTGCAAAACTTTTGCGAGATCTCGCAAAAGTCCGTCCTAATTTTTTTTTCTCCCATGTCCCCTGCAGGGCTCCGTAAAAACTAAACCAAATTACTTTTATTTGCAGTGGGTTTGGGTGTAGTACGAGCATATGTACAAGAGCTTGTCTCAGCATCAGCTGTGTCAAGTCAAGTACACTTGTTTGTAAGGGTTTGCAGTACAAGCAGGCAGCTCACACAGCTACAGGAAGCCCTGAGGGGGAAACACAGATAAGCCCGTCCCCAGCTGCACTGCGTAAAGCTAAACTTTAAGTAAAAAAAGTGAGTTTTTGACACCATTTAAAATTCTGTATAATTACATTTGGACAGCTGGTTTAAAAAAGAAGGAAAAACAACTGGGAACATGGGACAACCAGTCCCCAGTAATAAACCTCATGACTGTAAGTGAATTTCTCCATGTTTACAGGCAAATATATAATTGCATAAAGTGTAATTGGCCTAGACACGACCTCCCCTCGGTTGAAAACAAAAAGGTCAAACAGAGTGCAAAGCTGCTCAAAGTTCACATCCAGGAACGCACTTTTGGAAAGCGGTGCAAGGACAAAAACAATGAGGCGTTCATCCCCGAGACAGCTTCAGGGAACAGCAGTGAGTGGGAGGAGAGTGACAAGATAACATCGCAAAAAAAACCAAAACACAGACAAGAAGAGGGAGAATGCAGGCAAGAGCAGGAGGAGGAGGAGGAGGAGAGTCATCAGAGATCAGGGTGACCCTGCGCCACTCAGGAACATGTTCTGCCTATAAGCTAAGGGAGAGGCCTGAAGTTCGCCACCGAGTAATCTCTCCACTGTCAGTGTCCCGGAGATTCAGCCTTGACAGTGTCCCAGCAGCGCAGGGCCACGCTGCTCTCAAAACTCTTCCTGCCATGAGTGAAGCATGTTTTGGCAGAAATGTTTAGCCACGTCTCGGTGACCTGACAGGAGAGACTAGACATGCATACATAAGAGCGTTATTAAAGTCGCCACAGGCTGACGATATCTCAAAACGAATATTTCTATGGTGGTGTCAGAGCACAGGGAGATTAAGAAGCCTGCACAACATCACAGCAAACAATGTTTGCTTGTATATAGGTGTGTCAGGTTTAATAAAGGCTATCTGCCAGGTTGAATATACCTCACCAAGACCTACAGGGAGGGAGCTGTATATGGTCACAATAGCAGTGTTAACAAATTATGAAGAAATTCAGCGTAAAGTAACATTCAGAGTAACACTTTGAGTGATGTTTACATGTTTCAGGTGATGGGTTCATCCTTTCCCATATTGCAAACGCTGTGGTTTTGGTGTTGCACCAAAGTTTGTATCATTTTTATAGGTGCTACCCAGTGTTGGGGAGTAACAGAATACATGTACCGCCGTTACGTATTTAAAATACAAAATATGAGTAACTGTATTCCGTTACAGTTACCGTTTAAAAAGGTGGTATTTAGAATACAGTTACTTTGTTGAAATAAATGGATTACACGGCGGTACTTCCCTGTTTCATATTGTGGCGGGTCAGGACTGTTTGGGTTTTGTTTGACAGCTACGTTCTGTTGTTCCAGGTGGCATCGTTACGGTTGCCATGGTTACAGGGTGACGCTCTCTCTCTGTGTGTTTCCTGGGTGAGAGAGGCCTTTTTGTTGTTGTTGTGCTAAGCTAACAGGCAGAATGCTACAGGTATAGCTCTAAAGAATGTAGCATCATAGGCAGTGTAGTCCGTGCTGCAGGGAGAATGGACTGCCATACACGTTATGTGTCTGTGAGCGAGGGAGGGAGAAAAAGGAAAAGTAGGAGCTGTCATCGAGCAGAAACGGGAGCTGGAAGCATGTAAATATAATAATAACCACTGCAGCCAAGAAGAGAGCCTGACGAGCCCAGTTGTAAGTAAGCTATTAAGACTCGACTGTACACCGTGTTCGTGTTTTCCTCCAAAAACAATAAGTTCTGTTGGAGCAGCCTTTCAACGCCTCTCTCTGTCTCTGCTAGCAAAGTTGACCCAGACAACAAAGTAAAGCTAGTTTTCGGCTACGAGCCGACACAGAACCCACCGTATTAGCCAGAGGTCCCTTTACTACGGTTCGGAGCCGCGGACCTTCAGTAACAGTAATAAATCACAGCAATAGTACATTCATGTAGTTGTAAACAGCATGATAATATATTAAGTAATCCAAAGTATTCAGAATACGTTACTCTCATTGAGTAACGTAACGGAATACGTTACAGAATACATTTTGGGGCATGTATTCTGTAATCTGTAGTGGAATACATTTTAAAAGTAACCTTCCCAACACTGGTGCTACCTTTAGTTTCACGATTAACCACATAAGGAGAGACTGTATGGCGATATTAAAATAAAATTTAAAAAGTCTGGAATTGTGTTTGGGCCACGACGGATCTTTATAACACAGAGAAAAAAAAACATAGTTTGGCTGTTATGGGATGGATTCATGGCCTAAAGATGAAGGTGAAAATTTGACATGGAATCATTTGCTTAATGTAAGAAAACAGGTTAAATATGATGATTTGTCTGTAAAGCAAAATCTAAAATTCTTCAGGGGTTGCAGACCTTCATGCTGCTCTCGAGGAAGCTGAACTATGCAAGATGGACAGAATTACAAAGAAAAGTGTTTGAAACATGTTTTAATAAAACCAATATTATGAACACATAATCAAATCGAGTCTTTAATCTTGAACCTTGTTCGAGCCAAATTGTATCGAGGAGTTGAATAAATGTGAAATCCTTCCCGATGCCCTGGAAACAGGCAGACTTGCAAACATCAAGGACATCAGGTTGTGTGAATTATGTGAACAAAAAAAGAAGAAAAATAGTCAGATTTTCTTTTATTTACCTTGTTGTGATGAAATAAGAATATTTTATAAAATGTCTTTTAAAAATTCCAAACCGTGATTTTGATGAGCTGCCTTTGTTTTTCAAAGCTTAAAGCAGTGGTCTCCAACCTTTTTTGCGCCACGGACTGGTTTATGCCCGACAATATTTTCACGGACCGGCCTTTAAGGTGTCGTGGATAAATACAACAAAATAAAACTAGTCCCGGTACCGAAAAAAAGAAGATTTATTCATAACACACGTGAAAAGACCCAGGAAAACCGAGTAAACAATAAAAACGATAACAAAATAACGCTGAAAACCGATAAAAACCCTGAAAACTTTACATTTCACACCTGAGCCTCAACTCAACTCTCGCGGCCCGATACCAAACGACTCAGGGACCGGTACCAGTCCGAGGCCCGGGGGTTGGGGACCGCTGGCTTAAAGGACTTCAGGTTGGATTCTTCAGTATTATAATTCAAAACTTGTTTCTTTTTAATGATGTTTTGTAAGGTGATGTTTTATGCATGACACAGCACAAATCAGTCGATCGTTCAGTCACCTATAGTTACTGACAGCAGCACTTTCATCCTGATACATTTGGATTACCTCCGCTGTGTTTTTAAAGAGCTGAAATGATTGAAGACTATACTAAAAAAAGACTTCTATAAACCACACATTTAAAAAAATCCTTCCAATAAGTGATTTTCACGAGTTAATACCACTGGGTGTTATTAATATACAGTCTTTTCAGCTCTAACCTGATTGTAAATGATGATTATAGTTACTTTTCTAATCTGATGACGTAATCCTAATTAGGTTCCATGCCCTCCATCACTACACAATTCTGTTATATATACGGTCGATGTTGGATTGGACATTTTGTTTCCTATAAATAGAAGCATATCTAAGATTGAAACTGGAATCTTGGCATGCAGTTTTAAGCTATAAAGCATCCAGCCGTCTATCCTTTCCACTGCATTGTGAACATCCCATAGTCCTTACCTCTCCCTGTCAGATCTCCTTTAATTTAAATTCAGTATTTGAAGTTGCATCTGATTATTTGAAATGCTCTTTTAGCCCACTTCTTCGAACTGTTGCATATTTATGCTCCTCTTTAAAGTTTTTTTTACACAATGTCTGATAAATGGATTAAAAGCTGACTGTCTTCCAAAACATAATCTCATATACTTCATAGTTCACCTCTGCAGTACCCTCCCTCTGCTCCTATGCAAACTAATAAAGCTGCTAAAGCCAAACAAGGGCGGCTTAAAACGGATAACCCCAGCAGAAATGACTGGCCCATACTGACCTGATACATAAACAACATGGGTGCTGAGACCTGGGGACATGCTGAAATCTGTCTAGTTAGGATTTAATGCGGCGGCCATCCCTCCTTTGCCTGACCTCTCTGAAACACTGCTGACCTCTCCCTTAGGTCCTTTGTTAGTACAGCAGCTCTTGAGTGTATACAGTCATTTGCATTTTAGAGTTGTTAAACAAATACCCACCCATGGCTCCTTCTCCCTGTCACCCACTGTGACCCTCCACCCACTCTCTTCTCAAGCCGGCCAAAGGTAATGCAGTCATATGGTGCTGTGAGATGAGGGAGGGCTGCTCCAAATGTTAGTCAGAGGGAGTGGAGTCGGCGGCTGAATAATTTGTATGAGTAAAAGAAAGAAATACTCAACATAAGGGAAGAGTTGAAGAAGCTATCCAGCATCACCAACTTGCCAGAGTCCTCAACTCGACAGCAAATGACTCAAATGAAACTGAGTCATGTTGTTTCATCTATTAAAGAGCTCACTGCAGCACTGCAGACGTGGACCTGTTAAACTATTGCAGTATCGAGCAGGGGCTGTGTGGGTTCGACATGACACATTGGGCGATGATGTCACGGACAGGGAAACGTGTTTTTGCCACTTGGCATTTTGGAAACGCCGTACGGCTAATGCTGTCGCGGCCCGAGTGCGTGCGACTGCAGATCAATAGCACAGCTATTGGGTAGATAGCGGCAGTGCACTGTGGTGCAATCTGGGAGTTTCCTCTGGGGAGGAATAGGTCACATGGGGTACAGAGCTTCAGGCTGCTCATGTTGTTTAAGATGGGAGTACAGGCTAGCGCTGTGTGTTTGTGTTGCAGCTGCTGATGCGTGAAATGGAACTCAGGTAGCTGGGCGGGCCTCGGGCCTTCGCTGTATCTTCCGCCAAGTGATTACTTTACTCCATTGATTTTTCTTCCTCCTCCACTGATCTGAGAAGATCACTGGAAAGAGAGAGTTAGGCAGAGAGAGACGGGGGGGGGGGCAATGAGTGACCTAGTAGTAAAATTCAACGACTGAGAGCAGAACCTTGAGTAGCAATGCTCCCTCTTAGCCCGCTAATCTACGACTGACATCCCTGCTGCACTCACAAGCCGTGTTTTGTAAATCCTTACAGATGGAGGCCGAACCTTTCCTATCCAAACATGTTGAGGCGCAGAAAAATGAAGCTGTATTTGATAAACGCATCTCCATCACATGGTGTTGGGAGAAGGTTGCATTTACTGCACATTATAGTTTGTTTCTTTCACGGTCTTATCTGTGTTGACCTGACAGCACTGAGGAAATGTATTCATGAGTTTTTGAAATGTTTATTTTATTTTCATCTTGCAGTGCATCTCTGAGACAGCGCGTCATCTCCAGGTATCTAAACCATTCTTCATTTTCACATAAGACAGATAACATGAACATATATGCAAAATGAGCATGTCAGGCCATGTGATGGCCAGAGATGGGTATAAACATTACATAACTGCGTCACTGTGTTGCGTTAATAAAACATATTTGACTAAATTCAATTAAAGTCACATGGCTTAGACTACATGCAGTCTTTCAATTTAATTCAATTCAATTTACTTTTCTTTATATAACACTAAATCACAGCAACAGTTGTCTCAAGCCACTTTGTAAGGTAAAACCCCTGCAATAATAGAAAGAAGCCCCAACAATCGCATGACCAGCTATGAGTAAGCACTTGGCAACAGTGGAAAGGAAAAACTCCCTTTTAACAGGAAGAAGGAATCGCCAGCAGAACGAGGCTCAGGGAGGGGCAAGCGTCTTAATAATCACTAACGATTAAATACAGCAGTGGTGTGTAAACATGCTGAGAGTGAAAAGAGATGAGTGAAGAAGAAACGAATGCAGTTAGGCCTCTGCAGAGCCACATTTATGCTTATATCTGGATCATTATGTATTGGTTTCCATGCGGTCACTTCCCAATGCTTTTAATATTTGTCAGGGGCTACTTTTCTTTAAAAAATGTAAATACCTTCTTTTAAACAGAGATGGGCAGTAACGCATTACTTGTAACATGTTACTGTAATCCGATTACTTTTTTCAAGTAACGAGTAAAGTAAGGGATTACTATTGCAAAAACGGTAATTAGATTACCGTTACTTTCCCGTAGGAACGCTGCGTTACTGCGTTACTAAAACCGTGATTTTCTTGCGAGAATGTCTCATGACAGTGACGTAAGCGAGTGCGACGTTCGTGACAACAGCTGTGTGCAGATCAACAATGGATCATATATCGAGTGCAGAGAGAGTATGAGCGTGCAGCGTTTAAAGCGTGGAAGTACTGACCTTACTTTGAGTTTGATTCCATAAAAAGTGACAAAAACATGAGTGTTCGTTGTGCGTGGGAAGAAAACTTCTTTTTACAGCGAAAAAAAACCCTAAACCTCCGAGCAAGCACCGAGTAGCTACGACGTAATGGGAAACTCACAGAGAAACTCGCGGATTCTTCACCAGGGTAAACCTCCGCCTGCCCCACTCCTGCTTTACAGGTGAAAATAGAGCAACAGGACCGCTAGTCTGTGACTTTATTTATTTTCTGCTGTGTTTTACTTGCATCTATTTGAAAGACTGAGTGTAAACACAAAAAAAAATATTTTATTTTATGTGCTGGAATGTGCAGAAAATAAGTTTAAATGTTAAACAAATTTCTTCCAGTCAGAGAATGTTGCATATAATTAAATTATTACTTGATGCATAAAGTTTAAAGATTAAAACTAATAAAACAAGTTTTAAAAAGAGACTTTTCCATTTGATTACATTTTGTATGATGGATTATGCAGAAAAAGTAGAATTGGGCTGAAAGATCTATCGCTTTATCACCTATTCAGGTTGTAAATCGTGTTTTTAAAAAGTAACTAAGTAATTAATTACTTTTGAAAATAAGTAATCAGTAAAGTAACGGGATTACTTTTTTGGGGAAGTAATCAGTAATTAGTTACTGATTACTTTTTTCAAGTAACTTGACCAACACTGCTTTTAAATTCTCTTGGAATGCATTTAAAAATGGCTCGTTTCATGCACAAACATCCTGAGATCTCAGTTCATGCTGGAGAATAATCACCAACGTTTAAGGAGTGACAATATGTACATTTGTTCTAATTTAGTGCACTAAGTGATGTGACAGCAATCATGTGATGAGTCCAGTACCAAGTACCAGGACCAAAGTTCTACAAGCCCCTCTGAATGCAACTAAAGATGTATGAAACATGAAGAAGCTTGAGGGATTAACATAAATAAATACATTTTTTATGAAACATAAACTTTGAGCTGTGTCTTACTCACTTTCCAGGCAGGTTTGTGGTAATAAACCTGTGCCCCGTTTAGCTGGTTTGGAAGTTGTGCTCATATCGAAGAAGACGAAACGTGAACTGTTAGCTTGTTAATTGGCAATTACACAGGCAAGGTTATAAAAAAGTAGGAAAAGTAGTGCAGCAAAGTTCTTTTGACAGTCAGAAAAGAAATAAAGATAAATGTGCAATAAATAAACTTTGTGTGCATTAAAAGATGGATGCGTTTAATTTGATAATTATGTTTAATTGAGTCTAAGGGGAGGGGCATCTTCTGCCAAGGTCTCAGTCTGAGCAGAGGTGAAGTTGAAGAGTCTGTAATGTTGACACAGGTTGGCAAAGCAGACAGAGTCAAAAACACTGTTCAAGGGAGTGCAATGTGCAGTGTGAGGCTATGAGCCACTTTAATTACATCTTACTGTTTCTAATATCTGCAAGTCCGCTTGTCCGGTAATATTCTGTAATATTCTCCTAGTCAACCAACACCAACACAAAAGACGACAATGATTATGAAATGATTGAACTGCTTCTTCTGTATATACATCATTGAGTGTTTGAAGATGCATATTAGTTTTATTAAACACTTGCACTGAAATATATTACTTATTAATATTAAGGTGTCACTTCAGGATTTGATCAACTTTTTAGTTTCTTTAGTTTGTGGAATTTTGCAATAATGAATATAATGTATAATAATATTAATAATAATAATAATAATAATATAATAAGCTTCGCTGAGTGTAAAAGCGAAGCTCTCAATTTACCGGTCGATCTACGTCCCTACCCTCACCTACGGCCACGAGCTGTGGGTAGTGACCGAAAGAACGAGATCACGGATACAAGCGGCGGAAATGAGCTTCCTCCGAAGGGTGGCTGGCCTCTCCCTTAGAGATAGGGTGAGAAGTTCGGCCATCTGGGAGGAGCTCAGAGTAGAGCCGCTGCTGCTCCACATCGAAAGGAGCCAGCTGAGGTGGTTCGGGCATCTGACAAGGATGCCTCCTAGGTGAGGTGTTCCGGGCATGTCTCACCGGGAGGAGGCCCCGGGGCAGACCCAGGACACGCTGGAGAGATTATATCTCTCGGCTGGCCTGGGAACGCCTTGGTGTTCCCCTGGATAAGCTGGAGGAGGTGGCTGGGGAGAGGGAGGTCTGGGCCTCTCTGCTTAGGCTGCTGCCCCCGCGACCCGGCCTCCGATAAAGCGGATGAAGATGGATGGATGTAATGTATACTATGGTAGATCAAGGCTTAATCACAAACAGTCTGTACAAGTAGATGTAATTTATATGCCTTCACTCTTACCTCTAATATGTTCCTTATTTTTCCATGTGCAATGTAAAGATAAATAAAATAAAAGTTACAATTAAAATAGATTAAAAATAGCTCGATAAATACATGTGCAAAGCTTTTATCGTTAAAATATCCCTGAAATATCTAAAGTTTAGTTTATATGGAACTGCCTTGTTAACTGTAGTACATGTCACTTTATTTGAATATTATTAGCAGTACATTAACACTTGTTACAATTATTTTGGAGTTTATTGTAGTGACTTTATTAAGCAGTGGACAATGTAGTCTATATTGGTGACAAATGATCATTTAGAACAGCAGATCATGTGTGTAAACGCTCCGTGTTCTCAGGTGTTTTTGGCTCTGGGTGTAAACAGCAGAAGTAGAGAGGGCACTAAGATGAAAAGTATAACAAAGACTGGAATCGCTGAACAGAAAATTTCACTTTGTTGCAAGAACGGCACCTTTTCCAGGCCAGCTCACAGGGAAGGTCAAACGTTGCAATGTTATTGGAGCATCATTAGACAAGGAACCATGTAAAGGCCACTGTCGTAATTAAGACCTGAGACCTGCGCTTAACACTGCCACACTCTGGGTCTGGAGAGTGATAAGTGCTTGATCCTGATCAATAAGATGCACAGCCCCGTTGCCACTTGCAAAATCGATATTGTTTTATTTGCTGTTACAATGGGCTTGTCTGGTTGCAAATGAGCTCTGAGCCGCAGAGTTACTTTGGAAATGGAGACCTTACCCTAGACTTCTGGCCCAGTGCTCCTTAATGAATAGGCCAATAAAAGGCTGTACTGGTGACCTCTTCGGTCATATGCATGAGTGAAGTCCTAAAGGAGAAATCCACCAAGGAGGATGTCATCATCTTTACACACACAAACTTCAGCTCAAAAACGGTAAAAAAATAAATAAATAAATAAATAAATAAATGCAATGATTTGCTCATAAACACATATTTTATTACAAACAGAACACAGAAAGCATTTCCTGGGAGTCCCATAGGCCTCATCCTACTATAAATGCAGGCTTTTTAAGCAGGTGCTGATAACAAGCTCAATGGTCCTCACAGTTTTTGGCAGATTCGTAAAACCCTCCTCGTCTTTACTCCTAACTCTGCCTCTCTAAGAAGCTCTTTTTAGACCCAATCATGTTACTGACCTGTTGTCTAGAACCTAATTAGTTGTTTCTCCAGTTGTTCCTTTTTGATACCTCTTATTTTTCCAGCTTTTAGTTGGAGACATCATTGCTGCCATCAAATTCAAAATAATTTTTGAATTAATAAACGTCTGGTGTCAGTGTGACAAGAGGGGAACCTCTATCAGCTTTATTTCATATTTCAGTTTTGTATAATATAATGGTATATTTATATATTAGTGCCATTTGTATTATTAGAGCTAGTTGTTATGTTTTGTACTATATTGTATAATTACTACTATGAGTTTATGAGACTTGCAAAACATTGTATCCTTGCACATTTTTGCATTTTATGGCATCTGTGCAACACATATAGAGCAGCAGGAAGTCCCATTTGTGTAATGTCAGGGATGAAAAAGCACCACAACACAGTCTCAAGTAATGGATGGTATTGTACCCATTAATCCTCCTCATATGTGCTATATGTGAGTTAATCTGGATTAAGCAAACACGGATCCTAGCATTGAACCTAATTGTCACGATAGTGCAAAGATGAGAGAGAGGAACAATGATTTATAAGATAGGAATCAGCCAGGTTATGGATGGTTCTGGACAGTTCAGATAATAGGGAAAGAGGTCTAGAATAGAAGGTCATTAACAGACTCAACAAATCTGTTCATTCAGAGAAAAAGTACCGTGTCCTTCCACCAGTCGAGTCATAGATCATGCTAATGCCCTGGCAGATTTCACCTCCTTTCATGATTTGCTCTCTGCTGTTTAATTTTGGATGATATCAGCTTCATCAGCTCCCCCTGACGCACTCTTACATGTGCTGATTTCAAAGCAACATTGTTTCTGTGGGTTTTTTCTCGTTCAGCTACAATTAAATGGTGGCGGAAGCTTCTTTCATGGGCAGTGCCTGAGCAATATCACAAAAACTGTGTCAGTGCGTATGTTATTATCATTATGTGCTAACCTAAGAATGTGATTTAAAAGTGTTTTTTCCCTGGTTTGTTTGTTTGGACTTGGTGGAAATGCAGAATTTCTTTTTTTTTTTTTAACTGCAATATTTAATCCACTAGGTGTCTCTGAATCGAAACAATAGTAAAACTTACTTTAATAAAATAATGTGAGATAATGGTCTTCTTCGCCATCAAGGCAGGAAAAAAAAGAACACATCTGTTCTGAGTGCACATTGCTGTAATCTTAGAACTATCCGGTCGTTAAGTGATGATGTGATGAATCCTACTTCCGGGCCTAAAGTAGTCTGCGTTTAATATGGCTTTTGTGTTGTTAACATGTTTAATGTTTTGTATTTTCTTCTATTTAATCTCAAAAAGCTCCTAAAACAGTCAGTGATCACTGTTGACCTCCCTCGCCTTTTATTACCGCTAATCATTTATTTAAGCTCAGTTTTTAAAACCTTAGGATGTAACTGCAGCCCAGCCCATGCAGCAGTACATGAATGACTAACCTCGTATTGTGGATGGATTATCTCAGTTGTTCTCCTGGCTGAGGTTTGGTCCTTTTACAGCATCCTGCCATGCGATTACATTTGTTCCTGACCACCGAGAACACTCACGTTAACTTTTATCGAGTGGAAAAAAAGTTAGCTTGTTTATATTATGCTAACATAGCTGTGTCGCTAGCGGTCACGTAGCACATCATTATATACCAGCTAGCCAAACTTCAGTAACCCTACAAACGTCACTGCTGTTTAGTTTTCTGTCTTCATTTATGTTGGAAGTGATAACAGAGCTGTATGTTTTAATTTGTTTCCAAAACCCCGCAGTCAGGACATGCTATATTGTATTTAGATAGAAGCTAGCGAGCTAACTTCCTGCTAACTTCTAACTCTGTTAAATGTCATAAATTCAGTTTTCATGGATGCCTGGATGTTAAACTCAATTGTTACACCTGGTAGAGCAGAACGCTGATCATTTTATTAAAGATGAAAGACTTTAGACAGATTTTCAACTCTCAGTAATGCCATAGTGATCGTTTGATATATGGACCTGCAGCGGAGTTTAGGCCCAGACACGGCTAGTGACGTCAGACTTAACGACCGGATAGCTTAATCCGAACCCTAGCTTAATGGCTAAGTAGGTTGATGGTTGTATGACACATAACCTGTGTACAAAGCACAGATGCAGCCATGATTATGTCAACACGTCTAAATTTCGAAGTGTTTGTGCTTTGACTGCTGCCCTTATATTGTTTTGGAACCACAATAAGACCAAAGTGGGAAGTGCCAAGTTATCAGCCAACGTTAGCTCTACTAACAAGAGCCATCAGTAAACTTTGTGGGTGCAATGCATAGACAAACATAGCTGCTATTTAGTGGTACATAACAGGCTAATAATACTAGAATTTCACTAACAAAAAATAAAGTAAAAACGTGCTTGGACCACATCACACACCAGCCCATGTCTAAGGTTAGAAATACTCTTAAAGGCACCAGTAGTATTCACTGTGGAGAACTCCTGTTTAGCACCTCCTAGTGGAGGGGAGGCCTAGCAGAAAAAATATTAGTTACAGCTGTCTGCATTAGAGCGCCTGCCAACCACCAATAGTTTTGTTATGGGGAATTTTTCCATCATGGCCAATTTACCAGTCTGCTTGTATTAAAGCTAAATTTAACCATGGAACCCAACTCTAAAACTGGATTTAAGAAATAAGTGTTTAAAGTTAACCTGATTAGAGCATGTGTAGCACCAACCCTGTACGTTTCAGTGCAGAATGTGATGTCACTGTGTTTGCTGGTTGGTTAGCTAGTGATAGAGCCAATAACCCAGTGGAAAACAAGGAAACTGAAAGGGAAGATACACTTGTTCGCCATAATGCTTGAGTTTGCAGAGTACTTTATAAATGAGGACTGTGTGGAGGAGAGGCTGAGCCACATGCTGAAGTCTAACACTGTCCCATCTAAGTTTGATTGTTAATTGATGATTGAAAACGCTGTACAAATGTAAAAATACTCATTTTGGGGCCTAAATAGTAAAATGCAGCATATAACTCACATTTTAGTTTAAAATGAACACATGTGACATTGATAGATATTTCTTAGTTTTTTAGTAGTTATTTCTTTAATAAAGGCTAGTGTGTTATCTATTGAACACTTGGTGTTTGTTTGCTAATAATGCCATTTTTGCATTATTTTGTAGAAGGATGATATATTTTGCAACCACTGAATATTAATGTGTTTGTCTACATGGATATCGGACCTGTAATACATGACTGATAAGCCTGTCATTAGCTGTCTCCAGCGTCTGACAAGCGTAGGCCCTGTGTGGTTTTCAGACTCACCTTGTAGTGACCCTCCTCATGCAAACTATTCCAGGAAAAGGATAAGCGTGAAACAGACTGCAGCTCACCCTTGACTACGGCACCTTTTCTGCCACCCTCATCTGCCTGTCATTGCTTCGCCTCCTGGATTCTCCATTATCACCAGCACCCATACAATCCAATCAATAATTCTGCACTTAAGGCTTGTTCAGCCCTTGCAGGTTTAAATTCTGTGCTTTTTATTCACACAGACTCCGGCAGCTTCATTACAGCGCCATGCCAGGATATATCTGCGGCCACTGCTGTAATGCTTTCTGTCCTCCTGCCGTAATTCACCTGGGTTTCACCTATGGGGCGCCATTTTGTCTCAGCCAAACAGCAGCGCTAATAAGGCTCCATAGCTCTCTGTGATTATTATCAGTGACAGGCACGGCCAGGCTACAGCAGCTCTATACTGCCCCCGATCTACATCAGACGCTGTAGGCCACTTGCCCCTTTGGCTCTGGCCTACTCACCCTCTTGCCTCTTGCCTGACACACCAGTGCACCACATAGGCTTGTGTAGGGGCAGAAGAGGTGCAGAGGTTGGCTGCTACTGGTGCCCAATGCACTGCCTGCTCCAGCCAGGCCCTCCGAGGCCCTGAGGCTGTTCTGTCTGTTCAGCATCTCCCTTTAACCTTCATCTAGGAAACAATAAAACAAGAACAGAGTGGAGGAGGAAGAGGAGGAGGGAAAGAGAGGGTGTGAATTTGTGTGTGTGTGTGTTCGTGCTCAGAGAATGTGTGGGAGGAGATAGGGAGAGATGCTGTGGACATTTGACACATCTCCTTAAGCCAATGTCTACTTTATTATCTTTGGCAGTCCTTATTGGTCGCACTAATCAAGTGGAAGGCAGTAGCGCTGTGTCGGGGGCTAACACACTGCGTGTGACAAATATATTATTAACTGGAGGGAGACGAGTGACCTTGGCCGTGTCACCTGAGGACCCCGCCGGCACTTGCTCTGCCAGCAGGAAACGACCTTCATATTAAATCCCCACAGAGGTCAATAAACTAAATAATTCACAAAGGTTATATGCTTTGCACTGAAATCTGCTAAAAGAGAGAGAAAGAGAGGGGAAGAGGGAGGGGAGATGGCAAATCTTTTAACTTGTGAGCAGCTAAACGAGGACCGCTGTCCTTGTCAGAGTCTAGTCTCTTTATCATGGGGGGCGTTTATACGAGCGTGTCAGAGGACAATGTAAATCCCGAATCTCTCTCTATTTCCTCACTGCTGTCACTCTTCAATCGATCCGTCATTTGGTGGCAGTGGGAGAGCTGGTGGGGGTCGGCCAGGAGTTAGTGGGGGGTCAGTGATGTCTAATAATATGATAGGCTTTTTTTAACATAACACACAGCGCTCTATTTATAACCACACTGAAAATCTGTAGCTAATTGATCTTTGCTTTAACCATGTCTGCAGAAATCTATAGGGAAAAGCTGTTTGGCTATTCAATGCTATTTCCTGCTCAACATACACCTCGTGCAGCTTTTCACAGTGGTGCAGGAGGTAAAACCTGGAAATGAGTTCGTATTTTTGCACTTCTGGCTTCTGTATCTACAATAATACATACAGACAAAAACCAACAATCATATGACCCCCTATGAGCAAGCACTTTGGCGACAGTGGGAAGGAAAAACTCCCTTTTAACAGGAAGAAACCTCCAGCAGAACCAGGCTCAGGGAGGGGCGGGGCCATCTGCTGTGATTGGTTGGGGTGAGAGAAGGAAGACAGGATAAAGACATGCTGTGGAAGAGAGACAGAGGTTAATAACAGATATGATTCAATGCAGAGAGGTCTGTTAATACATAGTGAGTGAGAAAGGTGACTGAAGAATTCAATTCAATTCAATTTTATTTATATAGCGCCAAATCACAACAAAAGTTGCCTCAAGGCGCTTCATAGATACAGAGAAAAACCCAACAATCATATGACCCCCTATGAGCAGCACTTTGGCGACAGTGGGAAGGAAAAACTCCCTTTTAACAGGAAGAAACCTCCAGCAGAACCAGGCTCAGGGAGGGGCGGGGCCATCTGCTGTGACCGGTTGGGGTGAGAGAAGGAAGACAGGATAAAGACATGCTGTGGAAGAGAGACAGAGGTTAATAACAGATATGATTCAATGCAGAGAGGTCTGTTAACACATAGTGAGTGAGAAAGGTGACTGAAGAAGAAACACTCAATGCATCATGGGAATCCCCCGGCAGCCTACACCTATTGCTGCTTAACCCTTTAAAGCCGGTCGGAGCGGGCACGCTCCATTTTGCGTAACTATTTTTAAATCCCGGTAGCTCTGCAACCACGTGAGCTAGCGCAATAATTTTTTTTGCATATGAAACCGGAGGAGTTGTACTTACATCTTATGCCATCAGCTTGTCCTCGGTCACAGTTTCCTTCCACATATAGTTTTGCAAAAACTGCATAAAAAGCACTTGCAGCAACAAAAACATAATATTCCAGAAACACGCTTTGCCGAGCCGATCAGCTGTTCGTAACACTTCCTGTCCATCAGCATGAACTACCGCATGTCCACCATGACCTGCCCGAAACCGGAAGTGATGTCATTTTGCGAAAATGTAGTTTTTTACCACCAGGGCCTCATGAGCCTATACTGGTGTTTTTAAAAGTTTTCTTTGACTTTATGACTTTCTGTGTCGTTTCTGGGATGCTTAGGACTCATATTGCACTGCTGGAAATAGTTTATTTTGATGCATATGCTGCTTTTTTGCAAATTTGCACAATAATATTTATTTTCGTTTTTCCTGCAGTATATAAAAATTGGTGTATTTCAAAAATAAAACTATGAAGACACTTAAAATAAATTTCCTGTGGTGGGAAACTATTTTGTGCAACTTTTTTGTATTTACAGTTTTGAGGGATAAGCCTCTTAAATTTCTCTAACTAGAAATATATGTTAAAAAACAAAAATGATTTTCTTTTTTTTGTAGTTTATTGCACTTTTTTGCAATTTATGTAATTACTATGCACTTAATTCATACATATTATTAAAATTTAGTCTGTAATGGTTGTATTGATGTATATCAACTTGAAATGCTCCCAAAAATGACACTACAGCATGTAAAATATAATATAAGCTCTGGTGGACTTGGTTCTATGGTAGGTCTTAAAGGGTTAACTAAGAGAGGCTTCAGGGTCACCTGATCCAGCCTGAACTATATGCTTTAGCAAAGAGGAAAGTTTGAAGCCTGATCTTAAAAGTAGCGATGATGTCTGTCAGAAAGGACTCCAAGGTTCCTCACAGTGTTATTGGAGGCCAAGTTAAGAGCAAGAATCTGCTCAGATAGCATATTTCTAAGATTTTCAGGGCCGAGTACAACAACCTCATTGTATCTGAATTTAGAAGCAGGAATTTAGAGGTCATCCAGGTCTTTATGTCTTTGTCTGCTAATAGGTGTGTGTTATCTGGCTTCATGTATACATAAAGTTGGTTGTCAAAAAAGATAAGTAAATAGTTCCCTTGGAAAATTCGTCCAACAAAGACATTTGCTAACAAGTGGCTAAAAGATGTTATGAAGAACATGTAACGATCAACACAGGAGCTTAGAGGTGGTGCCACTGAAGCTGTATAACTATGACATCCTGACATCAGTGTTTTAGTTTTGGCAATTCAAAATATCCAAAACTTTTATTTTCCACAAATTTTATTTCAATAATTGAAAAACCTGTATGTGGCCAAGAGATGAGGCTGAATATTTCTGACTGGCCTACAAAATCTGGCCATCAGTGTAGCATGATCACACTCGAGCATAATGTGACCTGAGGCCAAAACTGGGATGAACATCTCAGTCCACCTACAAAGTACCGAGACAAGCCCTGAAAAATCAATAAAAGGCAGCATTATGTTAGTGACTCTCAAGGAGAATGACTGTAATTAGTCTGTATGGCTACATGGGTCCAAAAGACGGAGCTCCTATAACCTGATGAAGTGTATCCTCTGTACTGTGCTGCATAATTTAAGATCTTAACATCAGACTTTACACTAGACTTTGAAGCTCTTGCAAACAGTCATTTATAGTCTCATTAAGACATTCAACAGTAAATACTTAAGAATTTTATTTAATTGTGATGTAGGTCTGCACTGTAATGCGCGGTGGCCCCGAGAGCTCAAATGCATTACAACTTTTTCTTAAAAACCCACTGGCAAAAAGAAATCTGCTGCAAAAGCACACAAACCACAGTGGAAGTATCATAGTGGGCATCAGTGTTGGTCAAGTTACTTGAAAAAAGTAATCAGTAACTAATTACTGATTACTTCCCCAAAAAAGTAATCCCGTTACTTTACTGATTAATTATTTTCAAAAGTAATTAATTACTTAGTTACTTAGTTACTTTTTAAAAACACGATTTACAACCTGAACAGGTGATAAAGTGATAGATCTTTCAGCCCAATTCTACTTTTTCTGCATAATCATCATACAAAATGTAATCAAATGGAAAAGTCTCTTTTTAAAACTTGTTTTATTAGTTTTAATCTTTTAACTTTATGCATCAAGCAAAATTTTAATTATATGCAACATTCTCTGATTGGAAGAAATTTGTTTAATGTTTAAACCTATTTTCTGCACATTCAGCACATAAAATAAAATATTTTGTGTGTTTACACTCAGTCTTTCAAATAGATGCAAGTAAAACACAGCAGAAAATAAATAAAGTCAAAGACTAGCGGTCCTGTTGCTCTATTTTCACCTGTAAAGCAGGAGTCGGGTAGGTGGAGGTTTACCCTGGTGCAGGTGTGCAGCGGTCAGTGGAAGAATCCGCGAGTTTCTCTGTGAGTTTCCCATCACGTGGTAGCGCACTCCCAGTGCTTGCTTGGAAGTTTAGGGGTTTTTTGCTGTAAAAAGAAGTTTTCTTCCCACGCACAACGGACACTAATGTTTTTGTCACTTTTTATGGAATCAAACTCAAAGTAAGGTCAGTACTTCCACGCTTTAAACGCTGCACGCTCATACTCTCTCTGCACTCGATATATGATCCATTGTTGATCTGCACACAGCTGTTGTCACGAACGTCGCACTCGCTTACGTCACTGTCATGAGACATTCTCGCAAAAAATCACGTTTTAGTAACGCAGTAACGCAGCGTTCCTACGGGAAAGTAACGGTAATCTAATTACCGTTTTTGCAATTGTAATCCCTTACTTTACTCGTTACTTGAAGAAAGTAATCAGATTACTGCCCATCTCTGGTGGGAATTGGTTTGTTTTGAGTTCCTCTCTCCTCCAACTTGACCACCCTACTCTCTCTCTCTCTTTGCTCCTTCCTCTCCTTTCAGTTGAGCTCTTCAGCAGCACACATCTCATTGTCCTCCACTTCATCAATGTCAACATGAAAGTATCAGCTCTATCAGCTGGTCTCTGCCAGATAGTCTGCTTCCAGTGAAACAGCCAAAAGCTTGTTCTGGCTACCTTGTGTTTTTGCTCTTATGTGCCTCTCCCTGTTCTTAGTGTTCCTCCTCCCGGCTCAAGTGCCTCCTGTCTTTAGTCTTTGCCATTGCAAGCAAGCAAGCTGCTTCACCCATTAAACCAACCTGGATCATCCTCCACAACTTCTCCACCTGCCTGCTTACCCTCTTACAGTAACAAGTTTCCCTCTCTGGAAAGCCTTCCCCTTCTCAAAGTAAAGTGATTCTGTTCCTCACTAACCAATCTCTGTGATTACTATAGATCTGGATTTAACACCCAAGCAACCTCCCTGGACTCACCTCCACCTTTTTTGTCTCCACTGGTTCTGCTTTTGGGTCCACCTTTGCTATTCAGCCAATGGCCACAGCACAGAGTTGATTAAAAAAAACTATTTATTGTGTGTTTTAGTGACGTTTCTTATGTTTTATTCAACTTCTGTTGTATTACCTTTCCAGGGTTTCTTAAAAAATTGCTGGTATCGCAGGACCATTATAGCAATGGAATAATAATAATAATAATAATAATAATAATAATAATAATAATAATAATAATAATAATAATAATAGTGGCCCTGACAGTTTGATTTTGAGTCTCTGAAGCAATAATAGAATATATTCATAAATGTAACATTATTATTATGTTTTACTATAAAACAGTAGACATTTTGTCTATTTGTCTATTTTAAAACAGAGTGTGTTTTATTAGTGATTAAATCAGTGCAGCCTGTGGCCCTTTGCTTACTTTAGTTTAGTCAGAAGAGCCCTCCAGAAAATAAGAAAGAAAAAGTATCTCATCTCTGCTGAGGTGTTGCTTTGTTTTTTATGTGTCTGCACCGTCTACATCTGTGGCCACAGGCATGATATTTACAGACTGTTGATCGCAGCTCATGACTGCAAGATGTCAAGAATGCCTAGTAGGAATTTCTTTAAATTTAGCATAAATATTCATTTGGATTCAAGGATGAACTGATCACGTTTTAGTGGTTGCTGCTGTCATGGAGCAACTTTAAGTTAAATGTTACAAATTTCATCTCTCTTTTGTTGTGGTGAAAATATTTATCAAGCACACGTGGAAGGAATGTAATTATGTCTGGCACATATGCCCTGTTGAAGTCACGGTGGAACCACAGCGGTTAGAAAAGATGGACATAGCTACCAGTAGAACGTTCATCTGGATCCTCCAGCTGAGCATATGTTGCTTAAATTTGTTGGTCAAAGGTCGTTGATTATTGGGATTCACAAAGTACATTTTTGTTAATTCTAATGACATTTCACAGTAATAAATAAACAATGAGGACGTTTCATATTAAAAAGGTAAAGGTCATCTTGTGACACACTGTGACATCATCGTGTTCCCAAACAAAACAAATCTGGCCGTCCTGCGATGATATAACTCCGAAACAGAGACTGTGGCCACATTTCATGTAAGGCTCAATACTGAATCGCTAATCTTGTGCACCCACCTTGAAAATGTGCTGATTGTGGAGATCTTCTCTGCCACTCAAGGTTTGTGTGAAGCAGTCATGTTTTACAGTGTTTCCTGTAGTGCCATAACTACAACCTTGTATTCTTTAGAACCGGCTTTACTGGCTAAGTGTGTGAGCACATCCAAGCAATTTAGCTTGTTTTGCTCTTTAAGTCTAAGTGATCCTAAACGCTAGTACAATGGGCACACAGCACGAAGTCATGCACATACACATGGCACACACATGCAACTGCAAGGTGATAATTCTAGTTTGTTTTATGCATTTCAGAGTGACAGATGTCTTCTTTTTGTGGTATATGTGCCAATATGACACATGTAAACAGTTACTTGTAATGCGTTACTGTAATCCGATTACTTTTTTCAAGTAACGAGTAAAGTAAGGGATTACTATTGCAAAAACGGTAATCAGATTACCGTTACTTTCCCGTAGGAACGCTGCGTTACTGCGTTACTAAAACCATGATTTTTTGCGAGAATGTCTCATGACAGTGACGTAAGCGAGTGCGACGTTCGTGACAACAGCTGTGTGCAGATCAACAATGGATCATATATCGAGTGCAGAGAGAGTATGAGCGTGCAGCGTTTAAAGCGTGAAAGTACTGACCTTACTTTGAGTTTGATTCCATAAAAAGTGACAAAAACATTAGTGTCCGTTGTGCGTGGGAAGAAAACTTCTTTTTACAGCGAAAAAAAAACCTAAACAAGCACCGAGTAGCTACGACGTAATGGGAAACTCACAGAGAAACTCACGGATTCTTCCACTGACCGCAGTACACCTGCACCAGGGTAACCCTCCGCCTGCCCCACTCCTGCTTTACAGGTGAAAATAGAGCAACAGGACCGCTAGTCTTTGACTTTATTTATTTTCTGCTGTGTTTTACTTGCATCTATTTGAAAGACTGAGTGTAAACACACAAAATATTTTATTTTATGTGCTGGAATGTGCAGAAAATAGGTTTAAGTATTAAACAAATTTCTTCCAGTCAGAGAATGTTGCATATAATTAAATTTTTGCTTGATGCATAAAGTTTAAAGATTAAAACTAATAAAACAAGTTTTAAAAAGAGACTTTTCCATTTGATTACATTTTGTATGATGGATTATGCAGAAAAAGTAGAATTGGGCTGAAAGATCTATCGCTTTATCACCTATTCAGGTTGTAAATCGTGTTTTTAAAAAGTAACTAAGTAACTAAGTAATTAATTACTTTTGAAAATAAGTAATCAGTAAAGTAACGGGATTACTTTTTTGGGGAAGTAATCAGTAATTAGTTACTGATTACTTTTTTCAAGTAACTTGACCAACACTGCATGTAAAGGTCACAGCTTGAAAAATAAATGCCTCTACACGATTGCAAGGCTACAAAAAGAGCGTGCTGATGTTTAATCGGCGACATCATAGAATTCAAAAATACTGCAAATCTGTTTTTAAAAGAAGCCCCGTTCTCTGTAAATATCAGGAATATCGTCTAGATTTGATATTTACATGGAAATGATCCTGTGATACCCGACTGGCAGTAGTGGATATGTGCATATGCGCTGGAAATAAATTCGATGCTTAGATCTAACAGAAGTAGTAGTGCACAGACTACTGCAACCAGGTCAGCTTTAGCTAGTAAAACAGCTCTACAGCCAGTGAGTGGCTCACCGAGTGCAAACCTGTGATGGCATATTTGAGCCAATCGAGGTCAAAAAGGTCAACTCTTTAAAATAAATATGCAAATGCACGCTCACACACTTGTTTTCACATCTTTCCCTAGCCGCTTACCCTAACCATCAAAAATGAATGCCTAACCCTAACCATAACCTAAATGTAACCCTGACACTAAAACCACATTTTGAGCCTCAAAAATGCCAAAGCCGTGGGGACGCCATAAGTGACTGTTGGTCCCCACAAGTATAGTAGCATGCCACTTTTCTGTCCTCACAAAGATGTCTAAACATGTACACACACACACCAAATAAAATTAGAACGGACCACACTGCTTTGTCAGCTTGAATGAACTTTGTGACACCACGTGTCTGAAGTGATGACCTAATCAAACTTTGTTATCAGCTATATCAGTAAAGAAGGTCTTGTGATTTTGTTTTACTTTTCATTTTTTTGCCAAGAATTTAAAAGGAACCCCGGCTATTCAAACATGTTTGCGCTAAAATATGCACGGTGCTTTCACTAACATATATATGTGGTATTAAAATACGCCAAATGTTTTCCTTTTAAGCACTTTTTTGTTTTTACTTCTCAATGCACTCTGGGTAGTGACGTCATACGGTTGCACCGCATCTGTCATGATCCTTTTGACCCAGCGTTTTGTGTTTTCTATTATTGTGTTTTTAGTTCTGTTCTTCCTGTTTAGTGTTTATTCGGTTCTGCCCATGTATTCCTGTGTTAAGTCTGCGTTTCTTAGTCTATGTCCTTGCATGTGTAAGTTCCTGTTTTATTGTGAAAGTCTGTGTCTTATGTCAGTGTGTTCTGTTTACGTTTCCCCTGCCTCGTCAGCTGTGATGTCTTCCAGGTGTGTTCCCCTCCTGTTTCCCATCCCCTGATTCCTGCCGTGTGTATTTATAGTGTGTGTTACCTCGTCCTCGTGCTGGTTCGTCTGTGTTGTTTCCCCTCAGTATTTCCCCGGACCTCCCTGCATCTTCGTTTCTGGTTTGTTTTGTTAGTTTTACCCAGTTTAGGTTTTCCAGTTTCATGTTCACCCACCATTGCTGTTTGTACCCACTCCTGTCAATAAATACTCACCTGCACCAGAGCTGCCGCCTTTTTGGGTCCTTTCTACAACTCCACACGTCTGCCACACCGGACGTGACAGCATCGAGTTCACAGTTGGCTTCTGTTGAACCGTTCCAGTTTGAACCAGAGCAATCTGAGGGAAAGGATGAAAATAGTCAACCAGTACTTAGTTTAGATAAAGATGAAAACAATCCGTCACACGAGGACGCGAGAGTGAGGGAAAAATACTGGTGTCTATGCAGCTACTGAGAGCATCTGTTGTAAAGAGCTCAATTTTATAGCAGCAGCAGCTATCCATGGTATCCCATAACCGCATGATAAAAACATTAATAGAATTCTAATTTTTATTATACAGTGAAATTACAATATTGTTATTTTTACAGATTCTCCATGCAACACAGTGCACCAGAACTTTGAAGTCGTATGTCTTAATCCAGATGTTCTTCGGGCAGCCCTTGTTAGCCTCCATGACCGGTATAGTGCTGGTCTACCAAGTCGTAACCAGGTCACTAATAGTCAAGTTAATTAATACCGTTGCTACACTATAAAAAACAAAACAGGTTAGCTGAACGAAAGCACCTATACTGCTGACAACAAATACATGTCGTCGTCCCAGAATGCATTGTGTGCAAAAAAACATGGCCACTCCCACGGCTCCAAAATAGTTTTAAGCAACAAAGATTTATTGAATAACCAAAAAATTGAAGTTATTCTCAAGTAAGTTTTTATGTAGTGGAGATAATTTGTTACATATTTAGAGTAACTTGTCATAATAGTCGGGGTTCCTTTTAAACCCGTCTCTGGGTTTTTTTAAAATTTGTTTTTCATCAATAATTTCACTTTCTGCTTTGTGCTTGTGTTGATTCAACTATTTAAAGTGAAGTGATGTGGTTCACAGAAACCAGAACGACAGTGGCATAGTAACTCATCCGGTTCACCATTAATCGCACTCCGCAGGTTAGTGTAGTGTGTAAAGTACAGAAGGAAAGTGACTCAGCGGTTGGCTGTATTCCACGAACCAAATCCCAATGAGTCAAGCAGGCTCACAAACAGTCATATTCAGGGCGAATTAATCAACAGCATGTGAAGGTATTTAAGTTTAGGAGTAGTATGATCACATGGTCAGTAGTACCCATGAATAAAAATGGCATATTTGAACATGTCAGGGTGACACAGCGTATTACTGATATTAAAATAATGGTGATAGGAGGCCCTAATTACACCTTTGTAATGTGGGAGGCAGACAGCACAATCTCTGCCTCCATGATCATGACCATTTAATCATTTATCACCATGTAACAGGATATAAGTGGTATGCAACATGTTTGCCAGAGCGATAGCTTTTAAATTTTTCCACATTTAAGGAAGATTTTTCTTTTGTGTCATTTTGTGCATACAAAATGTATCACTATGAAGAATGTTAGGTTCGCCACTAAATTCATAAAAGTGACTTTGACCTTGATCTTGAGCACATTTTGGATGAAGGCTCATTAGGTGATCAGTGTTTTTAAGACTGGTTAAATTCTGAGTAATGATTCTGGTGAACCAGGCTGGACAAACCAACACCTTACAACAGCATGAGCTCATTGGTCCTTTCATTAGAAGGTAAAAACAATTTTACAAAATAAGTTAAATTTGTATCAGTACTCCCTCAGAGTGCTTGTGATACACTAGTAAGCATAAAATACAATTAATTCTTATTCTTAATGTGGATCAAAGAGTCTACAGCTGTGTACTCAGACATTTTTAAAGCGAGATGTCAAGCAAAGTGCTTACAATACCGCTAACATGCTAATGCTTAGCGTCTTTATTCAGTGTGATTTGCTTCTATGTAAATGCAAAAATATATTTATTTATTTGACTAATTATATGAAACATGTCTGCTTAAATTGATAGCTCAGTTCACGCAGTGGTTGCTGAGACATTTTTAGGCTGATTGCACATTTTGACAGATAAAGAAATCAGAAGATCAAAGTAAAAATGCATCACAGGAATATTTTAATGTCTCAACAACTGCAGGTCTTTAAATCAGGAAGTGCCTTTTATGACAGGGGGCGTAATTTTTTTCTTCTAGTCCTAATGGCAATGCTATTAAACTTCAAATACCTTTTTGCCATTGTTGTCATATACTTTCTAAATATTACTCCCCCGTTCACTTTTAAAGAGATCTACAATGTGACATGCTCTGTGCTGTTAGGAGTAACTGTTAATACAAATACCACTGACTGTCATCGGTATCTTCCTAAGGAAAACGGTAAATAGAGATTATCTACCTTTGAAAAAGTGTACAGTACTGTATCTTTTTATCTAATAGGCTTTATAACAAGATACCGATAAGCTATAAGTAAGGTATGCTAATAGGCCTTAGAGATCTGGGGATTAACCTCTCACTGCTTTATTCACCCCAGTTAACCTCAGATGCTGTGATAAATCTTGCACCGTATATCCTGTTATTTATTCAGCAGCTCAGAGAAAAATAACTGTTGCACAGCTGCTGATTGGCTTGCAAATCTTTCCATTCAGTTTTACGGCCCTGACAAATGTTAAAAGTGTGAAAATATCCGTGCAAATTCACCATCAAGAATCCCTCGTTGGGTTTTTGCAGTTCCAGAACATAATCGGTAAAATGTGCGCTTTACTTTTAGAGTGAACGAAGCCGCGGGCTGAGACAATGACTTCCACATTCTCGTGAATCCAATTTGTATTTGTAGCAGATTTAAAATGCAAAAGAGACCAACAGAATTCAAAAGGGTACCCTGTCTATTTGAAATGCAAACTTCAGTGACCCGCCATTTAAAGGAGCACATGTGCACACGCGAGCACACGCGTCATCTAGGTAACGCTTGCTGTAATTAAACATCATTGCATAACTGACATCTGGAACTTGCTGACACAGTTGCAATTTCCAGTGGCTGCAGCAACGAGCGAAGCATCCTATATAAGAAACGGGAGGGGGCGCGGATAGGGATGAGAGAGGGGGTTGCCAGCTCTCACCTGGCAACCTGCTTTGGCTGCTCTCTTAAAGCGTCAAACATTTCACAGCTCAAAGAGTTTGCGGGGGAAGTCTTTAATATGGCTGGTAGTATCTGCCGCTGCCGCCTTTGCGTCTTGCTCGTCTGCCTTTGAGGCGTAGCGGCGGATCAGACGCATCAGTGCCATCGTTGCTTGTCATGAGGAACAATCACGTCTTGAAAAAACACAAACAGCCATGTTCAAAGAGCAGACATGAAAAGATGACATGCAAATCAAGAGTTCTGAATGCCTTTGTGTGTGTGTGTGTGTGTGTGTGTGTGTGTGTGTGTGTGTGTGTGTGTGTGTGTGTGTGTCACATTAAGACGAGCAGATGTGCAGGCACAGACAATATAGGAGAATAAGTTCTGCATAAGGTGCAGAAAATAAGGGATTTAATGTGAATACAAGTGTTGTAAAAGAAAGGGAAAGAAAGAGAGGGAGAGAGGAAGGAAAGAGTGAGGCAGGCAGGTGGGAGTGAGGGAGGAAGGGAGGGAGGGAGGGGATGAGAAGGATAGACTTTAACTGTCTGAAGGACAAAGCTACTGACCCGCGGATCATTCAGAGGATTGCCTTTCAGTTTCAGAGCAAGGTCAGGCTGCTTATTTTACCTCAGTGTTTTCACTAATCTGTTTTTTGTGTGACACAAACAAACACTGAGCCACACACACATGCATGCATGCAGACACCGACACTAAGCCTTCCCATACTTGCCTTGAAATAATAACAGCCTATGTAGGCTTTGCTATCAATAAACATGTGCAGGCTTTGTGCCTACATGAGTATCACACTACCTCGGACCTGTCGTGAATTTCAATTGCTGGAAGGGGGGCCGTCACAGACTCCACACGACCACGCTGCATTCTAATGCCTTTAAGATGGTTTCCTAGCTAATGATGTGGCCTTCAGATGAATACAATACTGTGAGCTTTAATCTATTGTTAGACATCCTTGTGTAATGAGCTAAAATCAGCCTCCGTTTCGTATTGACAGGTCTTAAGAAGCTGACAGTGGCTGCTGGTTTGCCAGCTCATTAGTAGCCGCACTACATTTATGTCGGCACATTAACTGACAGTCAGCGTGGTACGGAGGGAAACGGTGGCCATCCCACGGGGCCTGCCAGCATCTGTGGAGGAGACTATTGAGCTCCTGGTGGATGAAACACAACAACAAGAAGGAACGATCACTGAAACCGGCTCAGGGTCCTGCTGCGGGCTCGACGATGGGGTTGCTGCGAAGCAGTGGGCCCAAATAACGTCGTGAGACCAGCGTGGAGTTCGAGGGTGTTTGCGTGTGCGCGTATGGGCCGGCTAAAGCGCCCCAGTGTGTTCCGTGCTGATCTGATAATGAGTGAGCAGGGTCAATAGGATGTTAACAGCCCCGTGGGAACAACTGGCTGGTGGTGGATGGGTGGAGCAAGGACGAGGGCCCAGGGACACAGAGCTGTTTTCGCTGTCCTCACTCGCCACCATCTGTGTGTGTGCGTGCGCGCGTGCGAGTGCGGCGGGGACAGTAAGGTGCCTCTGTCCCTGATATCTGACTCTGTAGCTCTGCCCCCACTGTGCCTTCCCAGCAAAGCCTCATTCAAACAAAGCAGCTTGTCCAGCCCAAAACTAACATCATCGCAGCAGCTTTGACTAAGGATTAGTGGCAGCTCTGCTGCTACATTTGTCACACAAATGTTAGCAAACATGCACATGCATACATATCATAAACCAGTGGCAGGAACTTTGTCCTGGCATAAAAATTAGGCCTTTTTTTTGGCACTTTCACTCCTGGCTTGAGATCATTCTGAAGGTGTGTGGACTGATAGCATATCTGTGACTCATTACTCTTGCAAATGGCCCATACTGAGTGAATGAGTGTGTGAGAAGAGCCAAAGAGTAATTGGATCCCCCACATATAGAAAAAGACAGCATGTCAGCTGCAGCATAACTCCTTTCGCACATGGCACATGGATGGCTACGTGATCAGGACTATAACCAGGGCCTTTAATTGTCCCGAAAACACACACACAAGCACAATGAGCATATCGGTGTCGCTTTGAATCAGTGGGTCAATATGGGCAGAAAATAGGACTGCCTTTCATGTCAGACAAGTGGATGAAAGAAGGAGAGCTGTGATAGTACACAAGAGAGAGCAGGAGGAGGAGAAGGTGCAGGGAGCACTAAAAAAACATTCCATGTTGTGTTGGCAGGCGCTCCAGTCAAATCCCTTGGCAGTTTAGATTTTTTTTTCCAGGCCCCGCCTTTGCCATCTGATATTCAAATGCAGAGGAAACTGGAGGAGAGCTCCTCCCAGACCACCCACAGTATCATCAGGGATTAGTCAAAGAGCACCAACTAGGTCAACAAGATGCAGGGCCGGTGCATGTTCAGGGGGACGCGATGCAATCCACACTGTGCTCCCGTCTCTCTCGCTCTCAAACGCACACACGTACACACAAACACGCAGAGGCAGCCACGCTTACGCAGTGACCTGTTTTCCCATACTTTGACAGTTATCCAAAAACAACTCCAAAATTCCTCTTGATTTTTGTGTTTCACAGCAAGTGGGTATGGGTTAAGCATTAGATATGAGGCCAGGCGTAGGGAGATGTAAACATTCCCAGTGCTGTCAGCAGCCCTACAATTGATTCCCTGGCAGAACATTTGCTTTGCTTGGTAAAAAGCAAAATGATAATATGACGAAACTGGTTCAAAGAGTGAGAACGTCCTTTATCGGAGCAGATTAGTTGCTTCAACTCTAGACTGTGCACGCTCTGTGTCTTCGGGTCATGTAGACTGTTAAACAGCATCTCTGTAGTTTCACAGTCACACCTTAACAAAACAGCTCCAGGCCAATTGGCCTTGGAGATTTTTTCTTTGTTGGAACAACCATAGTTGTTTATGAAGCCTGTTCTGCTCTGTGCCACTAGTAGACTGAAGAAACTGTTGAATGGGAAAGCAGACACCATCCCTATTGTGAGGCCAACATAATGATATCCCTTCGGTAGGGCGCAGCACTCTATGCAGATCCTTTTAGTTAGATCTCTGGCCCCCTAGAGAAACTCAACACAGAGCTGTTGCAATAAATAACACTGACATAGCTGGACAGGGAACGTAGTCTCAACCGTCTGAGCCTCGGTACCCCAGGAGACATTTCTTAACATCCTATAGTGACCTTAGTCAAATGTAATGTTGCTTTATTCAAGGACCGGCAGCTCAAATTCAAATTACTCACTCATTGTGAGTCTGATGAGGAAAATAATGTGAAGCAGGAGAGATGGAGGTCATCACACTGAATCAGTAGCTTGGTGCACCTTTTCTGAATGTGGCAGCTGTGACTTTCATGCCTCTCCTCTGTTAGCGCGGTGCTACGTTGTACTGGAATTATCTGTCTTGTCTATCAGGCGCAGTTTCATCTCCCTGACACACTTCAAGGACAAAAGTGGAATATTTACTGAGATGGCTGTTTAGCATGTCTGCCATAATCCACTCATAATCACTCTTGTCTGTTTATTTTGAGCAGAGGTCATGCATTTCTTCTGCATCCGTAGTTTGTTGGGCCAATAAAGACAGTTTCACTTGTTAATGAATAATCCACTCATCTCAAGGCTCGAGTTGAGTCTGTAAAAGAGGATGGCAGTTTCACAGCGTAGTTACGACGCTGACCTTGTCATTATTGTTTGTGAATGTAGATTTGGTTCATTGGTTTATAGCTGTATGAATTGGGTTCATACATATAGATACATGGAAGGAAGCAAACAAGTGGAAATGGAGCAAAATAACATATTTAATTATTAAAATAGAATAGAAATAGAAACATGGGGGAGAATAATAGTTTCTTCCTCATTGCACAGCTGTGTTGGTTGGTTTTTCCAGCAGCTCTGATATGTAGACGGCTAGTTGTTGTAATAACAAATCTGCAAAAGTTGGCTTCTTAAATAATCTGTTAGTAAAACTAGAGAGATTCAGTTCAGTGTGTCAAATTAGCTGAAGTGAAGGCAGAAACCTGTCAGTCAGAGAATCCACAACTGTAGTAAGTTTCAGACTTCTGATTTTAAAAGGTGCTTCCACTGTAATGTGTCAGAACGTAAACGCTGTTATAAACATGCAACATCTGCACATCAGTGTTAATGTTAACAGAAAACTTGGATTTATTTATTATTTATTTTTAGTCATAATTTGGGCGTCTAAATTATTTTACCAGATTTAATTTTAGATGATAAAATTAAATCTAAAGTTGGTTCAGTTGACCATAAGTGTAAAAGTTTGTTGTTTTTCCTTTGGGTCTTATTTTTAT
This sequence comes from Neolamprologus multifasciatus, assembly GCF_963576455.1. NCBI lineage: Eukaryota > Metazoa > Chordata > Actinopteri > Cichliformes > Cichlidae > Neolamprologus > Neolamprologus multifasciatus. The sequence continues at coordinate 3,741,927 of NC_140448.1, read as the reverse complement.
TGACATTTTATTGCAAAATGTCTCCACTTGTCTTTTCTTGTCTTCCTTCCAAGCGTTTGGCATTTTCTTGCTTTTTCATGAGAAAATGCGTTAGTTGTATCTTTTCCCAATTTTTATTCTATTTTTATTTTTTACGCTGTACCGTTTCCCAGTGAACGGATGCGTGCATCTATCTAAGTTTCGATACATTTTATCATCGTTTTTGTCCTTGTGTATTAGTTTTTATGTAGTCATCTTCTTAGAGAATAAACGGTACAAAAAAAATATCAGTCAATGAAATTAACGCAGGATTTTTGGGGGAATTGGCTTTTTGCCTCTAGTGGCCATTTCAGGAACTGCAGTTGTGGTATCACACCTGAACCCTCAGGTTCCTGCTTGTTCCAAACCTACAGTGATATCAGTGATAGAGGTTTGGAGCATGACTGTATCTGATCACCGCTGTGTTATACTTTATTGTTTAATAAGTGAAAAGTGCATTTCACATATACAGTAATGAAAGGTTATGTGCTTTTTTGTCCTCCATAATTTGTGATGTTGTTGTTGTTGTTGTTCAATTCTATATCTATTAGTTGAAACCAGCTAGTGTTGTATTATGCCACATTCATAACCAGAGATGGGGAGTACTGTAATCTGATTACTTTTTTCAAGTAACGAGTAAAGTAAGAGATTACTTTGCAAAATCGGTAATTAGATTACCGTTGCTTTCCCGTAGGAACGCTGCGTTACTGCGTTACTAAAACCGTGATTTGTGCAGATCAACAGTGGATCATATATCGAGTGCGGGAGAGAGTATGAGCGTGCAGCGTTTAAAGCGTGGAAGTACTGACCTTACTTTGAGTTTGATTCCATAAAAAGTGACAAAAACATTAGTGTCTGTTGTGCGTGGGAAGAAATCTTCTTTTTACAGTGAAAAAAACCCCTAAACAAGCACCGAGTAGCTACGACGTAATGGGAAACTCACAGAGAAACTCGCGGATTCTTCCACTGACCGCTGCGGCACACCTGCACCAGGGTAACCCTCCGCCTACCCCACTCCTGCTTTACAGGTGAAAATAGAGCAACAGGACCGCTAGTCTTTGACTTTATTTATTTTCTGCTGTGTTTTACTTGCATCTATTTGAAAGACTGAGTGTAAACACACACAAAAAATATTTTATTTTATGTGCTGGAATGTGCAGAAAATAGGTTTAAATGTTAAACTAATTTCTTCCAGTCAGAGAATGTTGCAGATAATTTAATTTTTGCTTGATGCATAAAGTTAAAAGATTAAAACTAATAAAACAAGTTTTAAAAAGAGACTTTTGATTACATTTTGTATGATGGATTATGTAGAAAAAGTAGAATTGGGCTGAAAGATCTATCGCTTTATCACCTATTCAGGTTGTAAATCGTGTTTTTAAAAAGTAACTAAGTAATTAATTACTTTTGAAAATAAGTAATCAGTAAAGTAATGGGATTACTTTTTGGGGAAGTAATCAGTAATTAGTTACTGATTACTTTTTTCAAGTAACTTGACCAACACTGTTCATAACATCTCATTCCCTTGTAAATTGCAGGCTGTGGCACATAACGCTTTAATATTTTCTTTGTTTTGTTGACCTCAATCATTCAAGCAGAACAGTTAAACAATCCAAACACGCCTCATGTGTCTGTGTGCAGGCAGGTTTTGCTGTCTCATATGGTTTTAGTAAAACCTCCCCTGCAGCTGTATACGTGGGGAATGTCACAACCATTTCGTACGCATTCCAGTTCAAAGGTTACAGTATGGTGTGACTTCCAGCAGGCCCTCCCACCGCAGCTCGCACCTGCCTCCTCCCCGAGAGGGCTTTAGCTCACTCCAAACCTTAGGAGATACTGCAGCTGAAATTGGGGAGTAGAGGTCAAAGGTGGAGGGTTAATGTCTGCTGACTCTCCACCTCCCTCCTTCTGAGACAATCGGGCGTCTGATTCTAAACTCTCCTCTGATTGTACCGCAGGGCCGCGAGGACGCCGGTGCAGAGCTGACCCTTGGCCGCGGATTCATATGTTTTCCATCTCTGTTTTTCCTTTACCTTGAAATATGCACTGGGATACAGTTTAAATGTATGGGAAACCAATTCCAAAGGGTCCCGCGGGGTCAGATTACTTCATTTCTGAAGAGATGAACAAATCAAATCTGCATATCCCATCCAAAGATTTGAATGATAATCTGCCCCAGTGACCACTCAGTGAACTCATGCAGACCGACAAAAGATGAGTCACAGATGAACCGTCTACACTTTTTACACTAAGAACATAGTGCAAACTTTGGAATATATGTTTGCCAATGAGATCTTCTTTTTCACTTATTACTGCCAAGTATTTGCTGGTTTAATTAGAGAAACAACCTTCTAGAAGAGGCCGTGATTATGGCACAAAAAAAGTCTGAAATCGGAAAAGTTTTCACTTTTATTGCTTCCTACAGTTGTTGAATATTTAATATTTAATTTAATATTTAAATAATATTTCAAAATGACAGCTCAGCACTTTTGACACCACGTTAACGAGACAATAAAGTCAGTCTTGTAAAACAGCAACTTCCATTTCCTAATGTCTTTCAAACACTTGGTGCACTTCCTCTTTTTTTTAAAGCTTTTGTCATTTTCTGCACTTCTATTTTCCTCGCACAGCTGCAACCAGCCCGTGAGCATCTGTAACCAACCTTCACCACACAATGTGTTAAATCCCATACATAAATAACATCAAGACAAACTGTTTTCACATGAGGACCTCAGACTTTTTTCTTTTTTCTTCTTCTTCGTCAGTCACAATCTGTCCCTGTAATTCAGGGTCAAAGGACAGAGTTTCCTGAAACCCATTTCTGTGAAAAGCTTCGGGGGCAAAGTTCAGCGGGTGGAGGGGGGAGGGGGAGGGAATGAAAGGGAGAATATTGTATCTCCATTTATGTGGCGTTCGGGGTCAGAGTTCAAAGATGAAAGGTCGCTCCAGTTCAGAGGTTACAAGGTACAAGATACCGTCCAGATTGCCGAGCGGAGTCTCACTTTTGACGTCTCAAACAAAATCGCGATCCTGAGCGGCACTCGTGGTGCAATCAGACGGCAACAATAAAAACAGCAGCAAACATCAACTTTTTATGAATAGCACTTTGGCGAGGACTTTGCTCAGACTTTTAACTGCTGCTACACTCAAAATGCAAATTGCAGGTAACACCTATGGTGAACAACAGCCTTGTAAAAGAAAACTATCCAATTTACCTGACTGACATGTTGAGTGCTGCCTCTGTTTATACTACTGGCAATGAACTGAATTACTGTTTAAACACCACAGTGGGGTCACAGCAGGTTAGAAGGCACAGTATCCAGCTGGCTGAATACAAGTGGCCAATAACACAGCATGATGTGATAACACAGCAGTGGGAGGAGGAGGAGGAGCTACCCCCCCTCCCTCCCACACACACACACACACACACATCCCTCTGTCTCGCTCACATTCTCACCCACACAAACACACACTGCCCCCCTGCCCCCCCCCCCCCCCGATCCTGGATTTGAAAAGGGGAAATAGAGACAGGAATGGCTGGAAGTAGGTTATGTTGTTGTGTTCTCGTTCACCAGAACACTGATGTTCCCCAGGTCCTTAGAGACATTTTGTTCAAGGCCATGTTGAGTTGACAGACTGCAGGCCAGTGGACCAGATAGCACAGATTAGCACAAGATGACACAAAGAAAAGAGGGAGTTATTTGGAAGCATAAGGTGCGTACTCATTGGTTTAGATTTACAATGTTTACAATAATGACGAGCGAGAAACATTTTAAAAGTTTCCATGAGCGCATCTTCTGCTCGGCTCCCTGCTTCACAGTCAAGTGACACACCTGGGAGACGTCTCAGCGCCGTATCCAAAGGTGCTTTGATGCCATTTATGTTGTTCTTTTCCCCCACTTGGTCACTGTGAGGCAGACAGTAGAGCTCCAGCACTATGGAGCAACCTAATGATTTGTTTAGGAATGCTCACAACAAGGTTATTTAGGGTACTTCTTACTTAATCCTCCATCCAACTGAAGGGCTATAATTGAACCTGCTTTAGATGGCTAGATTAAGAAATGTTAGTCTTTTAGATTTACTGTAGTCTGCCTGTGACTGTTTCTGTTAACTCATCTAAGGGGGAGAGCAATTTTTATTCCAAAGCAAAATGTGACTCGTGGATTATCTTTTACTACAATGCTATTTTTAAGGAGAATTTAAAAGCACTTCCTTGAAGGGGAAATTCATCAATTTAGTATTGCAATTTGACAAAGTAAGGAGACTTGAAGTTCTTGCTTTCAGGCTCATACATTTCCTGTAATGCTAATTTCTCTCAATACATTTTAACCAGACTTCTTTGGCCACCTAAGTGCTCCAGGCATGAGCATCCAGACTTTATGTTCTAGTCTTTCTCATTTTTCCCCTTTTTCTTTTTTAGCTCTTTTTCCCTGCATGTCACAGAAGTCCATATTACACATGCACTTCTGTGAATAACAATGGAAAATAATAAATAAGAAAATAAAATAAAATGTGGCACTCATGGTGACAAATAAACCAGTTTTTGTACAGTAAAGTAAATGGTAAATGGCCTGTATTTGTATAGCGCTTTTACTAGTCCTGCCTAGGGACCCCAAAGCGCTTTACACACCCAGTCATCCACCCATTCACTCTCGCATTCACACACTGGTGGAGGCAGCTACAGTTGTAGCCACAGCTGCCCTGGGGCAGACTGACAGAAGTGAGGCTGCCATATCGCGCCATCGGCCCCTCTGGCCAACACCAGTAGGCGGTAGGTGAAGTATTTCACCCAAGGACACAACGACCGAGACTGTCCGAGCCGGGGCTCGAACCGGCAACCTTCCGATAAAAAGGCGAACTCCCAACTCTTGAGCCACGATCTTGAGTCCCTCTTTAAGGATTGTTTTTTTTTTAAATTATTATTATTATTATCATTTTAAAGGACCTTCTGGAGATTATTACATATAGGTTATCCAGCTGCTGTTACATTTAAAACTGCAACTGTTACTACTATGGTTGATGTTAATGTAGCATTTGTTACTACAAGCATGATTCTGTCAACCCTTTGGAACAAATGATATTGATAGTATTAAATAATTAAATTACAAATTATACATCCAAATACAGTTAAATAAAACAAAGACTTTAAGAAGGTAACACAGGCTTATGCAAAGTGGAGTGGCTGTAGCTCAGGTGGTAGAGCAGGTCATCTACTGGTCGGAAGGTTGGTGGTTCGATTCCTGGCTTCCCCTAGTCTGCATGCCAAATATCCTTGGGCAAGATACTAACCCCAAATTGCTCTCCGATGCATCCATCAGAGTATGAATGTGTGTGAATGTTACTTAGAAAGCACTTAGAACAATGTGCTTGTGTGAATGGGTGAATGCACAAGTTGTGTAAAGCGCTTTGAGTGCTCAGAAGAGTAGAAAAGCGCTATATAAGAACCAGTCCATTTACCAAAGTGAAGCCAGTGCCAAAAACTGCAGTTCTTCTAGTGACCACATGGGGCTGGCTCCAATAGTGAATTGGTCAACTCCCATGTTAAAATGTCCACTTTTGTATCATTAAGAAAGCATTTTTTTAAACATTATAATGTGTTTAAAATAGCAGGTTTAGGCCCTGGGATGTGCCACGATAAGCAGCTGTTACCGTCACTTATGTGAAACATTCAACTCGACCTCTCAGCCATATTTGCACCATGTTGGTGCCTTATGGAACATTTTTAATTGAATTGTCAGGCAAATAATATGTCGTGATGCGTGGTACTGGCCGTCCACAAAGTTATTGTTATTGAAATTCTAGTGTAGTAGTCTGAAACCATCAACCACCAATTTAAAACTCGAGTTTGCGAGCTAGCTAATAGCATATCACTCCACTGCTTTGTCCAAGAAGGGTCACTTCAAAATGGTCATGGCTAAAATGCTAACACTGAGGGTTCAATATGTAGAATCCAGTTAATATACTTGGACTAGAGTAAGGCTAGCAAGCAGCATTCATAAATTGTATGGGTGCAAGAAGACATACAGATATGTGCTTATTAGTCCTAAATCACAGGCTAATAAAAAGCACCAATGGACTTGAGATGTCGTGTGACTTCAGTTAGTGAAGGTGAGGCCTTGCAGAAAGGCCTCACCCGTTAAACAAAGCACCCTCACCCCTTATGTTAAGCTACAGAAAAAAAGATCATGAAAAAAATCACCCAGCATAATAGTTACGATGGTGAAAGCTATCCACAGGCTGTAAAAATGGTGATTTTTATTGTAAAGTCAGCCATTTTTAATAAGTCTGTGAAGGTTCTCAGTCATCCAGGTCATCGTAGTCAAAGGAGCTTGCAAAGAAAAGCGTCTGGACTTCTTTAAGTTACTCTCATCCGAGAGGCTTCTTCAGTTCTAAGGTCAAATGGTGGAGAGTCCCAGATATAAACCTGGTGGGAGTGTCCCCCCACAGAGGGACAAAAGGACCCCCTGATGATCCTCTAATCGCCTGAGCCAAGGTGTGGAACTGGGTGTGGGTCCCAATCAGCCAGAGTTTCGGGTGAGTTCATTGTGAAACCTGGCCCCACCTTATCATGCGAATTCCTGAGGTCAGATGACCCAGGGTGTGAGTGGGCGTTAAGGCGTCTGGGAAGGGATCTCAAAACTGGATTATAGATGGCAGACAGTTGGTGTCGTAAACCACCGCCTCTGTTCAAAGATGGTCGCTCACAGTGGACATAGATGGCTTCTTTCACTCCTCTTTCAAACCATCTGTCCTCTCTGTCAAAAATGTGAACATTGGCATCCTCGAAAGAGTGACCTTTGACCTTAAGATGCAGATGGACTGCTGAGTCTTGTCCTGTGGAGGTGGCTCTTCTGTGTTGTGCCATGCGCTTGTGAAGTGGCTGTTTGGTCTCTCCCAGTGTTGGGACTAACGCGTTATTAAGTAACGCGTTACAGTAACTACGTTATTATTGTGGTAACGAGCACGGTAACTAGTTATTATGCCAAAACCGGGAACGCGTTACTCGTTACTGGGATTTAAATAGGCTCGTTATTCGTTACTTCGTGTGGTGGCTATCGCGGAGCTTCCACAGTTTCAATAACATTAGCAAGTGGTGGAGGCAGCAGGTGGATGAAGGAAAAGGGAGGCAAAAGGAGAGACCCGAAGCGGCCGCTGGTCCGAGAGTGTCAGGTGAACTGAACTTCAGGTAAGAAGTTATGACCTGCAGTCCGGTCAGATATAAACCAAGTTTAGGTGGAGTTTATTTTCTTATGCTGACTTTTTCGTACTGCGTGCTAGCTAGCATGACGGAGTTTCTATACAGCTGGGTGGGTGCTATGTTACTGATGTTGAACTTTATTTTGTTCATAAGGTTAATTATTAGAGTTGCCAACCGTCCCGTCTGGTATTCAGAGAAAATATTACGCGTTTCTTATTGAGGTGAAAAGGAACAGTTTGTCCCGGAATTCAGCTACAATGAAAAAGACACAAAGCTGGAGTTATTCTGTGTCTTACGCTGCACAGCTGCCTCTTCTTCTCTCATCCTCTCCCCCTCCCTCTCCTGTTTCTACTTCAATCATGAAACTGATCAATGATCAGCTGATCGTCTTTTCTCTCTTGTTTGTTTATCGCCCACTTTGCGCCAGAAAGAGGAACCCAGCCGATGTCGCGTTAAACAACAGCAGCACGTTTAAGCTTGATCAGCTGTTGTTAGAACTTATTTAATATTACTTTCTAGTATCAGCTGATGTTTGCTGGAGCCACAGCTGCAAAAAAGCTGCTGGTCATGATGTCGGTTTGGTTATCTGGTGAGAGGGAAACATAAAGATGAAACCAGGAGATGTCCTTACTGAATCATCAGAGCTGTAATGGAGAAACAGGTTTACCTTTTAGGTGACATGAATGAGTTGAAGGGAAGTTATGAACTGTTTCTGAGAGACAGATAACACCAGGATCCTTTTCTAAGTAGCTGACAGCTGGTAACTGTGCAGGGGCGGATCTAGCAAAGTGTTGCCAGGGGTCCATGTAGGGCATTAAAAGGGAGAGGGGGGCACAAGGAAATACTTTCTTATTCTCATTTAAAATGTCTCACTTTTAAAAAAATAATTATCTGAGTCTTACAACAAACAATTGATAGATTGATACAGATATACCATCAGAACAGTGTACATCACTGTCACAACAGTGTTTATTTTCATTCAAAGGCTTTATGATTTTTCCTATAATGGTGGGCCAGTCTCCAGTCCAAATGCCCGGGACGATTTTTCTGTCCCAGTCTAGCTCTGTATGCAGCTCATCTGCAGTCTGGTGTTACCTACATCTTCCTATTCAGAAGGCAGAATTTCCGTGTTCTGAGTGCAATCGAAAGCACCACGACTGCAGTTTTTGTGTTGGATGTAAAAAGCAGGCTAGGATAGAATCAGGCGTTGGAGTTCTCTCGTGGAAATGTCCACATTATTTTTTCCTTTCTATTGGTAGGTGGCACAGTGCACTTGTGGCAAGTAAGCAAGCTAGAAGACTGGCAAAGTTATGGAAGCAACACATTAACAAGAGAATTCTGAGTAAAACCAAAGTTACTTTCCCTAGTAACTAGTTACTCTGAAAGTAACGAGTAACTTGAAGTAACTGAGTTACTTTTGATAGAAGTAACTAGTAATGTAACTAAGTTACTAATTTAAAGTAACTTACCCAACACTGGTCTCTCCGATGTAGAGGTCTGGGCATTCCTCGCTGCACTGTACGGCATACACCACATTGTTAAGTCTGTGTTTTGGCGTTTTGTCTTTCGGGTGAAGGATGTTAAACTGGGACTTGACCGTCTTCTGAGGCAGCCTCAAGTGGCCACTTGAGGAATTACACTCTCTATTTACACAGACATGCTTTTATTTAAAAGAAGAAGAAGAAGCAAAAATAATAATAAAAATATGAATCTGAGAATGATCACTCACTCTGTGGGCAGTATTTACTTTTAAGAGAAAAGTGCTGTATTTTGTATGTAAGCATTATGTAGCATTAGGTAATGGATAACAGGTATTGATTATTATTTATCATTATAGTACAGTATGTATCTAACTCACCAGGCAGCTCATTCTCCTTCTCTTGACAGTTCTTTAAAGATAGAACACACTTTGGTTCAGCTTGAAGAAAAGCAGGTGTGAAATGTAAAAATGAGATCAGAGGTCAAACGTGACATGATATTTGGATGCAAGCTATAATGTGATATTCAGAATCTGCATATACCGGTATGATTTCTTAGTTGTTGACAATACAAACACGGGCAGTAGGTTTTAAAGAAAACAGATATTTTATGAAAGTTTGACCTTGTTTGACATTGAAGAAGAGGTCAGAGGTCAGAGGTCCAACGTAACGTGATATTTAGAATCTCCATATATCACTGCCTTTTTGCCCATGTGTGGTCAACACAAACGCTGACAGTAAGAAATATAGTTTCTAATAGGTCTGAATACGATTATTAGTACTTTTCAGATCAATCGATTGACCCGGAGAGGTCAGAGGTCAAATGAGATATGATATGACCTATAAGATATTTTAAATCTTTACATGTTAATACACACCACACTTGTAAGAATCATAGTTTCTAAGTTATAAGACTTTTTTTTTTCAGTTTTCAACCAACAAATCGTTAACTTGACCTCGAAGACCTTTCTGCATGTTGGTGGAAATTTTGGATTATTACCATGACCCCATAACTTTTTGAACTTTCCTTTTTAAATTAGACAGAATGAGACGTAACCAAAAAGATCCCCTCCTTGGTAGGTTATTTTAGCCCAGCTTATTCTTAATCATTTAAATGATTAAATAATAATCTGCTAATTAAGCATTTCCACTGTATGTCCCTTGGTGTGAGACAAACCGTAGGCGGTGTATATTATTTAGTTTAAAATGGGGGGAAAAAACAGCGTTAAGACCATTTGCTGTACATCTAATGTTAAAAAGTGCTTCCTTGTTGGCAGAGGGAGAATGTGGGCAGCGGTGAAGGCTTGTTCCTTTAAGGGTGGTGTCAGCGGCAGGCGGAGGAGGAGGAGTGTAGCTGTCTGCGCTCACTTCTCCACAGCGAGGGGACTCCGAGAATAAACAATTTCCACAGACTACGCGCTCCACACCTCGGCTCGCTCACAGGCGCAGCATTCATTCGTAGAATTAAAAAAATCAAATCAAATCAAAACGAGGCTTTTTAGAAATTATTTCGGACTTGATTTTTTCCTCCCTCGAAGCCTGCCTCGCCATTTCTGCTTCCTGCCAAAAGTGTCGCGACCGTTTTCATTGGATTTGCCTCCTCCTGTCGAATGATAACGATGCGCCTCTGTGGGGTGGACGAACGCAGGTAAGGGGATCTGTAAGCGAGCGCACTGTTACGTCTGGACAATGTTATTCTTATACTGCTGCGGGTGGAAACGTACACGGGTGCGCGTATGTCGGGCAGTGGTTAGATCGTGCGCTTTTTTTCCTCTGTGTGTGTGTGTGTGTGTATGTGTGCGTTTGTGTCGGGGATCGGTAACGCTGTTTGTGTGTCGCACGGCGGCCAGGGGCGCTTATGGATGTGTCGCTGAAATCGCTGCATAAAGAAGCGGGGAATAAACCTGCCCGTGTGGCTTTCCATTTAGCCGCACAGCCGCTCAGCGACGGCAGCCAGTGCCCGTATCCTTCGGATCAGTGGCTCAAATTAGGCCCACGATAGAGGCATTTCTCTATAAATGTTTCTCCCCATACACGCACACACCGCCTCTGAATCTCTTGAAAGCCTCCTGCTAATTTTCACAGTGTATTCTGGGCTGTCAGGCTGCTTGGCAGCACGAACACCGAATGACTAATGTCACCCGTTGGCTTAATTTAATAACAGTGCGCACCGTCTTCTGCTTGGAGCGCGGCAGCTGTAATGTAACGTTAGTACAGTTAATGTAGTTCATCACGTCGGGTCAAAACACTGCACAGCCCCCCATCTTGTAGTTTTAGCACCACCAAAGGGAAACGCTTCACAGTTGCACCGGTGTGTAGATTACAGGCAAGTCTGAAGGGCTTTTTAATGGCCCTCCGAGCGTAAAGGGTCTTATACGTTGACTCGTATGTGATTGTTTCAAGGTGCTAAAAGCCACCTGGGCCCACTGGGTGTAAAAATGAGTTTGGGTTGAATATTCATTGAGCAAGACTTTGCATGTGTCACTGCAGTAGCACTCAGGGGGAAGCAGGGACAGTGACACTAACCCCTGAGCATGTACAGTAAACACAGTGTAGGCGAAGGTTGTTAAAAATGTTGCAAAGCAGTGTTGCTACAACAACTTTATTACACAGTCAGGAGCTTTTTTAATGCACTCAAAAAGATGTGCACTTGATGTGTGGCTTAGTTGGTGATTCCCATTAATAATATTTGTCTTTTTACTTGTTACCTACACCACCTCTGAAAATGTCTGAATGTCTCTACCCTCCCGGGGTCCTCTGATAGAGATTAGTCTAGTCTGCAGACTAAAACACCATCATTTCGAGTTGGCCTGTTGCAGCCTGTCACATCACCCGGCCGTCATGTCAGATGTGTTTTGATAGATCTCAAAGGCTTGGATGTTTTCTCGGCGAGACTTTCTGAGTGGCCTTTACGTAGGTGTTCCCTTTTTTTCCACAAATATCTTATTGCTTCATTGGACTTTGGATCCGCGTGGAGGCAAAAGGTCAGGGGCTGAAGTTTTCTGAGACTTACCGGAAAGAGGGCAGAGTACAAGCTGCAGTTCAGCTTCTGAAATAACCTGTTTGGATGTTGGAATATGAGGCTTTTTAAAAAAGGTTCAGTTAATTTCCTGCCTTGTACATAACTACTCAGGCTACCAATCTAAAGTAACGCAGAGACGAGTCAAACTTTTTTAAAGCCTTCTAAATACCGCCTGTGTCTGGGGGTCTGCCTCTTAGCCTCTCTTTTGTTGAACATTTAAGCTGCTTAATTATTTGACCTGAACTTACACAAGATGTTCAAGGTAGTTCGGCGTGTCCTCTGTTGCCACAGATAACGTAAAACCTCCACGTTTGTAGCCCAACTTTTTAAGTTGTGCTTTATGAGTGTTTGAATGGTCTGCGTGCTGCAATTCATAGGATCCTCTGCGTTGGACGGGGCTTGATTTGACTCTGCCATCTGCTATTGTCCCGGGAGCTGCTGTTGAGTGATGTGCAGTAGCCTGCAACAGAACCAGAGGACATTCAAATGGCCAAATGCAAATGATGCCGTGGCTGCTCAACAGTCACAAGACTGGACTCTGAACTCTCTCCTCTCTTGTCCACTGGCTGCCTTTCATTACTGCAGAATCTTATCTGCCATCAAAACACTGCTGCCGCTGCCGCTGTGTATGAAAGTGGCAAGTTTTGACACGAGTGTTTATGTGTGTGTGTGTGTGTACTCTTGCAGGTGTGTTCTGCACATCTCTTTTGCACATTGTGGAAAAGAGAGTAATTTCAGAATCCACCTGCTTGTTGCTACTTTGTCACTTTGAATTATGTAAAGGAGAAATCGCTGTAAAAAAATGTATTTTTTTTCCACACAGTGACTCCACAGAGTACTTGCCCAGCCACTTACCTCTACTAACAGCTTCTCTAACTACTGCCACTGTGCCAGCTCAAACCCTTAGTGTTTGTAAATCTGTCATAGACCACAGCACGAGCACAAGGCGGACAGAAATTGAGAGTGGCGTCCCGCTTTTTGATTGCTCAGATACTCGGCAGCAAGAGAAAAAAAAAGAAAAACTAATGTGCAATCTACCAGAACAAGTGTCATGCATTTACTGCAGAGTTTTTGATTTATTATAGACCTGGGAGATGCCCAGCACTTGTGTTGTTGGCCACCGAACATTGTTCAAGGGCACTTTGACAGTAGATGTGAGGAGCAGAAGTGCATTTCTCATCTACTTACAGGCCCGCACTCTTGTCGGCCCGCTGAGGATTCAAAACCAGACACCTTTGGGCCACAAACTCATTTCTCTAATTGTTTGGGCTCCATAATGCCAGCGCGGGGCGTGCATTAAACCAAATCATTTTATTGTTCCATTTATCGTTTGTTTGTTCAGCAGACACTCTTCTAATAACAATGGTCAGAAGTGCTGCTGTAACGGGAAAAAGATTTACACCGTGACAGTTGTGCTGTAAATTTCACCGTCAGAATGAAACATTTATCTCTAATTAACAAGACAGAAGTCAGTGTTGTGTTCAATCAACAAACTGAAATGATCACTTTTCTCTGATTTACTATTAAGTAGTTTTAATCTTCTGTCCCCTCTTCCATACAAATTCTTGCCCAGTGCCTGTGTCACAAATAAAGCTTTGCCTGATCCTCCATATTTATAATTTTTCAGTCCTATTTTGTTATGTTTACCATTTTTTAGAGAAATGCACCAACTTTACCCACACGCCAAACCCCAACTTTTAATCTGTAATGACATTTCTCCTTCTCCCCTTTTTTTTCCTGTCTTGTAATTAGAGGTGGGAATCCCCATACATCCCACGATACGATATTATCACAATACTTAACGCACGATACGATATTATTGCAATTTTTAAAAATATTTTGCGATATTCAGATTCTGTACATAAAGATAAACTTTATCAATATTCATTTTATCTAATATCAAAGTCTCACACTCAGTCTTTCTCTCATTTCAGTTTTATTGTTGACAAACTGAACGGTTTGTATTACAGTCTAGTCCAACTTAACTGAATCAACCATCTGGTACAATTATAGCTATTCTGAACTATGCAGTTTGTGAAAACTATGCAGCCCCTTCAGCAACTGAAGAATTTGAAAGTAAATTAAAACAAAATATAATTTTACATTAAATAAAAAAGTTTTAAACTTAATTGAAATAAAACATGTCTTAAATTAAAATAAGTAAACTGTCATGTTTATTGCTGCCAAAAACAAGTTGAACACATTTGGACAGTGAAGGAATGTCAGGATTCTTGCTCAGAAAAAGGATCAACATGCTCTGAAGTCAGAGCACAAAAACCTTTTTGTAACAAAATATCGATTTCTGCTGTCCCTGTATCCATACATTATTAGCAAAAATATCACGATACTACACAGTATCCATTTTTTCCCCCACCCCTACTTTTAATGTGATTATTTTTCATACTAAATTCAAAATCTGAGTAACTACAGCCTGAAAACTCCCCAAAATTAAGCTCAAACTGATATCAGTAAATGCAGACTTATCTGCTGATATCTTATCGGCCGATATTCAGCTGATCTGTCAGTGCATCCCTAGCACCGCTCGTCTGTCAGTGGCTTTTACATAAGCAAATTTCTTGAAAATGATGGTAGTGAGCACTAGGCTAAAATATCAGGGCTTGAGTGACTAAAGCATAAATGCAGACTGATGGAGGCCGACAGTGCTGAATTAAAATAGACATTCAAATGACTCCTGGAACACCGCTATTCTAAACCAAGCAGAAATGGGGCACGCAGATAAGCACACGTAAAGATGCATGTGCACCGTTTACTGATCGGGGTGTATTTTCAGTGCGTTTTCTCAGAATTTTCTCCCCCTAGAATGCCTACACAGTCAGAAAGTGATGTGGAAGTCCAGAAGTTTGCTGTTGCTTTTGGAAATGACATCACCGTGGGGGCAGTTGTGGTGCCTTCCCACTTAAAAGATTTCTGCTCTCAGTCATAGCGAGCCGCTGTGTCTCATTCAGAGACATAGCAAGCCGCTGTGTCTCATTCAGAGACGGCGCTCCTGCTTCTGCTTCTGTCATGAGCAGAAGGCAGCCAAAGTCAATGAGGCTTATTTTGATGACGAAGCAGTAGCTGCTAAACGCTGCTTTACAGCCACGGCTCCTGGATGCAGGCTGGAACGACCAAATGTGAGGAAGAAAGATGGACTCCTTCTCTGCAATCCCTGAAAGCTACACTAGCCAAAACTCAGCTGTTGAATGATTCGCGCGCCCCCCCTGCACCCACCACCGTCTCCTCCTCCCTTTTGACTTTCGCCTTCACCTCCAACTCTCCGCCCCTCTGCCTTCACACCTCACCTCGGCCTTGGCTGCAATGACAGGCCCTTCAATTATCTCCCCCGATTGATCGCTGCTGATTGCAGTTGCCGTGAATTATTTAGACTTTGCTGAAATTACTCGCTAAACGGGGACGGAAGGCTGAAAGAGCGAGATACCACGGGTCAAATAAATTACCCGGCCCCTTTCAAAAACAACCGCCGCCGAGGCCCAGTGTGCAGATCAATGAAGCGGAGGAGGGAAACGGCATCAAGCTAGCCTGTAGTGTGGTAACACCAAGTCTCCACTGTGCCGCTCCTCTGGTACGTTAAGTAAAGACCGAGGAGATGTAGCGTGGAGCAGCAGACCTCCTGGGTGATGTGAGAGAAGCTGACTCTTTTCCTGGCCGGGCTGGTGCGGTCACAGCGGCGGAGCAGAGTGGAACTGACTTCCCCCTCCCTCTGCTCTCTCCCTCCATCTCTGGCTCTCTTTGCCTCTCTTGCACCTATAGCAGAGCTGCCACCCCGGGGGCTGTAGAGGTGCAGTAGGGAGGTTTTCTCTACTCTTGTGGCGAGCGTGCAGCCAGGATGCTGCTGCAGTCAGACGAGGGGGGGAAAGTGCTTCGCCACAGGCGGGCCAGTGTCACAGGCGTGTCAGAGTGGGCACGCTGCAAAAGGGAATGAGGACAGATGCTCATAGACGGCAGGCATGCCCGGCCTGTTTGCGTGCACGTGATGGAGGATGTCTGTCGTGTTGTCCTGCAGTGGCATAAACAGCACAACGCCAGTAGATGCTTGTGTGCATGTTTGTAGTTTTTGTTTAGCTGCAACAGTTGGAGGAACGGTTGTAATTAAGTCTGCGATAATCCCGAGCATCGCAGCAAACGTGGATTCACTCGAGTGTGCCGTGACTCAAACGAAACACTTTCTGACAGGCATCGGGACAGGCTGCTGCACCTTGTGCACTAAATGCTATTTGTGTTGTAGCAAAGCCCCCCCGCCCCCTGCCCGGGGCGGTGGAAGAAACCTGAGGGTTGAGGAGCAGAACGATGGGTCACAGAGTCCAGTGGCTGAGGTCAACTGTTCTTCAACTGTGTCTTATTTTAAGCAGGTTATGTGGCAGGACTACAGGGGAGAAGCTGGGGCTAAGTGAAAATGCCACTCATTCCTGAAGAGTCCCCGGCCTCGTCAAGGTTAGTGCCTTGTCTTTGTAAGTTGAGGGATTGATGCATGAGCCTGTCTGGCGCTGAATTCAAAGTCCAAGGCTGTCACAAGCAGCAACCCGCCCTCCCGCCTACCCTCTCTGTTTTTTTGCAGGCTATCACAGGGCCCTGTCCTTCCTAACTTCTTAGCAGCCTGTCCTTTTGGGAACCTTGAGCAGCCCAGGCAAGGACACAGCGTCTGGTGCAGTAAGCCCGTGCAGAGGGGGAGGCTTTACGTAACGTTCTGCTTCAAACATGGGTGCATGACTTCCCTGACACGGAGCAGTGCGGTGCAGAGCTCCACAGCTCACAGCACACGTCCCCTTGGCACCCCTGGACGGGGCGGGGGGGTGGGGGGGCAGGCAGAGAGATCCCTGCAACTTAATTATATCTTTCTCTTTTAAAAGCTTTCGTTTGAAATTAAATTTTCCCTGGCAATTAACTAAAGAGGAGTTTTCAGAATTTATGAATGAATGATGGATATATTGCACAGCACAGTGGAGGGGTGGGGCGGCGGGGTGAGTGGCGGTGGTGGTGGAGGAGAGGGAGCAGGGCATACATATATATATATATATACTATAAGCTATGAGCTTCTGTTTCAAGACCAGATTGAGACTTTGTTCAACTTTTGTACCCGGGAGCAACGGCTGGATGCCGTCAGCCCAACGACACGTCTCCTGCAGGGCGTCGTCGTCACCCAGCGAGCGTTCACACACTTCCACGTTCCCCATCACCTGGGGTTTCCCCGCTTCCTCATTCACTCAGACCCGCACCTTATGAAAGACGGCTATATCTCGCTTAATAACGTTCCGCGCTGCACACCTCTAACCCTCGTTTGGCTCGAACTGTAATTGTGTAACTTTTTGGCTGCTAGCGACGAGCTGAATTGTTGCTGAGCAACAAGAGACCTGTGCGGGTGGCCGTGGAGAGTCGAGCTGTGCGAGTTCAGATAGATCTGCAGCACATTATCTTTTTGTTTCTTTTTTAAATAGAGGAATGTCAAAAAAATTTCCCTTGAAACACTCAGTGTCTTGCATGCAATTCCAAGGTAGATATTTGTCATTCATCCAAGAGAATATTCCATTAGAGCTTCGTGGAGAGCAGCCTTCTAATGGCTCGGACGTTACAGATTCCCTTCGGTCCATTTAAAAATGGTCAGCAAAGAGAAATGATTCATTGCACTTTCAATAAATAGCTTTTTAACAGAACGTGGCTAAATAGGTGGCACACAGCTAAATGAGAAAGGAAGGACCGGGGACATTTGGCATGACCCCAGCCTCCCTCCTTCACTTACAGTTGTCTCTCGAATTTCTGAAACATGCCGTGCTTTTGTGAACCTTCAGCCCACTTGTAAATCCATTAGCGAGGTGACGTTATTCACCGTAGTCCTCACTACAGCCGGGTAAACAGACCGAAAGACTGGGATTCAGCAGCACAGCTTTCTCATAACTGTGTTAGAAGGCTCCCAGTGGTAGAGAGGCCATTTGAGAGGAGATGGAAAGCACTGGGCTGATGACTTGAGGCAGCCGTATGACCTATTACTTAGGGAAAATGGACTGGTGACCAGAAGATTGCTGGCTCATACACTGCTCATCCTCTGCCCTTGAGCAAAGGTAATTAACCTGGATTCCTCCAGTAAATATCCAGCAGTAGAAATGGGAAGAGATGTGCAAGAGTGATAATCGTGTAAGTGACTTTGAATAAAAGTGTCCACTAAGCAGGAAGATTAATACAGCTAATAGAATTATAACTTGTGTTTTCGAGTTGTCAAGGACCCAGGACTGCTGAACATGTAGTCATTCCTCCTCCCCTCTCTATTTATGCACTCTTCCATAACACACACACACTCGTGCGCACACACACACACACACGTACGCACATTCACAGTCTTCTCTCTTTTCCTTTGGCATTAGGGCTAGAACGTGACCTTGACCTGATTGCTGAGGAGGCTCTTTAAGTAACTCTCCAGAAGGAGATCCAATCATGTGACACCCTTCACCCAGCCTCACCCCCCGTCCTCTCTCCCAACCTTGTATGTCTACCAGGATGAGGGGGCGGAGACGCTCGCCGCAGGCATGTGTGTCGCCGCGGGGGCCGTCGTTCAGTTTGGTAATCGCTCCCAAGGTCAAACGGGGTCGAGGTTGTGTCAGAGGCAGCGGTGCGGCTGCAGCGAGCCTTTATCTGAATTCGAGAATGGCCGCTACAAGTTTCCACTCTGACTGTGCTGACGAAAGGAGCCGGTTTAGTCATCTGCTCGATTCTCAATCACTGATACCAGCATATGTCAGGGAAAGGTCGTTTCATGTCCAGAGTGATTCATGTCCAGAGCGAGCTGGCTGCTAGGTTGTGTGTTATTGCAGTTGCCTTCCCTCACTCCCCACAGCTGCCCCGCTGTTTTAAACCACGCTGGCTCACTGGCTCACTTTAGAGCAAGCTCCTGTCTCTGCTTCAGAGTATTTTTATGCTCAAATGTTAACATATCTGGCCCCTGGATACGTTTACCATATGGCTGTGTAAATAGGGATCCCAGCCCACTTTGTTAAGGCTGCTTTAATAAACCTTAGGCAAATGACATGGGGCCCCCACCAGAAACTTGTCTATTACGTAGGGGTGGGGGGGGAAATCGATACTGTGTAGCATCGTGATATTTTGTTTGCTAATAATGTATCGATACAGGGACAGCAGAAATCGAATCCTGACATTCCTTCACTGTCCAAATGTGTTTAACTTGTTTTATGGCAGCAATAAACATGACAGTTTACTTATTTTAATTTAAGACATGTTTTATTTTAATTAAGTTTAAAACTTTTTTATTTAATGTAAAATTATATTTTGTTTTAATTTACTTTCAAATTCTTCAGTTGCTGAAGGGGCTGCATAGTTTTCATAAACTGCATAGTTCAGAATAGCTATAATTGTACCAGATGGTTGATTCAGTTAAGTTGGACTAGACTGTAATACAAACCGTTCAGTTTGTCAACAATCAAACTGAAATGAGAGAAAGACTGAGTGTGAGACTTTGATATTAGAGAAAATGAATATTGATAAAGTTTACCTTTATGTACAGAATCTGAATATCGCAAAATATTTTAAAAAATTGCAATAATATCGTATCGTGCGTTAAGTATCGTGATAATATCGTATCGAGGGATGTATGGTGATTCCCACCTTTAATATTACGCTGGGAGAACTGGACAGTCAACGAGGGCCACTGTTTCTCAGCTCGTTTGAGGCTAATTGGGACCTGTCACAATGCTTCAGTGTTGTGTGTGTGGTGAAAGACAATGGGACTCTTTTATTTATTCCTTAAATTCCAGGATGCTTTGATATCAGGAGCAACTTGGTTCTTTCAGAGAAAATGAAATATCGTGTCGCATCAGTTAAATGAGTCCTACATTTAGCATCAAAATGCAAAAATAATGAATCCGGGCAGCATCTACCTTTATATGATTATTTGTTTACCTGTCTATCCACGATATGAGCATGAATGCTGCTTCAGTGGCAGCTTCACGAAGAGCCAACGACTAATTTTCCTGTCTTGTTTTCATGACAACTTCTCTGTGGAGCTCATTCTCATGTGTTTGCACCTCTCATCTCACTCATTATTAGAAAGCAGACTGTGGCATACCATATTCTAACTGTTTCAGGTGGGAGTTGGGTGTTATACAAGACTGTGTTCATTAGCTCTTTATGGCTGCATATAGTTCTGTTTACTGTCACAGTGGTGGGTGTTCATATTAGACATGGTTTCATGGCATATGTGATCTCTGTGAGCCAAAGGTTTGGGATTCACACTGCTCTAATTGTTCTGTTTCGAACCTTTTTTTCTACTCTTGGCTCTGTTTGATGTCACAATATGGTTTACGAGGGGCAGCCAATCAGAAGAAAGTTCACCTAAAGTGTGCCTGATCGTAAAAAGAGCCGAAGCGGCTTGTTGAGTCAGCAGATGAAAGAGATGAATTGAGCGGCTGCACCGAGGCCAAGAAATAAGGATTATTTTAAACTGTAAATCATGCAAATCTACTCAAGTGAAGTCCACAAATAAACTTTGAATTTGGAAATTAGCCAAGTTAGTCCCCTTTAAGTGGACCATCGGCAAATAGTTTATGTTACTGGAAGAAAAGTGAGAATGTTTATCCAGAATAACCAAAAACTATGAATAGGTTTAATTTTCATACATGGTGTTGGAATCTCTACTACAAGTAAATATTTATTGTCAGAACCATTTTTCTTTGTTCCTGCATCAGGGTCTTCCACCTTTATAAGGGCCAAACAGTCTGTGCAGCAACAGCCAATATGTCGACTAATATCTGCACATCAGCAAATGAGATAATGCTGATATTTATTAGAGGTGGGAATCACCATACATCCCACGATACGATATTATCACAATACTTAACGCACGATACGATATTATTGCAATTTTTAAAAATATTTTGCGATATTCAGATTCTGTACATAAAGGTAAACTTTATCAATATTCATTTTCTCTAATATCAAAGTCTCACACTCAGTCTTTCTCTCATTTCAGTTTGATTGTTGACAAACTGAACGGTTTGTATCACAGTCTAGTCCAACTTAACTGAATCAACCATCTGGTACAATTATAGCTATTCTGAACTATGCAGTTTATGAAAACTATGCAGCCCCTTCAGCAACTGAAGAATTTGAAAGTAAATTAAAACAAAATATCATTTATATTAAATAAAGTTTTAAACTTAATTAAAATAAAACATGTCTTAAATTAAAATAAGTAAACTGTCACATTTGGACAGTGAAGGAATGTCAGGATTCTTGCTCAGAAAAAGGATCAACCTGCTCTGAAGTCAGTCAGTCAGAGCACAAAAACCTTTTTTGTAACAAAATATCGATTTCTGCTGTCCCTGTATCGATACATTATTAGCAAACAAAACATCACGATACTACATAGTATCGATTTTTTCCCCCACCCCTAATATTTATCTGTTGGCAGTAATTTTGAAATCAAGATTTTGAAATAAAGGAAGAGTAGATAAAATGAAAACATTAATAGAAAATGTTTTTCTTTCATTATTAAAATTAATAGAAAAAAAATAGCATATATTGTGGTATTGATGTTGGCTATTGGCCAAATTGTGATTGTAAACGTCACCATCTGCGTGTCCTCTGTATTTTGAGATGCATAATTTCTTCTTTTAAAGTTAACTTTAGCGTATGAATAATACTTTTTAAAAAATTGGATAAAAAGTGAAAATCAGAAAATCAGCACTTGTTTGTATTTTTTAATCACAGATAACCCCCGGCCCCCACCACCCAGCGGGCCTCCCCTGCAGTCCCAACTGCTCACAAGCTTTCTTGATTAAGTGCAGGGAGTTCACTTGTTAGGAGCAACTTAAATTAAGGTGATCACCCGCCAGGATGTGACATTTTAAAATCAGCCGCCACCCGCCTGACACGCTTTTAGCTCGCGTACACACAAGATGAACTTATAGGTTGTATAATTTGGTTGATTGTTTACAGCGTCAGCCAATCGGAGGTGTTCTTCACCTATAACTGTGTTATGTAGATTAAAACAAGTGTCACCAACTTATGTGCCATTAAACAGGGAGCGTTTGGACTGTTAGAGCAACAGTCAAGCTTTTGTAACGTGTGTGATGTTTTCTTTTCACACACACACACACACACACACACACACACACACACACACCTAGCGTTATCACTGAGGACCTGTGTGCTTGTGTAACTTTGTTTACACGTCTAGGGCCAGCGCTGGCACAAGAGCCAGACGAATGTGGTTTATCCAGGGCCTCTTTCTGTCTAAGCCACCTTCCCCTTCCATTCAGCGTTGACCTCACGAAGAGGCAGGGCTTGACCTACATCCACCCACTTAGCTAGAACCTCCACCAACCCCCGTTGAATAAAGAGACCTGACACCCTATTCTGCTTTTTTTCTCCTTTTTTTTTTTGCTCTCTGGTCATATTTGGTGCACTTAGAGGGATACAGCACAGCTCTGCTGCTTTTGCAGCACGTCTGGCAGCATGGGAAAGTGGAGCAGCGTTCTTCATGGCTCGTCTCTGAGGCACCAACATGTCTGTGTGCACTAGGTCACCATTAGCACGCAGGGGCTTAGCACCAAGCTGGTGAGAGTTTAGTGGCAGGTCAACCCTCCTCTGGTTTTTAAAAGTGTCAAACTGTGGCTGATGCAAATGAGTACACGCGAAACACATGTCGTCACTAGCATCTGGCGGGACTAATATTCTAGCTCGGGCACGCTGTGACGCCGGGGCGCCAGCATAAGGCACGCTAATGTTAGGAGAGCTATTCGACAGTCTACTTGTAAGAGATTTGTGTAACCAAATGCTCTGCGAGTCATCCTGTGGTTTTAAAAGGCCTAACTTGTAAAATGCGAGGTAACAAGTGGCTCGCTGCAGCAATAAAAACGAAGTGGAACGCTATCATTCAGGCTGAACTGTTCAGTAAGACGCTTTAAAGGGTTTTAAAGGTAACTGTCAGTTTGCCTCCTACAAGTATAAGTCTCGAGGAGAAGCTAAGCTAAAAGGTTGCTAAGCTAAAAGGTTGCTAAGCTACAGCAAGCAGTGACTGATGATTGGTGATTTATTTGTTTATTTTTTGACAGATACATTCATATTTAAATCAGCAAAAAACCGTGTGCTTTGGCGAGATATTTCACTGTGGCTTCAAGCAGGAATCCAACGCTGAAAACGCAGCGAGTCCCACAACAAACGTTTCTAAACGAATGAAACTCTCAGCTGTTCTTGACTAACCTCAGAGAGAGAGAGAGGGTGCAGCTTACTGAGGATTGCATGAGAGGACCACGCATGCGATCTCAGACATGTCATGAGCTGGGCTAACCGTGGCGAAGACATTCAGAGAGCGCTAGTGTCATGCTACCAGGCATTAAGGCAGCTCCTGGCTTCAGCTAGCCTTCTAGTAAAGCCACCCGCCACCCCGGGAAATTTTTTTTTAGGCTGCATGACAGGTCATCCTTTCATGGGTGTCAAATGACTGCAAAGTAGCTCGTGTGCGTCTGCGTTTAAATAAGGCAAAGGGTTCCTATTTAGTATTCTGAGTAAGACGGGAGATAATGGCCACCTGGAAGAGGAGAGGTAGAAGTGGGAAGGGGGAACGGTAGAGGCCCGTAGATGTGTTTAACCTCAGGAGCAGTTGTTGCTTCAAGGCGTGGGAGGGTTTTTTTGCCAAACATGCAGCAGGCCAGCTGATAAGGGTCGGCTGTAATCCAAAGGCCGCCAGAATGTGGGGAAGGATCAGAGAGAAGTCTGAGCCTGTCTTTTTAACTTCTTTTATTCCTTTGTTTCCCCCTCTCTCTCTCTATCTCTCGCCCTCACCCTTTCACTGTCTCCCTCGATCACGCTCTGCAGAACTCCTCGCAACGGCGTTAGGGAGGGGAGAGAGAGGAGAAGAGAAAAAAAAAGAAAGAAGAAAAGTGGGTCAGGGCGACCTATTTTTTTTTCCCACAGTTCACGAAGGCAGAGGGTGGCGGTGTTATCGTCAGTTAGACGAGGAGCAGGGCCTGATGGGGAGGCAGGGCCTTGTCGCGAGACGCAGCCACTCAGAACTGGGTCAGCAGCAGAGGCTATGTCTTGTAAACGGCTTGTCATACCGGGGAGAAAAGCTGCAAATGAACCATAGATTATACGCCCCAAGCCGAGCGCTGAGGTCTCTCCTCGCTCCCCAGACCCACACTTCAAAAAACACACACTCACGCATATAGTATAAGTCTTACAGTAGTGCACGCGTCTTTAAAGTACCGCCACCTCCTATAAGTTCCTCCCTTCCCCTCTCAGTCTCCAGTAATAGCGTTTGATTTCTGCAGTCAGACCTGTCAGGCTCAAAGCTCGAGCCACACATGCTTTTAAGCAAAGGCTCTTTTCCGGTTCTGTTTCTCTGACATACGCGCTGCTGTTTGCTAAATATAGCCTGCCTTCTCCAGGATTTTCTTGACTTTATTTGGGTCAGGTTATTTACTGTACCAAGTTCAACTGTGGTTTAGAGGAGCAGCGCTCATGCTTGTTCAGCTGACATGGTTTTAAAGCGTGGCTGCAATTTCCCCCAAATACAGGTTAATTTTTAAGACGCTCGAATTAGGATTCGATCATTTTTGCTCGCGCTGATTCTTGGCAAAAGGACCCAGTGTGGCAGAGAAAGGGACTCGCCGCAGCAGCCGTGTGTTTTTGATATCGATCCTACACGTTGCTTGTTATTTCATAGCCTTTGTGTCTTCCCGCTGCGCCTCAGACAGACAAAGCGGGATAAACACCGGGCTTGATCTCCTCCTCGCAAATAATTGCCGCGGTTGTCATACCGAGCTGAGACCTTCAGGACTGAAAATCGGGGTTTCGTTGTGGCGTCGGGGCCTGCTTATGGAGCAATGCAATTTTCAGGCAGTGGAGCTCACTCATATTTCACTATGTGGAACAAATCTGCCTGTAATGAATCTCTCAGGACACTGTGGTGCCTCCACAAACGAGTCTGTTTTTTTAGCTCTTCTGGAGTTAAGGGGGAGGGAAGGGTGCAGGGGGAATCTATAGTGGGCCTTTTAATATTTCAGCACATCCATCTCCCTGATATGAAAAAAAAAATCTGTTTTCTTTGCCTGTATCAGTCCTGGCTAACGTTAATCTTATTGGTTTCGCTCTGTGTAAAAACAGCCTTATTAGCAGAGGTGTCCCACTAACAAACATAACATAATATCCCGAGGTGGGGCTAAACATGGCGGGGGATTGGATTAGCAGGAAAGACTGCGTGTTAGTCCGCACACGCAGCTCCCCTCTGTGGCTCCCGAGCTCTTTCTGCCGCTGCCGAATGTTATTCTTAGCCCCAGAACTTCGTGTCTCTGCGCGAAAGCCCCCGAACAGTAATCGAGGAGAGCGCTCGTGGCTCGCGTCGCTCAACGACAGCCTCCGAGGGCGCGTGCGCGTGGCCCCCGTCTGTTTTTCTACGTGTGCGTTTGTGTGTGTGAAGGTGAGACACGCTGAGCAGTAAACCAGTCGGAACCAGCGCTCGGCCAATCTAGCCGGTGTTTCCTTTTTTTTTCCTTTTGCTTTTTGGTGATAGGGAGCCACCGCGTTGCCTTTAGCAGATGGTTTCCAGCAGGCCTGCGTATGACATGTGATAATATTACCGTTTTGAAAGGTCAGGCATGAAGAGAAGCAGTAGGAGGGCTAGAAGGAGGGCCTGTCCTCTGTGCACACACTGTTCTGCAGCGTATTAGTGTTACATTCAAGAGAAATGTCCTTTTATGAATTTCCAGCTCGGTATTGAGCATGCTGCCTGTAACGGGGCGATGCAAATATTTACAGTGTCACTTGAACCTTGGTTGCAGGGAGCAACCCAGTGTTTACTGCTGATTTACAAAAAAACAAAAATCTCCTTTGTGCTCTCGGGCGATAGCGAGATTTGGGCAGCGCAGAGTCAGACTTTGGACTCTGGTGTTTACTTTAGAGAATCAAAGATCCTCACTGGGACACAGCAGGTCATCATCGACCTGTCAAAACACTGGTTCTGATTCACCGCCCCCTTTCTCGAGGCCGAGATCCTTGATTGGTCATTAAGCTGCCACTTGTTCCCGAAACAGAGGCTGGGATATTTGTTTTGAAGCTATGGGTCACCGTGTGCTAAAGGCTCAGAGCAGAGCCAGGAGGGGAGCGGTCTGGGGTTTCCATATACGTAAACAAGTAAACAACACCTCTGGAGTGGATGTGTCTCATCACACAGGTGGATTCCATAAAGCATAGGTGTCAAACTCTGGCCCGCGGGCCAAATTGTTATTGTGGCGAAGCCACACAAAATTACTATTACAGCTGGCCTACTGGTATTATACAGCTAATATATATATATTTAGTATTAAGCTTTGCTTGTTCCATATTCAGTTTTTCAGCAAAACGTGTTTGAGTCCATAAGAAAAGATTCCTTCTTATATCTGGAGGAATAAATATATTTCAATAAATATTAATGTTAGCCCGCGACTTTGTTCCCGTTTTGAATTTTGGCCCACTGTGCATTTGAGTTTGACACCCCTGCCATAAAGCAACCCTTCACCCACACAGACACCCTTCTCCAAACCCCTTTCCTGAAATGGCACGGGGCTTGTGCATGGAGGAGGAGGTTTAAAAATAAATCTGCGCAGGGCCGGTCAGACATTTTGAAATTCTGTTTCTATCTCCGTCTGATAGAGAGGTTAAAGATACAGCATCCTGATAAATCTCTTCCCACCAGGGGGAACAGATAAGGAGTGGCGTAGATTGAATAAAAGAGCTGAGGAGAAAGGGGGAGGATAGGTGCAGGGGGGGGGTTTGGGGAGGAGGAGGAGGGCTGAGATGTCTATCAGGCCGCATGAAGGGTTTTTTTCTCCCCCCGTTTTTTTTTTTTGTCTTGCAGATCCAGTTCAAGGGCGCCCGCAGGCGAGGCAGCTCTCGCTCTTGCCGTGCCAACGCTGCTGCTCAAGGTCATATGAGCCAGCCCTGTGACATTAAAGAGGAACAGGAAAGGGGGCTGGAAGGAGAGGGGGGGGCGGGTGCAAAAACCATCCTCCACAGACAAGCACACACAGTCGCATGTGACTTGAGTTGTAAGAGGGGTGAAAAAGTAGCCTTTATTAACTCTTTTCAGTCTTTCCTGCGACTTTCTGTGCTGCTGTCTGGGTCTACAGTGGATTTTGTGAGGGCAAGAGCTTTTTAAGGGCAGTAATGAGAGTGTCTTATTCTCTCTGCACAGAGCCAAGAGATGCTTGGCTAACTGCTTTGTAGTTGCCAGCCACACATACAGGCAGGGCTTGTGTGTGTGCGTGAAAGAGAGGAGGGGGAGAGAGAGGAGAAGATGGAAGAGAGAAGAGTCACTGTGATAAACCTCAGGGGAGGGAGGTAGAGAAGAGGAAAGGGGTCTCAAAGTTATTTAAAGGGACAGGGAACCAATGGCAAGTGCCCTTCAGTTCTGAGTTTGAGCTGAAAGGTAGTCCTCGCATTTGTGAATCTAACCTGCAAAGAGCGCACGCCGCCGTTCGGGCTAAGTATAGTGCACCGGCAGGTGGTTTCAGATGGGAAGTAGAGTTGCGGTGGCACATCCAGGAGTGTCGTGCTTTTAACTGTTGCTCTTATTCCGTATTAAACTGTTTTCCAGCTGCAGCTAAGCACCTGCGATCTGAATAATTACTCAGCAGTTTAATCAAAAAACGACGCTATCCTTCAGAATCCGGCAGGTTCCTAAAGTGCGCCTTAAAGCGTCAGTGTTTGGAGTTTTGAGTGTCACGAGTTTGAAATATAGGTGCAGTCGGGTCGAGGGAAAAGGTGACAACGGGCCGTGGCGGTTTGGCTCTACGGTGTCAGAGACAGAGGTGTCAGGAAAATGAATGGTGGCTGATTCGGCTTCTTTCAATGGGAATGTTATCATAACACGAATGACATGAAACTGTTAGCGTGATACAGGAAAAGTGTAGCTCTCTCTTGTTTATGTTTAATGTAGTTGAGCCTGGAAGTTCTATTACTCCTTAAATATTACCAGTAAATGGTCTGCTGAAGACATGTAATCATCTACGTGTCCATTATGCACTTGGATATGAAATTTTCTTCTTCACATACTGTGGTGCAACAGTTCTTAGCTAATTCATGCTAACTGATGCTTCCAGCCAACATTTGCTCTTAAAAAATACCATCAGAAGTTGCATTTTTGGGCCTGTTGTGATTTAACATAATCTACTTTATGGCATTTATTTATTATCTGTTTGTTTTTTGCTTCACGTCCACATTACCATAGTCGAAAAATGCACAACATCGTCTCAATATCTCTTGATATTATTGCATGATATCGAAAATTAGCAATAATGCTAATGTGTTACCTTTCATGGCAAATTAATTAAAGTCAAAATGCATGTGCATGCAGGTGGAGGGGATCTTCACTGTAAAAGCATACAGAAAGAGCAGCTACATTATCATATCTGCATTACTGCCACAATATCAGTCTTTGAGTTTAAAATGACACAGTTACAGTTATCCTGACAGCTCTATCCTGGGCAGATCCTTGGTTTCTGTTTGCAATATTAAACTCGGTCTTCCTTTTGGTACACATGGTCATAATCATAATAATAAGTCATAATAAGCAAAGAGAACATTAGTGAGTGTCATTAATAGTGTGTAGGGGGGGTATTGTAGTATCTACAGGCTCACCATCTCGTGTGCTGCTTGTTTACACTGTCATCATGTGTTCGCTGGTCAATCAGGTATCAGTTTGCGGCGCCAATTACGCTGCGTGAGAATATGGCCTTGTCCTACAACAGCACACAGCTGTACATATCAGGATTGCACTTAGGGCGGCAGGCTCGTGGTTGCCTTAAGCCTGAGGATGTGGGTCCTTGTTTTTGGCACGATGCTACGCTGATTTGTCCTGGGGCCCTATTACGTAGCTGACCTCTGACCTCCCTGTGACAGGAAAATGTGGGGAGGATTTCACTCGTTAAAGATGAACAGAATCCATTTAGCGTATTATTCTATGCAATCTAGCTTCAAGAGAGTATACTTTGCTCCCGAGCTAGCCCATCTATCGCCTCCTCATGTATCATTTTACACCAATATACAACTATTGGAAAAGAAGTACAAGGTGAATGTAATGGAGAATGGTTTTTGGACGGAGATAAGGCTATGTTTGCTGGAACAGAACTAATAGCCCCACTATCATCTAAATTCCCTTGTAGATGTAAAAGTACAGGCAGACATTGTATGAGTCCACAAAGTCAGTCTCCCGGGCCGCTAATGGAGCTGCTTCAGGCTATGCATCAATATGACATCACAGATTACAATCTTTAGACTTTGGGAGCACTTTAGGTACTTTCAGTGCTGGAAGAACGCAGGAAGAACTGGCCGACAAAACACTGAGTCATTATAATAACAATCACAGAGATGGGTGGAGCTGTGCAGTGATACGGCCTGACAGAAATTACTAAAGTATACCTACGAGGACTTGTAGTGAGTCTGCTGGGCTTCATAGAGATTTTGCAGGGACTTTTTAGTCCCATTTGGTACCACTGTGTTGTTTTTGGAGTGATTCAGGCAAACAAATCTTTTTCATTATTACAAAATGCAGAATGTAAGGAGGTCTGGAGTCGGTGTGTGTTACGCTGTAAAGCTATTTCTGTCACACAAATATCTTTTGGGGTTACGTCGGGAAAACTCACATCAAACATGTAGATCGTTTGTCACAAGGGAGCAGCGGAAAGTAACTTTTAATACCACATAGCAGATTTGTTTTGCTTCTTTAGAATGGTTATTTAATTGCTTCTGATTATTTAGAAGCAAAAGTCATGAAAAACATATAACTCCGAATCCTAATTTACGAGTAGTCTGCAGCTAATGTAGCTTCTCCCGCGGCTACAAAGTGTCCAGTTGTACTTAGCAGGGTTGGAATAGCTCTGAAACCACGATGCAAAACTCAGTGATGTTGTAGTTGTAGCAATACTGTTTTCCCGCACTGTGATATCCATTAGGGGTGGGGGAAAAAATGGATACTGTGTAGTATGGTGATATTTTGTTTGCTAATAATGTATCGATACAGGGACAGCAGAAATCGATATTTTGTTACAAAAAAGGTTTTTGTGCTCTGACTTCAGAGCATGTTGATCCTTTTTCTGAATCCTGACATTCCTTCACTGTCCAAATGTGTTTAACTTGTTTTTGGCAGCAATAAACATGAAAGTTTACTTATTTTAATTTAAGACATGTTTTATTTTAATTAAGTTTAACTTTTTTATTTAATGTAAAATTATATTTTCTTTTAATTTACTTTCAAATTCTTCAGTTGCTGAAGGGGCTGCATAGTTTTCATATTTCATAGTTCAGAATAGCTATAATTGTACCAGATGGTTGATTCAGTTAAGTTGGACTAGACTGTAATACAAACCGTTCAGTTTGTCAACACTAAAACTGAAATGAGAGAAAGACTGAGTGTGAGACTTTGATATTAGATAAAATGAATATTGATAAAGTTTACCTTTATGTACAGAATCTGAATATCACAAAATATTTTTAAAAATTGCAATAATATCGTATCGTGGGTTAAGTATCGTGATAATATCGTATCGTGGGATGTATGGTGATTCCCACCTCTGATATCCATGTAGGGCTATTAATGTTAAAGCATGCTAGCCTTGATGTTTGAAGCGCTTCAGGCTGAACTTGTAATAACTCCTGGACTCCAATCGTGATCAAGTGGCCTCTGGTAAAAAAAAAGTCCATATCCCCCAGTTTGGTTCAAGTCACTTTGGATCGGCCTTTTCCCTTAATAAATAAAATGTATCAATTAAAAACTAGAAAGTCGTTGTTTTTTTTCTGTTTTTTCCAACTCTAATATTAAGGTTAGCTTGATGATCTGAATCATTTAAGTGTGATAAATATGCAAGACAATAAGAAATCAGGAAGGGGCAAATACTTCGCAGCATTGTCTGACATCTAGCTTAAGTCCCCGTGACCTGTACTCTCTACTCAGACAGGATTTACTGGATAAGTGTCCCTCACACTTGTGACGCAATCCTTTCGAACCACTCAAAGCTGGATTTGAAGCTCTACTGAACCCTACTGAACTTTGACATTTTAAGGTATTACTAAGGAAGACACAAGTGCGGAAAGAGCCTCCTCTCACCAACTAAGAATCCCTCCGCGGCCTAGACCCGAGGCTCGATCACACCTGTTCGTCACCCAGCTGGCATAGTACCACTTTGACTCTTTCTTTTGATTAAACGAAAAAGCATTTAGACTAAACAATCAATAGGTACGGGCTTGAGTCTGGAATCGCTCTGGCATAAATCTTCCCGCTGCCTGGCGTGGAGTCGTCTCTGTATCATTTTTGCTGATTAGTTTTCCCATTACTCAAAACAGACGCGTTTGCTGGTGATGAATGATCCAATTATGGGATATTTGTCACCCATTTGATATCTGCTGCTAGTCTGTGACTGTAAAGAATTTCAGTGTAACTCTACCTGCTCAAACCTATAGTCCACTGTGGGGTTAGTGTCCACCGGCCTTTGGATTTTTTTTTTTTTTACAGCCATTAGGCGATGATTATCTCTTGGGGGGGTTATTTTTTTTAAATTTCCCAAGGAGCATCTAACCACTTCTCCCCGATCATCTCATTAATTTTTTACACATAAAAGCAATACTCAAGAGCGTTTTCAGCATAAGACTACTTGCCCTAAAATTTTCCAGCATCTCTTCTAAAGTCTGCACCCCCCCCCCCCCCCCCCCCCCCCATCGCCACTGACATACTTCAGACAGCAGTCCTATATGTCTAAACTGAAGTTGACCTCATCCAACTGCTACACACACACACGCACGCACACCCAAACAATACACAGACACTCACAGCTGAAAGGATTCATGTACACTCCCCCACCACACCCCTGTGTCTGTGGACAGTAGGCTGATTCTGCAGCCTCCCTCCCTCTCGGGCTCTCTCTGCTCTGCTGTGTTGAGCTGTGTGTGTGTGTGTGTGACAGCTGCTTAATTGGGCATTCTCCCCTCGTCGGAGAGCCTCCTCTCTCTCTCGCTCTCTCTCCTCCAGCTTGGGCCGGGGCTGCTGACGAATGGCAGCGGATTACAGATGAGGACACGGTGACCCACCTGACCTTGCTGCACAGCCGCGGGGGTGGGGTAGCGGTGGTGATGGGGAAGGGAGGGAAGGGGAGCACTGAGAGCTGGCGATGGGGCTGACAGGGTACTGCAGAGAGGCAGAGGTGGTGGCAGTGGGCATGGGTGCTGTAGTGGGGGAGGGGGAGGGCGGGGCGTACCCGTGCCAGGTCAGGGAGGACGAGGTCGCGCGAAGGTCGGGGATATATCGGCACAAAGGGGGCGGGGGCGGGTGCATTTGCCAGGTGGCCAGGAGGGCAGGCGGGAGATCAGGTGAATGACAGGAGTGTCACATGACACCCTCCCTCCTCCACCCGTGTCAGTATGTCAAGGGCACGAGCCCCTGCTGGCAACCGCCACTGCGACATTTTCCCAACACTTCTTCTCTTCTTTTTAACTTCTTTTCTTTTTTATGTGTTTTTATGCGTCTATCAGGCGAGCGGCTCCTATATGACTGCTGGCTCGCCTCCACGCAGCCTCGGGCCGCGATGTGGTCGGTCAAAAGGAGGCGGCGGGTCCTTGAGTGTGGTGAATTTTAATTTCGGTGCTATAGATATTTTCATCTCCCCCACCCCCACCTTCCCGCTGTGCGTGTGAGACTGCCAAGGTGAGGTTGTGTCCTCTTGTTAAGAGCGATTAATGGCACTCGTTATGTACATAATGAAATCTCCCTGCTGATGCATAGGGTGGCGTTGTCTCCTCTTTTTCTGAAACGCACACCCACCCACCCACAAACCTACATATATATATATATACATAATATACTTCTGTGGGTGTGTGTGTAGCACAACACTGAGGATGCTTTGTTACAGCCTCCAGGCAACTCCAGCATGTGTTTGATATGGTGTAGAGACCCCTCCCCTCTTGTTGTAAGCCATCTCCCCAAATGAAAAACGAACTGGAATTAAGGCCCTGTCAATTCGCAGTCGAGTTTGTTCCTCTTTCGCTTTAGATGCGCGCAACACTGCGGCTCCCTGCGTGACATGTGTTCTGAGAGATAGAGATGGGTGGCTCGCCACCGAGTCCCGTTTCGACTGGCGGAGCAAATTAGATCTAATCTTCTCGCGTGTGTTCTTTTATAGCCCGAGAATGTTCACCTAACATCAGCTTTTAAGTTGACCTTGTTGTGTTTGTTTGCTCGTCTGAGGCTCCCGTGTGCATGTGTGTTTCTAGGACAAGACACTGCTGCACTGCTGCCTTCTTTTTTTTTCTTTAAATTTTTTGATCTTGTGCAAGTGTACGCGCACGCACTAGCACCATTCAGCGCCTGAGTCAAGCTGTGCAAGCTCTTTTAATCCCACGCCCCGGTGCACGTAGGCTTGATTAGTGGCAGCAGTTATCTGTGCAGAAGACAGCCCGCCCTCCTTTAGCATTTGGTCAGGTCTGGGGCACCAGGGGGGTTGGGGGTGTCAAGTCATGAGAAAGGTGAACGAGAAAGGAGAAAGGCAGAGGGGGCAGCAGTGGAGGAATGGCTAGAATGAGGGAAGAGGGGAGGGAAGAAAGCTGATTAGTATTCTGAAGGAGCACTCCTGCCAGTGGAGCAAATTGATTACTGCACTTTACCTGTATCAGCCTCCACAGCTAAGGATGACAAGGTACGGGAGCATGATGTGTGTCTGCATTCGCCTCACAGCCACGGCACAATAGCGGCGTTAAACCCACACTAGGCAAAATGCTTTTTTGCTACCCTCTTTTTTACTTTTTACCACCACCGGATCGTCTTTTCTCAGTCACATTCAATACAGGAAACGATATGCCCGCTGCGGTTGGGTGCGAGCCTCGCCAGACTCTCGGTCTGATTTAACAGTCAGTGATTGACTGAGGGAAGGGCATGCTTGTTTCCTGCAGGTCTTGGCCCTTTTAGGCTGCATCCAGGCTGATAATTAGCAGGTTACAGTAAACTCAATTACAAAAAAAAAGAGATTATTTTTCTTTCTACTGCACAATTTCCATCAACACAGTGTTAATGATGGGTATGGTTCTGCTTTAGAGCCCTGCTGGGTTTCATTCTGGCTACTCAATGGAGCGCTGATTACACCTGGGCTGCCAGGTGAAGGCAATTAATTGCAATTAACCTCTGCTTAGACGGAAAAGCAGCAGCAGTTTGAGGAATGACGACCAGGAAGGAAGCTTGGAGGCTTCGTTCGGGCTGCGGGGAAATCAAATTTGTTTCTCAAATCACATCTGTAGAGACAGATCGTGCAGACTGCTATTTGCAAGTGATCAGATCAGATTTGTGCGTGGTCATCACTAGCCCGTTGGGATAGGTTGCTGCGGTAACAGCCGAGGGGTCAGTAACTACGAAGCAAAGGTCGGCTGTACACAAACCCCAGCAGATATACTCCTGGTGCTCTAACAGCAGCCTGAGCTCTGCGTCTGTCACTGCTGGGATGATGTGTGTTGCAAATGACAAAAGTATTTAGTACAAATTTGTGGCTTGACCCAGCAGCGTCTAAAAGGAACAAGATTTGTTGTATATTTTTCTTTTTTTTTTTAATGTATTGTTGAAGTGCACAATGTCTTTTCAGTGAGTTTGCCTCCCTTTAGTCCAGTTTTCCATTTTTATTTCTAAAATGTTTTTTTTTTCACATTTAGTTGAGGTTAACTGTAATATTCTTAAAGTTTGGATTGGATATTCTTGATCCAATCCAAACTTTCTTTTTTGTTCACGTGCTCTAAAATCAGTCTGAATGTGCACCGAAACAGATTTGTGTTGGCGGCCCGATTAAAGCTGAATAGTTTGTCTAATTAAAGCAGATAAGTATAATTCCCCCCCTCCCTTAGCCCAGTGCATGCATTCCACTATGAAATTTAAATTCCAAGCCAATGACACCAATCTGTTCAGCCTGTCAGTGGCATTCACTGTGCTGTCAATACTGAGCAGGCATTGCAAGTATGTTTATATTCTCCATGTGTAATAGGCACGGCCCAAATCATGAACTCTCCAATCACTGTGACCAATAACAGTTGATTAAGTCAAATTGACCTGATGCATGTATTTAAGAGGATCCAGTATAAAAGCAGGAAAGCACTCCCTTCATTCATTTGGGCAATATCGCTAAAATTAGAAATGTCCTGTCTAAAATTGTTGTTGCATTTATTACTTCTATTTTAAGTCATTGTTATGAGGTTGCTCTGAAAAGCCTTCAGTTGAACCTGAATTCTGCAGCGAGAGTTCTGGGACTACAAAGAATTGCTGTATTTCTCCCTTATTAGCTTAATTTCACTGGTTCAATTCGGAATTGAATTCAAAAATCTTCTCGCATACAAAATCTTGAATAATCGGGCCCTGACATATCTTGCAGACCTCATAGTACCGTATTATCCTA
Source organism: Neolamprologus multifasciatus (assembly GCF_963576455.1). Classification (NCBI taxonomy): domain Eukaryota; kingdom Metazoa; phylum Chordata; class Actinopteri; order Cichliformes; family Cichlidae; genus Neolamprologus; species Neolamprologus multifasciatus. The sequence continues at coordinate 3,706,794 of NC_140448.1, read as the reverse complement.
ACAGAGCACTTTGCTTTCAAATTGCCTGCTTACTTTTGGTTTCTAGCATTTTCAAAAGCAGAATGTGATGTGGACTCTTTCAGACCCCTCTACTGTGGGTTTGGTTTTGAGTGACAGAAGCTCTCTCCACTTTTTTTGATGAAGCTTATAGTCACTGCTGGATCGGGTGATCCTGGGCCATTAGTTATGCTGCAATAGGCCTGGGCTGCTGGGGGCTTCCCATGATGCACTGAGGGTTTTATCTTCACTCCCTGTTAGTTTTTTCAACAGTACTGTATTTAGTCATTAGCAAATATTAAAATCTGGTTCTTTCTCCCATAGTATGTTTTTTTTCTTCTGTCTCCCTCCCTTTACCCTCAAGCTTCATGGCAGATGGCCCCGCCCCTCCCTGAGCCTGGTTCTGCTTGAAGCTTCTTCCTGTTAAAAGGGAGTTTTTCCTTCCCACTGTTGCAAGGTGCTTGCTTATAGGTAGTCATGTGACTGAGAGTCGTTAGCTTACAATATAAAGCACTTTGGGGCACACGTTGTTGTGCATTGGCACCATATAAATAAAATTTAATTGATTTAGGCAGTTCTATTAATAAAGTTGGTTATTTCACTATGGATAGTTTATTTTCCAAACACTCTAGTCAATAAACATGGCTTTTGTTAACTCTGTTGTGGGATATTTATGTAAATATAAGCCTGGCAAATATTTTTTACTCCAACATTGGAAATTAGTTCCTAACTAGGGCAGCTCACGAGTCCTGGACAGGCAGAGGGCAGCTCGGGCAGGGCCTCACTGCTTCTTTATTCTAGCACTCAAGTGACCCTGCTGTAGTTAGTAAGTAGTGCAGCCCACTGCTTAGACTCACCGGTGAGGGGAAGGCTTAAATATAAGGAGAAGGTCAAGCTAAATAAAGTTTGTTTTGCCCTTGTGTCTATAGGATATGGATTTATCTACAGCTCAGCAGAGATCATGAAGATCTTGGCACACATCTAGAAAAAGGTCTTATAGCAGGGAGTTTGTTGCACAGTTTAACACTAGCTTGCTGCTACATTTAATCCCCGTAAAAGACTGCATTTTATCTAATGTGTTTATTTTGTAGTAAAACCATATGGGCCTTTTCATTATTGATGAAACGCTAAGTGGGAAAGATCGTTAAAAATAAGAAATTTCCTTTGCTCCTTTTTTTGTCTGTCAACCCAAAACCCAAATTAAAAAAAAATCTAATTTCTTTCCAAATTGTTATTTAAGAAAAAAATCTTTAAAATGATTTCTCACTTAGTTAACCTGATGGTGCATGTATGAAGTTGGGTTGATCATTTATCTGGTTTGAACCAGACAAAGTTCAGGTGACTGTGCATAGTTAAGTCTCCTGTTTAAAGGTTTTAAAAGTGAGAGTGAGCCGCAGGTGTGCTGCACACCATCCATCTCCAGTAGTGCAAATACATTTTTCCTGCTGTGTGTTAAATTTGAAAAATATCCCAGTAGGGCTGGGCCATATCATACTGTTCACGGTAATACCGGTGTAATGTTGGGCAACGATAAGAAAATGAAATATCGCGATAGAATATGGGTAAAACGCGCATGCGCAGTGCCTTTGTTTACATACATACATAGCGGCGACGGAGAATAAGAAGGGCGAAAGTGGATCGTTGAATGAAACGATGAACCAGAACTGGTTTGTAAAAATGCTGCAACTTCAGTGGTGTGGAACTGGTTTAGCTTTTGTCTGTCAGATACACAACAAAGCACTATTTTTGGTAGAGCATGCTAGCGGGCCGTAGGTATTACCGTGTTGTTTGGAAAATACGGCGCACTTAAAATCAATCCTTTGATTTTTCTGAAAGTCGACAGAGCCCCTTATAATCCCGTGTGCCTTATGTATGAACTCTGGTTGTGTTTACTGACCTCGAAATGATTTTATGTACACGGCGCTCGAAAATCTGTCAAATGTTTCAGTAGGACTTTGCTAAGCTACGAAGCCGCACCGCTTGATGGATTGTCGGAGCATTACGGCTATTGTAGGCGGAGCCTCGCGGAGTGATACGTACTGTGCTTCAACATAATATTACCGTATTGTGTGTGTATAACCTCTTTTTAAGTTTTGTGGATATTATACATGGTTATGCTGAGGATATGTCGACCAGTTTCCACTGGAAATGCCTTTTGGTTAAACTGTCAGCAAGAAATTTGCATTTGCACTGTTACATTTTTATATAACTTTAATGCACAGAAAAAACAGCTGCTTGTTTAAGTGAAAATACATTGATGGGGTTTATTTTGGAGTTGTAAAGTACTTTGTCTAGTGTCAATTATATCGTCAGTTATATCATTATCGCAAATTTTCAAATGTGTGTCGTGATAAATGTTTTTGGTCATATCGCCCTGCTCTATATCCCAGCTGAGTTCATGTCTAAGCATTTTAAAGAAAAGCTTTAACCTCCTAGGACCTGGCGTCCACATATGTGGACATCACATTTTGGGTTGTCTAGACCAAAATACAAAATTTTTCTCTACAGGGGCCTGATGTCCACTTACGAGGACATTATACATATAAATGTCCTCATATGTGGATCTGATTTTCCCCTGAAACAAAAATGAGGTTAAAAAAAAGAAATCTAGTTGTTTTTACATTCATCATGTCCCAATCAGCCCAAATAGCAAAGAGAAGTTACAAAAGAATGCCCTGAGTTCAGGTCTTAGGAGGTTAATGCAACAGATGCAACAAGTCACCAAAGATATTTTGCTCGTTTTATATAAATTATTTATTTCAGGGATGTAAACCTTTCAAATGAGGCGATCTAGTTATCTTTGTGTGTTAGCTGTAAAGCTGTATGTGTGTCCTAAAAGTCAGAGCAGATGGGCATGTATGGGCTGTCAGCTTGCAGCAGTCACTCCTCTCCTGTGATATTTAGTTTTCAAACCAACTTTGTCATCTTTTCTTCAATATTAGTTCATCTCACAACTGCGAAGTAGCGCTAACTACGTTATTGTCATCATCCTTCAGCCCTGTTGTTGCCTGTGCCTACGAACAGGTAGTGACCGTGTCATTTAGAGCTCAGTCTTTTCTTTTTCCAGCAAATTATGGTGATATCAACACATTTTACCAGTATATCAATTATTCAGTATGAAATGTGCTTTATTTTGGCTCAGTGGAACATTTAACGTTATCTAGGACACCTGATTTTTTTTTTAAACGGCTTTTTAGAATTTCCGAATGAAACTGCAGCAGCCTTTGCCCATAGGGCAGTGTTGGCAAGTATGCCTTTATAATCTCCAGTGTAATTGATCGGGGTTATCTCGTCTTAGAAATTGGTTAAAATCCGTTCTCTCTGTGCTTTGCTTGAAAAAAACATCACACGAGGACTGTAACACAAGTTTAAATAGCTGAGGTTGTGTGTCCGCAGCTTATAATTGAGGTTTCTCCAGGTTGCGTAACAAAAGATTGCACAGTGGCACAAGGTCCTCTGAGGTTGCAGGACGGCAAGCATACAGCAGCTTGTTTGCATCGGTGTTATCTAAAGCTCCTGCCTGGTATATTTAAAGTATAGTTACCCTTTTTAAGTCTTCGACGCCTTACCGTCCCTTTGTAATTTCAGCAACAACGACATATATACAAACTGATGATCACGTTACAAAGTTGCACATAAACGTGGTTAATTTGTTTATGTTAAAGTCCCGAGTGTGAAAAATGAAACCCTCGTCAGCGTCTGAAGCCTACACTTTTCTCTAGTGGCCAGCAGGAATGCAACTTTTTATATTTGCGAAAACAGTTTGCTTCCGTGCCGTGGAGTGGATCTGTTTTTGTGGTTGCCTCAGCTCTAGCCGTGCGAGCACCGGTCAGGCTTTAAGGCCAGGTGTAGGACTAATCTTATTGAAATCTCTTGCGCTCAGCTCTGCCCTGCCAAGTGGATTGGTGCTGCTTGAGAGGTTTTTCTCAGAAAAAAGGTTGCACATAATTGTTTTATACTTTATTGGGTTAAAAGTGTCTAATTGATTTAAAAGATACCCTTAATTGTGGAACTTTGAATAGCCGTGCATTCTTGCTGATCTAGAGGAAAAACAAAAAAAGAAGTTGTGTTTTTGATGATTCTAATGGAACGTCCCTTCACAGGCCATTATGCCCCGCGATGCCATTCTCCGGCTTCGCTCGGAGCAAGCATTAGGATGATTTAAAAACTAAAAAGTAGGTCAATGGGAGCATTATGAAAGGCGGAATGATAGTAGAGATGTGTCCTCTTCTTTTTCTGTCACTTAGACCTCTGTCACACACTATAATACTCCAACCATCCTATATCACTTACAGTAAAAGAAAAAAAGAAGCAGGGCTCTTTTTAACCCAATAAAACCAGACATCTTGCTGACTCATAGCACCAGCCTTCTTAGGGATGATGCCAAGGATATTATGGAAATGATCCATTAAAGGCCAAGGTTTTTTAGCTGGTTTTATCCAGCTTTCAGGGCAGTCTGACAGTGGGACATTTGATCTCAATTGCAAAGTGACTGCAGTCTGTTTCAAGGGCCCAGCTCTGCCTTTTGGTGAGCTGGCCGTGGGGCAATCAGCTGTTCCTATTTCCAGCGACAGTGTTTACAAATGGAAAATGTGTGTTGTTTCGGGAGGGAAATGAGCGCCATTTCAGACAGGCGATGTAAGCAGAAGATTACCTCGGAGCCCAATAGAAACGAATCAGGTATAGATTGATGGCAGCCACGGCTCATTAACAAGGAATATGTGTGTGTGTGTGTGTGTGTGTGTTTAATTGATGCGCTAATTCTCAGCCACTCAGGAAATGGCCCTTGGGTGGGTCTTCCAAATGGCACGCAAATATTTACTATGGACGCAAACACTTTGGTGAGCGCATCCACGCGAGCCTGGGCATGTAAGGTAAAGAGTGTCCGATGCTGTGATACAGTGCAGGGATGCACAGGCTAGTTTGGCTAGCTGCTCAGCTGGGCTATGAAGTGCTTGGATGACTCATCAGCATGCATGAATTCCTCTATCCTGTCTCTCTCGCAACCCTAAGAACTCTTTGTACCGATGAAGTTAAATTCCGCCCCCGCTCCTCATCCGAGGCCAGATGCAGCCTGAGAAGTTTAGCACTCTGGTCCCATTTTCTGAAATGTCCCCAGCACACTCTGAGTAGGATGTTTGAGCAGGCAACCTGTGCCGCTTAAGTCGAGAAATCTGACTTTCCTGCACTCACGTATCGCATTTCCTCTACGCGGGGTGCATCCATGGGCTTACACGGGGGGTGTGTGCGGGCTATGCATGACTTGTTTGGTCAATGCATCCTAAGAAGTGGGTCAGTGTGCCCTAGTTCTCACTGTGTGGGCGTGCGTGTTTCTGTGTATTGCGTTTCGGTGTTATTTTGTCCCGATTGACTTATCTGCAAAAGCGTTTTCTTGCTCGGGCTCTCCCGCTGTTCACTAGCATGTTTATCCCCTTCTTTACCTTTCTCAAGGTGAACACGAGCTTTTTAATTCAACTTTCCTCTCGTGGACTCGTTCGCTCGCCGAAGGCTCGGAGCAACTGCATTTGGTCAGGTAGCTTATGTTTTGTCTTATTTAATCATGTCAGGCCATATTGAATTTACAAATAGCGGTCACGCTGCATGTGTAAGTGAGCTACCCTGTTGAGTATGTGCAGCAGGGCTGGGCTGCAGATTACATGATATAATAGTGTTTAGGCATTGCCTCTCCTTTTAAATTCCTTTAACCTTGACTCCCCTTTAATGCAGGGAGAACACATCTGCCAGGCTGGTGTCAGACATTAGTAATACACACCGCTCAGGCAGCATTGTCACTTTTTATTAACGCCCAGAGCTTTGCATGGACACCAGCTGTTGCATCAAGTGGAAAAGCCTTGGCGGCATGGATGACCTTGACTTTAACTGCCGCTCCTTTGGCTCTTACCCCCGTTTTAATTCTTTTGTTTGGTCTCATACATTTTAAATGGCTTAAGTGGATTACCATTGCTGATGATGAAGGTCGTTTAGAAACTCGCTTTTTTTGAAGATTGGGAAAAGGGAAAAACACTGGATTACCAAGAAGTGTGTTTGTTTGTTCCTGGCGGCGGCGGTGGTGGAGGAGGAAGTGTAATCTGGGGGGTTAGGGGAGGAGAGCGAAGCTCGCGTTTTAAAACTTAATCCGAGACATCTGCATCGACACGTTCAGTCGACCTTGTGGTGCGACCGAGAGTGCGGCGACCTTTCCTGCTCAGAGTGTCTTTTAAGTACCAGAGGAGTGAAACGGAAAGAGAAATAGATGAAGAGTCAACCAGCCAAGGGATGATGAAGCCTCACCCCCATCATTTGCCCTCCCCCGCGCATGTACGCGGCTGACTGTAGGGGTAAAAATCATTTTAGACTGGTGCCTGCTCTGTCATTGGCTGACATTGTCAAGGATAATGGATAATCACCACAGAAACCATACAGCAGCTCATTGGTGTTGCGGGAGGAGGGGGTGGAGGTCAGGCATTTTGGGTGCCACCACCAATGAGATGACATGTTAACAGATGTGTAAGGTCATTTTCAATGTATACACCAGGGGAGCGCATGTAAAAGTAATGCACGCATCGTGAAAGTGGCGAGGAAGAGGGCCGCGTGCTTTAGGGGCTCGGGATGGAGGACGGCGTTCCCTATATTAAGGTCATTTATTTGTTAACGGAGCTGTGTCACTGAACGCATTTTCCCGTGCCCTTGCCGTGGCAGGGCTTTTTGACACCGGCTCTGTCATTAAATGCATCTCGAGAGCCTGAAGGGCCTCGCTTTTGTTTCAAGTAATTTGTGCTTCGTGTGATGCAGTGAATGCAGCAGCTTTGGACCTCTTGTATATATACTGATATAGTGCAGTGTCAGTGTGTCCCCATGCTACCTTGTCTGCTCTGTATAGAAGTGTCTTGGGGCAAAAACATAGACAAGGTCAACTGTAATTCCGAAGGTTCGTTGCCAGCAGCAGATTAACAGAATTCCCTGTGTTAAAACCGTCAGTGCCCTTTTTTTGTTCCCCTTTCTCTCACTAACTGTGGGGCTGACTCCCAGCACATTAGTGATGCTGCCAGGCTGTGTGGAAGGTAAACATGCGGACATGTTTACTGTGCCCGTCAAACGTGTCTTTACAGGCCGTTCTATTATGATTGCGCTAAGCAGGCTGGCGGGAAAATAGTCTAATCCCGAGCATCTAAGATTAGCATGACAACAGACGTCAGATGGCCCAGTGTGACCAGGTTGGCTTTTGTTGTTGTCAGATTTAGGTCACCATTTTAAAGATGGCCTTGAACTGTAACTGACGCTGATGGGCCAGTCTCAGTTAAGTTATTCACTTCGAGGGAGTTCGCCACAAACAGTCCAATCAACCTATTCTAGACCTTTGGTATGAAAAGGTCTTTTTAAATTGCCAAGCTGATTGTTTTCCTATTGCTGCTCAGACTTACTTGCTCACTGATCATCTTAAATCCAGCGTCTAATCCCAGCTCACTTCCAAGGTGGCATTAAAAGTGCCACCTTGTTGCCCTTACTGTCATGACAACCTGTGGACCTTGGCCCCGAGGATGGATTTCAGGCTGATTAGAAGCCTGTCACCTTGTTGTTTCTGGCCCTCGCCGTTGCCCTCTATGTGAAATATTCAGCCCGGTGACTGTGCGGTGGGTTGCCATGGCCTTTCGTCATAATCACTGGCTGCTGTCCTGTCGTGTGACCCGCTATGTCGGTCCGCTCAGCGGACACCAAAGGTGAGGACGACATCGGGAAAGGACACGGACAGCAGCTGAGGCGAGGTGGAAACTCTGTATTAATTAACCTTTACGGGATGCGGCCAGGGCTGTCGGCGGTGCCCTGTATCCACGGAAACCACGCTGACAGGGTTCAGAGCAGAGGTCTCCCAGAGCAGCACTGCTGACACTGTCATGGCAACTGGCACAATGTTCACCCCAGTGTCACTGGCTCTGCCCTCCTGACAGTGGTGCGGTGTGACAGGTGCACCTGAACCTTAAGCCACCCCCACCCAATAATATAGACGTGCTCGACAGTTAAGTGCACCTTGTCTGTTATATCCTTGATGCAGCTCTGCTCCGTTTATGTGTAAACCTCCCAAAATGTGCAGAATAGTAAGAGTTGAGCTCACTATTATAAAGCTGAATTTTATAAGTGGAAATGTTTTCGGAATGTAAATGTTGTCTCATAGTTCATATGACTTATTTGGTCTCTTTTTTATTCGTTTAATTGTTAAAAAGTACTGTAGCACTGTAATTCTGTTACTTTAGGTAATGTAGTTTCAAGTTTTATTTGTCATATGCAAGTTAGCACAGGGTCAACATTGCAATGAAATGTGTTTGACGAGCAGCAGTCACTCAGCAGCATGATACAGTACAGAAAATATAATAAAATATAATAAAATAAAATATAAAAATATAAAAATAGTAAGGAGCTAAATATTAGAGAGACATGGTAAAAGAGAAAAGATGACTAAATATATATGTATCTATAAATATAAATATATGTACACTAGTGATTAAATAAGAAAATCTTGAAAAGAACAACATGTAAAATGTAAAATTTCAAATTGTTACATGTTGAAAAGAACATGTAACAATGTAACTCATTACATGCTACAATCAAAGGGAATTAAATGACAATTACTTTGAACAACAATGATTCTCCGCTCTTGTTCTGCATGTAAAAGATACTGAAATTCACTACAAATATATATTTTTTTCACACTGAAAAGAGTGAACAATTGTTAGCAATGACAGGAAGTGACGCTGCAAACGGCTTCACTCGTGGCTCCACGGCTAAAACACAACCTGAGCAATTTACAGTAGATTTAAAAGAAAAAACCATGGCTAAATGCACAAAATTAATAAAGACGTACAACTATAAAATGTGCTATAGGGAGAAAATGTCGCACAAACTCACAATACCTAAGGAAGGAGAATTTTCAGTTCACAGTGCTCAGTGTGTGAACCTTTGAGTTTATTTGGGTAACACTGTGGTGTGGTGGTTAGCACTGTTGCCTCCCAGCAAAACGGTTCCAAGGTTTCCTGCCTTTCTGTGCATGTTCTCCCCGTGTTTGCGCAGGTTCTCTTCAGGTACTCGGGCTTCCTCCCACTGTCCAAAGACATGCAGTTAGTGGGGTTAGATCAACTGGCGATTCTAAATTGCCCCTAGGTGTGAACGTGAGTGTGAATGGTTGTCTGTCTTTCTGCTAGCCCTGTGGCAGACCTGCCTGTACCCTGCCTCTTGCCCCCTGGCAGCTGGGACCCTGATTTGGAGAAGTAAATAGATGGATTATTTGTAGCTCAAAGCACTCCCAAAAATCAAGTTACTTCTAGTTTTGCACTTCTGATTAAAGGAAAAAGAATCGGGGTCAAAAGCGCTAAGCCCAGCTGGCCAGGTGTTAATAAAGATAACGCAGCAGTAAGATTATACATGCGTCTATATGTGCCTCCGTGCACACGTTCGTTCCTGTGTCTAGGCACGAACGCTTAAAGGCTTACTAGTGTGCATGTGACACGGGGAGCGGGTGGGTGGCTCATGCTTTATGTAGTCCAAGGTTTGTGTCGTGTGCGATGCTGCTCAAGTGCATAAGGAGCAGGGGGGCGGCGGGGGTGGCGGTGGTGGGGATAATCCACTGAAATGACAAGCTGCATAAGGAATTATTCACAGCTCTCACAAGGCCCTTTGCTTTTGAAAGACATTGCTGCGAGGGGCTTACTGCTCGAGACCTGAATGTTTTCAAGGTAGTGGGCCTGCATTTTCAATTTGGATCCAATCAGGCCTAATCTACATTTGTCGTCTGTTCGGTGGCTGCGAGGGGAGAGTGCAGAGAGGAGAAGGAGCCGTGTGCAGTCAATCTGAAATGTTGCTAAGTAACAGAGACGGCAGACAAGGTGGTGAAATGAATGTGATATAGTGCTGTGTAAATCCCTGCTTCTCACACAGTTTCTCCCCTTTTCTCTTTTTTCTCTCCCCCACTCTACCCAACTCCCTCTTTTCTGTCTCTCGCTCACTGCCATAGGTCCCCCCCATGTGAGATCTGCGAAGCTGAAAGGCGCCACTGACAGAACCACAGCCAGGCCATAGGACAGACATCCCAAACATCCACAGCCACGGAATGTGTCAACATCTTTGTGGTGAAATCCCGCTGACTCCTCAGTTGCTTTTCACATAAGCCTCGAGCTGGGCCTTCTGGGATCCTGCGGCGTTTAAAGGCGTACAACAATGCCTGGGAGGCCTACCTGCCCCGGATTGTCTCCACCCACGGTTGCTGTTTCAACACAGTGGTGACTGTGCCCACTACAGAGAGGATCACATCCATCTAGTGCATCCACTCCTCCCCCTCTGCTGTACACTCGGTAAAATACCCTGCCCGCTTTTTGGTATTTAGGAAGTACGTGCCGCTGTCAACCAGATGACCTAGTGGACATATTTCCCAGTAAGAAGTGCTGAGCCATACGAGGGGATCCTAGTATTGAACATGACTCATGGGGAGGAGCCTGGCCCTGAGACACACAAGGATTCAGCTGTTCTAACTTATCTGGAAGGTTTACTGATGCATCCAGTGGTGGCCGGGCCTGGGGCCACGGCAAGTGGGAGGTCGGAGGCTGCCCACAGCAATCAGGAGCAGGGCGATAAGGTGGGTGGGCCCTTCCAACTGCCCAACCATGGACCCACAGCTCCCAAGGGTGGAACCAATGGGCCCACTCTGGGTTCTTCTCAGCACCTCAAGAAAGCCCGCTTACTGCGCTCGGGAGCTTGGAATGATCCAGGGAACCAGCGAATGAGCTCGCCCCCAGCGGAGCTGAATGGCCAAGTGGGAGGGATGCAGAATGGAGCACTAGAGGGATCTCCTCATGCTGGAGAGAGCACCCTGCTGGCGTCACTGCTTCAGTCATTTAGCTCACGACTTCAGAGCGTGGCGATGTCTCAGCACTCTAACAAACCCCCGAGCGAGTGTTCGTCTCCATCCAAGGCGCCACCTGCAGACAAAGAGCCGCTACCTGTGTACGGGACAGCCTCGAGCCGCTTAAAGGGCCTGATGAGAAAGAGCAAACTTCAGAATCATAGCAACACACCTTACAGTCGTCGCGGACACAGCCAGGACAGACCCCCGGAATCGCCTCGCTCAGCACACAGCGCCACGCCTCCTGCTGCTGCTACAGCTGCAGATTCAGTTTCCTGCGCAGAGCGACTGAAGGCCGTGGCTAACATCGTGAAAATCCGCTCTAGTCCGGCGCCTTCGCCTAAGCCCAGTGTCGCCTGCAGTCAGCTGGCCCTGCTGCTGTCCAGCGAAGCCCATCTCCAGCAGTATTCCAGGGAGCACGCGCTCAAAGCACAGCTCTCTGGAAGATCAGCCAGCGAAAGACTAGCTGCCATGGCAAACCAGCAGCACAACCAGGACAAAAGGCCACCCAGTCTGCCCGGAGCTCCAGACGCGCTAAGCTCCTTAACAACCCAAAATGGAATGACAACAACCACCACAGTAACGACAACACTCCCTCGAATGGCCCTGTCAAATCCACAGAGCCCCTCTTTGCTGCGTGGCCACAGCCAAAGCTCCCCGCCCACTCCCCCACGTGCTCCAAGCCACACTCACAGCCAGCCACCTCGGGAGAAACGAGGCTTTGACTCGCGTCCAACCCGCCCACCCCAGACATGCAGTAGCTTGCTGCTGCTGCTGCTCAACAATCACAACAACCAGAAGCAGCTGACCAAGAATGGGCATTTGGAGGACAGCTGTGGCATCCTGCCACCAAGTGGCTCCTCTTCAGTCACCTCAGACAGCGAATGCTCCACCCAGGAGCGCAGCCTGACCAAGGACAGCAGCGATGCCGAGAGCTCCTACTCGAGTTGCTCTCCCATCGACCTCTCCATGAGAAGCCGTGTCAATATGCAAGACGGAGGGCTCAAAACGACAGTTCCCTCTTCCTCCGCCTCTTTCACCTCTACCCTCTCTACTTCCACCCCAGGTGCATTCTCTCCTCAAGCTTCTGCTCAGCCCCCCACCACAACTTTATCCCCATCTTCTACTGTTGTCTCCTCTGTTTCCACCTCTATTTCTTCCTCTTCCTGTATCTCTACCTCTTCCCTGGACAAACTAACAGAATCTTTAATAAACAAGTGGAAGCCAGAGCCATCAGGATCAAAGGTGTCCAAGGGCAAGGACCCTGAAATGAGCCCAGACCTAAAGTCCCACCCTAAAGTCACACTCATGCAGCTTCTTCTCGAGCGCAGAAATAATGAGATGGTTAAGAAAAATGTAGGTAACCAAGATTCACCTCTTGATGTAACTGTAGCCACCATGTCTCGAAACCAGCCAAAAGGACTGGTATCTTGGGACGAGGCGAGGACAAAAAGCCCCATAGATAGGTCTGTAGCTCCAGCTCAGCCCCTCTACTCGCTTGGCCGTGACCCAAGCGGTGCTCTGTCCCCATATTCCTACCCTTCCCCCAACGTCCAATCCAGCCCACTGGATTTGTGTAAATCTAAAACCTTCCCTGCTGAGAAGGCCTCAGAGCCCGCCTTCAGTGCTAGTAAACTGTTACAGAATCTGGCTCAGTGTGGGACAGCTTCCTCCCCACCCACCCCCTCTGGTAAAGGGCTGGGCCAGGAGCACGATGCCAGCAGGCCCCTTGCCCTTTTGGAAAGACTCAATGCTCCAGTCGGCAGGACCACCACCACCACTCCACTCTCTGATGGAGCCTCAGGTAGTGGCACGCCCTTCAGTAGGAAGGAAGCTTCTCCTCCTTCATCACAGATTGAGAACCTTCTGGAAAGGCGCACCGTGCTGCAGCTCCTTCTAGGAACAAGCTCAGCTACAGCGACTGTGAGCCGCAAAGACCGGCCTAGTGGCAGTGGCAGGAGGAGTGTGGAGGCAGTGGGCGGATGCATTGAGAAGAACCCTGGTGCTCACGTCACCTGCGACAGCTCCAACGGCCCCCCTCTGGATGTAAAGGTCAAATCGGAGCTCATGGAGGACGTGGGACCATCCTCTGCCATGTCTGAGGACGTGATTGGCAGAAAGAGGCTGAGTTGCTATGAGAAGAATAGCCTCGTCTCAGATTCCCAGCAGGACTTGAAGGCTGAACCCCGGCCTGCAGAGGTCATAGCAAAATATGGCCTCCTCAGCCAGTTGCTTAAACAACAGACTGCTACCTACTATACCAGTGCTGCTATGCAGGCTGACACACAGCTCAGACAGGTTAAAGAGGAACAGAGGGAGTATCCGAGCCCGAGCCCTAAGAAGAGGCGGCTCTGTTCAGATCGGACTGATAATTTGAGTAACATCAGCTCTCCGAGAGCAGTGGACAGCGGTGACACAAATATGTTTGCCTCCTCTGTTGTTCCGGTAGAGCCTGAGCAGCAGAGGACTCTAAAGGAAGAAGAGGTTCCTCCAAAGAGCCCACCGAGTGAAACCCTTACACGAGAGAGCCGGGGCTTCAATGTGCTCAAACAGCTGCTGCTCTCCGACAACTGCCTAAAGGAGCTGTCCCAGCAGCCCCGGGGGGCGCCCAGTCCGTGCGTCCTCCAGACCAACGGCAAGGCCAACGGTAGCATTCTCACTCAGCCTGCCCAAAATCACAGCTTCCTCCAACTGCCCAGCTGGCATCCCCACGGTTCCCTCAACTCAGGGTTTCCAAGTAATCTCAGACCGCTACCCACCCCTCCTCCAGGCGACAGTTCACTGCGCTCCCCTTGGAGTCGCCACCCGTCCCCGTGGCCCATCACTCAAAAACGGGAGACGCCTACTTTAGTGAAACAGGAGCCCGAGAGCCCAGTGCGGTGGAGTAGTCAAGAGAACGAAGAGGAGGACGAGGGTTGCGACTCAAACCCAGACTCTCCACGGCTCTCGCGGTCCAACCCCATCCTGTATTACATGCTGCAGAAGGGCAGCATCCAGCTAAGGAAGGAGGGGAGAGATCAGGCAGAGGGAGCCCATTCTGTGGTCAGAGTTAAAGAAGAGCCTATCAGTGACATGCATGCCTATGAACGCAGCCTGAGCTCTACCCCTCAATCGCCCGCCCACAATGACAAGCACAGCCACGAGAGCCAGGGGCTGAGCCAGTCGTCCGAGTAGAATTTGTATCAACTGCAGAAAAATAGAAATGGAAAGAAATTCACTGACTCTGTTTGTTTTTCTTTTTTTTTTGAATGACTTGCCAAATTAGTCTGATGAGACAAATGACAAAGAAAGCAAATTGAATGATTTTTTTTTTTTCAGGTGGCATAGAGCAAATTCAGATGCACTTCTGCGTCGCTTTTTAAATAGTGAGGTCGTGGAACGGTACAAAACAGCTATATCTTAGCAGAATGCCACAAAAGCCAAAACTGTGCATCAGTCACAGATCAAACCTTCCCATCACTGATTGTCATGCACTACATTTTGTACTACAATGTTAATTACGGAGCCCTCCTTTATTATTATTGTTATTTTTCTTTTTTTTTTACACTTTCTTACTATTTGAACTGTACACATATCACTACTCCAAGTCCTCCTGTTGCCTGCCATAAAACATTTAGAAAGAACATTTCAAGCGACATCCATTATTGATGACTCTAAAAATGTTAGTGCTCAGTTCAGTGGACATTTATTTATTTTCTCCATCAGAACATTTCCAGATAGACAGAGACCCATCAATTTTAGATAAGATTCCAAATAGTCACGGCGGTCTATTACAACAGTGTCCACGCTGAAGTCATTCAGAGGACTTTAAAAACGGCATTCAGCGAAGATCCCGCCGATTCACGGTGTGGAGAAGGAATATATCGTTGGCGCTTTAAACGGTCACGACTCATTGTTTTCGCTTTTATTTGAAGTGCGTGTTTCGAGGCCGATGTTCGACAGTGCAAATTCAGGGCACTGTGTTTGCAGATAGAGCCGTTTGGAGCAGATGGGTCAACAGAGCGAGCGCGGCGCTTACAGTTGAGCAACTGCGTGTAAGCAGGTTTCTAGAGCAACAGTTAAAAGGCAGCGTGTGAGGAACTTATCTCGCGACCCTGGTTAAACCCAAGGCACTTTTCTTCACGCGCACAGAAACTTTCAAGTGTGACGCACATCACGGCTTTTTCCTTTTCATTTCACTTAAAAGGAGCACCCAGACTTTGCACTATCGAGTCCTTGGAGTCCTTTTCAGAATCATTTAATGGCATGTGATAATAAAAAAAGAAAAAACAGTCAGTATTGTTATCTGTTGAGAATTTGACAGTTTGTGATTTTTTTTTTTCCCTTTATTTCTTCACTATTGTGGTTTATAGATTTTTTTTAATTGTTATTATTATTTGTTTGTGGCAGTCTCTTATCTCATAAAATGTCAAAAGAATTGCATGATAATAAAGAGAAGACCACAGGTACATCTTTGTTTTGAAAGCAGCTGGATGTGTGTACCTGCCCCCAGCAATCACCAAGACCTTTTGGTGTCTTGAGGGATCTCTGGTTGATCTAGCTCCTTATTTTTGGATTGTACTGTACTCTTTTCAGTTGATCTCACATACTGCTTTATCGATTTTAGTCTCGTGATCTTTTTACTACATATGAAGTACGTCTCTTCAATTATTAATACATTTTCACAATGGTTAAATATATTTGTGTAAATAGTACTTTCAGTATGAAAGATGACTATTTTGTAATGTTTAAGAAAAGATATTACCCTAGTTTTTAATGCCCTGATATGTAAATATGAATTATATGCGTACAAGTGTACATACAAAGGCCGAGGATGCTATGCCCATCGTTTTCCTTTTTTCTTTATTTCTTTTGGTTGGTTTGTTCTCTGCATGTGTCTCTATGTGGTAAATGATAATCTATCCTGCGCTGTGTTGTGTAATAATGTCTGACTTTCCTCACTGCTGCCTGTTGCATGCAGACGCATGGGAACTACCTGTGTATCCCTACTGGTGATGGGGGAAAATGTCAAGTCTTAAAATAGGTCTTTTATATCACAGAGAGAGAGGCTGGTTTAGAATATGAACAGTCCCTAAATAACCACAGACTGTTGAGCAAGTTGATTTAAAAAAAAAATGTGTGGAAAAATAAATGTGCATTGAATATTTTTGTGATTATTCTTTTCTGTTACTGGTTAACAAAGCTCTGTGGAAGAGTTTGGGGGGATGTTAGGTGGGGGATTGACGTACAATCATAGATCTGCATTGTGCATCTAAGAAATACATTTGTAGCAGCAAATATATATATAAATATATATATTAAAAAAAAAGGATGTTTCATTTTTTTCATGTGAAGACCTGAAACATTATTTCATTTTTTTTATGTTTTCATTTTTGGTGTTCATTTGCACTGATATCTGAAAAATAAAGGACTAAAATGCATGACCTAGTATGAATGTGTTCCTCTCTTTCCAGTTTAGCAGCCAGCAGTGTGCTGGGACAAATGTTGGGAGCGTGTTTGCTCTTTTGTAGCGCCCCTCTTCTTTTAACAGTCAAATAGTGAATGTGTAGAAGCTGAGGAGACCAGAGGCTGAACTTTAGATGGAGGCGTGCTGTCCTATACTGTTCCAGACGATCAACAGTGCTGTGTCTTTTTTGTCTTAGTTTTTTTTTTTTCCATGATGCACAAAATGTTTTTAGTTTCAGGGCAGCCCTGCTCACCTGTAATCTTCTACTATGTTGCTGGTGGAATTGTGTATCTGAAAAATGCAAGGCCTTTTCATTGAGCCTCATTTACTAAGCTCACATTGTCATTTATTAATATTTTCATACCTGGATTTTTTGTACTTTAGAAACAACTTTAAAAGTCTTTCTGTCCATGTATACAAACAAATGATAGCCTGGTTGCCTTTAAATTTGAATACTACTACTAATAATAATAATAATGGATTGGATTTATATAGCGCTTTTCAAGGCACCCAAAGCGCTTTACAATGCCACTATTCATTCACTCTCACATTCACACACTGGTGGAGGCAGCTACGGTTGTAGCCACAGCTGTCCTGGGGCAGACTGACAGAAGCGAGGCTGCCATATCGCGCCATCGGCCCCTCTGGCCGACACCAGTAGGCAGTAGGTGAAGTGTCTTGCCCAAGGACACAACGACCAGGACAGAGAGCCCTGGGATCGAACCAGTGACCTTCTGGTTACAGATATGCTTCCCAACCCCCTGTTGGGGGGTTTGCCCCATGGTTACTACAGCTACTAATAATAACACTACAATGGAAAAAAAGAATGTATGTAAATGACGTTTAGCATTAGCAGCTTCAAATAGCACTCTGCTACGTTAGCATACACAGACTGATACTACGAATGCACTGCAAACAGTTTAGTCTCCCTCACAGCCACAGTCAGTTGAGAATTAACATGCATGTTTGTACAGAGAGGGTCAGACCAGGCCACAGTACTAACCACTCCACGTGCCATGTTTGATTTAACCTACTAAACTTTCTCTCTTTAATTAATTTGTATTAAATAAGGCATTCCAGGATCATAAAAAGATGATATTTTTAGCCAAAACCACATCTTTTTAAGGCTGCAACAGGCCGATTAGATTTAGCCCAGATGTTGCTTCATTGACATGATCAGCCTAGTTGTTGTGAGCAGTCACTTTAACACAACCAAAGCAACCAGCAGGGAAACTGAACAACTACTGCACCCCAATATCAGAGTAAGGTTTAACATTAAAGCACATGATTATTTAAAGAAAATGACATCACAGCCAAACGGCGCTGCGTGCAATCAAAGAGTGCGGTCTATTAAAAGCGAGTGAGAGGATGTCCTGTATTTGCCCCTAAACCCCTGCTTCTGAGTTGGCTGCTGTTCACTGTGTTGCCGAGTCTTTAACAAAGGCAGGAAAGACACTGAAAGAAGGGAGGACACGTGAAGGTCACCAGATGCGCACCGAGTGCCCAAGGATGTGCCCTACACAAATGGAACGTATATCTTTGATTTAGAGCCTACAATAGACTTCTTTGTGCGCTCGTTACAAAACCTTAATTCTCGTGTCCCATCTGGAAAATTGTCCATTTAGCGACAGTTTTCTCGACTTGAGAAAAAGCAGCCCGTAGCGTGAGATTTCCTAAAGGTGAGGACAAGTTCAAGCTAAACTTCCCCTGCACCGTCTGAATATGAAGTCCAGCGAATGAACAGACAGCTTTTTGTCTGCAGTGCACTTTTGAAATTGCAGCACAGTTCCTCAGCCCTGACTTCCCTTTTATTTAATCCTCCCCATGACTGACTGCACTCTCTTTAAACTCCCAGTAACCTTTCCCCTCGGTGAACTTCTCCATTTCAAGATTCTTATCAAGGCTGAACTACCAGTAACCTCTCGATTTCCTCTGATTGCCGGAGCAGCGGCAAGCTTAAAGTAGGCGGCTGCGAGTTTAAGCTGAGGTCAAGGTGTAAAACTTGACAATCGACTGTTTGTCTGTGGCTTCGCTCTTTGATTTCCTGACCTCAGCGTGAGGCCAAAAGGATGTAAACGCTGCACATGAGGCCGCCAGCGACTCAACTGCAGGCCGAGCACTCGGAAGTCCCACGACAGACGTTTTCATACTTACGAGATGTCCAGAAATGATTTCCTGGCATTACAGATGCTTAGTCTCTGACAAACAACTTAATGACTGCACTTAACGTGCTGGGCCAAGGGTTTATCTGCATGGGAACTTGTTCGAAACAGCAAGCCTGACGACTTTAGCGTAAATGAGATGCTTTCCTCTTTATGTGCTTTGTTTATTCACATGGAGGCCATACAGAGCTAACACTTGTCACCAGTCGTCTTAGTGACGGGTGTGATGAATCCGCTCCCAGATGTTTCATCGCCCTTTTCTTAGCGAAGCCTTTGAACTTTGAGCATGTGATTTGACCTCAAATGTTATGTAAACATACGCGTGCACACACACTCTGTCACACACACTCTCTAATTAGCATTTTATGGGTCTCATGTCCCCATTTGGAGTGTCATTAAAGTAGAATATATAAATAAAAGGCTGATATGCCTCACAGATACTAGTCCAACTGTTTCTCTACTTTGCCTTGAGGTGATGCTTCTCCAGTGGCTGGATGAGCAGAGCCACGAGTCAGTATTCAAAAGGATTGAAGCGAAACACCTGGGGAAAGTCGTGCACTGAGGAAAAAAAGGTTTGATTTCACAACCTTATACTAGCCCTCCCTCCCCGAGGCTTTTGAAGATGTACCTCTTTGTGAAGTCTTTCCCTTAACCCCCCTGCAGGGTCATGACCTCTTGCCTCACCTCCCTCGACCTGACCTGGCTGATCCTGTTTCCCGGGACAGGATCAACTGTTGGCCCCGCAGCTGTAGCTCCCCCTCCCCTCTCTTCCTACCCCCCCCCCCCCCCCCGACACCTCCTCTGCACACATATGCACTCAAACCACAAACCACATCTCCCTGCTTCCGCTCCCCAGCAATACACTCAGGCCACTCTCGCAATCTCTCATGGAAATATGACAAGTGGCGGCATGGCTCGAGCCCTTTCTTTTCTTTTGGGCTCGATAGCCTCTTGACCCTCACTGTTTCCCATGGCCTCCCAGTCCTCATACATGATGTGGTAATTATTCACGAATGACTAATAGCACAAATGTGCAGAGAGGCTGCAGAGGGGGTGAACACTGCAAGTGAAAATACAGTGCAGTTTTATAAAGCTTCCTTACTTCTGTCCATGTGCAGGCCTGTAAACAGGCCCGATGTAATATTCATGATGAGTGAGAGTCCCTGCAGTCCACAGAGCAGGCTGTCAGCTTGAGGGATCTTGGCTGACACTAAAAGAACATGGATGGTATTTGCCATGTCAGATAAGCACGAGGGTAAATGTTTTACAAACTGGCTAGGGAGAGCTAGCAGTGTCGGTCTCCTGTCTGCCGGCGTCTTGTATTGCTTCTGATCGTCTCAGAAAGTTTCTCCGTTCAAAGAAGTTCTCGCTTACACATCCTGAGGTATTCGATTAGTAACGACGGGAGCGAGCATTCCTGTTTTCATAGGCGATTAAGCTCACGCTTGATCTGAATCTTAATTTTCTCAGTTCGAACTCGAGTGACAGCAAACAACGAACTGCCATCTCTTTATTTTCCACCTCTCTCGTGTGAACGATGTCATCTTCGAGAAACGTTTTTACCGCTAATTTCCTGTATGAATCGTGACACTGTGGTTGATCTGCGGGGTCATGAACTTTTCAAGTAAACATCTCTCAGCGAGAAAGGGCAGTTTAGTGTCAACCAGTCTGGCTAAGACCAGCTTGGGATGTGAACTTTGTGCAGACTTAGGATGAAGCCTGCCAAACTTAACTCTGTTGAATTAGCTTTCTAATATTCAACTCAGTGTGAAGTCATGAAGGGAAAAAAACAGAATGAAGCTGTATCTGGCTGTCAGAGGGGATTTGGTTGCATTTCAGAAAGTGAAGATGTTATGTTAAGAGCACTTATTAGTTTGACAGCATGATACAATATTTAGAAGGGAAGACGATCCGTAAGACACGGGGAGGAACACCAGTTTATCTTTATATGGGAATATAATAGCTCCAGATTATAAATGCTGCCCCTGTACTCGTGTGGCATGCCTCATATTTCAATTATTAGCTTGTTTGTTTGGTGTTGAGTTTTTTTTCAGCCTGCCAGCAGCAGGAGTTTATGGACAACAAAGTCTTGATGTTGCTATGAAATTTTGCACAGATGTCTACGTTTCACAGGAGATTAATCTTATCGACTGTGAGGAACTTTAACTATGAGGCCACCAGCAGAAACTGAATTTTTTCTCTTTTGCATTTAAATATGGCATTTTACGTCATGGTTACCAGGTTATATATGATCTTGACAACCCCACGACTCTTCATTCATCACTGTGGTTCTCAAACTGGGCCCCACAGCAACTGCAGACGGAGCATAGATGCCCATTTTTTGTAGGACAAATGAATCTTGATTTTTCTTTATTGTTAATAACTTACTTTATTTAAGAAAATCTTGCTGTGTCGCTTCAAGCTGGGTGTTTTTGCCATGTTACTGTTTAAAGGCTGGATGAGTGAGGCGTAGAGCTAACAAAGGAAGTGGGGGACACAGTCTAGAAACTTGCAGTTACAGGGTAAGGCATACATGTTCAGTGTTGGGGAGTAACGGAATACATGTACCGCCGTTACGTATTTAAAATACAAAATATGAGTAACTGTATTCCGTTACAGTAACCGTTTAAAAAAGTGGTATTTAGAATACAGTTACTTTGTTGAAATAAATGGATTACACGGCGGTCAGGACTGTTTGGGTTTTGTTTGACAGCTACGTTCTGTTGTTCCAGGCGGCAGCGTTACGGTTGCCATGGTTACAGGGTGACCTCTCTCTGCGTGTTTCCTGGGTGAGAGAGCGCCTGTTGTTGTTGTTGTGCTAAGCTAATAGGCAGAATGCTACAGGTATAGCGCTAAAGAATGTAGCATCATGGGCAGTGTAGTCCGTGCTGCAGGGAGAATGGACTGCCATACACGTTATGTGTCTGTGAGCGAGGGAGGGAGAAAAAGGAAAAGTACGAGCTGTCATCGAGCAGAAATGGGAGCTGGAAGCATGTAAATATAATAATAACCACTGCAGCCAAGAAGAGAGCCTGACGAGCCCAGTTGTAAGTAAGCTATTAAGACTCGACTGTACACCGTGTTCGTGTTTTCCTCCAAAAACAATAAGTTCTGTTGGAGCAGCCTTTCAACGCCTCTCTCTGTCTCTGCTAGCAAAGTTGACCCAGACAACAAAGTAAAGCTAGTTTTCGGCTACGAGCCCGACACGAACCCACCGTATTAGCCAGAGGTCCCTTTACTACAGTTCGGAGCCGCGGACCTTCAGTAACAGTAATAAATCACAGCAATAGTACATTCATGTAGTTGTAAACAGCATGATAATATATTAAGTAATCCAAAGTATTCAGAATACGTTACTCTCATTGAGTAATGTAACGGAATACGTTACAGAATACATTTTGGGGCATGTATTCTGTAATCTGTAATGGAATACATTTTAAAAGTAACCTTCCCAACACTGTACATGTTCTTAATTTACCTTAATTTACAATATTAAGATCATGTTTTAAATAAAACTTGAAGCTAGTAAATGAAACTATAAACCCATTAGGAAAGCATTTACTGAAGAGGGAGCCCAAGGGTCATGTTCCAGCAGACTCTCATTCACAAAAGTCATATAGACAGATGTGACTGATGAAATTTGGGGGACAGATTTACGAACACATTACGCCAGCACACACTGGGTTTTGGTGTAAAAACAAAACAAAACAGAATATTTAAAGTGCACAAACTGATTTTCTAATGTTTGCAAGATGCAATTTCCAGCCAGCTGGACTTTTTCTTTGTATGAAATAGAAATGAAATGACTGTGCTTCAGAAAATAGCACAACTTAAGTGAATCGCCTCTAAAACTAACCACACCTATCAGCACTCGGACACTATGTTGCCACGTTTGTTCAATCTGGAGTTCTGAATTTCTGAAGCTGCATTTATGTGCTTTAGGTCAGCGGTCCCCGACGTTACGCCACGGACCGGTTTATGTCCGACAATATTTTCACAACCTTTAAGCTGTTGTGGATAAATACAACAAAATAAAACCAGCACCGGTACCAAAAAAAGAAGATTTATTCATAACACACGGGAAAAGACCCAGAGAAACTGAGCTAACGATAAAATGATAAAAATAATAACGTTAAAAACCGATAAAAACTCTTAGAACCATCAATTTCACACCTGAGCCTCAACTCGGTACCAAACGACTCACGGACCGGTAATGGTCCGGGGCCCGGGGGTTGGATACCGCTGCTTTAGATGGAAAGAAAATGGGGTCATCATAACGAGTGTGATTAATTTTATTGTTCAGAACTGTTGTATGATTGTCTGCATTATGAACTGCCTTCATTCTGGATGTCATAGATTCAACAAGATGCAGGAAGCATCACTTACAGATATTGGTCCTAGTTAACATGTTAGTATCAACGCAGCTCAACAAACCAGTTTGTGATTTTTTTAATATTGTAACCTGCTCGAAGCGTGGTCAGCAACAACGCTCAGGTACGTCCATCCATCCATCCATCTTCATCCGCTTTATCCGAGGCCGGGTCGCGGGGGCAGCAGCCTAAGCAGAGAGGCCCAGACTTCCCTCTCCCCAGCCACCTCCTCCAGCTTATCCGGGGGAACACCAAGGCGTTCCCAGGCCAGCCGAGAGATACAATCTCTCCAGCGTGTCCTGGGTCTGCCCCGGGGCCTCCTCCCGGTGGGACATACCCGGAATACCTCACCCAGGAGGCGCCCAGGAGGCATCCTTGTCAGATGCCCGAACCACCTCAGCTGGCTCCTTTCGATGTGGAGCAGCAGCGGCTCTACTCTGAGCCCCTCCCGGATGGCCGAACTTCTCACCCTATCTCTAAGGGAGAGGCCAGCCACCCTTCGGAGGAAGCTCATTTCCGCCGCTTGTATCCGTGATCTCGTTCTTTCGGTCACTACCCACAGCTCGTGGCCGTAGGTGAGGGTAGGGACGTAGATCGACCGGTAAATTGAGAGCTTCGCTTTTACACTCAGCTCCCTCTTCACCACGACGGACCGGTGCAGCGTCCGCATCACTGCAGGCGCAGCCCCAATCCGTCTGTCGATCTCCGGCTCCCTTCTCCCATCACTCGCGAACAAGACCCCGAGATACTTGAACTCCTCCACTTGGGGCAGGAAGTCATCCCCGTCTTTTCCACCCTTTTCCGGCTGAGAACCATGGCCTCAGATTTGGAGGTGCTGATCCTCATTCCCGCTGCTTCACACTCGGCTGCGAACCGTTCCAGTGCGAGCTGGAGGCCCCCACCCGATGGAGCCAACAGGCACGTCGTGGTCGATAAATGATGCCGATAATTTCATGTTTCTATGATTTCTATGGTGAACAAACGTATTTTTTTGAGATGACATGATGCAATCTAGCAACAGTGGTTAGTTGCCTGGACTCACAATATCATAAGATCACACAAAATTTATTCACTGAGCATATAAGAGGCAGAAAATCATACACACACCATGTGTATGCTATTGCTGTTTATTGTAGTTTAACCTGTCAAGGACAAGAACGTGAAGAAAATTCTGTATCAAGCCTTGTAATCATAGCTTCCCTACTTTTTTTTTAAAGCTTTGAGTGACAGCTCTGTGGCGCAGTGGTTAGAAATGTTGCCTCACAGGAAGAAGATCCTGAGTTTGAATCCGCCATCTGGCCGAGGCCTTTCTGGGTGGAGCGTGCATGGGCTCTCTGGCTTCCTGCGACAGTTGAAATACATGCAGTTAGTGGGATTAGGTTAACTGGTGATTCTAAATTACCCGTGAGTGTGAATCAAAATGGTTGTCTGTGTTAGCTCTTCATTAGACTGGCGACATGTCCAGGATGTACCCCGCCTCTCGCCCTGTGAGAGCTGGGATAGGCTCCAGTGCCCCCTGGCATCCCTGATAAGGACAACTATGTGAATTTGTTATAAATTGGAGGGAAAAGGTGTGCATGCAAATTTTATGTTAACACGCCTTGAAATACCTCCTTAAATGAACTTAAAATAAGATTTCTACATTAATAAATGACTTTCTATTAGCATTGAGTATTTTTGTTGGGCTAATGTAATGTAATGGGTTGGATCAGCTCAATGAAGTTGGACTCAACTACAGTAAATAAGTCAATTCATCATTAATTAATTAAGTTGGCTTAACTCAAGTAAATTAAGTTGAAATAACAGAATCAGTCCCGTGGAAATGCTTTCCATTTTTTATGTGAATCCAAATAATTATTTTCGTGCAGGGAGTGAGAGTTAATTGTGCACACAAAGAAGATGATACTAAACAATCCTCATGTAATTTCTGTTAACAAGGTTGAGATGAGCAGTAAAACACAGACTAATGCTGCTTTTGTTAAGCTTTATAAAAAAATTTACTAAATTTGAAACATAGTTTATTTGGGAAGTGGTGAATGTCCTGCCCATTATCTGGGAAAGACACCTTGAAAATGGCTGAAATCCTCAAAAATAATGATCTTGTCAGGATAGCCGACATCGAGCCGCGACAGAGTTTAACTACTTCATTCTTTACGCTGTCATAAAATCAATGCTCCTGCTGCACTCTAAGCTTCAAAAAAGCAAAGGGGAAAAACACAATCAATGTTATTTTAAAATGAAACAAGCTTTGTGTTATTGTTGGCAAGACAGCACCCGAAAAAATGCAGTGATATGTCCTCACTGCCTGCAGACGCTGCTGTGCTGCGACGGTTTAAGGCACCTGATCATTTCCATATCATTTAGGAACATCTATGGTAGTCCCATAGAGTCTATATTCTAATTTACTTAATAAGAAAATCAGATCCTGAGATGTCCACGGATCTTACTTATTTCCAGATGAGGAAATATATATATGTATATATATATATATATATATATATATATATGTATATATATATATATATATATATATATATATATATATATATATATATTTATTCCACACTAAAGCAGGACCAGAAAAATGCTTTCAGATGACCCATCAGTTTTTACAGCTTCATGTTTTATGACATATAAATTTGCTGTTGGGGAACAATAAGTCAGTAGTGTTGAAAACAACCACTGAGGTTTGCTGCATGAAAAAACAAAGACTGGATTTGATTGATTTACCGATTGGCCGTCTGCTTTCCTTTGCAGCTTCCGTAGATGCATTGTATTTTCTTTTCCTGATTATAAGTCACCCTCACGTTAGTGAATTTAAGACTGAAATGAGGTTTAACTGAATGACTTGTGTTAACAAATAAGCCTTTAAAACAAATGATGTGTTTCAGTGCGATCGGAAAACCTGCACTCCTCGCAGTTATGTGTAATTTTATGCTGACTCTTTTTCTTAAAGACGTCATGGACTCATAAAAAAATTCAGATAGATAGATAGACTTTAAACCAAATCACTGGCTCGTGTCTAAAACCCCTGAGGGAAAAAACTGAAAAAAACCTGGCAGGTACAAAAGCAGACTCAAGAGCAGCACACGGCCCATAACCATACAGGTATTTCAACATTTTGTTTCCAAAACATTGTTGCAATATAATGTGTATACAGAAAGTCTGCTTGAAGCCAACCCAACCTGGTCTGTTTGCAAAGGGTCTTATTTTAGCCACACATGAAGCACCATAGTCGGTTCGTTTGCTTAAAGAGGGAGATCCTGGGGGGGAAATGGGCACATCTCAAAACATTTTTAAGCATTCATTTTCTAGTTCTGCTTATTTTTATTATCTTTCAGGTTCCACGGAGCCGGTATAGCCAGAACATTTGCTAAAATAAAGAAGCAAAACTGACTGTGAAATCTCATCGGTGCGTTCATGGATTAACTGACTTCTACAATACAATAACGTGTAACTGTTTTATTCAGTATGCGGGGTAAACCTTTATCCCACATATTGCTGTGGCAGGTCTAAAAGGCAGGTCTATGTCCTGGGCCACGGGCTCATCGTGTTGTTGCATTTTCACGTATATTAGAAATTTAAATATATTTAAATGGCTTCAATAAGTAAATCCAGTTGTATCTCTGTGACAAGATGCAAGAAAGTATCAACATTTTACTCCTTTATGAAGTCATTTATGTGATGGATGTGTCTGCAAAGTGTGGCAGTTACAGTGGAGTCATTTATAGAGCCAAACTGTCAATTAAATGCTCGGCTGTTCTTAAGCTGGTAGCACTGGCATCACTACACAGGAGTGAAAATATTGCATGTAGTTTGGATCAAACTTTAAATACGTTATTTGTTGTTTGTTGAAGTTCAGATTAGACCATATGGGCCCCATGAACTAACACGAACGCTACATCCTTGTGTTAAAGGACAGTTGTAATGTACGTGCGTTGTTGTTGGATTACTGTATCGGGCAGAGCGAGAAGGAGGATTTTCAATGTCCTGGTGCGAGTGGAGCTATTATCATACAGCCCTCGGGCTCACTTTCGGGATCTGTTTTGATCTTCAACAAACAAGCAGACATCAGCTTGTCAGCCAAGGATCTATTCCGACTGCAGCGGCTTCTGTTTGACTTTGCCAATTGATTCATCAACTTATTTTCTGATTGGTTTCCTGACAGCTTCCCCGATTCTCTGACTGATAGCTCTACGTTTTGCCTCGAGGTCAAACTGTGTGATGTGTCTGCTCAGACAAGAAGGCTGTTTTAAGAGGCTGCCCTGGGTGTTTAAGGTAACCTTCACACACTCTGTGGTGGTCAGTGAATATTTCAGCACGCTGCACATAGAAGTATAAAATATAGATTAAGGCACCGTGCTGAAAAATGAAAACAGACTCTGTGATTTATAATGCTACTTGATTTGGCAAGTGGAATCATTTTCATGTTTCATTCCTTTTTTCACATTTCTGCTGCTGCTGTGTGGCGCTGTGATTATGCAAGCTGGTGCTCCAAAGGAGGATGTTGCCATCTGCTGGGAGAAAAGGTGAATAGCATGGGGTAACAGCACAACCTTCATTTGTTGCCATGACAAAATAATGTATTAATACTGTCATATATTTATATTACTATATGTTTATGGATATGAATTAAATTCAAACTCAGTTTGAGCTAAATCGCAGTTATTGTTATAATGAAACTACAAAATGTACACTGATCAGATCCTGTTTACATCCTCAGTTCTGTTGCTAGATCCTTCTTCCAGTGCCATCATAAAGTTCTGATGTTTCCCATTAATATTTATATGTACTAGTTAGATGACACAGTTCATGTTAACAAAGCATGCTGACAGCTACAGTTATAACTATTACAACAATGCTATTCCTGAACATCTAAAGGATGACCCAGTTCTGTGTGAGAGGACTGTTCTCTTCCATCTTGCACTGAATTAATAACAGCTGACAGACCTGAAAGCCCAGTGTTTGGATGTTGGTGTTATTATCTCGGTCTGAATAATTAGGACAGAATGTGGACAGCTGAATTCAGCGCCTTACACTTGCAAGACCCCCACGCTGGCGTTCACAGACTATGAAATACCATAAAGGTAACAGATGTCATGAGCTTTGAAATGTTGCTGTGATAGGAGAAAATGATCATAACTGCCCCTAATAAATGAACAAACCAGGAATGTTGTCAATCATCTTTAGCCTGACAAGCAGCCTTTTCTATCCTTATCATCCTTTCATGGAAGGGGATGGCATTTTTTGCTCCAGAACCCCGAGTGAAAACCCCGGGTGTGGAAATTTGACTGTTATATAATTGTAAAGTAGCTCCTCCTTGAGGCCAAATGATTCCTCTCATCTTACAGGAGGTAAGGATCAGGAGTAGAAGGTGAACACTGGGCACCGAGCATGGAGGCATACTAAAGGGAAAGGCAGTTCTCAATATATGAGAATTAAAGTGAATCTGATACTAATACATCACAAAAAACAACAAAAACACGACTCAGAGCAAACCACTGCTGAGCTCAGTCTAGACAATATTTACTTTTAAGGAAATAATGTTATAAATTTTCTATATATTCAGTTTATTTTCTATGTTTTTTTTAAATGTAGTTTAAGAAGTTTTTAGTGCAGTAAAAACAAATTGCATGCCTTTGTCATTGGTCACCTACTAAAGATCCATTTTAATATACTTTAACACAACCGGCAGATGTGAAACATAAAAGTGTGATCAGAGGTCAAATGTGACATCATATTCAGATTCAAACTATAATGTGATATTTAAACTCACCGTATACCAGTATCATTTCCTAAATGTTGCCAATACAAACAAAGGCAGCAGAATTTTAAGCAAAGTTTGAGAGATAACAGACATTTTATCCAAATTTGACCCTATTTAACCACAAAGAAGAGGCCAGAGGTTCAAAGTAACGTGATATTTAGAATTTTCATATATAGTTCCCTATATGCCTATCAGAGATGGGCGAGTTACTGTAATCTGATTACTTTTTTCAAGTAACGAGTAAAGTAAGGGATTACTATTGCAAAAACGGTAATTAGATTACCGTTACTTTCCCGTAGGAACGCTGCGTTACTGCGTTACTAAAACCCTGATTTTTTTGCGAGAATGTCTCATGACAGTGACGTAAGCGAGTGCGACGTTCGTGACAACAGCTGTGTGCAGATCAACAATGGATCATATATCGAGTGCAGAGAGAGTATGAGCGTGCAGCGTTTAAAGCGTGGAAGTACTGACCTTACTTTGAGTTTGATTCCATAAAAAGTGACAAAAACATTAGTGTCCGTTGTGCGTGGGAAGAAAACTTCTTTTTACAGCGAAAAAACCCCCATAAACAAGCACCGAGTAGCTACGACGTAATGGGAAACTCACAGAGAAACTCGCAGATTCTTCCACTGACCGCTGCACACCTGCACCAGGACAAACCTCCGCCTACCCCACTCCTGCTTTACAGGTGAAAATAGAGCAACAGGACCGCTAGTCTTTGACTTTATTTATTTTCTGCTGTGTTTTACTTGCATCTATTTGAAAGACTGAGTGTAAACACAAAAAATATTTTATTTTATGTGCTGGAATGTGCAGAAAATAGGTTTAAATGTTAAACTAATTTCTTCCAGTCAGAGAATGTTGCAGATAATTTAATTTTTGCTTGATGCATAAAGTTAAAAGATTAAAACTAATAAAACAAGTTTTAAAAAGAGACTTTTCCATTTGATTACATTTTGTATGATGATTATGCAGAAAAAGTAGAATTGGGCTGAAAGAGCTATCGCTTTATCACCTATTCAGGTTGTAAATCGTGTTTTTAAAAAGTAACTAAGTAATTAATTACTTTTGAAAATAAGTAATCAGTAAAGTAACGGGATTACTTTTTGGGGGAAGTAATCAGCAATTAGTTACTGATTACTTTTTTCAAGTAACTTGACCAACACTGATGCCTATATGTTTTCAATGCAAACAATGACAGTAAGAAACATAGTTTTTAAATAGCTGTGTATAGGATTATTAGCACTCTGAGCTTCGGGTCAATCTATTGACCTTGAAGAAAATGTCAGAGGTCAGATTTTAAGTCTTTGTACTTATAGGTTGACAATACACCAAGCTTGTAAGAAAAAAGGTTCTAAATTATAAGGCTTTTTGTCTGTTTGTGACTGATAAATCATTAAGTTGACCATGAAGACCTCAGTGGATGTCAGCCAAATTTTAATAGATTGTTAACACGACCCCACTCTACACCCCTCCAAAGAGTTATCAGAATTCATTCAAAACTTTTCGAGTTTACAGACAGAATGACACGCATGCAAACAGTACCAAAAACATAAACTCCTTGGAGGAAAAAGAAAAAGGCAGCTGCCCAGAATGTGGCACACACAATGGTTAAGAGAAAAAGTCTTGTGGATCACATGAAAACTATGAAGTCAGAGCATGTCCAACACAAACACTTTAACAGTCTGGTGTGTGTATTTCACACCCAAGGATTATAGCTAACAGTGACTGTATGTTTTTCTGCTACCTGACTTTATAATGGAAAATTGGACCAGTACATCACTGTACAAACTGTGAATGTAAGTTGAAGGAGGTAAGACTTACTTAAAGGCATAGTTTTGGAACTTGTCTATCATTATAATGTCACATTTTCGTGTAAGGACTGATGCTTATCTAGCACTTTTCTACTCTACCTGGGCACTTTGTCTAAGATTCGTAGTCATAATGATGCATCGGGGCAACTTGGGGTTCAGTATCTTGGCCAAAGAAGCAGGGATCGAACACCCGACCCTCCGATTAGAAGACCAGTTGTAACCTTATCTTACAAAGCAACAAAAGCGATTGTTTTTAAATCATTTTAATTTCAATATATATATCTATAATAATATTCCTTGAAAAATTCTGTTTTCAAGGAAACTAAAACACAAACAAAATATCAAAAATATATCATTCTCAGTACTGATGCATAAACACTTCCCATGAAACTACTAAGGAGTCCCATGACTCCCAGGAGTCCCTTGGCGATTTGGTGCATTAAGAAATGTGCAATAACAATGTGGTTCAAATAAATCGCAAAATTTCTGGCTATAATTGTAGTTTGCATTAATTTTCTCCAAAAGTCCCGTTCATGACGGTAATGCAGTTCAACAGACCTGAGTAATCGATCCCAGCTCACAGGCAGCGAAGAGCAATGTTTTCATGCCTACTGACGACTTGCGCTAGTCACTCTGCCATGGCGTCTGTAATGTCGCTGATTAAGGAGGGGACATCGTAGCATCTCCTTTTTATATCGCTTTGGTGAACGGTATATCGTGCATTTTGCTACTCCTGGTTTGAATTTAACAAAATTTCCCACTGAACCGGCCATGACCGTGGAGCAGAATGTCCTCCAGCAGCATTCTCAGAAGGTAAGCTGCCATATGATAACTTGGTGGCTAGCTAACTTTAGCTTAACTGTATTCCTACATAGTTTAGGAGCTCAAAGAACGCAGAGGGTGGGCGAATTAGTTCCTTGGTTGGTAGGGTGTACCTTGAATTGTTGTTTAAAGACGTCTGCGTGACCCCTTTGTGAAGAACCGTTTGTAAATCCCACATAACTGCATGTTAGCTGGGCCTTACGTTACCCTGGGTCAGTGCTTTATTCAATATTTTGCTAGCCAGTGTACGTGCTAATGTAGCCGTTAGCGATAGCTAACGGTACCACGTAAAGTTAACTAAAACCCCAACGTCGTCCTTTACGCTGGGTTACGTTTAACAGAAGCTAGCTATTCCTGTATTATAACATGATGCTCTGCATGGTAACGTCAGCAATATGGGCTATTCGTCAATTAAAATAAACATGGCTAAGTGACAGTGACAGATTTAACGCTAGCTTGTCGACGTCTTCATAGTAACTAAATCTTTGATTTCTCTGACGGTTTTAGCTGAAGTCTTATGATAAACTACCCCCCCCCCCCCCCCCCCACAATCACCACCAAAGAAATGAATGTTTAGTTTGATCAAGTGCTTACTCTTTGTTTGTGTGAGCAAATGTTTCCTATGTTACTCATCACATATCTGATACCTTTGTTTACAAAGCATGTCCAACGGCGAAGGTGGAAACCCACCCGAGCAACGATGCTTGGCAGGCATTGAGTGTTCGGATTGCAAGCCAGGCGTGTGACAGTTCATAACTGGGAAGGCAGATTATTATGTTACATTTGATCACACCGCTCTCATTTTACCAAAGTGCATTAAGATCCGCTGCTTAGACGCCTAGTTATGCGATTTAGTCCGTGGCCACCATGCCCAGTACCGCATAGCTCTGGTTACTTATGTAACCACTTGAGTGATGTTGCTTAATCATAGGTTAGATGTTTGCTCCGCGGGTCCAGAGGAAAATAAATCATATTTTTGCAAAAGTCTTATGTAATTGCAGCGATGCTTTACTACACTTCATACAGTCCAGGAGCTCTGCAGCGCAGGCCTGCTGTGTTCAAATAAATCAGCTCCCCAGCCTTTAAAACATGAGTAAGCACCATCAGGCATATGGTGGGCTCATTACACAAGTTACGGTCTTAGGCAAACTAAATACTTGAGCCTCTGTAATGGCTCACACTTTAATTTTTTTCTGTTATTGAGCAGCCTGACCTTATTAGTGGCTGACATCATACTACAACAACAGCTGTTGAAATGTGTACTGTAATTAGGGCTGCCACTAGGGCTGGGCGATATGGCCTAAAATTCATATCACGATATAATTTGAAGCATGTGCGGTAACGATATATATCGCGATATATTATTTTCTTCTGTATAACGTATTTTCCACACTATAAGGCACACTTAAAATTCTTTAATTGTCTCAAAAATCGAGAGTGTGCCTTATGTATGAATTCTGGTTGTGCTTACTGACCTCGAACCGATTTTGGCGTGCAAAAATTGTCAGTAAACACTTCATCTGGCTGATGAATCTTCACGTGACATATTACAAAGTCTGTATTATTAACTCTGTAATTAGGCGCCATTCTTCTTATTTTACTTATTTTATGTCACTTCCTCTCTTGGCCAACATTGCAACATTCAATATATTTGAATGATACGGTTAGCGCCCAGCTAGCTCCTAGCATTTC
Source organism: Neolamprologus multifasciatus (assembly GCF_963576455.1). Lineage (NCBI taxonomy): Eukaryota > Metazoa > Chordata > Actinopteri > Cichliformes > Cichlidae > Neolamprologus > Neolamprologus multifasciatus. Next base: position 3,673,833 of record NC_140448.1, on the reverse strand, counting down.
TCAAGAGCTCTGGCTCCTTTTCGACTACCGGGACATTTAAACAATGGATAATCCGTATACAAACAAATTCATGCTTTTCTCTTCAACAGAGAGCGTTCCCCGATTGAACAACAGCGCCGTAAAATAAGAAGAATGTCGCCTTATTACAGACTTCATAATATTGATTTAGCAATGTGTCACGTGAAGATTCATCAGCCAGATTAAGTGTTTACTGACAATTGACAGTGATAGCGGACATCATCATTACTATTCCAATCAATCCTCTCCACACAGACAAGCATAAACACACTCGACTATCACTAAATCAAATTTAACACATGTTTGTAATGACGCTAATTCAGTTTACAATAGGGTTCATTCGCTCAGTCAGCAGGTGGCAGTATCCTCGTACACTGGGGAGTAAACTGCCATTAAACGAACAGAAGAAGAAGAAAACATCTGCACATGCGCGGTACGGATCGGGTAGACCCGATTTGTACGGTCCGACTTTGCACATGCGCAGCAAGGATCGGGGAGTCCCGATCCGTAACTATCTTTTTATTTTTCGTTTTTGTCTACATTGTACTGAAATGCTTCATTATTGCAAACATTTTAAGATATACTTATTATTCTTAACATCTTAACCGATACTCTGACCCATAACTATCGTAAAACGCTACAACCGGAAGTAGACACCTTTCGCGCATGCGGGGTACCGATCGGGTTTCCGGTACGGATCGGGTAGCGACATGACAGTTGGAAACTGAGCTGGGCTGCGCTATGAATTCTGGGACAGAGCTACTTCTTCTGGGTTTAACGGCAGCTGGCATCCTTGTACATGCAGTGCTGCCATCTTCTGTTTCAGTCCGTTACTACACTCTTAAATCCTACTACTTATTCCTGAGTCTTTTGTGATCTTACAAAGCTTCAAACGACGCGTCGACTATTAAATTAGTCGTCGACGATTTTGATAGTCGACGTAATCGTGACTAGTCGACTAATCGTGGCAGCCCTAACTGTAATACATTGTTTGTCTTGTGTTAATAAATATGTAGGGTTTCTGCTGATTCTGATTGGAGCATATGTATAAAGTAGTTTGGGTCTGATTTGTTTTGAAAGCAGATTAGTGTGTTTTGGGATATCGTTGTAGTCAGTTGTGCTTTATCAACACTCAGGGTGTGGTGCTGGTTTTCATGCAGAGACCTGTAGATAGCAAGATGAGAAAATTTGAAAGGACTTCTGATCCTGTCTGTACAATTTCTTTTCTTCATTTGTGTCACCCCCCCCCCCCCCTAAAAAAAACAAACAAACTGCTTTAAAACGTGTGTGCATGTGTGCGTGTCTGAGCAACTGTTCTTGTGGTAGTCTTGGCCCATATCTGTCACAGGTGCAACTTCCTTCACATTTCTTGTCCTGGGCTGCTTCCACATGTACATAGGTATCTTTTTGTTTTTAAACAAGGATTTTCTGCTTTAATTTTCAAAAGAATCTACATCCATGTGAAAATGCAAAGGAACAATGTCATGGTTATGCCAAAGCAACAGGTGGTGAAATGTCAGCCAGTCAAAAGCCTAACAGGAACAACAAAAAAACAAGGTACAGAGTTCTTACGTCAAAAAAGACAGGTGCATAGGTTTTTAAGGAATGCAAGACAAGAGCTTCATTTTCCTTATCCATATGTAAACACAGAAATGAGAGTTTCCAAAGGTCTTCGCTCTGGGACAACCTTTTCAGAAGCTCTGTTTTCATTAGATTAGTATAGGTGCATGAGCCACCGCACTACGACTACCTTTGTATCAGTGCTTTCTTTACCACTCACCATGCCTTACCATTCACAACAGGCCTGCTGTAACAGAAGCCGTAGAGAAAAGCTGTCTTCACTGTGGTCTTACAAATATTGTTTAAATGTTATGACAACTGAAGCGGGTGTGAGGAAGCATATGAACAGTTTCTGACTCATGTTTTATTTTAGACATTGGTCCTCGCATGTTAGTACTTGTTAAGCTTAAGTAAGATTAGTTGTTCTCTGTAGTGACAGGCTAAAAGTCAGAGTATCACTTCCTCTAGAAGGTTGATAGGAAGCGTGTATTCCTGTCAGCTGCGTATTCTCGTTTGATAAACTTGAAAGGTTATTGCAGACAAATTGGACTTGTTGTATATTCTGTTGCTGCAAGGTGTTAACTTTCCTTCATTCTCTACATTGACTGACTCTGCAAAAACATTTACTCTTGAGGGTTGACAGAAGCACAGGGAAAATCACATAACATCCATCAGTAACAGAAGTTAAGCCTCCAGCCTTGTAGAGAAAAACCTCCTTAGAGCTGGAGGAAGTGAATATCTTACTTGAGTTAATACGATATGGCTGGTGCAAATCTGAGGTTTTTTACTGAACAGCCTTAGTCTTAGAGCTGTCTTGGTCTCAAAATTCTATCATGACATTTCAGTGAAATTTGTGGTAATTATATGACGACACAGGAAAAAACAAAGCTAAGTTTATTGGTGTTTGCAGCCTTCAGGCAGTAGCATTTATTACTAGAAACCAAGTGAGGGGAGTTTTCCATCCTCCTTTTCTTAGGAGCTGCAGTCATTGATGACACACTACCTAATCTGAAGTGTGAATCTGTTGCTACAAGTTACCAGCAGTATTATAGACAATAGTAGTGACAGAGCAAATGTAGGTGCACAAGTAGACTTTGTAGTGTTTGGAAATGTTTACATAGAAGTATATAATACCTGATTAACACTTTGAAACTTTTGTGTTATTGTGCATGTCATGATATGGCACAGCCCTACTTTTGATCATCATGCATTCTGATGATGATACAGATTCTTAGCAGTTAATAAACTCACATGTCTTGTTTTATAGTAGTTTAACTGAAGAATCAGCTTAAAACAGTTACTATAACATAAGTTAGGCCGTTTTGTGTCCACATAAATGGAAACCTCATTGCTGAATTTAGCTGATCAGCTTGTATGGCATTTGCACAGTTGTTTACACTTGAATTGTAAATTGTTATTATCAGTATTTTAGATCCCATGTGAACATGCTGCAACTAAAGATTATTTTGGTAGTCGACTAATCTGCCAATTCTTCTTCAATTTTTTAATTAGTCAGCAATTATTTCAAGAACTCTTATCTCTGCTTCCTGTGGGCAAAAAACCTCCTGTTCTAGGCTCCAGTACTTCACCTGCTCAGGTCTGTCCACCTGTCAGTATCACCCTGTTGTCTCGTCCCACAGCAAATGAAAATAATCATTCAGGAAACATATGAATTTGAATGTATCTTTAACATTACTCAATAGGAGTGTCGGAATACAAATGAAATTAGTAAGGATAATGCAAATTAAAGTGCTAGTGGTATTTAAACAGAAAGTATTTAAAGTGCATATAGGAAAATAAAAAGGTTTCTGTCCATAAGGTCAAATAAAGCTTCAAATGAAATCAAAAATATTTTTTCTCAGTCTAAAATAACACGTTTCCATAACTTACAGATGATTCACGATTGTAGTGGACATGCTCTGGAGTGAGGCTTGCTCTTATCTTTGAGATGATGTTCCCAGCTGCTGAAAACCTGCTAAAGATGCTTTCTGTCATGACTTCAGCCATTGGAGAGGTGCATGAGCCTCTTTACAGGGCAAATTCATCTATACGCTTTTGCTTAATACTAGTAAAACAACCAAACAGAATCAGAAAAGACCAGTGTGTTTTTCAGATGGTGTAGTGTTTAATGCCAGTTAAACGGTTTATTTGATTATATGTATATAATTAGGTGGTGTTGTCCAACCCTCAGATTAACTACCTAACATTAGGTGGAGGAGGTTTGTTATTCAGAATAAACGCTAACATTAATATGAGAAAAAACAGAAACAAAGAGACAGCGTAACGACTCCCGTTTAATGGTTTACTATCGCATTTCACTCATTAGCTAACAAAACTGAAATGGGGTTCGTTTAGCAACCATCATCCAGGGAAGTTTCTGACTATACAATATTAACATAAACAAAGTATCAACGCGACACACTAAAATGGACCCATTCACATTCGAGGTCACAGCTCCATGGTGCTGGTGTTTGATGCACTCGTGCACTGCAGTAGTGCTGGCATGGAAGGAAAGCTCCACTTTGCACAGTCTGCATTTAGCTGTTAGTTTTCTGTTAAATGCTTTCACATTTAATTCTCTCTCCTCCTGTCTTGCTGCTCAAGCTTTGTCCTTCTTCGTTAGTACTGAGTGCAGTCTTGGCAGACGATAGAGGTGATACTGCCCCCATAGCTTCCTGTAGTGTATTGCAGTTACACAAACACAACTACATGGTATTATTATATAATGCATCAACAAGCTTTCCAGCTCTGATATCTAAGATTAAGAATTCAGTATTTTTGGTAATTGGAGTTGTTGTCCTGGTTTGTTTACCTTTACTGTGCAACAGCATAGCTCAGAACAGCTGCTGCTTTGTGATATGCCGTGCTCCCAGACATCACTTTTTTTCACTGCTTTTTGTGTCGTAGCTGGAGCAACACCATCGAAAGTGTTTAGAAATGTTTTTTGCATAGGTGGTGCACAACGTTGCCATGGATGTTTGTTGTGCAATTAGCTTATAGTGTGTAAATAACATACAATAATGAGTCCTAAATCATGAAAGAGCCCTTTAAAGTAATTTTCTTGTCAGTCGCCTGTTCCACCTGTGAAAGCTACAGTCTGTAGACCTCTCAGTCAAGACTTATGACGTCCGTATCGGATGTTCAAGTTGTTTATTGTTACAAAATTTACATGATATTAATAATTTCATTTACCACAGGTGCACTGCCTTTCACACTGTGTTGTTACTGCAACACACACAATCCAGAAAGCTTGCCTGTTGTTGTTTTCAAGAGGCAGCCAATCAAATGAAAGCAGACTTTTAGTGGGAAGTTGTTGTTTTTTTGTTTAGGGGGCTGCAGCAAGGTCCAGCAGAAAATCAGTAAAAATCATTTTTGAACTTTGAGTTTTAAAAAGTTACTATATTTGAGTTAAAGAATTGCATCTGTCTGTCTGTAATAGACTATGTGGGGGGGGCGATTGTGGCTCAAGAGTTGGGAGTTCGCCTTGTAATCAGAAGGTTGCCGGTTCGAGCCCCAGCTTGGACAGTCTCGGTCGTTGTGTCGTTGCCTACTGGTGGTGGTCAGAGGGCCCGGTGGCGCCAGTGTCCGGCAGTCTCGCCTCTGTCAGTGCGCCCCAGGGTGGCTGTGGCTACAATGTAGCTGCCATCACCAGTGTGTGAATGGGTGGATGACTGAATGTGTAAAGCGCTTTGGGGTCCTTAGGGACTAGTAAAAGCACTATACAAATACAGGCCATTTACCGTCCATCTATAGATAGACAGACAGTATTAATTTTGTAATTATTATTACTACTATAAGTCTACATAAATAGTGTCCTGACTGCAGCTGTTAGCCTAATATCATGTAAGAGAACTGTTCAAGATCATTTAATGTGAGGCAAAAGTGACTTTGGTGTGGCTGTGGTTGTTATTGATTAATCAATGTTCAGTTAAACACTTTTTTTCTTTAATTGGGCTGCCTTTTTTTTTTTTTTTTTACCTTTTATTGGACAGCGTAGTGGAGAGCACATGGGACTGTGAAACAGTGAATGGTAAGGGACAGAGTCAAAGCCATGCTCCTGCAGGCTTCCTGCATATGTGTTACCTGCTCAACCAGGTGAGCGATAGGAGCGCTCAAGATAGTTAAACACTCCTGATCATTTGAATCAGTCTCTGAGGAACACTGACAGCTAGTGCAGTGTTTGTCTGTGCCTTCCCCCGAGGAATCCAGCTAATGAATAATTTTGTTATTGTTAATCTGCCTATTTTTTTTTTCTCCTAATCATTTTATCCATGAAGTGGCAGGGACACGGAAAGATGCCAACTACAATTTCCCGAAGACCATTATGATAAAATCATTAAATGATTAAACAACTCCCACTAAATATCGAGCCTTCCCACATACCCTTAGATGGGATTGATTAACATGCTGTGCTTTTTGTAAATCATCTAGCTGCCAATGCACGTCTGTACATTCTTATGAGTTAAGAGTAAATTATTTATTGATTTAAACTGAGTTGTTGGCTTTTCATCCCAGTTAAGGGGGGAAAGCCAGTGACGTGGTTTTTGTTTTTGTGTTTTGAAGAAGAAGAAGAAGAAGTTGGACCTGTAAAATAGTTTCCATCATTCTCAGGCTCTGTTATCAACCCCGTCTTGATGATTTTTCTTCTTCAACAGCACCAGCAGACACTACTGAACCAGTTGAGGGAGGTCACAGGCACCACAGATGTACAGTTGCTTCAGCAGGCCCTGCAGGTACATTTTGAAACACAGGCTAAAAACGGGAAAAGTCAGGGATATTGTGTGTTTACAGTAGATATTTTTTCAGTGGGAAATGTGAGAGTTTTCTGTCTTAAACGTAGGTTCAGTTTATTCTAATGGGACTGTTGACACAAGTTACGCTGTGCAGTCATTTCTCCCAGAGCAAAGTTTTACTTTGTATTAAATGCAGGTGTTTTTGAGGCTCTCTAGTCTTTCCCTGCAGCTAATAATTTTCTTTAAATTACATGGAGACATTAACCTAAACATGCTGGTGCTGCAGGTGAGTAATGGAGACCTGGGTGAAGCCGTGGCCTTTCTGACAGAGAAGAATGCCAAGGTTCCTCAACAAGATGAGACGACTTACTACCAGACGTCCCAGGTGGCCAGCGACAGATACATCAGCGTGGGCAGCCAGGCAGACACGAGTGAGTAGCTTGGTTCAAGTTTTGGTGCTGTTATAGTTTCAGAACAGCACGTCAACATCCAGTGGTCCCACAAGCAGACATACTCACTTCAACACTCACATAAATTAAGAGCTGACTAAGCTAATCAAGTATATTTGGCTTTAACTTAAGGGGATTTTAGCATTTTGATGTAAACAATCCTGTTCTTATTTTCAAATTTCAGTCACTGCTAATAAGCATCTCTTTCTCATCTTTGGTTGCTTCATCACATGATTTGCTGAACAAGTTACTGCTGTTGCAGTCCTTCATATCATTCAGCTTGGATTTTTTCCAGTCTCTCATAGCATGGCTGGACTGTCTCCAAGTCCATATTCCACGACTATACTTGCTACAGTAGTCTTGAATAGCCCTGGAGATCCTCTATACCCAGACCCTGCACCAGCTACCAGTGTGGTTGGACTATGTCTGCGGGTCAAGCGTTGTCACTAGATGGGTAGCTGGTTGCTTCAGTTGGCAAAATGAGCATTTCATGAATGTTGTTAACATATAACTAATATAACAGAGCATACATTTGTTGTATGCTGTTACACGTGCACATGTATCCGGACCCTGTCATAATTAGAATTTAAATGTGTGAGAAACTTGGATATCTGTATTAAAATGTCATGTTTGCCATGTTTCACATCATTATTGTGTTATTCAACCGCACTTGACCAACGCAAAGTTTTAGTCCAGGACACTAAGTATCCAGAGTGTAAATGATGGTTGCATGTGAGTGGTGAGCCAAACCAAATTGCTGTCGTGTGTGCTTTGTTGATGCAGACGTGATTGACCTGACTGGAGATGATAAAGATGACTTGCAGAGGGCCATTGCCCTCAGCTTGGAGGAATCCAACCGGGCATTCAGGGAGACGGGCATCACTGATGAAGAGCAGGCCATCAGCAGGTATCAGCGACTGACAACAACTTTGACAGGAAACGGTATTTTAAGAAATCCACACTTTTCCCTGGGTGTGATGAAGATAAGATAACCTTTATTAGTCCCACGCGTGGGAAACTCACTACATAGAAGACATAAGCTTCGAAGGGGGGGTGAGTGTAGGTCTGTGTCAGTGTACATGCATATGTGTGCGTATGAGTGTCTGTGAAGGTTCTCAGTCATCCAGGTCGTCGTAGTCAAAGGAGCTTGCAAAGAAAAGCGTCTGGACTTCTTTAAGTTACTTGAAGACGTTTCACCTTCATCCGAGAAGCTTCTTCAGTTCTAAGGTCAAATGGTGGAGAGTCCCAGATATAAACCTAGTGGGAGTTTCCCCCCACAGAGGGACAAAAGGACCCCCTGATGATCCTCTAATCGCCTGAGCCAAGGTGTGAAACTGGGTGTGGGTCCCAATCAGCCAGAGTTTCGGGTGAGTTCATTGTGAAACCTGGCCCCACCTTATCATGCGAATTCCTGAGGTCAGATGGCCCAGGATGTGAGTGGGCGTTAAGGCGTCTGGGAAGGGATCTCAAAACTGGATTATAGATGGCAGAGAGTTGGTGTCGTAAACCACCGCCTCTGTTCAAAGATGGTCGCTCACAGTGGACATAGATGGCTTCTTTCACTCCTCTTCCTTTTGTCCCTCTGTGGGGGGAAACTCCCACTAGGTTTATATCTGGGACTCTCCACCATTTGACCTTCTCGGATGAGAGGTGAAACGTTTTCTAGTAACTTAAAGAAGTCCAGACGCTTTTCTTTGCAAGCTCCTTTGACTGTGCGTATGAGTGTGTGTGTGTTCAGCCAGACATGCGGCCCCCGCCAGGGGGGCCGCATGAGATGAAGATGGTAGTTGTTTTGGTTAATGTGAACAAACTGCATCCAATTTTACAATTGGTCTAATGTCCGTCACTGGTCAAAGGTCTCTCTCCTTCCTCAAGATGTTCTCCATATAGCAGAGTCATGAGCTTCTCCAAGATCTTATCCATATTGCGTTCAAAAACACAGTCTGAGTACTCACAGCCCTGCCCATCGTCGATCATGTCGGCCAGCCTTGTGGAATTTTGAACAGCTGTAGCTGCTTCTTGTTCTTCCATAAGCCGGGTCCGAGCCAGCTCCAGTCAGCCAGAACTCTGTTATCATGGTTCTGAATTGGTAGATGTCGTTCAATGTCCTCCATCGAGAGTGTCGCCAGACACCCGACGCGACCGACCATCGAGTATCCGGCAGCAAACGTCTCCGCAGGACAATCAGGCTCTCCCAAGCCCAGGAGTTGTCAATTTCATTAAGGGAGCAGTTGATCAAATCCATAATTCTTCTTTAGGTTTTTAGAGAACAAGTCTGGGAGACTCTTAGGGTTAGAGAATAAGCGAGACATGAGAAGCCAAGCAGGAACGATAAGGGAGAAGGAGAAAGTGCGACCGCCTCCGTCAAGAGCCAAGAGAAGAAGTATTAAAGTACTATACTTACTCTTGTATTGTGAAACACATGATCCCTGTTGTAATAAATAGAACTAGGTCAGGTCAAATAGTTGCTGTGTCTTTGCAGCATATGTTATCTGTTTAATAGTAAATAATTTATATCAGAGAGAAAATTCATGCGTTACACAACCCGTCTGTTTCTCAGGAGTAATACTGCAGTGACTATCTGACCAATAATTTTGTTTTATTATTTAGATATTTTTGGCCACCATCCAGAATGGTACTTGATGGTCTGTTACTATGTAATAAGTATTTTGCACAGTGGCCATCAGGATGAGCCTTTCTGTTGTCCGACTGTGTTCAGGTTCCTGTTCTTTCGATGATGTGAGTTTTTTAGCAGATGAGTAGAGCGAAAGAAATTTGACCTTTTGGGAGATGCAGAGTAAATAACCAGCAGCAGGTGATGTAGTGACCCACACACAAGTTCATTTCCTCTATCTTGTTTTTATTTCCTTCCTGCTTTTCCAGAGTTTTGGAGGCCAGTATAGCAGAAAACAAAGCGAGTCTGAAGCGCACTCACACAGAGGTATGGAGCGACTCACCCAACCCACACGACAGGAAGAGGATAGACAACTGCCCCGTGGGTCTGAAAAATGTCGGCAATACCTGCTGGTTCAGCGCGGTCATTCAGGTAGGCACACACAAGTGGACACATGTACTTCCTGAGGGCTCAAAAGCAAGTGAACAGGATTGTTTCAAACTGAAAGCCCTTTTTGTTTGTCAGCTGGACTCTTTGCTGTTTATTTTACTGCTGTTTATTAACTTTTTTTTAAATTGGCAGCACGGTGGTTAGCACTGTTGCCGCACAGCAAGAAGGTCCTGAGTTCAATTCCACCATCAGGCCGGGGTCTTTCTGTGTGGAGTTTGCATGTTCTCCCCGTGTTTGCGTGGGTTCCCTCCGGGTACTCCGGCTTCCTCCCACCGTCCAAAGACATGCAGCTTGTGGGGATAGGTTAATTGGATAATCCAAATTGCCACTAGGTGTGAATGTGTGAATCAATGTGAGTGCGAATGGTTGTCTGTCTCTGTGTGTTGGCCCTGCAACAGACTGGCGACCTGTCCAGGGTGTACCCCGCCTCTCGCCCTACGACAGCTGGGATAGGCTCCAGCGCCCCCCGCGACCCTGAAAAGGATAAGCGGAAGCGAATGGATGGATGGAGATTTACGAAGGCTTTTGAGTTCTTGGCCTTGAGATTCCTTAATGCATCCCTGCTTATGAAGCAAATATCACTGCTGTAATCTGCAGCAGTCATCTTAAGTAGGAGTGAATAGACAGTTAAAGAGTCTAAATCCTTAATGCTGGGTGCAAGAATATGTCAACAAGACCCAGCTTCTTGTATGCTGGGAGCTGAGTGGTAAAATGTGACCTAAGGTGAAATATGGTAGATCAACATTGGATACACTATCACATGGTGCTTGGCACCAGTGTTTCATCTTACCCCTACTGTGGAGTAGAAGGCGCTCCTTAAACCTGACACCACTGCAGTTAGAAGAACGGGAGTAAACAAGTTTCTCTTCTCTAAATTCAAATTATGATAATGTTCAAAGATCTCCAGTGGACTTTTTAAAAAAAAGAAACATATTTATAATGGCTTTTAAATTAAAAAATGCATTTACAAAACATCAATAAATTTGCTGCGTGCTCTGCAATATTTATAGTTTTCATATTTGTAACAAGTCGCACCAGAATCTGATGTAGTGACCGTTTCCTCTTTAGTGTCTTTTATCACAGTATTTAATGGGGTGGGCCATGATAGCTGGAAGGGAAGTCTGAATGTAACTGTAAACAGCTTGAGCTTTCAATGAAAGCATTTGTTTTATTTAGGAAGTTGTAGAAAATAAACCCAACGTGACCCAACGAGTCAGCTCACTGCTAAAGCTTCTGTGTAATGACAAAGATTTGAAGCCATGTCAGGCAAATACAGATCAGTTGTCAGTTTATTTACAGGTTTTCTGAGTTAATAAAACATTCAATCCTATTATGTGAACCAAATGTGGTTTCTTTTGGAGGGAATCGCCATTCTGGTGAGACGTTAAATCATTTTCACCTAGTTAAGCACAATTTGCAGGTGAAATTTGTAAATCTCACTAGACAAAGTAACATACTTGTGATCCATAATTTTAACCAAAGTTATTTTTTCTGTCTTGTTGCTAATATAATTCAGCTCACTAATATAATTTAATGGTGAGCTGAAAGGTGATTCCAGCAGTGGAAACGGTGTCAGAGGTAGATGAGGATGAAAGGGGAAAATAATTATAGATGAAATATGATATCTCTGATAGACCATGTTCTTGTCTCTATAGTAATAACATATGAAAAAAGGAATAAAGGGTATGATGTTTGTTTTACATATTTAAGTACTTACAGGCTGTGTCTCATTAATATTAATCACGTAATATTCTTAAATGTTTACTAGATTTAGTCAAATTCTTGACTTTTTCTGTGTGACAAATGCAAAAGACATTCATGGATAAATCAGTTTATCATAGAAGTGTACACTGACTGGCCACTTTATTAGGTGTACCTTGTTAATATTGAGTTAGAAGCCCGTTTGGCTTCATAGCTTCTTTAATTCTTTGTGGTATAAATTCAACTATATGCTGGAAACAGTCCTCAGAGATTTTGGTGCATATTGATATGACAGCATCACACAGATATTGCAGATTTGTCATCATGCCTTCCTGTATGCAAGATTTCACTCATTTTTCTTCATCCTTCTTCAACCTCAAGTCTCTGTTCAACTTGCTCGAGTTCCAGAGGCTGGTGCTCAATTACTCACCGCCAGCCAGAGTCCACGACCTGCCTCGTAATCAAAAGGTGAGAGCCCTACCTCTTCAGAGCCGACAGGGTAAAGCGAAGCACCGATTATTAAGTCTGTGCATGATGTCGTCCAAGGCTTTCAAGTTCAGTTGACTGCCCTGCTTCATGTCCCATTTATATAATAGCAGTGGCGCTACAGCCTGTCACAGCTAGCAGTGCTTTAGCTCTGAGGGTTTGACCTTCTTAGAAACATTTGCCATCATTCAACAGCTGGCGATCGTGCCCTAAGGTCACTCCAGCTTATCATTTTGCCCCCTGACAGTTAACTTAACTGACTGCTAGCAAGCTGTAAGAAGTGCCGACTGGCGTGAAATGTTTGAAGTCTTGGTATTTATCTGCCAGGATAGAGATCAGCATGCAGAGCAAATGTGTTATGATTGATCCAGGAGCTTTTTAAAAAAAAATTAATTAATTATTTCAAATTCATCTTGTCACACACCGATATACTAGCAGTGTAGTTCCCAGGATGTCTTCACACCTTTTCCTTACAGAGCCCTCACCGTAGGTTTAGTCGCCTGTTGCTAATCTGGTCTAAGCCTCTGCTCTAGAAGCATAGTTTGGGGTGGTCATCCCTTCATCTCACTTCCCTCTGTTTTAATCACTGACCCTTTGCTTTAGTGCTACATTGCTACAGGCTGGAATCTAATCTTTACATAAACATCCCTGAACAGAAAAACAAGTGAGCTTTTTGTAATCTGCTTTCAAACCCTGTATCTTGTTGGCATTATGTCACTGCGCTGTCATTGCTGATGTTAAAGATAAGGAACTCAAAGTCAAAATGTATAATTTTATAATGTATAAAAGATTGTATGTATTTTCTCTGTGTTTTGACATGTTATGAAAATACAGTTAAAACTATTACAAAGTCAAAAAAATATATATTTAAAATAATATGCATGAACACAAACCTACGTTGAGTAATATTAAAATGTAAATTTTAAAAGAACGGTAGAAGATGGGTCCAATGAAGCCTTCTCAATATTTGAAACCTCAGAGTTTTTGTTTTGGCCACTGCTGTGTTGTTTTGATGGCGACCACATGTCAGCAGCGTGTCAGAGGGTGGAACGCTAACTAGCTTAGCATAGCTTGGCATAGCAGTAGGGCTGCTCAATTAATCGAATTTTAATCACGATTACGATCTGGGCTTTCAACGATCATTAACCCTTTAAGACCTACCATAGAACCAAGTCCGCCAGAGCTTATATTATATGTTTACATGCTGTGGAGCCATTTTTGGGAGCATTTCAAGTTGCTATACATCAATACAACCATTATAGCCTAAATTTTAATAATATGTCTGCATTAAGTGCATAGTGATTACATAAATTGCAAAAAAGTGCAATAAACTACAAAAAAATTGAAAATCGTTTTTGTTTTTTTAACATATATTTCTAGTTAGAGAAATTTAAGAGGCTTATCCCTCAAAACTGTAAATACAAAAAAGTTGCACAAAATAGTTTCCCACCACAGGAAATTTATTTTGAGTGCCTTCATAGTTTTATTTTTGAAATACACCAATTTTTATATACTGCAGGAAAAACGAAAATAAATATTATGATGCAAATTTGCAAAAAAGCAGCATGTGCATCAAAATAAACTATTTCCAGCAGTGCAATATGAGTCCTAAGCATCTCAGAAACGACACAGAAAGTCATAAAGTCAAACATAACTTTTAAAAACACCAGTATAGGCTCATTGAGGCCCGGACGATAAAAAACTACATTTCCGCGACATGACGTCACTTCCGGTTTCGGGCAGGTCATGGCGGACATGCGATAGTTCGCGCTGACGTCTAATCCAATGTAGGAAGTGTTATGAACAGCTGATCGGATCGGTAAAGCCTGTTTCTGGAATATTATGTTTTTGTTGCTGCAAGTGCTTTTTATGCAGTTTTTGCAAAGCTATATGTGGAAGGAAACTGTGACCGAGGACAAGCTGATGGCATAAGATGTAAGTACAACTCCTCAGGTTTCATATGCAAAAAAAATTATTGCGCTAGCTCACGTGATTGCAGAGTTACCGGGATTTAAAAATAGTTACGCAAAACAGAGCGTGCCCGCTCCGACCGGTTTTAAAGGGTTAAAAATGACTGAGCCGATTATTAGCCCCTCCCTCGTGCTTTACTCTCGCGCTGCTCCGTGTGGCAAATTGAGCGCACCTCTCTCCATTTCGAACACGTGTCACAACAATTAAGAGCAGCGGTCTCCAACCTTTTTTGCGCCACGGACCGGTTTATGCCCGACAATATGTTCACGGACCGGCCTTTAAGGTGTCGCGGATAAATACAACAAAATAAAACTAGTACCGGTACCGAAAAAAAGAAAATTTATTCATAACACACGTGAAAAGACCCAGGAAAACCGAGTTAACGATAAAAACGACAACAAAATAACGCTGAAAACCGATAAAAACCCTGAAAACTATACATTTCACACCTGAGCCTCAACTCTCGCGGCCCGGTACCAAACGACTCACGGACCAGTACCGGTCCGAGGCCCGGGGGTTAGGGACCGCTGATTAAGAGGACGGCTGATTAAGAGGACCCGAGGGAAGCTCGGAAAGCTAAGCAGAAGTTATTTGGAGAGGAGAGTGACTGCCGTTGGTTGAAAAGAGAGGTAAAAAAAACTTCAGTGGTGTGGAAACATTATGGGTTCGCGGAGTCAGACGTGGATCAAGTAGACACTTTGCTACAGTGTCGTAGCTGCACCACAGAGCAACACTGCAAAGTTCACTAAACATAGATGTTTACATTTTTCATTTATTTTTTATATTGCAAACATTTGCACTGTTCAGTATTTGCACAATATTTTATATTATTTTTGACAATCTTTAAAGTCATTATTCAACACATTGTTATTGTTAAATAAATATCGTCAAATAATCGAGATCTCAATTTCAGTGAAAATAATCGTGATTATCATTTTTGCCATAATCAAGCAGCCCTACATAGCAGCTAATTAGAGATAATTGACAGATTACTAAAATATTACAGTTTTATTCAAACTGCAGCTCAGACTTCTTGGACTGCTCCTACATCATAGCAAGCTGCATTATGTCAGGTGCCTGACAGGAATAAACAACGCTTGAAAAGGAACAAAAACATGGATATCAAAGCCAGTTCAGTCTCTCCATTCATTTAAAATGACACCTAGCATTCGTTTTTGGATATTAATGGAAACATACTTTTTGATACTTTAGCTTTGCCTTCATTTTTTAATAATAATTGAGAAGATGCCTTTTGTTTATGACCTAGATTGCTTGTCTTCAGTAAGTTTGATCCACTCAATTGTTGACACGGATCGTGTTCTTTGTCCAGGAGCACAGAAACCTGCCCTTCATGCAGGAGCTGAGGAACCTTTTCTCTCTCATGGTGGGCTCCAAGAGGAAATATGTAGATCCATCACGAGCTGTGGAAATCCTCAAAGATGCCTTTAAGTCGAGTGAGTCACAGCAGGTAAGCCTCTTTCTGTTACAACCTGCTTTGCAGAATTGTACCCCAATGAAAAGACCTTTTTTGCAAGGAGGTCAGAGATTATGTTCTTAGTCCTGTGTTAGCCTTTCATACACATCGAATCAAAGCAACTGAAAGCATTTTTCAAATTGTACGGTGCTGTGAAAAACTTGTCAAATTTACACGTTTCAGAGCATTAAAGATTAAGATAACCAGAGTAAATGCAAAAACCTTTAAATAATGATTTCATGTATTAAGGGTAAAAGCTATCTAAGTCTACCTGGCACGTGAAAAGGTAATTGCCCCCTTTGTTAAATCATGAAAGAACTGTAATTAACCACATTTTTGGACAGCTGAGTTTAAGGCTTTGCCAGGGCCGTTATCCATAAATGGAGAAAATGTCGAACAGTGGTGAACCTTCTCAGGAATGACCCGCGTAACAAAATTAAATTCTGTCGACTGACGGGATGAATATTGCACTTTTTGGAAGGTCTGAGCTCTGTTACACCTGGCAGAAAATTTATATAGTATTTCATCTGAAAAAAACCCAAAAACCTCTTACCAGCAGAAAACATGGTTGTAGTAGTCAAAGGAGCTTGCAAAGAAAAGCGTCTGGACTTCTTTAAGTTACTTGAAGACGTTTCACCTCTCATCTGAGAAGCTTCTTCAGTTCTAAGGTCAAATGGTGGGGAGTCCCAGATTTAAACCTAGTGGGAGTTTCCCCCCACAGAGGGACAAAAGGACCCCCTGATGATCCTCTAATCGCCTGAGCCAAGGTGTGAAACTGGGTGTGGGTCCCAATCAGCCAGAGTTTCGGGTGAGTTCATTGTGAAACCTGGCCCCACCTTATCGTGCGAATTCCTGAGGTCAGATGGCCCAGGATGTGAGTGGGCGTTAAGGCGTCTGGGAAGGGATCTCAAAACTGGATTATAGATGGCAGAGAGTTGGTGTCGTAACCAACTCTCTGCCATCTATAATCCAGATCCTGGCGATTAGAGGATCATCAGGGGGTCCTTTTGTCCCTCTGTGGGGGGATACTCCCACTAGGTTTATATCTGGGACTCTCCACCATTTGACCTTAGAACTGAAGAAGCTTCTTGGATGAGAGGTGAAACGTCTTCAAGTAACTTAAAGAAGTCCAGACGCTTTTCTTTGCAAGCTCCTTTGACTACGATGACCTGGATGACTGAGAACCTTCACAGACATGGTTGTAGTAGCGTGATGGTGTGAGGCTGCTTTACCTGGACCAGGATGTTCAGGACCTGGACGACTTGCTGTTATTGACGGAACCATGAATTCTGCTCTTTACCAGAAAAGTCTGAAAGGAAATGTCCAGTTATCAGTTTGTACCCTGAGTGTTCTTGGGTTGTACAGCAGGACAATGATCCATAACACACCTGCAAGTCCACCTTAAAATACACACGAAATTAAGTTTTTGGAGTGGCCTAGTCAAAGTCCAGACTTCAGTCTGATTGAGATAGTGGACCAAAATTCCTCCACAGCGATGTGACCGATTCATTGTCAGTTATCACAAACATTTGCTTGCAGTTCTTGGGGTAAGGGTGGCACATTTAGGTTTATGGGCAACAACTTTGTCCATGCAGGATCAGGTAGGCTAACAGCTTTCTTTCCCTTAATAAATGAAATCATCATTTAAAAACTACATTTTGTGCTTCATCAGGTTAACTTCTACTAATATTAAAATTAGTTTAAGCATCTCAAATGTGTCATTGTGATAAATATGCAGATACAAATTACTTAGCAGAGTAATTCTCAGTTCCACTTTACGGAGGCAGGCTACTGTTGACTAATGTTTGGAGTCCCAAAAGTTTGGGTGGGGTTAGCAGTCACCCTAGATGTCAGGCATTAGAGTTGGGCGATTGCTTCCATAGTCCATTCATCTTATTGCCCTTCAGTAGCTTTGCTGCTGATCGATGCCAATACCACCAGGCAGCAGAGGAGCCTGCCATTACATTAGCACTAATATCCTCCATACAGTAGCAGAAATATCCCCCTCTTTTTGTCTCTTATTTGATGATGATTATGATGGATTAGTCTAGGAATGAACTGCTGAGCTTGCACAAATACATCTGAGCTCCAAGTGTCAGTCACATGTGAAGCTCTGACATAAAACTATGGCTTGGCAGATAATTATTTTGTGAATAATGAAAGTATCCATCCATCCATCCATCCATCCATTTTTTTCCGGTTATCCGGGGCCGGGTCGCGGGGGCAGCAGCCCAAGCAGAGAAGCCCAGACCTCCCTCTCCAAAGCTTATCCAGGGGAACACCAAGGCATTCCCAGGCCAGCCGAGAGATATAATCTCTCCAGCATGTCCTTGGTCTGCCCCGGGGCCTCCTCCCAGTGGGACATGCCCGGAAAACCTCACCCAGGAGGAGCCCAGGAGGCATCCTTGTCAGATGCCCGAACCACCTCAGCTGGCTGTGGAGGAGCAGCGGCTCTACTCTGAGCCCCTCCCGAGTGGCCAAACTTTCGGAGGAAGCTCATTTCCACTGTTTGTATTCGCGATCTCGTTCTTTCGGTCACTACCCACAGCTCGTGGCCATAGGTGAGGGTAGGGACGTAGATTGACCGGTAAATTGAGAGCTTCGCTTTTACACTCAGCTCTCTCTTCACCACAACAGACTGGTACAGTGTCCACATCACTGCAGCCGCTGCACCAATCCATCTGTTGATCACTGGTGAACAAGTCCCCGAGATACTTAAACTCCTCCACTTGGGGCAGGGTCTTGTCCCTGACCGTGAGTGGGCACGCCACCCTTTTCCTGATGAATATTAATGAAAGTATTAATGTATTATATAGTGCTGTCAGCGATCCGCAATAACTCGCTAATGGAAATTTGCTGCGTTAATGCGGTTATGGCGTTAACGTCAGTTTAACGAGAGTAACGCTGGCGGCAATAGTATTATAGCATTAACTGCATCAGTGGGGAATATTGAGAAGGAAAACCCCAAACACTTAACCGCCTTTATTTAGTGACTATTAACCTTCTTCGTCCCCTCTGAAGTCTGTCACAAAAGTTCTGTTGGCCATTAATTATCTGATTTGTGTGTTCATCCACGAAATGTGAGAGACATGCATAAAATGTACGAAACTGTGCATTTGTTCTTCTTACGTAGACATTCTTGCTAGGCCAGAGGTTAACTGAGGTCAGCCTTGTGGCCCGTGTGCTCATCAGTCATGTCTCTCCTTTGTATTACTCAGGCTGGATAGACATTAACCTGAATTACTAGATGACATTGATATCTACCAGAGAGTGCCCTCGAGGCACACAGGTTACCTTTGAAGTTCACCAGGTTGCGAGATTCTCCAATAAGAGCGCCGCTCTTACATCCAAAGTGCACGCAGATGATAGATGACATTGATTTGAATGACCTCCGTATTATTGGTTTGCTGTACTCTTATTTGTTTACTCTTATCTGTGCTTCGCTCAACAGCAGGATGTTAGTGAGTTCACCCACAAGCTGCTGGACTGGTTGGAGGATGCCTTCCAGATGAAGGCAGAAGAAGACAGGTAAGCGCAGCTGTACCTGGATCCAGAGGTTGCTGTGGAAACAGTGGCCCCATAGTCAGGCAGGTTGTCTGACTTGCTGATGTTGTGCCGGTCTCAGACTACACAGTGTTTTCAAGTGATGTGACAGCCACTGTGTCAGATTAGACTATTAGAGTCAGGTTTAGAGAGCTGAACGGTAGGGAATGAGCAAAAACACTGTCACAAGGGTTCCCTTATTTCCCTCACCAGAGTTCAAACAGTTATTTGTTGCACAAAGCAGCCATTTTTGTTCCCAAACCAAATCAGCGGCTTTCTTCATGTGGGTTGTGTCATAATCAGGCTGATTATTGTGTAATCTGATTCCGACATTGGAATGTGACATATTTTAAAGGGCACAATAAAAAAATGTCCTTGTTTACATGAAATGTGAAGAAGTGAGGCCTGTAACATTATCCTGATTTTTCTCCAGGGAGGGTGAGAAGCCAAAGAACCCGATGGTGGAACTTTTCTATGGTCGTTTCCTTGCTGTGGGGGTCCATGAAGGTGAGACGGGGTGTTTAATTGAAACCAATAAAGAGAAAAAAAGAGGCAGACTTGGTCGTATCACAGAGAAATACAGTGTTAGCATAGTCTGATTGCAGCAGCCGCAAAGCAGAGCAAGTCCTTGCCCCTAGTAATGAAAGGTGACCTTGTCTTAATGAGATGTGATCCATGCAAAAGAGGAGAGTGTTTGCATTGATTGTGGAAGACCTCGACGGCTGATTGACATTGTGCTTATTACGCATGACAGTACTGGCCCAGAGCCACTAAAAGCTGGGCCCATGGACTCTGCTGTTCACAAAACAACCTTAATGCCTCATCTGCATGTCCCCTAGCAACTCCAGTCCTGCTCCTTTTTTTTAAAGTCGCATCCTCACCCTAGTCACTGTGAGGATGTGGGTGCTGAACAAGTAAAAATCACCTCGGATGTAAAGAAGTATAAAAGGTACCACGCACCTTTGTCTTTCTTTTAAAATTTCCAACACCTTTAATGTTGGGAGATAATATAATATCCTTGTCATCATGGACACTTCCCTAATAAAATGACCTCTGGCACCAGAAGACCATTAAAGCAAGTGACCAGCCTGACTTAAGCAATAGCTAAAACATTTATGTATTATAATTTAAATGATAGCGCTCCATTAATTGAGTATGTCATTAAATTATGGCCCATGCTTTGGAATAGGGATGCACCGATACCACTTTTTTGGAAACAAGTACAAGTACGAGTACTTGCATTTCAGTACTCGCCAATACCGATACCGATACCGAGTACTTAATAAAAACATGATTTAAATTTACAGGTAACAGCTTTAGTCCTATAATTTAACAAAAAAAACCCCCAAAAAAACAAGGGACTGGTTTGGAATTAAGAACATTTATTTAAAATGAAAAGCATGTTGTATGCAACATATTACAGAATAAATAATTACGAAAAAAATAATTAAACAGTGACAGTGCAACTCAAGTATTGTTTTCAGTTTATTGTAAACTCTGCCGCTTTGGACAACACAAGGGGCATTAATAAACATCTTTGCTATTTAGTGCACAATATTTTAATAAACTAACAACATCCACCAACATAGGACTGTGGCAGTCAGTGCAACTGAGGTAGGTATTAACATCAAGTCTAAGATGACTCACTTAATGGAGAGAAAAAGTTAGTGGCAGGGTTTTTTTTAAGAAAAGTAGCTTTTCTGCATTATCAGCAGTCAGACTGTTTCTGTTTTCATCTATAATGTGTGACACTGAGCTACAAAGCCTTTCACTTTCCACACTGCTACATGGGGCTGAGAGGTATTTACTCGTCTGTTTCTCTGTTTAGAAGTCTCACTAGCACAGTCACAGTCGGGGCCTGGGGGTGGGCACTTGGCGCCTGTGATTAACCCCTTACATGCCGCTCAAACATAGACAGGTCTCAGACCGTGGTATCGGTCCCCGGTATCGGGGGACTTTTAACGAGTACGAGTACTTTAGAAAATGTGGTATCGAGGCCGATACCCAATACCAGTATCCGTATCGGTGCATCCCTACTTTGGAATGAGATGTGGCTCTTTGGTTAAGATTACTTCTATGGTAATACAGTATCCAACTTTTATGTACAGTTTGTGGTCTAGCTGTTTCACATTTTAGTATAATTTTTTTTTCTCTGACGTTTATGTTATTTCCAGTTTGAAGCTATTTTCCCAAAATTCCATAACTGAAAGATGTGGAGCTGCACTACATTCTCAAAACATGTTTTCCTAACACTGCATGCAAAACCAGCCACACTATTCAGAGCTACTAGTTAATAAACACCCCAGTGAACTCTAATACAATTTAAAGAGAAGCATATAGCGACGAAAAGACAAGCGAGTGAGTCAGATAGCAGATTTTAAAAAACAAAACCAGTCTGAACTAGGGCTGCCACAAATGATTATTTTGATAGTCGACTTGTCACCGATTATTTTAGCAATTAGTTGACTAATCAGATCATCATCCATTGGACATAAAACGTACAGCTTATTGCACCAGCAGCATCTGCTCTTATATAACTATCATTAGCTTACAGCTTGAAGTGTTTAAGGTATGTGCTAACTAAAAATAAAGACAAGATGATAGTTTATTAAATTTTAATGACATTTGCAGATTGTTTCGGTGAACTTTAATAAACTCCTTGCTATCTAAAGTATAACAGTGACTTATATATGTTTAACCTGAGTAGCGAAAGAGGTGGTGGGTTTGAAAACGATTTGCCGGGAGTCCGGTGTTCTCACGGCTCTAGTGAGCCTAGCCCCCGGCTAGCTATCGAGCTAGTGGGTAACAGACGTCTCCGAAAACGTCGGAGCGCTTTTGAAAATATGTGGCGTCTTGATAAACTGAGCAGATATTTGAGGTTTACACAGATACATTCTCGCCTGAAAATATGTTAAACGTTTATTTTGTGACCCAGAAAGAATAATAAGAGTAATATTAAAACTAACTAGCTGCCGCCATTGTTGGAAACTGAGCTGGGCTGCGCTATGAATTCTGGGACACAGCTTCTTCTTCTTCTTCGGGGTTTAACGGCAGCTGGCATCCTTGTACATGCAGTGCTGCCATCTTCTGTTTCAGTCCGTTATTACACTTTTAAATCCTACTACTTATTCCTGCGTCTTTTGGGATCTTACAAAGCTTCAAACGACGCGTCGACTATTAAATCAGTCGTCGACGATTTTGATAGTCGACTAATCGTGGCAGCCCTAGTCTGAACATTGGCTGAGTATCCCTTCAGAAATTTGTGCAGCACTGACATTCTGCTTACTGAAGAGGATTCAGTGTCTGATCCAGAACAAAGGTGGAAATACAAAGCATTAAGAAAATAAAAGATTTACATACTTCCTGCTATTCCCAGTACGGGGCCAGTATTTAATATAAAAAACTGTTGCTTTCTGTAATTACAGAATAACACAGTTAATCCCTGAAGTGATGTAATTATTGGAATTTGATATAACTTTGAATCATGTTAGTGATATTGATGTTCATACCTCTACTGTTGCGTTTTGGGGGCATAGGCCACACGATAGACACTTAGTGTGCACTCTTTTTTTTCTCAGACGCTCTTTCAAGTGCACTCATCTGTCCATGTCTGTTGTATGTGTGCAATCCCACAGGTAAAAAATTCGAAAACACAGAGATGTTTGGACAGTACCCCTTGCAGGTCAATGGGTTCAAGGACCTACACGAGTGTCTTGAGGCAGCAATGATCGAGGGTGAGATCGAGTCCCTGCACTCAGCAGAGAATTCTGCCAGGTCTGGACAAGAAGTAAGTGCCAGAGCTCGCTGACAGTTAAGCTCCCGCAGAAGAACTTTAGATTTAGATTAGTTTTCCATCAGAAAGTGTTTTATACGTCACAAAAAATCTAATATCTGTCTGATCTTTCCATCTTGGAAAGAAAACACCTGCATATGGAACATTTGCTTGTTTGCATCAATATATATGTTCCACAATTCTATTTGCCATCGTCACCTCTCAGTGGCACAGAGAAAGCAATCAGGTTAAAAGTAAGAGATTATGTGCTGGATCCTCTCCAAAGGGCTAACCTCTTTGCCCTTTTGTGACACCTGTACTATTTTGGGTTTGACCTCAGCTTAGCTGTAGCCTTGACTGCGCTGTCCCAGAGCTGCCTGGAGCAGCTAATTATCAGGCCAGCAGGTTTGCAGATGAGTATGGCACCCAGCCCTCTGGAAAAAACACCAGCCATCAGCACTGGAAATGAAAGAAGACAACGCCATTCACATCATACACAGTAGCAGGGTTTCACAGATTACTTAACTTAGGAGAGGTGAGAAGTGCAAAGTCACACAATGTGTTAGTTGGTGACTGAGGCTACGTCCACGCTAGCCCGGATAGATTTGAAAACGGCGTGTTCGTCTGAAAACGCTCCGCGTCCACACTGTCGTTTTCAGTCGTTTTCACAGAGTTGTGCGTCCACATTGAAACGGCCAAAAACGCTTACCTTCCAGTCCTGATTCGACCCGTGCCATTTCCTTCTGCTGTCTATTTACTTTCCGGCTCTTTGAAATGTCGCGGAAAAATGTTCAGGAAAGCGCAAAGTCGTTTTTTTTAAATAGACTAACAATGAGGTGGAGTTGTTGCTGCGAGTAACACAAAAGTACAAAGTTGCAAAAGCGAGTGAGAATTAAAGAATTTGAAGAAAAGCTATCTGGAGCACGTACAGACTGATATTAATCTTTAATAGAGCTGTCGAAACTGAGAGCAAACAAAACAGCTGCTGTGTAACGCCCTCCGCTATCTTAGTTTAATTGGTCACTTGACTGCATCACGTGACTAAAACGTGTCATGGTTTTCTACGTTCTCTCTGTCCACACTGCTTTAACTTTGAGAGCATTTTAAAAACGCTGCGTTTTCCATGAGCAAAAATGCCGTCTCAGTGTGGACGGGAGGCCAAACGAAAACGCATTAGCGTGGACGTAGTCTCAGCCAACTAACTTACAAGCCAACTAACAAGCCACAACAAGCTGTTTTATTTGTAGAAATAGCCAATCAGACAAAAGCTGGCTTTAAGGCACGGGGAAGGGAAATAATAAACTTAGACAAGAGAAAAACCTCAAAACCAAGGATTTGTATTAAACTCAGATATATTTAACAACCCTTAAGATTGGTTGCAATGGCTCAGCATGGGGAAAAAAGATCCCAACCCAGCACATTTTCCTCCAACACAGTGCTTCACTTTTACTTTGCATCACAGTACAGCAAGCTAACCTGTTTATCTTGCATGACATCGTCCCCCATTTCTAATGTGGGAACAAATACATTCAAGTATTTGAAACACAAAGTTAGTATAGATCAGTTTGTTTTCACATTCTGATACAGATCCAATGTCTGATTTTAAAAATGAGAACATGACATGTGATCTTTAAATTTCCAGTATCTGAGGGTCTGTATTTGATCCTTTTTGAATACCAAAATCCATCAACATCCAATTTTCTTACAGCACTGGTTCACAGAACTCCCTCCTGTGTTGACCTTTGAACTGTCAAGATTTGAGTTCAACCAAGCACTCGGACGTCCTGAGAAGATTCACAACAAGCTTGAGTTCCCCTCTATGCTCTACATGGATAGGTAACGTAATCAGGCTTTCTTTTTTACCACCTCTGTTAGCCTGTAGTGTATATATGTGCAATCCTGAAGCTCCTGGTGTGATATGTGTGCGTTGTCAGGTACATGGACAGGAACAGGGAAATAACCAGGATCAAGAGGGAGGAGATCAGACGGCTGAAAGAGCATCTGACACTCCTCCAACAGCGACTGGAGAGGTATGGCTTGTCCACTGATACCCCATTATTCAGCCAAGGTCAGCAGAACTTGCCAGACAGCCACAGTCATTTTTCACTCAAACTGCACCCTTTCATCTTCTGCCCTTTCCACTTTGTTGCTCCGTCTGCCTCCCTCCATCTCTGCTACGTCTTGTTTTTCTCTCAGGTATCTGAGTTACGGCTCAGGCCCCAAGAGGTTTCCTCTGGCAGATGTCCTCCAGTATGCCATGGAGTTTGCTTCCAGCAAACCAGTGTGTACCTCCCCAGTGGACGATATTGACACATCAGCACCCCCTGGTGGAACAACAGGACAACAACTGCCACCACCAAGGCGAGTTTTACAAAATAAAAAATAAAAAAAGGCCTGAAGTGTGTGTCAGATTGGTACAAAGAAGGTGAAGATGAACGAGATGAAGATTAGATGGTGCAAAAAAACAAATGGTAAAAAAAAAACGTGATAAAAGGTTAATATTATCACATTAAATCAGTCACAGTTACCAGAACAAACTCAGTCCTTCCACAGTTTTTGAAAATATATGGAACGTGGGACATACAAGAGAGGGCTGTGTCACGCAACGCATGATGTGACGTCAAAACACGGGCGACAAGTCGAGCAAAATGGCAGTGTAAGAGAGTTTCTCACTGTAATGCCGGGCTCACACTGTGCGATTTTGTCAGTCGCGCGATTCAGCTCCTGCTCAAACTGTACGATTGACTCGCAGGGGTTAGAAGTTCGTAGGTCATGATGCAGGTCTCACACTATACGACCCGAGTGTTCACACTGTGCGTCCATAAAATGAAGGTTATAACAGAAATTCTGTCGCTCGCTCTCCCTCTCTGTCTTTCACTCACACAGACACACACCACCGCCATCAACTTTGCTAAATTGCTAATGAAAAACATTGATCAGGCAGCTGTGACTGAGCAGCGATGTCCATCCAACTATTTTCACGGTTGTTGTGGTCGTGATCATTTTGTGAGGCCACATCGAAAAGGCTCGGATGAGCTTTCCAAAGTTCTACAAGTGCCTCCATCGCTTGTGTCCAGATCACACGCTGCACTGCTGCGCTGCGCCGTCTTTTTCGCTGACATTTGTGTTTGCGCGCGCGCAGTGTGAGAAACTGCGGCGACACCCTCGCGACCAAGCGATTGATGATCGGGAGCTGGTCGTGAGGTGTTAATCGCTTCTCGTTACCCCACGTATACTACACGACGCACGATGAAGGCCAAACTCGGGCCGATCGCCAAAACAGTCGCACGACTCAAAAATTGGCTCAAAATGGGCCAAAAATCGCACCGTGTGAGCCCGGCATCAGAGAGAGCCCAGACGGTTAGAGGCAGAGGGCCTGGCACTCCTGTTGACAAATGTGGCTGCAGGGACATGGAATAAACGATCCATTTAGAATTTTTGATTAGATTCTTATGGTTTTGTTGTTTGTTGCAGTAGCTGTCATTTCAAACTATAAAATATCTGCAGTGTGAACTTTTTTTTTTTTTTAGAGATGTCATAAAGTTTACATTTCTAACCCTGCAGCACAGCTGAGCAGGACTCCTTACCTCCTCTGGAGAGCTCGGGCCTTGCGTCAGGTCCTGCCGCTGCTCCCTCTGCAGCCCAGCAGCAGAGGGTACCCATTCATAAGCCCTTCACGCAGTCCCGTCTGCCCCCCGACCTCCCCATGCACCCTGCCCCGCGCCACATCACCGAAGAAGAGTTAAGAGTGCTCGAGGGCTGCTTGCACCGTTGGAGGAGTGAAGTGGAAAATGACACTCGTGGTAGGGCTATGCTCCTTCTGTATCCAGTCATTTGCACTCTGTGATAGCATGAGTATATTTCAGCGTGATTGATCTGCCTACCGCTATGCTGGCCATTATTATGGCACATGCTAATAGGTCGTATATGATCCTCTACTTGCAGATCTGCAGGGGAGTATTACCAGAATTCACAGAACCATTGAGCTGATGTACTCGGACAAATCTATGATGCAGGTGAGCAACCCAGTCCTTTCACCTGGACTTGTAAAAATAAACCCAACCCTCACATTTCCTTGTTTGTGTTTCTGCAGGTTCCATATCGGCTTCACGCAGTGTTGGTCCATGAAGGCCAGGCCAATGCAGGCCACTACTGGGCTTACATCTATGACCCACATCAGCGTTGCTGGATGAAGTACAATGATATTTCAGTGACAAAGTCATCCTGGGAGGAGCTTGTCAGGGACTCTTTTGGAGGCTACCGCAATGCTAGTGCCTACTGTCTCATGTACATCAATGACAAGAAGCCATTTCTCACAGAAGGTAAGAATGAACTCCGGTGCTTGCATCTCTCTTTTGGTTGTCATAGTAGAAAAGTGACTCATATCAGAATGTTGGCTGGATTGTCTTTTGGGGTTTTGAGCTCTATATCACATTACTTTGTGTCATCAGCCTCTCTCTGTATCGATACCTAAATGTGTTTCTCTTTGCTCATAAAACAATACACATTCTTTTATGCCACAAAATACCGATTTGACCAAGCTACACCTGATACTTCTGAACTGATCTGATTCCCAAATAGACATTCAGGAAACCTTCATATTTCTTTTTCCTAACTCTCCATTGCAGAGGAGTTTGACAAGGAAACGGGGCAGATCCTCAGCGGCATGGACAAACTGCCGCCAGACCTGAAGCAGTATGTGAAGGAGGATAATGAACAGTTTGATAAGGAGATTGAAGAGTGGGACATCATGCAGGCTCGCAAGGCCCAACAGGAGAAGCTGGCACTGGCCACAGCAGCAGCAGCAGCCGCCGCTGCTTCCGCGGCATCCAGCACTTCCACTTCCTCCTCTTCCCCTCAGCCCATGAGTATTGAGTCCAGCCCTCCAGACAATGCAGGTCAGAGCCATAACACTCACAATAGAGAGTAGAATTTATTAAGAAACAGCAGTATATATCAAATCTTTTGTTCCCTGAAGAGTTGTAAAACAGTCTGGCAATGTGCGCTGTGAAATTATACGATATTTATAGCAAAACAGAAAAGAGTTATTACAAAAAACTATAAATGTATTTCAGTTGTGATGAATTATGGTGGATACAACCTTAGACAGTGACGCATAGTTATTTGTTGTTATTCAGGTAAAAGCACTTTTTAATCACATTCTGGTTACCTCACCAAAATAAAAGCATGGAGTCATATACATAAGGAAATGATGCAGAGGTGTCACTGCTTTAAAGTCCTTTCACACATGAATGGCTTGCCCTGCTCTAACCACTAGGTTGAGTGAGCGACCCAGTATTTGTGTTGAAGTGGTCTTTGTGTTCTGCTTCTGCTGTGTCACGATCTTCATGTGTACCACGTAGGGCTGCCACAAACGATTATTTTGATAGTCGACTAATCAGATCATCATCCATTGGACGTAAAACGTACAGCTTATTGCACCAGCAGCATCTGCTCTTATATAACTATCATTAGCTTACAGCTTTAAGTGTTTAAGGTATGTGCTAACTAAAAATAAAGACAAGATGATAGTTTATTAAATTTTAATGAAATTTGCAGATTGTTTCGGTGAAGTTTAATAAACTCCTTGCTATCTAAAATATAACAGGACACCGGAGTATATTCTCGAGCATCTCACACTTCTGATAATCAGCTGTCTGCTTGACGTTTATTCAGCTGTGTAAAAACTATAACTTTAATCTCAGCCAAACCGATTTACTCAGGAACAAATAAAATACTAAAAAAAGCCAAACAATAACAGTTTTAAGTTATCTAAGTGACTTATATATATTTAACCTGAGTAGCGAAAGACGGCGGTGGGTTTGAAAACGATTTGCCGGGAGTCCGGTGTTCTCACGGCTCTAGTGAGCCTAGCCCCCGGCTAACTATCGAGCTAGTGGGTAACAGACGTCTCCGAAAACATCGGAGCGCTTTTGAAAATATGTGGTGTCTTGATAAACTGAGCAGATATTTGAGGTTTACACAGCTACATTCTCGCCTGAAAATATGTTAAACGTTTATTTTGTGACCCAGAAAGAATAATAAGAGTAATATTAAAACTAACTAGCTGCCGCCATTGTTGGAAACTGAGCTGGGCTGCGCTATGAATTCTGGGACACAGCTTCTTCTTCTTCGGGGTTTAACGGCAGCTGGCATCCTTGTACATGCAGTGCTGCCATCTTCTGTTTCAGTCCGTTATTACACTCTTAAATCCTACTACTTATTCCTGCGTCTTTTGGGATCTTACAAAGCTTCAAACGACGCGTCGACTATTAAATCAGTCGTCGACGGTTTTGATAGTCGACTAATCGTGGCAGCCCTGGTACCACATATGCCTCTCCCTGTCGTTCTGTGTTTCTATTGGTTGTGCAAGTGTATATCACACACACACACACAAGTGCTCTCAGTCAACATGCTTGCATTGTTATTTGCTTGTTGCAGCATGAAAGTATTGTTGCACGGCGCAAGCAATAGAAAAATGTTTGTGGGTTTATGTCAAAGTAAACACTTTCCCCTAACATTAACAACGCACAAACAAATAAATCGTCTGTCAGTGTGTTTTTAATGCTGTTAATTGGAGACTGATGTGCTTTGAGGCCAGCCTGAAGTGGCCATTAAAAGAACTGCAGATTTTGTCACTTAGACTGTGCTGAAGTGTTGCTGCTTCTGTATGATGGTGGTGTGCTCCTTCTGTAGTTCCCCAGCAGGATCCTGAATACATGGAGCAGCCATCACCCACGAACGACTCCAAGCACCTGCAGGAGGACACAGAGAGGGCCATCTCCAGGGCTGCTGCTGAACAGGAGGAGAGGAGCCCTGAAGCGTTACTAAATGCTGTATGTAAAACATGCAAAGACACACATTACAGAAGACTCACAACAAGTCATGCATGCGCTTTCTCATTCTAAACAAGTCACATTCATAAAGGTATTCAACAAAGAGCTATGTCAGTCGAGAGCTGTTACTTAAACACTGCTTTAATCGGGTGGATCACGTGAATGCCTCTGTGTTAGATATGTTGCTTATTTTGATGAACTCAAAGAGCCATTGCTGGTCTGTTTAGTTCTCCTGGTTCACTCAGGCAGTTGGTTTAAAACAAATAGACTGTAACCTCCCCCGTACCAAACATACAAGCACCAAGCTGCACAGATACAAAGAAAAACCAGCTGGTGAACATAAAGGAGCATTTAGCTTATAAATGTCGGATGGCTTTTGTACAGTGGGACTCTACTGCCCCTGCATCACATGGGTAGGTTAAGCATTTTTCACAGGCTCACTAAGTTTCTTAAAGTAAAGTGCACTAGGGCTGCCACGATTAGTCGACTATCAAAAGTCGATGACTAATTTAATAGTCGACGCGTCGTTTGAAGCTTTGTAAGATCCCAAAAGACGCAGGAATAAGTAGTAGGATTTAAGAGTGTAATAACGGACTGAAACAGAAGATGGCAGCACTGCATGTACAAGGATGCCAGCTGCCGTTAAACCCCGAAGAAGAAGAAGAAGCTCTGTCCCAGAATTCATAGCGCGGCCCAGCTCAGTTTCCAACAATGGCGGCAGCTAGTTAGTTTTAATATTACTCTTATTATTCTTTCTGGGTCACAAAATAAACGTTTAACATATTTTCAGGCGAGAATGTAGCTGTGTAAACCTCAAATATCTGCTCAGTTTATCAAGACACCACATATTTTCAAAAGCGCTCCGACGTTTTCGAAGACGTCTGTTAGCCACTAGCTCGATAGCTAGCCGGGGGCTAGGCTCACTAGAGCCGTGAGAACACCGGACTCCCGGTAAATCCTTTTCAAACCCACCGCCGTCTTTCGCTACTCAGGTTAAACATGATATATAAGTCACTTAGATAACTTAAAAATGTTATTGTTTGGCTTTTTTCAGTATTTTATTTGTTCCTGAGTAAATCGGTTTGGCTGAGATTAAAGTTATAGTTTTTACACAGCTGAATAAACATCAAGCAGACAGCTGATTATCAGAAGTGTGAGATGCTCGAGAATTTACTCCGGTGTCCTGTTATATTTTAGATAGCAAGGAGTTTATTAAACTTCACCGAAACAATCTGCAAACTTCATTAAAATTTAATAAACTATCATCTTGTCTTTATTTTTAGTTAGCACATACCTTAAACACTTAAAGCTGTAAGCTAACGATAGTTATATAAGAGCAGATGCTGCTGGTGCAATAAGCTGTACTTTTACGTCCAATGGATGATGATCTGATTAGTCGACTAATCGCAAAAATAATCGGTGACTAGTCGACTATCAAAATAATCGTTTGTGGCAGCCCTAAAGTGCACCATGGATGATACCTGCTTGACAACTTGGCGCACTGAAGTCTGTAGTGTGGATTTTTCCATAAAATAAGCCATTTAGAAATTTTCCACAGCCAGTACTGAGAGGAGGAACAATTACAGCAACTCAAAAAGATTATTTCCCACCTAGGGGAAACACTGCTGTGTCATGTTTATTCAACTTTCTGCCCCACTTTTCCACAACTGTGCCCACTGAGTTTTAACAAGGATTCAGAGTTACTTGCATAGTTTAGAAAAGTCTTATGCGGAGATATAAAATGAGCTCATTTTATTCAAACTTTTTTCCTCTTCCTGTTTCACCTTTGCCCTATATAATGTTCCTTCTGTTTCCATCAGTCCTCCATCGTTCCTGTTTCATCTGTCCCATTTTCTCTCCAGTCTCTTCCCCCTCCCATCTCCCCTGAGCCCGAGGTCCAGACGAACACTCCCGTAACCCCCCCTCCTGACCTGGTCACAGAGGATGAGTCCCCTGGCCAGCGCACAGTCGAGGTGGCCATTCCTAATGTGGGGACATTTGTCATTGAGTCAGAGGAGGGGGGGTATGATGATGAGGTAGCTCTGGCTCCATCAAGTGTTGTCTGAGCCTGTTTGATCTATAGAATGAGAGGTTCATTGCCCAGTTGCGTTGGCTCCATAGAGCATAAGGTTTTTCACAATGCAGTGCAGTAAGTTTGGCCCCTTTGTTGGCTGCTCTGCGTTACTCGTGTGAAAAGTCTTTCGTTGAGCCGTCGACACCGCGGCACAAAGTCAGGTGGAGCTTGTGCAGAAAGCTGGTGTGCTTCATGAACCACACACATCAACAGGCGAGACTGCTGCTTCATACCGTGATGCACATGTGCTCTTATATGTATGATGCTACTTGCTAGGGCTGCACGATTAATCGTTAGAAAATCGCGATCTCGATTCATACTTATGTGCGATCTCATTTCCAAATGACAACGATTTAGAAAAGAAAAAGAGAGACGACGATTGTACCGCATTTTGATCCGGGACGTAATCTGCGTGAAAACAAGCGCTCACTCTTCCTGCTCAACAAATGACAAGGGCGGAGCCTCATACCACGTGATACAGAAGCTGGCTGCTAAAATTGGCAGGAAAAACCGGAGAGCACGTCAGGGATGACGAGAAAGTGACAGGAGAAAATCCGTCCCGGTCAACCACCCAAACATCAATAACTGGAACCTTATACAGCGCTTCCCTATACCCGTCGAACTCCCGCAGGCACAAAGAAATTACGGAGGCTGTTACTTATCACCTGACCAAAGATATGGCTCCATCAACACTGTGCAAAACGAGGGATTTAGGAAAATGATCAACACCCTAGACAAACGCTACACAGTGCCGTCCCGCAACTATTTTTCTATTGTTGCACTACCTGCTCTATACACGCAGCGTCGAGCAACGGTGGAGACGGAATTTCAAGCAGTACAACATTTTGCAGCAACGACAAAATGTGAGACATTTGTTGTTTTTATGTTTATTTATTGTTTTTATGTTCAGTCTCAACTGTTACGAAGTTGATGTGCAGTTAATAAGTGCAATAAATATTTATACTGGAAAAGAAAATCGTGAGAGAATCGTGATCTCAATTCTAAGCAAAAAAATTGTGATTCTCATTTTATGCAAAATCGTGCAGCCCTACTACTTGCACAAGAGCGCAAACCTCCGCCAAGGCAGGCAAGGAGGCAGTATTGTATTTTGTTCTTTTTAAACAACACTGTAAGAAGTTGTATGTAGCATGACAGACATGACTTTGATTACACCAACATTATGTTGGAGTAGGTGCTGGATAAATAACCGGACCGATTAACTTGAGTTTATTATATAATGTGATGCTAAAGCATCTCTAACTAATATAGAACGATATTCCTCCTTTCTTCCAACATGGACCTACACCCCTACAAAGTTTTATCAGCATTTATTCAAATGTTCTCGAGCTGTCGTGTTTACACACAGAATGACACGCACGCACACAAGTGCTACCAAAAACAAACTTCCTTGGCAGAGGTAAAAATGAACAGATAGCTTTCATGCAGCTATCATGGAATCAATGTTTCTGTAAATGTTGGCGGTAGTTTGCTGGTCAGTGTGTACTGAGTGCTGAATATCCTCTGTAGGGCTGCTGCTCCAGCCTGTCTTCCTGCACTCTGGGTTGTCTGTCACACATTTTCCATAAGGCTGTCTTGGTTTTTCCACATTCTCCTTGTGAGCTCTGCGCGTTCCGCCTCTTAAACTGACCGGTCGCATCCCCGCCGACTTTTGCCCGTCTAACCAACCGGTGCATGGACTGCTGAGTGATGTTTGGCATGTCCTGACTATGGTACGCCTTGCTGTAGAAAGTTAGAGCAGATAACACAGTGCCTGACCTTGCTCAGTTCATCACCAGGGCCTTGTTTAACACGGTTCCTGCTTCCTGGGCAGGCGATGATGACCCCCGACATGCAGGGTGTAATTATGGCCATTGGCAAATCCAGCAGCGTGTATGAAAAGAGTGGGCCCGAGGCGGCCTTTTTTAAGGTACAACCTCTCTCTCCTGTCCGCTCTCACTCACTTCCTTCACCTCCTCTTCTGTTATTGTGTTCCAGTGTAACATTGTTCCTCAGACCACTGCAGCGTTTCCCACATTTGGATTCTGTTTGTGACAGTGGAATAGTTTTAGGGGCTTACATGTACACATGCGGCACTCAGGTGTGCTGCTTAAATTAAGCTGTCATTTACTTAACCCTTTAAGACCTACCATAGAACCAAGTCCGCCAGAGCTTATATTATATTTTTACATGCTGTGGAGCCATTTTTGGGAGCATTTCAAGTTGCTATACATCAATACAACCATTATAGCCCAGATTTTAATAATATGTCTGCATTAAGTGCATAGTAATTACATAAATTGCAAAAAAAGTGCAATAAACTACAAAAAAATTGAAAATCGTTTTGTTTTTTTAACATATATTTCTAGTTAGAGAAATTTAAGAGGCTTATCCCTCAAAACTGTAAATACAAAAAAGTTGCACAAAATAGTTTCCCACCACAGGAAATTTATTTTGAGTGTCTTCATAGTTTTATTTTTGAAATACACCAATTTTTATACACTGCAGGAAAAACGAAAATAAATATTATAATGCAAATTTGCAAAAAAGCAGCATATGCATCAAAATAAACTATTTCCAGCAGTGCAATATGAGTCCTAAGCATCCCAGAAACCACACAGAAAGTCATAAAGTCAAAGATAACTTTTAAAAACACCAGTATAGGCTCATGAGGCCCTGATGGTAAAAAAAAACCTACATTTCCGTGAAAATGACGTCACTTCCGGTTTCAGGCAGGTCATGGCGGACATGCAAAGGTTCGCGCTGACGTCTATTCCAACGTAGGAAGTGTTATGAACAGCTGATCGGATCGGCAAAGCGTGTTTCTGGAATATTGTGTTTTTGTTGCCTAGGACAAGCTGATGGCATAAGATGTAAGTACAACTCCTCCGGTTTCATATGCAAAAAAATTATTGCGCTAGCTCACGTGGTTGCAGAGCTACCAGGATCCAAAAGTAGTTACGCAAAACAGAGCGTGCCCGCTCCCACCGGTTTTAAAGGGTTAAGTAACTTCTCTCTAACGCAGTGACGAGCAGCTTATTTTTCCTTCGTCTCTTTGTTCAGGCCATCAAGATGGAGTATGCACGTCTCTTGAGATTTGCCCAAGAAGACACGCCGGTTGAGAACGACTACCGACTGCAGCACATCATCGTTTACTTCATCCAAAACCAGGCACCCAAGAAGATTCTGGAGAGGACTCTGCTCACACAGTTTGCTGACAGGAACCTGGCCTTCGATGAGAGGTGCAGTCCTCACTCTGCCGCGAGCTCGTAATTTAAAAAAATGATCATGTTGCATATATTTTTTCCCCATGGCTGTGTCAGAATCGAGTTGGTTACCTGAAATCGGTTCTTCGTAGTGACCAGCAGAGGGTAGCAGAGACTGTAAGAGCACAGACTGACTGTGTCTCATCAGAGCAACACTTTCATGCTGCTAATCCTCTCTGATCTGCACGCCTTCTGCCTTTTGTTCGAACACAAATCATACAAGGCACACGTCCAATACTGACTTTTTCTTTTCAAATTACCACTGCTGTACATCAAGATCCCCCCCTCTTTTAACTCTGACATTTTGGTGTCATTAGGGTGCGTAATGTCCCTTACTATTTCTTAAAACTTTTCAGCTATGATTGTTGGCCTCGATCCATATTCATGAGAGAAAAATTGATTTCTCCCTTCTCTATTTTGAGCGAGATAATTAGATTTATGTGTGAATGTGGCCTCAATAGGAGCCTCTGGAGGAGTGCTTCACTAGTCCTCGCAGCACTAAAGAGTGATTCATTAAGCCACGTTAAGGCCTAGGGGCAGGGTGGAGCGTTTTATCTCCTGGAGTACCTCACGATGACTCACCAGCTCCGTTTCAGTAACCCCCCGTTCCTCTTCCTCTCACAGATGTAAGAGCATTATGAATGTGGCACGTGCCAAACTGGACCTGATTAAACCCGAGGAGGTCAACATGGATGAATACGAGGTCAGAAGTTGTGTCGTCTGTCTTTTGTTCATCTAAAACTGTACATTTGAGCAGATTCACACTTCCTGGACAATCTGACTTTGGCTTGTCTCCATCAGATATGGCATCAGGACTACAGGAACTTTCGTGAAACCACCATCCTCATGGTGACCGGTTTGGAGCTCTTCCAGAAGACCAAGTATGTTGACGCCTCTGTAGCAAACGTATAAAAAACCTCAAATAAACAAACCCAGCGTCTCCGTAGAGATTTAACTGATTTCCTTTATTTTCATGTAATTTCCCATCTCGGTGTTCACCTGCAGGGGGCAGCAGCTCACAATCGTGCAGCTCCCCAGCGTTAAAGTTGTGCAGTGGGTTCACCGAGTTCATTTCTTGTGTTACTCTGTGAGCCGCCAGTGTGTCTTTGCTACAGTTTTATCTGAATGTAATATCTTTCTTTCCAGTTACGTGGAGGCTCTCATGTATCTGATTTACGCCTACCAGTACAACAAGGAGCTTTTGTTAAAAGGCCTGTACAGAGGGCACGACGAGGAGCTGCTCGGCCATTACCGTCGAGAGTGTTTGCTGGTGAGCCCCGCGTGCCGTGTTTCCCACTTCAAAGAAGCCGCTTTGGAACGGAAGCCTTTGCATCAAGCAGCTCTTCTCTGTGATCTCTTCTGTGTCACTCCCTTTCCTCTGTGTCAAACTTCCTCTGCTAAAGTGACTCAGCAAAACTAGACGTTCCCCTCCGACACCGAGCGGGGCTCCGTAATCAAATTGCTTTTGCTGAGATATTGCTTTGGCTTGCTCGCAGCCCACAAAAGATTCCACTGAAGATTTTTCATCTGATACTGACAGATGAAAATCCTCTCAGCGTTGTGAAGTGAGCCCCTTTTCATTTCACTCCCACCAAGCTCCAGGCTACGCTCGGGTATTATCGGTTAGGGCTGGGGGTAGTTTGGTCTGATCAGCCTCATACTGGTCTTTAGCAGCCCTCTCGCTGCTGCACTCAGTAACCTTACACTGGCATTGTGCTTGTAATGTAATCACTGGAGTGGGAATAGGAAGCAGGAGGGCCAGTGAGTGTAAACACATTACCATGAGACACGAGCGTGTCCTCAACTAACCTCAAACCTCAGGACTGTGCAGGGCGACTGCTCGTCTTAGTCCTCTGGCCAGAACGTCGAGCTGTGCGCACTCAGCTGTTTACCTTCAGCTCTTGTTTTAATTGAAAACACTGCTAACATTGACACAGTTAATGCATTTGGATGTTTTGCAATTCCGCCCTGCAGTCTCTGATTCCAGACAGCTCGTTTCTTCAGAGACAAGGTCAGGGAGTTTGTGTGTGACAGCAAGGTGTTAGAGGCCTCGACCAGAGAGAAAAGCTTACCTGTTAAAGAAAGTCAGGATCCTTTAGTTCCAGCGACTTAAAGATATTCTGCGATATTAATGATACCTGGGATTACTGTTGAGTACTCGTCTAACAGAAGAAAAGGAAAAGATTTTACGTGTGTGTCCAGCGTCAGAGCTGGATCAAATGTAACACCAAGGTTCCTAATGGATGATTTAATATAGGAAGCAAGAGGGCCTAGATTTTTAACCACGAGGGGAACAAATTTCTCAGGAGCAAAGACCATGACTTCGGTTTTATCAGCATTTAGTTGAAGGTAATTACCAGCCAGCCGATCTCTAACAGAATCTAAGCAGGACTGCAAGATTTGGAGCTTAGAAACATCAGGTGGCCTAAAAGAGATATATAGCTGAATATCATCTGCATAACAATGATATGAAATATCAGAGAAAGAGCTAAGAAGTTGCAGAAGAGGGAGTAAATACAACAAAAACAATAATGGTCCCAAGACAGAGCCCTGAGGCACCCCATAGGCAAGAGAGCTGACGGAGGATCTGAACTTAGAGGAAGCCACAAAGAAAGATCGATTTGACAAATAGGATTTAAACCATTCCAATGCGGTACCCGATACACCCACCCAGTGGTTTAATCTATCTAACAAAATAAGATGATCAACAGTGTCAAAAGCAGAGGTCAGATCCAGCAACATCAAAACACTCTCCAGCATCATAATTCATGAAAATATCATTAGACACTCTAAGAAGTGCAGTTTCGGTAGAGTGAGTCTTACGAAAGCCAGATTGAAATTTATCAAGAATTTAGATTAAAAAAGTTTTGCTGAGGTTTTCAGACTACGGGGGAGTTGATTTGTGGGTGAGCAGGTACGAGGCACCGATTCTGTGTAAGTCAGAGGGACGGGAGCGCACCGGTGCTGCGACAGCAACAAGAGGTTTGTTCTAGCAGCCCGCTCATCAATCCTCTTAAGCCTGACGTCATTAGGCATTTCCAGGGCCAAACTCTTCTCCGTTCCCCGAAACGTTCAATGTGGCTTCTCTCTGGGGTGTTACAGTGAAGTTTGACATCATGGCATCCATGAAAAAGAGGATTTACGAGGTTTAATGGGCTTGGAAATTAGCTCACTAGTTTCCATCTGCGGTTGATATACCACGTTCTGACTGAGGGATTTCTATAAAACTAAAATATGCAGCTTTCCTATTACTTTGGAAATGAATGAAGATAGAAATCTACACAGCAGCGATGTTTGTGGGGTTATTGATGTCGGGTATGTCAGTGTGAGGGTCCCTGATAGGCAGAGACAAATGCAATCATCCTGCAGGAAAAAGATGCTGAAAACAGGCCATTCATCCCATTTAGTGAACCTCAGATTCCTCAGGCTTTTGTAAATCTATTTAAAAACATTAAATGTGCCCTTTTGTTTCAGTATTCTTAAACCCGTCTGCTGATAGATGGTATAGAAACGCTGGACGTAGCCACAGTGATGTCACCCGGTGGTTTTGCATTTTGAACGCTGGCATTTTGACTTATCAGCTAAAAACTCAAAGTGCAGTGCGCACACACACACACACACACACACACACATAGACGCACACAGCTGCTCATTAGTCCTAAGTAACAGACTAATAAAAGAAGAGAACTTTACTCTCCAAAAGAAACTTCTTGGGTGGTCTGTGCCACACAGCGAGCTATGATATTAGTCCAAAATGAATGTGTGAGTAACTAATAAAAGCTTTGATATAAAAGACTCATCAGTGTCCCTGCCCCCCCCCCCTCCCCCCCACAGAAACTAAATGAGCAAGCAGCCGCCATGTTTGAGTCGGGAGAAGAGCCTGAGGTGACCACAGGCCTGGGCATCATGAATGAGCTGGTGGTGTCCTGCATCCCTCTGCTGCTGGTCCATGACGCAGAGAGAGACCTGTTGGCGGTGGAGGACATGAGGAACCGCTGGTGCTCCTACCTGGGCCAAGAGATGGAATGTGAGTCCTTAAGGGAGAAGGAACACACTTAGCCTATTAGATATTTCCGGAGAGTTGGCTTAGGTTACTAGTACATTCCCTCGTACCCCTGCCGAAGATCGCCATAATCAGGCCGCGGCTCAGGTCACGTATCAGAAGGCACAAGTGTGACAGAAAAAGATCACCTGAAGATAACATTTTATACAATACTAATGTTTGTAAGTAGATAGAAATACTTATTTATTAGTGTATTTTATTATGATTTCATCATACAACACAGAGCTGCACTAATAAACACTCGGACCTACCTGTAGCTGTAAGATAAATGCTAAATCACAACAACGGTCACTCTAACTCAGCGGTCCCCAACCTTTTTGTGCCACGGACCGGTTTAATGTCAGACAATATTTTCACGGGCCGGCCTTTAAGGTGTCGCGGATAAATACAACAAAATAAAATGATACAATCGAGACAAAAACGCTGGTATTTTATAAATATAATAATAAACGTGAATTCACTGTGTAATCGTGTAACTTTATTAGCAGCGTCCTCCTGAAATGCACCAACAACATTGAGAGTAACATCCTCCTCTCTTCCCCTTAATGCTTTCTGGTCGCTATGGTAACGTGTAAATATTTCTTTCAAAATAAGACACACAGCTACAACACGGGAAAAAACCCAGGCAAACAGAGTTAACGATAAAAACGTTGAAAACCATAAATTTCACACCCGAGCCTCAACTCTCGCGGCCCGGTACCAAACGACTCACAGACCTGTACTGGTCCGGGGTTCGAGGGTTGGGGACCGCTGCTCTAAATCAATGTATATTGTGGGGTAAAGACCCGGCAATAGTAGAGAGAAACCTCCAACAGCAAGCACTTGGAGACAGTGGGAAGGAAAAACGTCCTCAAATATATGACTTTTAAATCAATCTACTAAAAATCTCAGTGACCGTGACATTGAGGTCAGAGGTCAGGTTTTCTGAAAATCCTGTAAATGTGATCACTGGAGAACAAGTAGGATCATGACATTCAGACCATCCACAGACTGATGGCTACGACTGGCTGCTGCAGGTATTTTTTCCCCACTATTATCTGATCATGAATATGAAATGAATAATCCACGATTAGATGTCGACCCAGTTGTATTTCTAACTGACTGGTAAATGGAAGAAAGTGAAATGGTATTGTTGTGTACTGGAGTGACCTCATAACCAGATGGCTGCAGAGGGCTGAGCTGTTGCAGCATCAGTCGGCAGAGATGGTGACCTCTGTTCAGGAAAAGGAGATTATTGTCACCCTGTGACGGAGTTACACCGTCCCGGGCCGCAGACAGCTTATCCGGGCGCATACACGCACCACCACCATTAGTTTCTACAATTACCGTGGCTGCGCGTCTTTTCGTCGACCGGGCAGATAAATAAAAAGGGGGTGAGAGGTATATTTTGAGCGGCGCAGAGGGTGGCCAACATTCCCACTTACCTTTAATAACGCCGGTCAAGGAGACTCGCTGTGATCGCCGATTATACGGGGGTTATGCAAGCCGATGGTATGGTGTTCCAGGGTTCAAATAGTGGGTTCGCGCGCGCTGGAAAGGTCACGTGAACTGCATTATTCTTTTGTTTGTTGTTTGTTATTGTGAAACACTGTAGGCTGCCTGGAATTGGCCATAAATGTCTGTATATACGTATATGTATTGTAGGAATACAGCTGGAAATAAGCTGCCTGTGTAAAAGTCACAATTCTTGTGACTTTTACACAGGCATTCACTGTGAGACATCCTTTCTAACTAATGAAATGGCCTGAAAATCTGATTTTCACTGCACGGTGACAGTTCCTCATTTTCTGTCTGTTCACTTCTTGACTGCAGCTAACCTCCAGGAGAAGCTGACAGACTTCCTCCCAAAGTTGCTGGACTGCTCAACGGAGATCAAAAGCTTCCACGACCCTCCCAAGCTGCCCACCTACTCCACCCTGGAGCTGTGCGAACGGTTCAGCCGCATCATGGCCGCCCTCGGCAGGGTGCCCACCGAGGGAAGATGAGCTCAGAGGGGTCGCCGAGGTGCCTCTCCCTCATCGCAGGCCCGACACGCCGGGCAGAAATTCATGGACCTCTCTTTAACCCATGCCTTCCTTATCAATCCAGGGGTCACTCGCTTCTAGCTGTTATTCCTCTGTTACTCTTTTGCTGCTATAGGTTTTATTATAAATATTATTTCACTTTTATTTTAAGCAAAACACGATAGAGGGCTGTGGAGGAGAGACTGCTGGGAGGGGAAAACGTATGTGAGAGAAGAGGTTGATGGATAAACGGTGGCGATCCTGAAGGGGTTGAAAGCGAAACATGTTCTGCTTCCGCTTAGCAAAAACGAAACATACACACAAAAAAAAGTTTGAGGGTTTTTCCTAGTTTATTATTGTTGTTGTTGCCGTTTGATTCAAGCTTCCCCGAACGCACTCATAGCCCTTTCTAACGCACCCGTCTCAGTGTGAAAAGGATCACCCTGCCGCTCCGCCTCCAGTTTGGTACAGTATTTCCACGTTTTGTTTTATTTTTCTAAGGAAGTCAGAGCGAGGAAGAGAGCCTTCAGATTTATCGGCGGCTCAAGAGGATCTCAAATGGGTCTCATGTCTTTGTGGACTGCGCCAGAATGAGATGTTTTAAGTGCTGTGGTAGATGGTCATGGACTTCCTGTGGCTTGTTAATAAATTGAGAGAATAAAATTTTATTTATGGCCCTTTTAGGCCACATAAACATGTTTTTGCCTGATGTTGACTTTTCATTTGTTTGCACAAAAATCCCGGTGCACTTCACTTCGTCTCGCCGCGTCGTCCTGCTGTGCTGCTTCAGCCGCTTCAGCTGCTATTCTGCAGCTTATTAGAAGCAGGCTTTCATTAACGTGCGGATGCAAACTCCAAAGCGTGCAGCATGTGGTCGCAATAACAAGAATACGAAACGGGGACTCTGTTTCAGCAGCTTGAAAGTGGAGCTTTTTAATGATGTGACTTAGGTCTAATTTCCTGGAGTAATACTAATTTCCAGGAACACAGATTACTGCAAACAGCCCATGTGATGACGCCAGGAAGCATTCTCAGAAGTCTTTCCCAAACATCGCTCCCAGCACTGCGCATATCTCAAGATGCACGTCATCCTGAGAGACGCCGCACCATGCTTCGGATTTTATTTCGAGCTTCCCGCTCTTGACCTCAGCGGCGAAGGAGCGCAGCTTTGTCCTTTCAGTCCTACTCGAAACTCTTTTTAAGTGACACGTTTTATTTATCAGCTCAATATCCTTTTAAAGATTTAACGCCGTCCAGATCACAACGTGGACCCTGCCGTAGTAAGGCAACAAGATGATGCAGTCTATAAGGCATGGGGAAAAAACATTCATTTCATTACACTGGGAATGATTCGTAGAGAATTAGGTTTCTACAGTATACCGGTTCCTAAGTATTGATATTAACAGCTGTGTAGGATCATAAAATAAGCCAAACTTTTGCATAAAGGCAAATAACTTTGCTGAAAAGCAGCTTGGCGAGCACACTCCAGTGTGTCTGTCATTGGTCCAGTGTGAAGCACAGGTTCCAATTGCTCGTGCATTCCTGCACGTCTGTCTGAACCAGTGCTCGGCTGTTAGCTGACAGTCTGCTACAGTTGTGTCTGCCTCCTCT
This sequence comes from Neolamprologus multifasciatus, assembly GCF_963576455.1. Lineage (NCBI taxonomy): Eukaryota > Metazoa > Chordata > Actinopteri > Cichliformes > Cichlidae > Neolamprologus > Neolamprologus multifasciatus. Next base: position 3,631,212 of record NC_140448.1, on the reverse strand, counting down.
GACCTCTTTTTCTTTCTTTCTTTTTAATCAATGAGCCACATTTTCAGCCACAGGCCTGTCACATCATTGGCCCTTTGATGGCCGAGCCAGCGCTGCTGCACATAAGCCGTTTGCACGGAGAACCTACAAGTGGAAACAGTTTGACTGTCGGCCATATTGACATGTTTGATCCTGCACAAGAGCTCAAGCTGTTTCGAGTCAAACGGATCCATCTTAAAGGGGCCTATTGTGCTTTTTTTCCAGCACTGTTTTTGTTGTGTGGAGTAGTTTTGCTCGAGTTTATTACACACACGCACGCACGTATATAAAACACTGACCTTTATGCAGCCTCCACACAGCTAAAACCGCTTGTTCAATTCAATTCAATTCAATTTTATTTATATAGCGCCAAATCACAACAAAAGTCGCCTCAAGGCGCTTCATAGATACAGAGAAAAGCCCAACAATCATATGACCCCCTATGAGCAAGCACTTTGGCGACAGTGGGAAGGAAAAACTCCCTTTTAACAGGAAGAAACCTCCAGCAGAACCAGGCTCAGGGAGGGGCGGGGCCATCTGCTGTGATTGGTTGATGAGAGAAGGAAGACAGGATAAAGACATGCTGTGGAAGAGAGACAGAGGTTAATAACAGATATGATTCAATACAGAGAGGTCTGTTAATACATAGTGAGTGAGAAAGGTGACTGGAAAGGAAAAACTCAATGCATCATGGGAATCCCCCGGCAGCCTACGTCTATTGCAGCATAACTAAGGGAGGATTCAGGGTCACCTGGTCCAGCCCTAACTATATGCTTTAGCAAAAAGGAAAGTTTGAAGCCTAATCTTAAAAGTAGAGATAGTGTCTGTCTCCTGAATCCAAACTGGAAGCTGGTTCCACAGAAGAGGGGCCTGAAAACTGAAGGCTCTGCCTCCCATTCTACTTTTAAATACTCTAGGAACAACAAGTAGGCCTGCAGAGCGAGAGCGAAGTGCTCTAATAGGGTGATATGGTACTACAAGGTCATTAAGATAAGATGGGGCCTGATTATTTAAGACCTTGTATGTGAAGAGCAGGATTTTGAATTCAATTCTGGATTTAACAGGAAGCCAAAACAGGAGAAATCTGCTCTCTCTTTCTAGTCCCTGTCAGGACTCTTGCTGCAGCATCTTGTTTCAGAGGGTGAACTGGAAATTTAACCTCTGTCACAGAAGCCCACCTGATTCGGTTCGACTGCCCCTTTTCTACCTTCCACAGACTGGGGGCAGTATTATAAAGCTCCACTTTCTCGTGTTGGAAATGACCATATCAGGAAACCAGTGCCAAGCTGGTATTGGCTCAACTCGAGGGTAGAAAACGATGAGCATTTAGGGCAGTTTGTAGCCTGATCTTTTGGCACATGGGCATTATTGACAGGTACGCTGACTTAATCTTTGTCAAAAGTTTAAAACATTAAATAAGAACATTCACTGCTTATGAATGACAGTCTTTTAAGTGTTTAGAACCTTTTAAGTACCCGTGCTCACTTCCAAGGAAATGAACAGTCTATCATTTTTATGGTAGTTTTATTTTAAAGGAAAGAAGCAAAACACAAAGCATAAAACATATACATTTACTGGATGCCATTAAGTGAAAAAAGTATTTTATCCTCAAGCAAAACATACAAACGTAATACTTGGTGGCACGCACAGCAGTAAGATGTTTCTTGTAGTTCATCACCAGGTTTGCACACATCTCGGGGGATTTTGTCCACTCGTCTATACAGAAACTCTCTAAATCTTTTAGGTTTCATGGCTGCTGCTTGGCAATTTGAAGTGTCAGCTCCCTCTACAGATTTTCTGTAGGTTTGAGGTCTGCATACTGGCCCAACTACTCCATGACCTAAATGTGCTTCTTTTTTAATAGAAATATCCTTTATTGTCCCTCACTGGGGAAATTCACATCTTCCAGTTGACCACTGTTGCCTTGGTGGTACGTTTTGGGTTACTGTCATGCTGGAAAACCCACCATGTTCAGGGGAAAAGTTTCTTATCAAAGATTTGATGGTGCACAGCGATGTCCACTGGCTTCTCAATGCGGTGAAGTCCTCCTGTACACTTAGCAGAGAAACAGCCCCAAACCATAATCGTTCAACCTCTGTGCGTGCATGTGATTCAAGCCTTCTCGATCACTTACACATTCACAGGCAAACTGAAGACAGGCCTGTACATGTGGCTTCCTGAGCAGGGGAATCACAGGCTCCTCCTGTGTAGTTTTGTGCTAATGCTTCCTCCATGATCATCCTTAACCTTCAGGCAAGATCTTTGATGGAGCTCCAGACTGAAGGCGACTCATATATACAATCACAATTGCTGATGGTGTTGTGCAGGTCTAAAATCTTTCCTTTAACACCTCTTGCACATGGTGGTGGAGAAGAATGGAAGAAATCCTATCGTCGGGTGTGCTTTATACACAAAACAAGATCATAAGCATGTTGAGTAACTGATGGATTGATTGCAATCTGTGTACCACATACGCACACAGCCTATCTGTGTGTGTCAGAATGTAGGGGATCAATACTTATTTCACTAATTGAGTATCCAGTCTGGGGTTTGGGTCATTCCAGAGGACCACAACATAAATATGAGAGTCTGAACAGTTTGTTGTCTTTGCACTCACAGTTCTATTCCCTAAACAAGTCCTGCTGACGATCAATGATGCTTTTCAACACTCAGCTTTAATGTCTGCTCACCGGTATGAGTTCAAAATTCAATTTTATTTATACAGCACCAAATCACAACAACAGCTGCGTCAAGGCGCTTTATATTGTACAATATATGTATACAATAATACATACAGAGAAAAACCCAACAATCATATGAGCCCCTATGAGCAGCACTTTGGCGACAGTGGGAAGGAAAAACTCCCTTTTAGCAGGAAGAAACCTCCGGCAGAACCAGGCTCAGGGAGGGGCGGGGCCATCTGCTGTGATTGGTTGGGGTGGGAGAAGGAAGACAGGATAAAGACATGCTGTGGAAGAGAGACAGAGGTTAATAACAAGTGTGATTCAATGCAGAGAGGTCTGTTAACACATAGTGAGTGAGAAAGGTGACTGGAAAGGAAAAACTCAATGCATCATGCAGCCAGTATCATTCTGGCACCGACGTGCTAGCCAGTGTCATTTCTCTTATAGCATCGAAACTGTTAATATTAGTAGAAGAGAAAACTGTAAAGAAGATGGTTTTTGTAAGCAAAAGCGAATGAGGTATGCACACTTTGAGTGTAAGGAAAGATAAGTCACATGTGGACAGAGAAACTGCTGGGCAAGAAAAGTAATTCTGCAAAATAACTTGAGATGACTTGTTTCCAGTGTATCACACACAGTGCACTACTTAGAGAAAACGTGAAAGATTCCCAAATAAAAATGAGCCCTCTTAGGCAATAAATAGAAACTCACACTATTTACATTTTTGATTGTTCTTTAGTATAAAGTGAATGATCTGATCAGAGTTTTTTCCCCTTATGCACTTTAATATATTATAGTAAGACCACAAGGCTACATCCACACGTACACGGGTATTTTTGAAAACTGAGATTTTCCGTTTTTGTTTTAAAAAATAATCCCGTCCACACGTAAAGGCAGAAATGAAGGAAAACGCTGCTAGGAACATGCCAAAGCAACAGGTGGCGATATATCCCTAACCGTGCAGAAATGTTGGCCAATCAGAAGTCTAGAAGCCTCGGTGGGAAATAGTAAACAAAGCTGGGGCATAGAAGCAGAACCGAGTCGTATGCGTGGAGGGACAGTAACTGTGTGTGTATATGTAAGCATTTAAACACTGCAGAGACAATTAACAGTAACAGTATTGTAGAAATTCATTTCACCGAAACAATAACGTGGCGCACAGTGTGACGTCAAAAAAGGCGCACATCTTTGACGCTGCGTTTTCTCCGTTTTTCTCGTCCACACGTAAATGCAAAAACTGAGTTTTCAAAAATATCCACCCTGGCCGGAGTATTTAAAAACCTCCGTTTTCAGTGACCAAAAACGCCGTTTTTTCATGCAAACGCATAGAAAAATCTGCGTTTTCAAAAATACCCGGGCACGTGTAGACGTAGCCCAAGTTTCCGTATCGTTGCTGCTCAGACTGAGGCCTGTTTGTCACACAAAACCAAATAAAGAATCTCTTCTTTTTACAAACCTTTTAAATCAATATTAGACAGCGTGGAAATACATTAACATGCTCAATCCAGTCTGTCTAATAAACTACCATCTTTTAATTCCTCTGCTCTGAAATTTTCAGACAAGGCCACCTTGTCTGTGCTCTTCATCACATCTGATCCTCATCCCACAGTGTTTCATTTCTATGTAAAAATCAATAATCCACCTCTGTTTTTGAATACTTTAACCTCTGTCATAGGACCTGAGAAGCAATATGAGTCTCTCTCTCTCTCTCTCTCTGCTGCGTGTGTTATCCTTATTTCACCCTTGCAGAAACAGCAGGCGGGGGCTCTCATCTGCATCACTGTGCATGTGCGGTTTGTGTGTAACCACCTTTGAGTTGGCCTTTTGATTGACCTGTCTAAGTAGACCTTGTTGGGTTGCAAACGTTTATGGGGCATTAATTATCATTATTGGCAGAGGCATCCCCTAATTTTGCTCATTATTTCTATTGACTTAAAGTGGGGCATGAAGCCAAGCTCTGCTTTGATTATAGAGTAGAAACAGTGGCAGTTTATGTGGCCCATGATACTGATGGACAGGCTTAATTAGTGGTTTCAACTGGTTTTCCAACTGCATCCAAATTTAAGCCCCCACAGACCCAATTCATGACCTGCAGTTGTTAATAGGGAAAACAGCTGAAACAATATGCATGCACCTCTGCCAAGTCTGTCTAATTATGCATTCGGGACCATAAGTATTTGGACAAGGACACGATTTTTGTGATTTTGCCTCACAATGGAGTGAAAGGAGGCCATCGAGATCTTTTAGTTCTAGTGGTTTGACAAAAATAATAATGTCATTTGATGTAAAGACTCAATAATTCAACAAACAAACTCAATTATGAATCTAAATAATATTCTTCTTACTTGCAAACAAAACCTTTGTGATTGCAGTGACTGCCTGAAGCGTGGAAATAACCAAACGCCGTGTTTTACTGATGGATGGATTCTCCACTGATCTTCCTGGGGAGGCTGCGGAGTGTGATCCCCTTCTAGTTACCCATTTAGAGGCACCGCCGCAGACCTCCACACAATGTTGCAGAGACATGTCAGCCAGGACAGCCCTACAGGGCCTTTAGCTTTAGGAAGCATTACTCAGCCACAGTAATGTGTGAGTCTTCCTCATCGTCCACTGACTCTGCTCCCACTACAGGTGTGTCAGTGGGATTGAGGAGATCCTCAAAGTCTTCTTTCCACTGCCTGATCATATCCTCAGTTGAGTTCAGCAGCATCCCAGCAGCATCCCACGCCCGGTGCATGATGAAGACCAACAATAAAACACCATTTGGGTTTAGATCAGGCTGTTCCTCCCAATCACACCCCTCCAGTGTTGCGATGGAGTCTCCAGATGAAGCACTCTCCAGCGCCCCACCCAGTGAGTCAAAGAAAGCTGGGCACTCTGAAGCATCTGGAATGAAACACACGGTTCAAAACAAAGCTGATACAAAGGAAGAGGAAAGAAAATAAAATGATTTTGATTGTAAACGATAGTAATCTATTACACAAAGGCACTCAAGAATAAAAATAAAAATAAAGCCAATGGTTGTAACAAATGTAACTAACATCTATCGTTAATCTATCTATGGATCTGCCTTCTTTATCAGTATGTCACGTAATTATCAGGTTAGACGTTATGCTCTTCACATTTTTGTCCATGTCCTGTAAACTGTCAGTGTCTTACAAACAAAATCACAACATATGAGACTGGGTGGGAACTGGGTAGATATTTAATATCGAATTCTATGTAATTCTTCTGAATTTAGTGTGTAATCTTCGGTACTTTAAAATACTTGCTGGTTCTTAATGATACTTCAAATGTACACTACATTGTCAAAAGTATTTGTTCATCTACTTTCATATGCACGTGAACTTCAGTGACTCTGATTCTTAATCCAGAGGGTTTAACAACAAAGCCGAACTCTTCCATCAGAAAGAGAAGCGTGATTTGTCACGAATTCATCTCCACGTCTCTAGAGTCCAGTTGTGGCGTTTGCATTGTGCCTGGTGATGGAAGGCTTGGGTGCAACTGCTCTACACACTGTTGTTGAGCTAATCTGAAGGCCACATGAAGTTTGGATCGACTCTGCTGACCTCAGCATCTGCTGACCTCACTCTGTGATTTTACCTCTTCGTGGCTGAGTTGCTGTCATTCCCAATCACTTCCACTTTGTTATAATACCACCAACAGCCTACTGTAGAATATTTAGTAGTGAAGAAATTTCACAGCTGAACTGCAGGTGACGTCCTATCGCAGCCATTCTTTCCCAAATGTTTGTAGATGCCGAGGTGTTTGATTTCATACTCCTGTGGCCGTGGAAGTGATTGAAACACCTGAATTCAATGATGATGGATGGGTGAGTAATTTGTCAATATGGTGTACATACAGTAGGACAAGGAAGTAACAACTGGCAGTTTGTAAGAGTGTAGGAATAGGATAACTGATAACAGAACCCAAACCCCTGATAATAGTAGTTCTACTAAAGATATGAAAAGAATCCTTTTATCTCTCGTTCTGCTTTCTAGATGTTTGAGTATTATTAGGAAAAGGTAACTTGGGCTGCTCCCTCATTTTCCAGGGGGTTGCCAAAGTGCATATTTGACTTGGCAGAGACATGACCTTCCTGTCCTTCCTGACACAGCCCTCCTGTTTATCCAGGCTTGGGATCAGCACTAGGAGTACACTAGCTTATGACCTCCTGAGGCTAAGTTTGTGTCTCCTTGAATCAAACCGCTATTTTTCACATATAAGGCAAATGTTTATCACTAGATCACGGAGCCACAAAGTCTATCTGGTGGTAGTAAAAATGACGGCCTCACTTTAGGAGAATTACTGAATAAATGGTTGAAAAGAAGCTGCGAGATGGTAAAATGGACTGATTCTTATATAGTGCTTTTCTACTGTCCCAAAGCGCTCTATACAACATGCCTCACTCACCCAATCACAGCCACTTTCTTCTTTTTCTGTAGTGCTGTTTAGCAAACATTCACACTCAGATGGATGCATCAGAGAGCAACTGGGGGTTAGTATCTTACCCAAGGATATTTGGCATGCAGACTGGGGGAGCCAGGAATCGAACCACCAACCTTCCAATCAGTAGCTGACCTGCTCTACCACCTGAGCTACAGATGTGTTATGAACAGTGTAGGTCAAGTTACTTGAAAAAAGTAATCAGTTACTAATTACTGATTACTTCCCCAAAAAAGTAATCCCGTTACTTTACTGATCACTTATTTTCAAAAGTAATTAATTACTTAGTTACTTAGTTACTTTTTAAAAACACGATTTACAACCTGAATAGGTGATAAAGCGATAGATCTTCAGCCCAATTCTACTTTTTCTGCATAATCCATCATACAAAATGTAATTGTGCTGTCACGTCCGCTCCCCCTCCGACTGTCACTGCCAACATAAAAAGACACACAATCAATGTCAGAACCCAGCACACCTGTTGCGCCGCCCGGGAGCTCACTGTGTCACCCCTCCTCTGCAGCTGGCCAGAGACCACACCCACGCCACAGTAATCAAATGGAAAAGTCTCTTTTTAAAACTTGTTTTATTATTTTTAATCTTTTAACTTTATGCATCAAGCAAAAATTAAATTATCTGCAACATTCTCTGACTGGAAGAAATTTGTTTAATATTTAAACCTATTTTCTGCACATTCCAGCACATAAAATATATATATATATATATATATATATATATATATATATATATATATATATATATATATATATATTTGTGTTTACACTCACTCTTTCAAATAGATGCAAGTAAAACACAGCAGAAAATAAATAAAGTCAAAGACTAGCGGTCCTTTTGCTCTATTTTCACCTGTAAAGCAGGAGTCGGGTAGGCGGAGGTTTACCCTGGTGCAGGTGTGCCGCAGCGGTCAGTGGAAGGATACGGCAGTTTCTCTGTGAGTTTCCCATTACGTCGTAGCTACTCGGTGTTTGCTCGGAAGTTTAGGGTTTTTTTCGCTGTAAAAAGAAGTTTTCTTCCCACGCACAACGGACACTAATGTTTTTGTCACTTTTTATGGAATCAAACTCAAAGTAAGGTCAGTACTTCCACGCTTTAATCCTACGGGAAAGTAACGGTAATCTAATTACCGTTTTTGTAATAGTAATCCCTTACTTTACTCGTTACTTGAAAAAAGTAATTGGATTACAGTAACGCGTTACTGCCCATCTCTGGTTATGAAGTTCACTTCTTCAACACCACCATCACCAATTTCTCCAGTACGGGTCAGAGCATCCCTACATCTGCACAAGCTCTGCTCTCAACTTTGTTTGCCAACTTGTTTTTGCGTGGGAAGCAGCAGGTGCGTCTCCTTTGTGTGCGCGCAGAGCGTATATCTTCATTTAGTCATTTCGTACAAGCCTCATTTGCCCATTAGAGTTTCAGCGTCGGTTTATCCTCACCTTTGATGTTACCTACTTTTGTCGTTGTTCAGCGTGTTGTTAAATGTATGCAGGTTAGACTAAACGAGCTGCAACCAACAGTTTTTGCTTCCCACGCTAAACATGCAGGAACTCACACACTCCCACCCCGTCGTGCTTCTGCAGTGACAGTGAGTGAACCCCTGGAAGCTGATAGACAGTTTAGGGTTTAAACAGCGCGTATATGTTACGCGAGCTTCCCTCACCAACTGTGAGACTCGTCTCCCAGCTGAGTCGGCATTGTCAAAGAGTTTTAACTGTAAAAATGTGCAAAAATAAATAAATAAATAAGTAAATGTGGAGCACAGGGGCTCAGCCTTCTGCTGCTGTAGGGCTGATTCAGGAAAAGCTGTTCCAAGATCACACTGCAGGCAATTTGCAGCCGTCACATGAATAGAAAGCATCAGAGAGCATTCTTCACATCGCCATTCTGAGCACATATTTAACAGCTTTGTCCACGTAGGTCTTTAATCCCCCAAACTGAATATCAATTAACAGCCGCCTTCTTTATAGTCAGGTTTGAGAATAGCTTATGGTAAAGAAAGGGAGGTTGAAAAAAAGGGAGAAGAAGAAGAAGAGGGGGGATTTTAAATTGCTCTCTGTTCACTTAGCATTTAATGGTGCTTTTCTGAGGGTTCTGCCCTCGTTGGGTCGTGCTTTATGGTCAGATAAAAGTCGTGCAGGGAGAAAAATGCCATCTGGGCTCTGTGCCAAGGGGCTGGTGTTTCACAGCAGCTCCAGCCTCTCACCAGGATGTGATGAGAAACTTGGTGGGAGGGTGAGGGATGAGGTGGGGCGGGGAGCAGCCCCTCAAGGTGCCACTTCCATGGAGACGCAGCTGGGCCAAACAAGACTTCCATCAGTCGACAAATAGGAGGTGAGGCGGCTGTCTGGCTCCCTCATTACTGAGAGCCCAGCAGCCTCTGTCAGTCTGCTGAGATGTGCTTCTTTGGGCTGTCAGTGTGGGCAACGCTTATCAACATCTCGTGGTAATGAGTGATGTTGAGCGTAAATCTTTTCTTGTGGGACTGGTTATGTTGTTGCTCTGGGCTCTGTTGCCTAGGAAATAAGCATCTCACTGTAAAGGTGGCGGTCTGCGGTCTGTTTGCCCTTTTCCTCAAATTTTTTATTCGATCGGATTGAACTTTCACCTCAAAAGTGGACACGCTCTCCATCATTTTTCACCTCTGTTTTGTTTAATATTCTACCTTGACTTTCACGTGTCCAGCCATCTCACCTCTCCTGACTCTTCACGTGTTCTCTAACTACACATTGGCACGAAGAATTGAAGGCTACTTGTGTTCATGCTGGTTTAGCGCTGAAGAAGCCACAAAAGATGTATTTAAAATCAGGGTCAGGGTTCACAGGAGAGAGGACCCAAGTGTAGGATAACAGAGGCAGGTTAAATAAACACAAAGTGAGCCTTTAATGGCTGATCCAATAACCAGTTAAACACAAAGTCCAACCTGCAACTACAAGGAAACAGGAGTCCAAGAAGAGGCTCATGAAACGCAGACAACGAAAGAGCAAACAGGCGACACATAGGTGAAAACGAACACAACGAAGCTCCACTGGAGACGCACAGCTTTTCAAAATAAGACAAGAAGTAACTGAAAAGGCAAAGGAACCAGAAAACCAACAGAAGACAGAGAGGGTAACGACACAATAGATCTCCAGAAACGACTTGACCAACAGCTGTGTCACAGACATTTGTATGGGCTGCTGCAAAGCTGCAAATCATTATGCGAATCACAACGAGTGCAAACACAACATTACAAAAACAACAAGCGTGAATATTCTGAAAAACAACAACAAAACTTATAAAAACACCCTGCAAATAAATACAAAAATTGCAATAGTTTTTTTTTATTCAGTTCAATTCAATTCAGTTTTATTTACACAGCGCCAAATCACAACAGTATATTGCACAGTAGATTGTACAATAATACATACAAAGAAAAACCCAACAATCATATGACCCCCTATGAGCAGCACTTTGGCGACAGTGGGAAGGAAAAACTCCCTTTTAACAGGAAGAAACCTCCGGCAGAACCAGGCTCAGGGAGGGGCGGCCATCTGCTGTGACTGGTTGGGGTGAGAGAAGGAAGACAGGATAAAAGACATGCTGTGGAAGAGAGACAGAGATTAATAACAGGTATGATTCAATGCAGAGAGGTCTAGTAACACATAGTGAGTGAGAAAGGTGACTGGAAAGGAAAAACTCAATGCATCATGGGAATCCCCGGCAGCCTACGTCTATTGCAGCATAACTAAGGGAGGATTCAGGGTCACCTGGTCCAGCCCTAACTATATGCTTTAGCAAAAAGGAAAGTTTGAAGCCTAATCTTAAAAGTAGAGATAGTGTCTGTCTCCTGAATCCAAACTGGAAGCTGGTTCCACAGAAGAGGGGCCTGAAAACTGAAGGCTCTGCCTCCCATTCTACTTTTAAATACTCTAGGAACAACAAGTAGGCCTGCAGAGCGAGAGTGAAGTGCTCTAATAGGGTGATATGGTACTACAAGGTCATTAAGATAAGATGGGTCCTGATTATTTAAGACCTTGTATGTGAGGAGCAGGATTTTGAATTCAATTCTGGATTTAACAGGAAGCCAATGAAGGGAAGCCAAAACAGGAGAAATATGCTCTCTCCTTCTAGTCCCTGTCAGGAATCTTGCTGCAGCATTTTGGATTAACTGAAGGCTTTTCAGCGAGTTTTTTGGACATCCTGATAATAATGAATTGCAGTAGTCCAGCCTGGAAGTAATAAATGCATGAACTAGTTTTTCAGCGTCACTCTGAGACAGGATATTTCTAACTTTAGAGATGTTGCGCAAATGGAGAAAGCAGTCTTACATATTTGTTTAATATAATGATAATGGCTTGGATTTATAAAGCGCTTTACAATGCCACTATTCATTCACTCTCACATTCACACACTGGTGGAGGCAAGCTACGTTTGTAGCCACAGCTGCCCTGGGGCAGACTGACAGAAGCGAGGCTGCCATATCGCGCCATCGGCCCCTCTGGCCATCACCAGTAGGTGGGTAGGTGAAGTGTCTTGCCCAAGGACACAACGACCAGGACAGAGAGCCCGGGATTGAACCAGCAACCTTCCGGTTACAGATGTGCTTCCCAACCCCCTGAGCCACGGTCGCGTTGAAGGACATGTCCTGGTCAAAAATGACTCCAAGGTTCCTCACAGTGTTACTGGAGGCCAAGGTAATGCCATCCAGAGTAAGAATCTGGTTAGATACCATATTTCTACGATTTTCAGGGCCGAGTACAATGACCTCAGTTTGATCTGAATTAAGAAGCGGAAAGTTAGCGGCCATCCAGGTCTTTATGTCTTTAAGACATTCCTGCAGTTTAACGGATTGGTGTGTGTTATCTGGCTTCATGGACAGATAGAGCTGGGTGTCATCTGCATAGCAGTGAAAATTTATGCTATGTCTTCTAATGATGCTGCCTAGGGGAAGCATGTATAATGTAAACAGAATTGGTCCTAGCACTGAACCCTGTGGAACTCCATAATTGACCTCAGTGTGTGAAGAGGACTCTCCATTTACATGCACAAATTGGAGTCTGTTAGCTGTTTGACAACTACTCTTTTAAGGATTTTTGATATGAAAGGAAGGTTGGAGTTTGGCCTATAATTAGCTAAGACTGCTGGGTCTAGAGATGGCTTTTTAAGTAAAGGTTTAACTACAGCCAGCTTGAAGGCCTGTGGTACATAGCTGATTATTAGAGATAGGTTGATCATATTTAAGATTGAAGAATTAATTAATGGCAGGACTTCTTTGAGCAGTTTTGTAGGAAAGGGGTGTAAAAGACACGTTGATGGTTTGGAGGAAGTAATTATTGAAGTTAACTCAGAAAGATCAACTGGAGAAAAAGAGTCTAAATGAATATCAGTGGTACTGAAAGTAGCTGTAGATAATATTACATCTGTGGGATGATTATTGGAAATTTTTTCTCTAATGATTAAAATTTTATTTGTGAAGAAGTTCATGAAGTCATTACTAGTTAACGTTAAAGGGATGGTTGGCTCAAAAGAGCTCTGACTTTTTGTCAGCCTGGCTACAGAGCTGAAGAGAAACTATTTCTCGAGGCTAAATGATGATCCTCTAAATTTGTGACATCCATTTCCTCGCCAACTTACGAGTCATCTGCTTTAGGCTACGTGTTTGAGAATTATACCACTTCTGATTTGAGGCCTTAGTTTTCACAGGAGCTACAGAGTCGTACGTAGTGAGGAGGTAAAATTATTAGCAAGATATAATATCTTGCTAATATATATCGTCTTTTTGGTAGCGTTGTTCTTTTGTTAAATGTTGCGTGTGTGTTTTATTTAATGTGGTATTTCCTGAGATGTTTTTGTGTTTTTCTTTTTGTTGTTGCTTAATTTTGAGTCGTTGTACATAAAATGACACCGTAGTTTTGACACATTGCTAACCAACAGTAAGGTAAAACAGGCCTGGTATGAATAAAATGTGCTCAAGAATAATGTGTACAAACTATGACTGTAGTTACTTAAATAAATGCACATCAGCGTTCAATAGTGGCAGCTGTTACATGTTTTTTCACGACTGTAATTTGCCACTTCTTAGTCACTGCGGTAAAGCACATTAGTTTTTCCGGTTAATCTCCTGCACTAAGTTTTTAATTGGTCTCTGTGAGGTAAGGCTAAAGTGGCAGTGAATCCTTTTCCTTTTTAGAAGCAGCCGCTAAGAAATGAAGTCACAAATGCACAGTGAAGAGGCCGCAGTGAGTACTCCAGATGTTTAACATTCAGCTTCCCATTTAGTCACAATCAGCAAAAAGAGCGTCTTGGCTTCCAGTCGATTAAAAGGGGGAAAAATGAAGATGCTATTTATACGTGACGAAACATTTGCTGGATCCCGGGACCATAAATCATTAAGCCCTTTCGGTCCACGGTGTTCTTCTTTAATTTGTCCCCCTCCCCCCACCAGCTCATGGCCCAGATCACCGAGGAGCTCACTAAGAGCATTGTCTTCCTGCCAGCTCACTTAGCATATCTAGTTTTATTTTGAGCCCTCTGGCTGTTTGGCAGGAGGAGAGAATAAGCAATGTTAAAGGTATTTATGAGGCTGTCCTTAAAGAACCTTTCTTTATATCAACAGTTTGACTAATGCATGTGACAGGGAACTTGATATTGGCAGCAGCTATGAAAAACTTGTCTGCATGACTGATGGTGGGCACGATAGCTGCCAAGCCAACATGTATTAATTATAGTAGCTTTTAAACACACTGATTTTCACTACGTTTGGAAACTACCTAAATGACCGGGCCATTAATAATTACAAGTCTGCAACAAGCTTATAATTAAGACAAAATTGATATTTTTTTATGATGGCTTATGTGTATAAGCAGAAAACAGATTGTTGGACCATTCTGAAAAGTGAAGGGAGTTTGAGTGTTTGAGTGCAGGCACTTTTTTATGGAAGCTTTTTAGGCTATTCTGGATATATACAAATACCTAATCCTGCTCTGAAGGAGTCTGGATATACTACCCGGGGCACTCTGTAGGTATGAAGGGTGGAGGCAGAAATAAAAGGTTTTTAAACAGCTCAACAGTCTGTTCTTTTTTATTCCTCTTTTTCTTCACACCGGTGAATTATCAGGCCAAGCTGAAGAAAACCTGAAGTTATGAAAAAGAATTCAGCTAGTGAAAAAGAATAACCGGGACTCTCTAACTTCACTTCGAATTTGGTGATCCAAAATCAGATCCAGTAACAGGGGAAGATGTTTTGCACCTGGCTATATTATACCCCCATTTCAGCAGGACCCATGGCTGCACAGCTACTGTGGCTTGACACAAGTGCAGTCTGAAGAACATTACTAACAGACTAACATTTGTAATCAGACTACCTTTGGCATTGTGTATCAGGACATGCAAAAACCTTATATTTATATAGTGCCAAATCATAGCAACACTTGCCTCAAGGCACTTTATATTGTAAAGTAAAGACCCTACAATAATACAGCGAAACCTCAACAATCATATGACCCTTTTTGAGCAAGCACTTAGGCAACAGTGGGAAGAAAAAACTCCCTTTTAACAGCAGAACCAGTTTCAGGGAGGGGCAGCCATCTGCTGTCAACTGTTGGGGTGAGGGGGAGGATTTTTTTGACCATCTCGGTGTGGCTGCTATGGTTTCTGATCAAAACATGTCTACAGAAAGATGATCCGAAGCCTGGGTTACAGTTAAGGAATATGACAATGAGCTCAAGGCGTTGACCTGGCCTCCAAGACACACTCACACCTCGCCAAACATGTCCAATCCTGGGAAGAGCCTGCAACTCTCAGCACGTCAAATTATCCCCACCACTAATCTGACATTACGTGCATATGTGTTGAAATGAAAAAAAGTTTCTGTTTGCTTCACTAAGGTCCGACAAAAAGGACCTTAGACAAAAAAAAAGAAAAAAAGAATGTTGCAGTTATATGCTAAATGTAAATATTAGACCATGTGATTTTAAAATCTGTGTTTTTCTCAACACATGACGAAATAGTGAACTTAGAAAATATACACAAATTGTGAAATTGCACCTCTATCAAATGCAGCTCAATTAAACTTAGCTCCAAGAATAATTCTTGAAGTCAGCTATCTCTGAGAAGGACCACCTACTGTTCTTTATGCAACTTCAACTGTCGGAGAAAGTTGGAAGTTGTTCCATCTCTGTCTGTGATTCTCTTCTTGCATGTTTTGCATATTGCATTTCGGTTTTTTGTTGACTACTTCATAGACTACTTGCAGCATTTAAAAAAAAAAAAAATCTGGTTAATTTGATTGGCTGTGCTACAGCTCACGCACACATACGTACGGAGTGTGGTTTGAATAAATGAATTGAATTAATGGTGCACACTTTCTATATAATATGCGTGTTAAATTCTATATTTGGGGTGAAATATCAAGTCTTTTCAAGTAAACCGGTTCAAGTCCAATTCAAGTCCCAGGTCATTGGTGTAAAAGTCCAAGTCAAGTCACAAGTCTTAGAACATTTTTTCAAGTCAAGTCTAAAGTCATAAAATTAATGACTCGAGTCTGACTCGAGTCCAAGTCATGTGACTCGAGTCCACACCTCTGATTAATAGTATTCCACACATTATCGGAACTGCTAACAGTTACTGTCATAACACATTTAAATGTGTACTGCGCACACTACTGTATCATAGGTTATATATGAAGACTGTAAAAATTTTATTTTTTATTGATTTGAACATTTTTATAGTGTCTAATATTATTATCCTTTTTTTAAAATCAGGTACTAGCAAGTGGTTATTTTCCAGGTTGATGTAAAACCACAGAGGTCACTAAAGTAAAAGAAATTACTGCATAGCCTGTGTAATTGTAGATAATGTAACAAAAATTGCCCTAAATTATCAAGAACCTATACACGCTCTGCCAAATTTATCCTCAGCACTTTCTCAAATTAAAACTCTACTTCTGCAAAAGCCCCAAAGCATCTTCTACCAATCTCCCTCAGTCAGACCCCACAGAACACCTCCAGAGGTCCCACGCCTCACGGGCATAAGTCCAGCCAGAGCCACTGAATGGAATTTGACTTAGTCAAGGACTCCGAGTCCGACTTAAACCCTTTGTGTTACATCTGAAGTTTGAATTTAAAAAGACTGGCAAATATTTTCACATGGACAGTGTACATGTGATTTCTTGCACTAATGGAAAATTATAGCCAAGCACAAATGTAGTGACTCACACATGTCTGAACCACAGAAAAGAACAAGAGAGAGAGAGGAAATATAGCACATTTATTTGTGAAAAAATAACTTGGTAGACAGGAGGGATGACTCAGAATGATAAAACTGCAGAATAAGAACCTCCAGGTTTACAGGATACATATTTATTTTGATTCTTAGTAGTTATCATAGATAGTGCAGTTATCCATCAAACTGTCTATCCCATTACCCGGGCTCTCTCACAGTCACATACAGCACCTTTGCACCAGGCCCTCTGCTCTGCCTGCTGTGACTGTCAGGTTGATGTATGTACCTGTTAGCCGCAGCTAACCATCTGCACTTTTCACGTCTTTTTTCAGTGTTTCCCTGCATCTCTGAAAGACTCTTAACATCTTATTATGTATCTTATTTGTTCTTTGGATGCTATTTAAAGTGTAAATTTACATCAAAATTACAATTTTAATAATTGTTGCGTTAATTAGCTTAGCTTAAAACTTAGCTAGTTTACCGGATGCATTAGCTATGGTTTGCTTAGCGATAAACTTTTATTTTATAGGTAGAATTAATTTGAAAGGTTGATATTGGTGTGTAGAGCAAAGGCCATACATTTCTACAATGAAAAGCAGCATTAAAGCTGCCAGGAAAAATGCTGCATCAGCCAAGAAAGCCTTGGATCCTTCCTCTCCCCTCATTTGGAGGAAAACAACAGAGGAAACTACAGGGTGAGTTCAGCCAGCTGCTGTTAGCAGTAAAATATAACTTTTCTTTCCTTCTATTTGCTGCTATTTTCGAGTTGAATTTGTCAAAGATACATTCTGGTCTAATCAAACAAAGGAAATTTGTCTTGACTTTCTGTTTTGTTCTAATCATCTTTGTTAATTTACTGAGAGACAGAATTGAGAAGTTCCGGAAAAAATATTTCAAAATATTTTTCATTTTTTGATATCTTTTCTTCCAGTGTTTTTACTTATTCAGGCACACATTCCCTTAAATGTTTGGGATTTCAGTGAATGATTTGAAATATGAATTCCCTGACACCATACTTTCTTTTAGACACCAAACATCATTGTGTATAACTCAGGTGTCCTCAGCCACAAAAATAGAAAGAATAATATATAAATGGTTGTAGCCCACGGCTTTCCACTGTTTGAATGTGTGAGATACTTTAAAAGCTGAATACTGAATAAAGTGAATTGAGGCACTGTACTAAGATACCACTCATGACATCCTCTAATCTGCCCTCACTAAATGTCGTTGTTTTCACAGCATGGAGAGCACAGTGATGCATCTCTGCTATATCACAGTGCTGAGCTCATCGTTCATGTAAACAAGTAAGTTTTTCATTTTTATTGGCATTTGGATATTTCCCCCTTTCAACCCTGGATTGGCTCAGTAAAAGGACGGAGAAACTTTAAGATATTGCTAATGTGTGTTTGTGAGAAACAAAGGGACAGACTGTGTAGACTGCTCCACACATTCCTTTGACTGTTTATGGATCAGGACTCGCTCTGCGTGTAGTATTTAAACACTCAGTTTTCCCATGGATGATCTGATATCCTCGTGTTGGTGTTGTTCCCAGATCATCATGAAAATGTTGTTCCAGGTTCAACATTGCAAGTGACCAATCACATTATTGTGACGTTATTCTTTTGCGCACCAACCCATTCGTGCATTTATGAAATTCCAATGTTGCAAGGACAATATCAATTCTGCTTAGCGTTTATTAAAGGGTTAGGGTCAGGGTCCGTTGATCGGCGGACAAAGGCGGTTTCTCGCAGCTTAAGTACAGTTTTTTGTTTTACGCCGGTTTTTCCCGAAGTCGCAAAAGTATGACATCACAACATTCTGATTGGTCACTTGCAATGTTGATCCTGGAACAACCTTTAGTATGATGATCTGGGAACAACACCAACACGAGGATATCAGATCGTGCGTTTTCCCATACAGCAGAGGAGCGCTGTGAGAGGTTTGAACACCTCCAAGCTGCCGTGAAATCTTAACAGTGATTGCGTCACACGTTAAGGATCAAACAAACAGATGCTGTCAGATGTTTCCTGCCCATGTTAGTGGAGGAAACTCAGCATGCTCTACATAAAATGATAATGAGAGAATAAAAATGTTAAGCACACAGTTTAGCTTCACTGTGTCCCAGTAAGGTTGGATCTGAATTATAATAGCATATCTTATATTTTTGTAAATATCTATCCAGCCCACGTGCTTTATGAGCTGTATGAATTTAAATTCCTCCAGAAGCACATGCATGTGAACAGTATTGGGACTATTTATTGCTTTTTCTCATGCAGTTGAAACACTGACTGAATTGTGTGGCTGTTCGTTACCTGTGGAGGGCAGCAGCAGGCTAGAGATATATCTGAGCTACCTCCAGAGTGAAAAGAAGAATAAGAACGGAGAAGGAGAACAAAAATCCCAATGCAGCTCAATACAACTTCAAACTTGGCCCAGCGTTTTTACTATTATTCTAAAACACTACTATATTATTATTATTTTTTTTTTTTTTGCGTCAGAGCTGAAGCTAATCCAGTTTAGGCAGACTCGCCATAGGACAATAAGGTTTAACTGTAGGCTATGTATTAATGTCCTGCTCTACATGCTGTTGAAAAGGACTAGCAGAGAGAAGAGCGACCAGCACTTAGTAAGAGGCTGAAAATTCAAAAACAGCAGAGAATTATTTTAATTTTATTTTTAACTCCAATATGAAGAAACGGACCCCAGTGACTGCTGGAATAGGCTCTGATCCCCGTGCAACTGTGAATTGGATAAGCAGAAGAAAATGGATGGATGAAGAAACTGGACATTGGTAACATCATACAAGTGCTTTCACACGTTCAGTATCTTGCATAAGGATACTTTAGCATGCAGATTGGAGCAGCTAGGGATCAAACCATCAACCTTCCAATTAGTAGATGATCTACTCTACCTCCTGCGCCATGGTCACCTATTTAAACCAACGTCCAATCATATTATTTACTGGCAAGTATATTAAATATCCTTTTATTTGGCACATATAGGAATTTTAGTACTTTCATCCTTATGTCAAACACGACTTACCTTAAGTTTGTGTTCAAATTATCCTCATTCTTTCTTTATTGTGGTTAGCATTTAGAGCTGTTTTTTCTGGAATTTCCATTAAGAAAAATTGTGGGGCAACAAATAATTTTCAAAGAAGTTTACATCTGTAGGTAACATGACACAATCCAAAGCCTTTTACTGTGTAAAGGATGGCTAGCTTTGCTCTGTTTGATATAAGGAAGTATTCATTCAGTGTTTGTGACTCATGGCTGTCAGTTTGGTTTCTAGGTGAATAATGATTCTGTCAGCAGAACAATGCTACTGATGTTGTGAATGAAATTATGCAGAGAAAGCAGTGAAAGTCAAGGCAGGATGAGGTCCAAGAGACAACCCAAAGTGGCTCCACCAAATTGGACAAAAGACCAGAATCTTCCAGACAGTCATCACTGGTCAAAAACACATGAAAAGGCGTTAAACAGAAATGATTTTATATCATTTTTCATAATAGTTCAGTAACCTGTAACAATGTATTTTAGATTTTACTCAGAAGATGGTGATAAATAACACATTTTTATTGTTCTGCCTTGTGCTCACAGTTTTAAAAATGACTGTGGTCTAACACTGATGATAGGAGTTAATTAGCTTGGTCATCATATAGTGCCAAATCACAACAACATCACCCTCAAGGTGCTTCATATTGTAGGGTAAAGATCCAGAAATAATTATCATGAATAAAGTGGTCAATATTTATTAGGATGATTAAAAATAAATTTAAAATTTACAAAGTTTCACAGGAAAATATCCTTGGTCTACTAAACCTGTATTAGGTCCTTCACTTGTCAGCCATATTGGAAGGCTTCCAGCCAGTGTGTATTTGGAATATTGCCTAAATGTACTTTGATTTCAGTGGTAACCAAGACATTAAAACTGCATGCACATAGAGACAGTTTATGAAAACGATTTTTTTCTCTAAATAAGAAAAATTTAGAATTTAAAAATGTTTTTTTAAGGGCTGCGTCTCCCTCTCACAAAGTCTCAGTTGTGAACCATTTACTAATAAGCAGCTTTCTTTGCTTTAACAGAAATCTTTTAAAATCCTTCTTCTGCTTTCATTGTTGCCCCGAAAGGGCTAAAATGGACTCAAATATACTGTTCATTTTCACAATCTCTAAATATTTATCATCACACAGGCTAACAGGATTTTTTCTGCCTCTTTGTGAAGCGACTGCACATTAGCACAACTGGCCTGCACTTAGTGAAGGCAGTGAATTTTTACAGGGTGACAGGGTGACATGTGTCTTCCCGTTCCACCTGCGGATTTAATAGACAAAAATATATTCTGTGTAAATTGATGGACGCTGTTGTTATCATAATCCTGGTGATTTTTCTGTTAGCAGCAAAGCTAAACTCTTTTTAGGGTTATATATGTCTATCTATCTATCTATCTATCTATCTATCTGTCTATCTCTATCTATCTATCTGTCTATCTATCTCTATATCTATCTATCTATCTATCTGTCTATCTGTCTATCTCTATATCTCTATATCTGTCTATCTCTATATCTCTATATCTCTATATCTCTATATCTATCTATCTATCTATCTATCTATCTATCTATCTATCTGTCTATCTCTATATCTATCTATCTATATCTATCTATCTATCTATCTATCTATCTATCTATCTATCTATCTATCTATCTGTCTGTCTGTCTGTCTGTCTGTCTGTCTGTCTGTCTGTCTGTCTGTCTGTCTGTCTGTCTGTCTGTCTGTCTGTCTGTCTATCTATCTATCTATCTATCTATCTATCTATCTGTCTATCTCTATCTATCTATCTATCTATCTGTCTATCTATCTCTATATCTATCTATCTATCTATCTGTCTATCTGTCTATCTCTATATCTCTATATCTGTCTATCTCTATATCTCTATATCTATCTATCTATCTATCTATCTATCTATCTATCTATCTATCTATCTATCTATCTGTCTATCTGTCTATCTCTATATCTATCTATCTATATCTATCTATCTATCTATCTATCTATCTATCTATCTGTCTGTCTGTCTGTCTGTCTGTCTGTCTGTCTATCTATCTATCTATCTATCTATCTATCTGTCTATCTCTATATCTCTCTATCTATCTATCTATCTATCTGTCTATCTGTCTATCTATCTGTCTATCTATCTCTATATCTCTCTATCTATCTATCTATCTATCTGTCTATCTGTCTATCTATCTGTCTATCTATCTCTATATCTGTCTATCTGTCTATCTATCTATCTATCTATCTGTCTATCTATCTCTATATCTATCTATCTATCTATCTGTCTATCTGTCTATCTCTATATCTCTATATCTGTCTATCTCTATATCTCTATATCTCTATATCTATCTATCTATCTATCTATCTATCTATCTGTCTATCTGTCTATCTCTATATCTATCTATCTATATCTATCTATCTATCTATCTATCTATCTATCTATCTATCTATCTATCTGTCTGTCTGTCTGTCTGTCTGTCTATCTATCTATCTATCTATCTATCTGTCTATCTCTATATCTCTCTGTCTATCTATCTATCTATCTGTCTATCTGTCTATCTATCTGTCTATCTATCTCTATATCTGTCTATCTATCTATCTATCTATCTATCTATCTGTCTGTCTGTCTGTCTGTCTGTCTGTCTGTCTGTCTGTCTGTCTGTCTGTCTGTCTGTCTGTCTGTCTGTCTGTCTATCTATCTCTATATCTGTCTATCTATCTCTATATCTGTCTATCTATCTATCTATCTATCTATCTATCTATCTATCTATCTCTATATCTGTCTATCTGTCTATCTCTATATCTATCTATCTATCTATCTATCTATCTGTCTATCTCTATCTATCTATCTATCTATCTATCTATCTATCTATCTATCTATCTGTCTATCTCTATCTATCTATCTGTCTATCTGTCTATCTGTCTATCTCTATATCTCTATATCTGTCTATCTCTATATCTCTATATCTATCCATCTCTATATCTATCTATCTATCTATCTATCTATCTATCTATCTATCTATCTATCTATCTATCTATCTATCTATCTATCTATCTATCTATCTGTCTATCTATCTGTCTATCTATCTCTATATCTGTCTATCTGTCTATCTCTATATCTATCTGTCTATCTATCTATCTATCTATCTATCTATCTGTCTATCTATCTCTATATCTGTCTATCTGTCTATCTAGCTATCTATCTATCTATCTATCTATCTCTCTATATCTATCTATCTATCTATCTATCTATCTATCTATCTATCTATCTGTCTATCTCTACATCTATCTGTCTATCTATCTATCTATCTATCTATCTATCTATCTCTATATCTATCTATCTATCTATCTATCTATCTATCTATCTATCTATCTCTATATCTGTCTATCTATCTATCTATCTATCTATCTATCTATCTATCTATCTATCTATCTATCTCTATATCTGTCTATCTATCTCTATATCTGTCTATCTCTATATCTATCTATCTATCTATCTATCTATCTATCTGTCTATCTCTACATCTATCTGTCTATCTATCTATCTCTATATCTGTCTATCTATCTCTATATCTGTATATATATATATATATATATATATATATATATATATATATATTTGTCAAGGTGCAGTGACTCTTTATATATATATATATATATATATATATATATATATATATATATATATATATATATATATATATATATATATATATATATATATATATAGTACCAAATCATTTTGCATCTGAAAACACGTATCATGGTTATACAAGCTTCTTCAGAAATGCAAATATATGGTTCCTGGGTTTTATGTAAGCATTCAAGTGTCCAATTGAGCAAGCCGTCTCCTTTTATGTGGGGTCCTGTAACCTCATTAAACCTTACTTTGTGATATGAGCACAGATGGGTCTTATAAGTGGATGCATAAAGTAAAGTATGCCTTTCATCACCCAGTCAGTGCTATTCTGCTGATGGAGACTGATGCACAAATATGAAATGTCGACTGGTAAGTGATACGATCCTTTTTTTTTTATAGTGTTTTGCTGTTCCGTCACTGATGTGTTTGAGTGTATGTGAGAGGCTTTTCACAACTTTTCCTTGTTAACTATCCATTATAACAGCTGTATTGCAAACAGCTCATGGAGACTTTTAGTACTTTTTATTGATAAAAGGTATCCATACGGAGATGGAAGTCTTCAAAACAAAAGTAAATCTATAATATTTGCATTAATGATTTAAACAAACAATGGTAAACTGTCTGTATGGCCCGATGCAGTGTTTTTTGTTCATAAGCTATGGGAACTGTGTTCGTTTGAGGGATTGGCAAATAGACTGGGAGGGGGCAGGATGGACCCGTATTAATAGGAACACTTGAATGAATTAGAAGAATAGGTTTTAAACATGCAGGACAGCCACAATACTGGGCACCGACTGGAGGACTGTACCAGCTTGTCTCATTCAAATGATGCAAACCTGCCTGATTGGCGGGATTTAAACGCTTGTTTCAGCACACTATCCAAGCAAAACCACGTCCACTCCAGAGTGTGTGTGTGTGTCTGTTTAACTGCCAGTAATCTGAAAGTAAAAAAACTAAAACTAACTTCAGCTCTGGCCGTGTCTCATGTCATCTTTGAAATGCTAAAAAAAAAAGAGGGATCCCATTAATGTTTTTTTTTTAAATTTTGTGTGTTGTTTGTGATATTTGCCATTTGGAGTGGACTTTAAACGATGAAATTATGACATACGCGTGTAAATAAATTCCCAAATTGACACTCCTTTGTAAACCTGTGTGATTGAATGTGCTTCACTCCAACACTGTGGGCTGTCCAGAAACAGCAGCTTCTTCAGATTAATTCAGCAGAGCACCACGAGTGGATGTTTTCATTTGAGTTATTTGGTCATTTGGAACGGTCCAGAACAATTTAATACAATTATATTGATATTATATAATCTTGTTGAGTGAAGGCAGTCATTGTTGCCGTGTAGCAGCAGTAAGTGTTACCCTGATTGCGGCAGTGGTGTAAGTGTCCACCAGTATTATCTCTGTCAAGTGGCTGTCCAGGTATGGTTATATGATCTGGTGAGGTAAAGCTGCCCCACAGACACAACTAAAAGCTCCACACCCCTATATATATATATATATATATATATATATATATATATATATATATATATATATATATATACGCCCTGCGTCTGACCTGCGGGTCAAGGTGCAGTGACTCTGAGGTTGTCTAACTGGGCCTCTTGAAACTCTTGCTTTGCATTCCTGCACCAGTGGAGGGGGGTTGCCACAGACAGGGTTATTACTGGACTGAGAGACTGAAAGAAAGACTGATAGAGAGGGAGAGAAAAGCGACGGAGGGAGGGAGAGAGGGAGGGAGGGAGGGAGAAGGGGGGGTTGAAGGAAGCTGGAAGGTATTATGCACTATTTCCTTGCCTTCCTAGAAGCTCTCACTTGTTCCCTCCCACTCGGCCGGCATTCTGTGGCAAAGTAAAAGAAAACGCTGAAAACTTGAACCTGCTTATAGTCGAGCTTCCTCGGCCTTCAAACGAGCTCACTTGTTTTCTTTGCCTACCCTTCCCCGCGTATGTTTCTCGCACTCTTTCTTGCTCCTCGCCTTCTCTCTGTCCGTCCCTCTCTCTCTCTGGGCTGTGTAAGAGGATCACTTTGTTTCCGTTGCCTTTTTCCGCGGTGCTGCAGACACACATGGAGCAGAGGACTGGATTTGAGGAGATACTGACGAAGTGCACAGCTGCAATGGTCCCCTCCATCTCCACACCAGGACTAAGCCCCCCCACGACCCACCCCAGTGTGTGTGTGTGTGTGTGTGTGTTTGACTCTCTCCCTCTCTCTGTCGCACTCTCTGCTATCCGGCTCTCCGTGGGGTGGGGGTTGCAATATAGTAACTCAGAAAAATGGAAGTGGATTGGAGATAGACAAGATAGGAAGCTTTCGTTCTCGGGCTCGGACGTCAGGATCTGTGTGGTAAGTGCTTTCCTCTTTGCACTTTTTACAAGTTCTGTCCCTGAGAAGAATCCATCTGCCTGAAATCTCAGGAGCACTCGTCACGGCTCTATTGATTCATTTGTTGCCTGCTTTAACTTCTTTAGTCGGACTTTAAACTCCGTTCCCAAGTATTAACAAAAAAAGCCCGATTTTCCTCATACTTCTTGTCAGTCTTAAATTAATTTGGTGACAGGAGAGGCTAGATCTTTGAATTTGTGTACAGATGATTTTTAATTATTTTTAAAACATTTTTTTTATTTCATTTGGTGGGAGGGGGGGGGGGGAGGTGGAGTGATGGGGTGGGGGCAGTTGACTGGGGGAAGGGATTTTGAAGAGGTCAAAGAGAACGGCTCGGACAGAACAATGGTTGTGAAAACTTTACTAGTCATTTAGTTACGCCTCTGTGAAACATGTGTCCGTTTGTAGCCAGCGACCTGTGCTCGACTCCGAGGAGGCTCGCTGTGGAGGCCATTTATTTTAGCTAATTCGATTTATCAGCTGCTCAGTAGCTTCACTTTTTTTTATCAGTTTGGAATTTTTTAATTTGTTTTTTAAATGAGGTGGAGTGCAGTTATGAGTATTTGAGACAACGTCAGCCTCACCAACCGACAAAACTGTTCATGTCTCGTGTGTTTTAAACCGTCGCTGCTTTTACAGGAATGATGTGATGAACAAGAGAAAAGAAATGAGACAATGAACAAATGTTTTGATACAAAATCACAGAGAGAGAGAAAGAGAAGTTTCCAAGTTTGCAGTGGATATGGTGGGCTAAGCTTCGATCCACATTTCATCGGCCTTTGATGAAGTGCTTGAGGAATTCAGATTTTTTGTTGTAGTGCTGTTGAAGGAATAAATAATGCAGATTACAGTGAAAGTAATACTTTACTGAATAACTCCATTGTTTGAAATGTTAGGGAGACCTCACGTTTCACATATGTGAGAAGCACTGGACCAACATTTATAATAATTAACATTATTTTTATATATTTGAGCTATATTATTGCTCAATAATTAGTTGATAATAATATATGATAGGAATTAAGATTTAGTTTGAATTAAAAATTAAAAAATTGTAATTTAGAAAGAATATTGTTACCTATTTATTTTAAAAGTAATGTTGTAGCTCATTTAAACTCACAAATGTTGGTGCAGTTACGTGAAATATATCACTGGCATCATTTAAAATTCACATTTTATTTTACTTTAATTTTTTTGATGTGCAAATATTCTTTAAGGGTCTGACAAACTGTGTAAAGTGTCAGTTTAATAAAGTAAGCCTTTTCACTCATTTGCACAGAGAAAGCTGTGGTTTGTGAGAGTCTTGTGAAATTAGCTGATTTAAGCAAGAAACTCATTTTTAGGAAGCTCCTGACCTTTAGAGCCGTGATTTATGTCTCACCTTGATGGTTCACTGGCAGTTTGGGGTTTTTGACCTCACTCTTTGAGGAAATCAGAACCCGTTTCTCTGACCGCCTCACTCTGTGCCTCCCTCGCTCCCTTTGTTCATTAGACATCTCAGTAACGTGGGAATTAAGTGTCTCGACTGGCTGTAATGGGCTTATTTCTCCTGTGAAAGGTAGTTTTTAGAGCCACATTTTAAAAGGCTCAGATGTGCCTCTTTTTAATTTATTTATGGCGTTCTCTGAACACAGTTGAATTTATAGTATGCAGGATGAAGCCTAGCTGCTACCGTAGCTCCTTTATGCATGCACACGAGCTGTGCTGCAGGGTCTGGTTCTTTAGTTTGATTATGTGGGTCACAGTGTTGTGAAGGAGCACAGAACTGCACATCTTCTTGGAAAAAACGTCTGTCAGAAAGTTGGATTTCCAGCTTCAGCAGCGTAAAATGAGAGTAAATAGAAAGTTGAAGTGACTGCTCAGCCCTGAGGATGATTCTGTGGATCGGTTTCTTCTTGGTGAATGGCTCTTTACACACTTGCAGCTTTTGCTTTTCTCTCCCAGTGTTAACTTGAACAAATATTAAAATAATGCAAAAATTCCAGGTGAGCTCAGAAATATTTTTTGACCCTTTTTAGGAGGTAATGGCAGAATTTTTGGTTTAAAATGACTTTTTTTCTTTTTTACAAATTATAAAATGCACTTATTAAATAATAAAGTAAAAATCTGATTTGTGAGAAATGACAAAAAACTTTACTTGAGTTTCTCAGCTCCCAGAATTCAATGCTAGTGAAGAAGACTGCAGTTGTCTTCTATGACTATTAATCAGTTGGTACGGTTCATCGTCTAATCTGAAACCCTCTCTACTCCTCTCTGGGATGCATTTGTGTATGTTTTCCAGTAGTACGTCTGCTGACAATCTCCGCTGCTGTTTTTTAAGCCAAGTAACGACATGTCGTCAGATAACCTCCCTGACCTCCCCGGGCCAATTTTAGCCTCTCCTGCAAGCCTGTTCTAGTTATAAATTAGCCTGGTTCTTGTGCGCAGGCAGTGAAAAGGAAAAGCTCGGTTAGGAGCAGTGATTTATTAGCTGTTAGGCTTCCACTGTCATGTGACTGACAGAGGTGTCATTCAGGATGGAAACAGAAACCCAGAACGCAGGCGGGATCCGACTGGTTCAGGAAATAGGAGGTGGTTTCCTTTTCTGCCACTCAACCAGCAGAGAAGTCGCATGATTTACATTTGAGTATTCCTGCCAAGCAGTGTTTGAGTCATTCTCGGAGCCTGTTAGTGCCACACTGTACTATTTACTATGATTTTCAAGGGTTTTAAGGTAATTGTCTGCGACGTTCCTAAGTTGTTTGTTTGTTAAAATCCATAAGATGAGAGACAAACAGGAAATAAAAATGAAATACTAAAATCTTTCTAAAACTTAAGTCTTTCCACCTTGAATTGTCAGAGGGCATTTATCTAAATGAACTTTCATTGCATTCGTTGAATCCTTAGATCAAACACTTACTTATTGGGGTTTAAAAGCTTTAAAAAAGCCCTTCCACCCACGTCTTCCACCCTGTTTGCTGTTGTGCATTTTCCCACTGACTTCATTTCAGCTATGCCACGTCTCCCTTATGTTTCAGATAAATATGTTTGTACCTCATCATAATGCAACCTGTGCAAACCTGTGTGCTGGTGTTTTGTTGCTCACTGCTGCTCACCTGGCTCCTTCTCTTTCCAAACACACCACTTTGCATGTGCTTCACTCTATGGCTCGTGTGGCAGCTGCATGCATACTGTGCTATACGCTCTATACGTGGTCAGGCTCATCTAAAAATCGATTACTTATCCTTTTCTGTAAATTGAGTTTTGCTTACTCCGATTACGGCCTTAATGCAAGTAAGATAATTTTGCTAAGATGTTTGTATGACAGTCCCAATAATGTGAGTATTGTCTTACTCGGGTTATGATCAAATTACTAGAGTGCATGTAAAACCAGTGAGTGGAAGCCCTGTTTGTCTCCGTTCTGTTTACCAAGCAGGCTGCTCCAGTTTTTACCTCTGACACATGAATTGTTGTAACAAAGCCTGGATATCACCAGGCTGAATTCAGGGAGGCTCGTGCTGCTGCAAGTGTGGACAGTAAGAAGTTTTGAGTCGTCGTTGCTTTGTTTGTTTGTTTTTGAGAAAGGCTAACTAGGAGACAGTTTCTAGTTGAATTTTGCTGACTAATGTAGGCACACAGTGTGGCGTACAGTTAATTCATGCTGTTCCAGGAAGAAATATGATCAAAATAACTCCAACAATGCAGCTGTTCATAGAGCAGGAGTTTGTATCCCCAAAGGCCGAGAAGAGAGGAGCTTTACAGCTGCTTCCTAGGCCTGAGCAATGTGACGATCATGTATTGTGAACAATCTTAACTTGGCATATCTACTTTAAAGTCATAAAGTTTAAATGACATTCCCTTCTCTGTGTGATGTAGACGAAAGCATGATTGGTTATGACTCCTTGGATGGTTAATTAGAGTTTATTTTAAACCAGAGACAGTATGGCGGATGAAGAATAGCAGCGAGTAACAAAGGAGTCCCAAAAACAGCACTTCTGATCAGAACCTTCAAAATAAAAGCATCATACAAATTGAATGCAGATCTTAGTGACACTGGCCTTGATTCGACTGCAAAAATAGGCCCAATCCAGCGTTTCTGTTATGATACTGATATCTGGGCTTGGGCAATTTCCTGATGCAAGCATTTAATAGTAGTTTTCTTCATTTTGAGACTCTGAATTATTCTAAATGATTGCTTTTATAACTTTATCATCTGATATGTCACAATTTATATCCAAGAATAAAAACTTACTGAATTTGTATTTGCTAGTAAATTAGTAAATGAAAACAGGAATAATTAAAAAGTAATTACAGCATAAAAATCATTGCATTTATCACATTTCAGCTCAAAGTGAGAGTCTCTTATAGTTATACCATACCATACCACCTTTATTTATAAAGCACTTTAACATAAAACCAGAGTTCACAAAGTGCTGTACATGCTAATAGCATAAGTAAATAAAAATTAAAATGAGATAAGATAAAATAAAATAAATAACTAAAAAACTAAAATAAATTGAAACATGTTAAAACAAATAGAGTCAACCCCTCTAATCAATGCCAAAGGCTTCAGCGAATAAATATGGTTTAAGAAGACTTTTAAATTCAGAAAGAGAAGAGGCCTGCCTAACATGCAAGGGTAGATCATTCCACAACTTTGGAGCAACTACAGCAAAAGCACGATCACCTTTAAATTTATACTTAGTTTTCGGTACCTTAAGAAGCTGCTGATTGGCGGACCTAAGGGAACGGGCAGGTGTATATGGTTGTAGTAGCTCCGAGAGGTAGGGGGGGGCCAGGCCATTAAGAGATTTAAAAGCAAATAAGAGAATTTTAAAAACAATCCTAAAATGTACAGGTAGCCAGTGGAGTGAAATTAAAATTGGGGTAATGTGCTCAGACTTTTTTGTTCCAGTTAAAAGACGTGCTGCAGCATTTTGCACAACCTGCAGGCGCCTAATGGACGCATCACTAACCCCAAAATAAAGTGCGTTACAATAATCCAGCCTAGAAGTAACAAAGGCATGGATTACTGTCTCAAACTGCTGTTTCGATAAGATAGTCTTTATTTTGGCTAATTTCCTCAAATGAAAAAAGCTCGATCTTACAACAGCTCTGACCTGGCTTTCAAATTTAAGATTTGCCTCTATTTTATACTATTTTCCTTTTTTATGTCTCTCACACTCTCTCTCTCTCTCTCTCTCTCTCTCTCTCTCTCTCTCTCTCTCTCTCTCTCTCTCTCTCTCTCTCTCTCTCTCTCTCTCTCTCTCTCTCTCTCTCTCTCTCACACACACACACACACACACACACACACACACACACACACTGGGCGTGGAGCTGACATCCATCCATTCATTTATTTTCTTAACCACTTATCCAGTTCAGGGGCACAGGAGGGTTGGGGCCTATTCCAGCTGTCATTGGCTGAGTGGCGGGGTACACCCTTGACAGGTTGCCATCCATACCATGGTGAAGCGAGCTAATATTAACTGAGTTGACGACAACACTTTCTGTTATTTTAAGTGGAATAAAATCTTCCCTTGCAAGTGTTAAAATGAACCAAAGACCTTCTAGCTTCTGTTCGTAATTGCTGTCTCTCCCTGAAAGTTAATGAGAGAGAGAGAAGCCTGCTCGGTTGTGTCAACTGTCTTGACCAAAGTTTGCAGTTAAATAAAAAACTTTTTCAAACATAGAAAAAAAGGAGCATGAAATGGCTCCAAACTACTGCAGCGCTTCAAAGAGATTTTACTAGAACTGGGCCATATCATACCGTTCACGGTAATACCGGTGTAATGTCGGGCAATGATAAGAAAATGAAATATGGCGATAGAATTTGGGTAAAACGCGCATGCGCATTGCCTTTGTTTTCATACGCATGGCGGAAAAAGCATGGCGGCGACGGAGAATAAGAAGGGCGAAAGCAGATCATCGAATGAAACAGATGAACCAGAACTGGTTTGTGAAAATGCTGCAGCTTCAGTGGTGTGGAACTGGTTTAGCTTTCGTCTGTCAGATACACAACAAAGCACTATTTTTGGTAGCGCATGCTAGCGGGCCGTCGTTATTACCGTGTTGTTTGGGAAATACGGCGCACTTAAAATCAATCCTTTGATTTTTCTGAAAGTCGACAGAGCCTCTTATAATCCCGTGTGCCTTATGTATGAACTCTGGTTGTGTTTACTGACCTCGAAATGATTTTATGTTCACGGCGCTGGAAAATCAAAAATGTTTTAGTACGACTTTGCTAAGCTACGAAGCTGCACCGCTTGATGGATTGTCGGAGCATTACGGCTATCGTAGGCGGAGCCTCGCGGAGTGATACGTACTGTGCTTCAACATAATATTACCGTATTGTGTGTGTATAACCTCTTTTTAAGTTTTGTGGATATTATACATGGTTATGCAGAGGATATGTCGACCAGTTTCCACTGGAAATGCCTTTTGGTTAAACTGTCAGCAAGGAATTTGCACTGTTACATTTTTATATAACTTTAATGCACAGAAAAAACAGCTGCTTGTTTAAGTGAAAATACATTGATGGTTTTGTTTTTTTTGTAGAGTTGTAAAGTATTTTGTCTAGTGTCAATTATATCGTCAGTTATATCGTTATTGCAAATTTTCAAATGTATATCACGATAAATATTTTTGGTCATATCGCCCTGCTCTAGATTTTACCTTTCTACTTTAGCTTTCCATCTAACTGTTACTCACGTAATAAGCAAAGAACAGGTTAGGATGCCTTTATTGATACATGATCCAGTTTTTTGGGTTGGGGATCCAAATATCCCATCTGTGAGTCCCAGCAGAGAGGACCATGTGGTCTACTGGCCAGACTGTAAAGATGGCGAAACACTACCAGCAAATCGTCTCAGTGTTTACAGATATGATTGGTGCAATTGTGACTTCCACAGAAAGACATCTGGTGGCTCGTGCCTCATCCCAATAACACTGTCCAAAAAACACGATCATTCATATGAGCACAATTGCAAACTGGGGTGGGACCAGCGTTAAAGCCAAACTCTGTCTTTCATGCACCAGCAGAAGCTTTTGAGCGTGCAACTGTTAGCACACCCGTACAATGATAAATGAAGGGATTCTATTGCATTCTGTTCTATTCTATTAGCGCCATCGTTTCTGTCCAAGGTGGGAATCTGCTTCTCTGATTGGCTAATGTTACAAACATCACATTATGTTTCTTAAAAAGGTCACCTGCTGGATGTAGTAAAACTCTCCCGTCCTTTAGCATGTGCCCAAACGCTGAGATGCAGGTTTACTTACTTATGCATGCCTGTTTGTTTTACAGAGTTGACACTCCCTCTCCTTTAGTACACATCGCACACGAGGATGATGCACCATTAAACTGTTAGTTCACATGTTAGGACGTATTCTTAGGACAGAGATTTCATTTTTAAGTGCAATAATTTGTCATTGGATATTATTTTAATATTTGAGGAAAGTCATAGGGGTTGTTTACTCTTTACTTATATGGTAAAAGAAAGTCATGACTTTATGGGCGATTAGCATGACTTACTTTGACAAATAGCACGAAGTGCAGGAGGATGCTAAGTGTCATTCAACACTACAATAATGATGACAGATGATATGCGTCATAAGTCCCTCATTATTGAATTATTAATGACCTGAGCCAAGTCTTGAGCATTGCCAATGGAAAATAACACAGATGTTTAGTGTTTGGGATTGTTCGCTGTGATAAATTAATACCCATGGCTACAGTTTTCAGTTCAACCCATTATTACCACATGAAGAAGAAAAGTAGAACAACATGTCGGTCTTTGAACTTAAAGTGATGTGAAAAAAATATTATCTAAAAAGCAAAGCAAGAGTAGATACACACATACACACGAGCACACACACAGCATTGGATTCTGGCACAAATGGCCCCCAATGGGTTGTTTATAAAGGGGGTGATGTCATGTCTGTGATGGAGGCTGTGTCTCTTTACCGGTGATCCATTTCTTACCCAGCTGTCCTTTGTGCTACTTAGCAGAAAGGAAGAACAAAAGAAAGACGGATATAAAGATGCAAGATTATTTTACAATCCTTTCACCTGCAGCTCACTTTATACCTGCCATTAAAAGGTTTTAGTTATTGATACGATGTTTTTTTCTTCATATTTTCTGTCCTTTGCTGCACAAATGTAAGGAAGGAAATAAAAGAGCACAAGTCAAACATTGTGTTTCTACTGTATACCACAAGGCGGTTGTTGGAGTGACCGTTGATTAAACAGCATCCCAGTGATTACTGCGAGGTGCTCACACCAGACTGCTTCTGCAGTTTTGCTATTTGAACACCTTATTTGAAAAAGTGATCATCTTTGTACTTTCACTAATCCAATTTACATATTTATTATCTTGTTTGGTGTTTCGGCAATTTTATTCTGGACAGTTGCCCATTTCCTGGGTCAAAGGATCATTGGCAATTTGTCTGCTTGTCTTTGAGCCAACAGGAGTTCGTTCTTCTTCGCAGACAAAGGGTCGCGGGACTTCTTTGTGGCATCGTACGTGTGTCTGCGTGTGTTTATGTGCGTGTGCGCATATGTCAGGTCTAGTGTTTCCAGCCCCTCGACTCTGCACTGTTTTAAACAGCTTGGCTTCTTTAACCACCGCGCTCTCTATGGCGGGCACGCATATAAGTGCTGTGTGTGTGTGTGTGTGGGGGGGGTGGTTGGGGGAGGGGAGTCCATATAGAGCTCAGGGGGCTCCCTGGGAAATGGTTTCCATACATTTAGCGTTTCCTCTTTGTGGTGCAGCAGGGTTGTCGCGTCAAAGCTGTGGTACAAGGAGGGGTGGAGGTGTTGGATAATGCAGACACAATGGGCGAAGGCAAACATTAGGAGTGAGACAAAGGACACTCCGCTTAGGTCACAGGGGGGGCAGCTCTTCCCATTATCTAAGGGAAGTGATCTTAACTGAGGGACTTTTTAAACCCATCAGCAAATTAGGGGCAGCGCTGAGCTGCTGGTGTGCGTTCGGGTCATGATCAAAGCCTCGAGAGTGCGTCTGTTTAGAGAGGAAGGCCGTAAAGCAAAGGACAGCAGTCACAACACAGCACAACATGAGGCTGGGTTAGCGCTGAGAGTGCTATCATGACCGTGTTATCATTGTCACAGTCGGGGTATTTACTCATGGGAAGCAGAGGATAACTTCTTTCTCATCTGCACTAAAAACAGCACAAGCACCATATGTCATAAGGTCAGCTGAGAGTTTCTGCACCATACAGAGCCAATCTATAATCATGCTGCACCTCTGATAGAAACTGGCATCAGTTATCTTTTTTATATAGAATAACAAAATTGTGTTTCAGTTTCATTGTGTCAAATTATCATCTAAGTGTTTGTAATTGTGTTTTCTTTGGATATAGTACAACATTAGGCTTTACCTATGTAGTATGACTTTTTATAGTTGTTGTCTAATCTGCTGTTTATTTTTCTACGTTCAGAGATTTGGGCTATACAGTATGTTTAGCTTGAATTAACTTTATTAAATAATTTATCATTAAAATAACCACCAAATGATTTTTTTAACATCACTAATTTACTTAGACACTCCCATATTTGCTAACCACGTTAGAGCTGAGACGTAGGTCAGCTTTTAGTATTTTTTATGAGCTAAGCAGCTTGTCACGTTCCACTCTAATTTATTGCTTGAAAACAGAGTGTCAATTACGTGGTAATTACACGCTGTTAAAGCTGCTGCTTAACTACTGGACATTATGAACATTTATGTCTTTGTTTCTCACTAAACATTTAATTTACTGTTGGGGTGTTCAACCATAAGGAAACAATTAACCTATCGTTAACAAATTTTAAAAGATTTCACTGAAAAATCGCTGAAGAAAATTGATGGAGGGAAAAGCTAGAAAAGAAAAGCAGAAATCTTTTTGCCAAAAAGCTCAACTAAATGTCTCCATATTCGCTTCTTCTCCTTTTTTGTTTTTTGAAACCTTATGCGTGTTTGTGTGGCTGAAGGACCATTATGGGACAGGCTTTTAAGGGAGATCTGGGAAGTGGAAACCTAATACTGCCTGACTGCTGCTCTTGTGTACATGAACCCCACAGCTGCTGGACAGAGAGGGAGAGAAACTGGGGAGAGAAAAATGGAGGAAGAAAGGAGGAGGGGATAGAGGAGAGCACGGTGTGCTCGGTAATTAGTTGTCTGGTTTTGTATTGACCAGTCTGGTGCTTGGGCCTTGGGGACTGTTAAATTTGCAATTGAAACTGAAAGGATTATGCATCCAAAAGACATTAAACAGGAGCAATGAATAGATTGGGGGCCACACGGTGGACTACTTTCTTTTTCTTTTTTTTTAATCTTCTTCCATCTTCTTAGACGAGCTCGAGAAGCTGATGTTTTACACGTTACAGGTAAATTTAAAAATGTACCGTAGGGTCGTGACAGTTTTACACTGTGATAATGGCAGCTCGTTTTAAGAGTCAACCATTACAAAAACAAACACTACACTGGTTCGAGTCATCATTCGGGGTCAGTTTATTAAAAGCAGACGAAGTCTGGAATCATTGCCACATGTTACCTGCTGCAGAGCGCGATGCGGCGCAAGTCTAATGAAATGTGTTTGAATGGAGACGTGGTGACCACGTGTGGGAATTGATGGCTCTAGCCTGAGCTGCCCAGGGGGGGAAGGAAGATTTGTGTCTGTGTTTATTGGTGCTGAGGTTGCTCGTGCTTGCTGCAGTGGGCCCACTGAGTAGGTAACACCTTCCAAGTACTTGCTGAATCTTATGGCCCAGAGAGATTCCCTTTAGATGCACTGCCAGCGTTGATTTGAAGCGATCAAACTGGTGTGCGGCAACAGTTTCGTGACTTTTAGCAGGGGAAAGCAGAGACGGGCACAGGAATCGCTTCAAACTAAAGTGTAACGTAGCCCCTTTCTGACTTCCATTGTGTGTTAGGATCCGCTGTACCTGCCGTTCTCACCCGTGGGAATGGTGCAGCATGCCAAAAGTGACATCACCTTTGCCGGCACAAGCCAAACTTTGGTGTCGTTTCGGCCGGTGTGAGCCTCTTAACCTGCCAACACCACCAGAACACACGAGTGTATGGTTGTGTCAGTTTTTGCTGCTGGTTTAATGAAGCTCAGACCATACAGAGGCAGATGATGATGCAACAGTTTGAAACGATGAGGCTTTGACTTCTTCTCTTCCTATAATGCAGAGCTTTGTCTGAGTGGAAACGCTTATCGTTCAGGTGAACACTGCAGTGAGTACTCGTGCCCTCAGAGCTGGTATAAATGGCACGGCGCCGTAGCAGCAATGTTACTGTTACTGGCGAGTATAATGGACCCATCAAGCAGGCCAGACCTTACAGTGGGGAGGCAGAGGGTGGCTTTTAAAAAGGCAGGCTATAATATGAAGGATCTCTTTGCTTCCATCTGCATGGAGCATTTGAACCTGCTGAACTGCGAGCCTTGAGTGTATCTTGTGGATGATAGAGGGGTGATGTCATGCTCTCTCTCACTGTTTGTGTAGTTGGCAGAGCCCGGCGTGCTGCTGGAGAGAGTCGCTCACTATGACTTAGAGCAGAACAGCCCTGTGGGACGCTGCCAGAAAGTTCCTGCCTGCTCCAAAAACTCTGCTTTCTGCTTTTTCCTCTGATTCTGCTTTGACACGATGATTCCAAATCTTGTACCAACATTTCGCGTTTTTAATCTGTTCGAGTGTCCTGTGACGCTTTGCGGCCCAGAGCGGAGGAGGCACTCTTTGTAGATAAAACACACAATCTGGTCGAGATCCCGCTTTGTGATTATCACAACGTAAATACGGGAGAGCCTGAGCACAGGTGGCTGATGGTAACCAGACCGGACTGATGTGCGCATGGAAAAGAAATCACTGCTGTAATGTCACGCATAAACAAAGCCTGTTTTCTAAACCTTGCCATGTTCGCTTGAAACATCATACGGCTGAGCGTTTTCACAATGAGCCAACTCCAAAACAGCAGCATGGGCAAACAATATTTTCCCTAAACTTACAAAGTTATGATTGCACAGAAACATCTTTAAAAATAGCACTTTTGCTGCATTAATGCTTGAAATAAAAAAATGACAACATAAAGATAAAATCAAATCTTTTCAATTGGAATTGTAGTTAAATTAAAAAATAAACCCAAATATACTGCACATGTTAGGTGTTTATTATTCTGTCATATAAATGGTTGTATTTTTGTTTTAGAAAAACAAAAAAGAAAAACCACGGCCTTCCTGCAAAGGAAAACCACAGTTAAAGTACTAGTATTTTTTTTTTGTGTGTGCGTATTTTTATTTACTTAACAAATATATTTTGTTTCATATATCCAGAAATAACAGGAAATGCATTGCCTTATAAATAAGTGAGCCAACACAGCTCATTGCCCCAGTTATATATGTTTGTTAGTATATTTGTACTCGCGCCCCAAAGGCCCATTTCTGAGCCTGGACAAACCCTGTAATATCTTCTAAATTGCTCTAAATGTTGTGAGGATTACTTTAATTTTCTGCACTATTAGGCATTTTACCTCAAGAAATGTGTCTGAAAGGCTTTGTGACATTTATTCTGATGATGTTAAATTTCTGGTTTAGTCTGTTCACTTCATCTTCATCCCCTGACTCAGCAGCCGACTCAGAGAAAGTTCAGATTTTCTATATTTTTGGATTATTTCAGCTTTTTCAGACCGACTGCTTCACGCGGCGCTCCATCGTCTGCTCGTCAGAATGAGGTGGCAGGTTTTGAGCTCCTGTGCTCATCTGCAGTTAAGAACCTTGCCACACACACACACACCCCACCCCACCTTCTATTTGGGGGTCTCTGACTCCCCTCCCCTCATCCCTCCTGGTAATAGATGGCCTCCTCGCTTTGAGCTTGAGCCCACCTTTAAACAGCGAGACAGGACTGGGGTTTGTCTCGGGCCAAGCGGTGGAGTGGAACAATAGGAGTGTGTGACATTGTCTGGTGTGTGTTAGGAGACCGACGTCTGTCTGAAACATACGTGCAAACACGTGATGGCGTTCTCTTCACACAGCTGCCTTTACCTGTGCCTGCCAGGTAGCAGAGAGGGAACACGGGACATCCAGGGTATGCACATCTGCACATTTTTCCTCTTTTTCTTTTTCTTCGCGCCGAGGCGTCCGTCTCTACATCACGTTCATTGCCGTTTCCATGCTTCCCGCTGTTTGTCTTTGACGACAAACCCTTTGTCTGGCTGAAGCCTTTAACACAGAGGGGCTGGAGCCTCCGTGGATCTGTTCTTATGCCTGTGTGCGTGTTTGTGTCCATTCATGATAGACCGTCTCTGAATATGTGTGTTTTTTTGATTCATAAGCTGCTAGGACAGACTGCAGCATTGACCTTGGCTTCGTTGAAATGTGTGTGGGGAGAGCATTTATGCATGTGTGAAAGGAGTTTTTTCTTTCTTATTGTTCTGTCTAAAAGTGCTTATGATGCCACGATTCCTGTTATCTGCAGTGAAGGAGCATGTAGACTTCTCCCTGCAAATCTGTTTTCCCTGCAGTGGCTCCATGGGACAAGGATCTTGTAGATTTCTCTTTTCTTTTCTTTTTTTTTCGCTTTAGCATATTCTGCATTCATATGGAAATGGGGGGCAGATGAGGGACAGAATCTCACATCAATTTGATTGGGCCATGAATAGCTGCCAGTGTGTTTGGACTGACCCGGCGCTGCCTTAGAGGCACTGCCCAGCCTCTGCTCTAAGACCGCAGAGCCGAGCACATTTTCAGCTGCGACGCACACGTGTTCGTCCACACGCGCGCTTCCACCGAAGATGAAAAAGCAGATGCTCATAATTGTACTCGTACAATTAGTTACACTCGAGCACTTAGGAAGACAGAGCGCTGTCTCATTCTCTGTCACTGTCTCTGTTTTGCACATATACAGGCAGCCACAGATCCCAGGGAGACGTTAGTGTCGCAATACGCTCGTCTTTTTTTTCTTCCTTTCTCCCAAATCCTTCTTTTTCTTTTTTATTAAATCTTCACTCACCCTCTTTTTCCCAGCAAAACGGATGTCATGACGATGGGCCTCCTTTAGCATTATTAAGGAAGTTTGACTTTATGCTTCCATTTAGTTTCGGGCCAATGAAAGATGCTTAAAATATTTTATTACAATATTTCCCTACATCTTAGAATTAAACAGGACAAATAGATGTCTGTTTACATAAATGCAGAGTTAAAACACAAATATATATTTTTTTATAATTTTATAAAAAAGAAAAGAAAATTTTAGCCTTAAGGTTTTTGTGGTTTTGTGTTATGTAATCCTGTAACCCTGAGAAAATGCACAGGCATCGGTTGGATTAAGGTAATATGCTTTTTCTACGCTGTCTGTGAATTAATATTGTATTTGAGGAGTCCCGTTTCTAATAAATTTTGAGTGTGCTTCCTTCACGGGCACGTCTGGTACAATGGGCCTCCCAGACCGAACTATTGCAGTTGGATCTAGCAGCAAGAATCCATCAAACAAGATTTGTCTCGGTGGATATGCTGGTTTTGTGCTCAAGAATTAGAGCCCACCACCCAAATTCAACCCTGGTCTGAGTTACTTTGTCTTTTATCAAACTAGACAGTCCCTGAAAGCGTGGCTGTAGAGTTTTAATTCATTTAGTAATGCATCGTCTCGCTCTTTTTTTAAATAATGTTTTTAAAATATAATAACTGCAATTAGGCTTATTTCAATAACATAGACATTTTAAAAAATAAAATCAATTAATAAAGTAGAAAGAATTCATTGTTCTTACTCGGTTTTATTAGGATAATAAAAGATTTTTTCACAAATATTCAGCACCGACTTTAAGATAAATTAATAACATTTATTTACATTTTTTCTGCTTAATATTTAACCTGAAATTAAACTTTTTTTGCTATTAAATTTCCTTCGTGAAAGTATTTGTTCTGCTGCTGTGCATTTCATCTGCATGATCATCTTTGCTTTCTCCCTGGTGGCTGTTCTGTTCTGTTTTCCGAGTTTATGGTTACATTTAGGCAGAGTTAAATATTTTGCCTGCTGAAGCATGGCGTGTCCGCTTTAACACCGAGGTCCGGCCTCTGTCTATTAAAAGAGCAATGTGTTGAAGGAGGGCCTCAGTGTGTGTGCGTGCTGTTTTGTCTCTCCATTAGCACCCATTCAGAGACAAAGAGTCAGAGGAGCAGACGATGGGCTTGTTAACACACAGGCATTAGTGAATTAGTGTGTGTCTTTGTGAGGGAGGGGACACTCCTCTAGTGTTATGGGGCTTTCACCACCGATACACTACACTCCAATACCACAAGTGTCCAGCCACTGAATAGGGAGGATTTGTTGCTGCACACCTAATTAAATAGTGCTTTGGGTAGTGGTTGTGGTGAGGGGCCCTTTGTTCCAGTCCACCTTCTAAAGCACCTTGGAAAGCTTAGTGTTTGACTTTGGTGACTGTGGAGGTTAGCCCGAGACCCAGCCTCTCTGTGACAACAGCAGCTGCCTTTCATATACCACGATCATAGCGTAAGACTGTTTGGGACCTGCAGACGTGCCCAGCGAATTGCTGCACATTTTTAACTTAATCGCCCAATTAATAAAGTGATCGATTCATTAAAAAACAAAAGAAATGTGAGTTTGTTTGTTTTCCCTCCCACAGTGAAAATGTAGTGAAACAATGTGAGATAGATGATGAGTGAAAATGTTGTGGATCTGCTTCGTATGAGCAGGACTCACTGCAGGGGGGTGATTATGATGCCCTCTGCTTTGTGTAGCAGCCTTGACCTGAGGGAGGGAGACTTTGTGTCCCTGAGAAGGGACGACACATCTGAAGTCGGTTCAGTCAGACAGAGTTTGCACTTGGATAGAATCTAGATTTAAGGTGGTAACTGTTCTCTAAAGTTATATTATTACAGTTTATATAGAATCCAGTGTAATCTTTTTGTTATTGTTTGTTTCTCTGTAAGTGAATTATTAAAGTTTTTGCCATCACCTGATATTTTAGTGCCTAGGAATTGGTCACGTTTCTCCCCTTGACAACCCTAAAAGAATAGCATTAGCTAGCACACAAGATGATATGATATTTCCCTCAGTCCACCTTTAATTTATGACAGCGGTGATCCTCATTGCTTCTGTTCTCCTGTGCACAGCTGACATTAAAGTGAATGGTAGTTTTTTTTAGATATGTAAGCTGCAGTCACAATCTCTTACAGGAATATCTGACAGGGTCTCTCAGCGATCGAGGGGTTTTTGGTTGTTTGGTTAGCTCTGCTGCCTCATCACGAGCTGTGAGAGCAGACGTGGTGGAGCAGCACTCTGGCATTCAGCTGCCACCGGTTCCAGGCAGAACGATGGTGATGGTGGGTTGCTGGTTTACCTGTGTGTTCCAGGAAACATCTGCCAAAGCTGCTGTTTGGTGGAGTGTGTGCTGGTAAATGTGTGGTGCAGAGAAATCAAACGCATTTATTTATTGTCTCATTTACTGCCAGTTGTTGTAGTATGAACAGTGGAAAAATGATTTGCTTTTGGATCCATTAGAGAGGAGAGGATACTTTCAGATGATAGAGAAGAAACACACACACACACACACTTGATCAAAAGGAATAAAACATCTTTTTCTGTTTTTATTTCATCATGTGGTGTTTTGACACACATTCCAGAAATAATTGATTTAAAGAATTCCAAAAATATTTTAGCTTTAAGGAAAAATATATAAAAGGCTTCCCTAATGTATTTATTTTCACATTGTTTCATAATTCTTGTCTTTTTAAAGATTGCATCGTGTTAGTGCGTAACACGGGACAGGAATGTTGAGCTCGTCTTTGTGGCAGATTTGGCCGACTTGTCCCCGTCACCGTGTCGTATAAAGGTTGAGTGAAGAATCCCCTCCCCTCCACCCCGTGGTCCCATCTCTGCCATTGTTCCTGCTAACATCAGTCAGCTCTGTTTTCTACATGCAGCCTTTTTTTTTGTTTCATATCCAGGATGAATTATGTCCTTTTTATTTTCAGGCCTCGTCTCATGTTATTTATCTCGTTTATCTTCCCTTTTAGATGATGTTTAATGTAAAAAACAATTAAATGAAAATGAATTTATGTTGCATATTTTACTCTTTTGTAATTTTTTAAAATGTTTTCTAAATAAGATTGAAAATAATTTTTTAAAGCAATTTAATAATTTTGAAATTTATTACATTGTATCTGTAGTGAGATGTTTATCACGCAGTTAGCAGCTATTATTTGTTTCCATCAACATTTTAAGAGTTATTCTTTAATTTTTTGTCACAACATAAACTGGAACTGAGTTTTAATAGAAACCCAGACTACAGAGGAGATGCACTGTTTGCAATCAGCTGGCAAACTGCTTTTTTTTTTTTGTCTGTTTAATTATAACATTTAATTTCACATGAAAGTAGATTTTTCTTCGAGCGGGGCGAGACCTCCAGCTGCTCTGGTTCTGTGCTGTTAGCATGTGGGCTCTGGCAGCAGCGGTATTTTCGGAGGAAGGCCCGGTAGTCGCTGTGGGATCAGCCTCAATTGTTGTGCGAACACAATGCCTTTGCGTCCTTACTTCACTGCTTCTTTTGCTTTCCTTCCCCTGCCTTTGAATTTGCTCATTTTCTGCCCTGTTTTGTTCCCCCCATCGCCCCCTTTGATTGGCCCCTACATAGCAACTTGTCACATGGAGCGTGTAGTCTGCTCTTCTCTGAACCTTTTGCTTTTTAAATCCAATGCTAAGTGGTACATTTGTGCACTTCATTTTTGTAACATGTTTTATCCAATTAAATGCAGTTAGAAAAATTATTTTAGCATTAATTGTTTTTAAGTATCGTTTTTAAACATTTAAAATATTTTTAAAAAAGATGTTAACACAATTAAATACAATTCAAACCACTTATTAATAATGTTAAATCAAAAATAAATGATTGTAAAATAAGTACGTGAGATAAAAAAAAATCTAACAATTACTTTTCTACTTTCAAAATAAAAAATAATCAAAAAAAAACATAAACCCATGTGTGAAATAACAAAACGAGTTTTTCTTTATGAATCACAACAATCACCTTATATGACTGTACAATGCTGATATGTTGACATTGATCGTGCCACCTTTTACTGTCATCAAGCCTCTCACTGCCTTCTCTCTTTGGCCCAGTCAAGTGCACATATGCTCATCCATAACCATTTACTGCAGCAGTTCAATATGTAAACACACACACACACACACACACACTCAACGTTAATAAAAGCACATCGTTTTAGCTGCCTTCACAGAATGATTGTATTTAATTAATTACCAGGACTTGACAGGTCGAGTGGTTTTGACTTGAAATCATATTGTCATTGGGTCTAATAATGAGCCAAGTAATGCAGTAATGTATGTGTTACTTAATTTATTCATTTTCTATGTACAGCTAATTCCTCAGAATATAACTGAGCAGTTCATATTTTTTCTATTTTCTATTTTGTATAATTGTTTTGTTCCTTTACATGTGACTGGAGTCATTCATGCAAATAGTTTACATTTGTTTTACAAATGTTGCAATTGCATTAAACAATTAATATTTAAATGCTTTATGTCTATTTATAAAATATAAATTTTAGTTGCAGATTTTTTTGATTCAACCAATTTTCCTTTTTTTTTTTTTTTTTTTTTTTTTAGACAAAGGTTTTTTTTTTTGCAGAAGTTTAATTAATTAATAACTAAAAATTCATTTGTAATCATAAGATGCTAATATAAATATAATACTATAGAAATCAAGCATGTTGGATCATCCAGTGATCAGTGAGGGGTGAAGAAAGCAACTCAGCTCTTTTCTGCATTCATCACTTTAACAAAATACCAGACCACATCAGGAATAAACTTGGCAACAATTGTTAAAGATGACATTTTCTTTGCAAAAAAATAATAAAAATATATATAATTATAAGGATAGATAGATATTCTTA
The DNA here is from genome assembly GCF_963576455.1 of Neolamprologus multifasciatus. NCBI lineage: Eukaryota > Metazoa > Chordata > Actinopteri > Cichliformes > Cichlidae > Neolamprologus > Neolamprologus multifasciatus. Next base: position 3,586,854 of record NC_140448.1, on the reverse strand, counting down.
CAAGTATTAAGAAAAGAAATCACAGCTCTGGGCCCACAACACAAACCTGAGAAGAGAGGGGAAAAAATGCTGGCTAAGCTATCCGTTTCACACACGCAGGGACAGAAGGTTCGATATTCATTCGATCGATGAATGAAAAGGCACAATGGCAAAATCGGACAGGCTCCTTTTCAAATCCACGTCTCCAGTGTCCCCCCACCCACCCACCCACCTCTCCCTGCCGCCCCTCCACAGTCTGCAGTCGCTGGGCGGCTGGTGTGGCAAACAGAGAGAGAAAGAGAGAGAGGGGAGAGCAAGGGTTACATCAAGGCTGCTCTCTGGACCGTGCAAACAAGTCTAGACCAGTGACCTGTTCAATGGCTCCTTTTGAGGAGTGGGGCAAGTTCGGTCAGAGCGAGGAGAAAGGCAGGCGCAGCCTCTTTTCACTGCCGAAGCAGCTCACAGCTCGCGATCGACAGGAGGTAAGGAGGGCCGGGAGGGCAGGCATCTGCTTCCATGGTTACAGGCCGGGTATGGGGACCCTACAATTGAGGAAGCTCCGTTCTCATGCTCCCACAGAGGCAATGTCACGCATTTTAAAAATGCGTCAGGCCGGGGCGAGGACCACATCCACCAGCGGCAGAGTCGCTCTTTCAGTGTGGAAATAAAATGATAGCACGTCTGTTTGAGGGGTGCAAAAAGAGTGTGTGGAGGGGCGGGGGGGGGGGGGCTTTGGGATGGGGGTGGCAGCATGTACTTGGAAAAGAAAGAAATGCGTCACATGATTGTGGCAAATCCTAATTCAAAGTAAGGTGTTTGTTTTTTTCCCGCGAGCTGCAGTGATTTTCACAAATGCGCCCGGTGTGTGTTTTCAGCGGCTTTGGTGGTGAAATGATGTTTTGTACAAGTTCGTGGCACAAATGATTTATCCTCAGAGGGAGCAAAGGTCAAGGTTTATATGGTCAGATATCTTAATGAGGATTCTCCCAAAGCAGCAGAAAAATGGAAACAAAATAACCTTTTTTTAATTTCTTCTGCAGGAAAGCTGTTTTTATTTCTTTCTTCTTTTTTTTTTTGCCAGTGATTTCAAATTCAAATCAGCTCTTGTGAAAATGTGCATATTTGTTACTTTAGCACGACGTGTGTGTGACGGTTTTGGATTGCAAACCAGTCAAATGTGAGGAGTCACATCTGTCTGTTTATTTGTTGATTTGTTTGTGTTTGGGCACAAGCTGTGTGTGCGCGTCCGTGTGCACGCGTGCGTGCTCGCCGAGTTGAATGGATGCTTTGGGCTTTTCTTCACGAAGGCGGGGTGTGTTGGAACGTTGAATTTGGTCATGCAGCTGACGCTTTACCCCTTAAAACACTCCAAACAGAATGAACAGATGGCCGGCCCTCAGGAAGGGCTCGGGGCGTTGGATTTGCTCTCAGACCGTGGGAAAGTCTTTGGCTGACTTCACCTGCTCGGGGAGCTGATGTGACTGGATTAAACGGCAGTGAAAGAAATGAGAAATTAAAACGAACACGGTGCACGGAGCTTTGTGCAATCGCGAGCATTTGCCTCACATCTTGTTTGGGAGTGGAAAAAAGGGACAAACCGAGACCCGCAGAAACTGATTCAGTGTTTAAATTTAGAGCTTTTAAACACAACAAACATGTTTTGTATATTGTTATTTTTCTTCGTATGTGTGCAAAGGAGAGCAGGGTGGATGGGTTCAGTCTATTTTTTTTCATATGTCTTTGTAATCCTAATTGGAAACAGTTGATCCTCAGTTTGTGGAGACATTAGACATGATGTTTGGCCATCTCACCCTCTGCTTTTGATCGTCTCTGTCTCAGAGAGACAGCCATGTGCAGGCTTTGATTTATCGTTATTAAAAAAGAACGGGGCTGTTTGTCAGCCTTCCATCTGATTGATGCTGAGATGCATGCACACTTCAATTTAATACTCTTAAAAAGAAGAAAAAAGGCCCACGTCTGTGCACTTAATGGCTCATTAATTATGTGTTTGAATGTGCAATAAACTTCGATGGATTATCTGCACTGAAAGGTTGTGTTTTGTTCATTTCATTTAATGTGTGGATGCTGGAATTTATACAGGAGCCACTTAAGGATGTGCTGACAGGTGTGAAAGTCCATTTCAGACCTCACGAATGAATCATCGAAAACAAAAATCACTGCCACAGCGGAGATAATGATGGGTGTAGCGTGATGTCCGGACAGGTAGCTCTTTATTCACCGCTCAAGGATTCACTTCCGTGATCTGATGAGCAAAACGCCAAAACATGGTGTCCTGATTACCAGCAGGATGATTCTTTTCTTTCTCCCACAGTTTTTATTGGTAGTGGTTTTACTTCAGGGACTTCAGTAGATATAGAAAATAAATCTGACAAGTTTGCACGTGGGTAAATATTCGCCATATTGTTGTATTCATGACACCAGTTCAGTCATTTCCAAATGTCAACTGATAACCACAAGAATCCCTGGTTGGTGTTAGTCCAAGTGCTTTGCTCTCAATGAAATACTCCATTTCAGTTAAACTACAAAAAAGTAGAGTGCATAAGAATTCAATTTAGCCAAGAGTCAAGTGCTCTCCATCTGAGAAGTGGGAAGGGAGGAGTTGTTGGGTGGTGGAGGAGGCTGTGGAGGACTAATCAGATGTGTTTATGTGCTGAGCAGCGTAGTCGGTGTTAGACAAGAAATGTGAACTTGACTCCAGAGAGCCTTTGGGAGTATAGGTGCATGTGCTCTTGAGATTTAGCCAAAGTTGGGTTATTTCTGGAAAGGCGTTTGCGCCATAAAGATTAGGTCATCCGGTTGTATTTTCCATATTCATTTGTAACACATGCCCTAGCGGAGCAGCGATGATGTGACGGCGTCGACAGCAATTAAAAAGAAACGGTTGTTTCTTTCCTTTTTCTCTTTTTCGAGCTCTCGACCCGATCGGTCCAGCTAAGCACTTCACTCAACAAGAAGTGATGTTCCAGCTGTTTTTTTCTCCCTCTAATTGCATACGTGCGAGCTCATCTCCGCCTCTCAATAATGTCTCATCTAAATTCAAAAAGTTCAAGAAAATACATTTTTCTGTGTGACTGCCGTGATAGAGCCGGGCTCCGACACTGGACCAACGCTAATTGGGTTACTAGAGCTCGTTCCCTATTCGCTCATACCCTATATATAAACACACACTAAGAGACATTTTGTGCTCCGGCCTGGCTGACCTGTTCACATCATGGTTTATTTTTATAGTGGTAATTTGCCATTGGCCCGATGGTTTGGTTTCAGAGGCCCACATCATTAATCATGGAGGGCATTACTGCAGTGTAATTACACTTTCTCTCAGTGAACCCGCAACATATAACGCAAACACAGTTAGCTGCAAAGCATGCTCGCCACAACGGCAGCAGAGGGCTGCTGTGTCTGTATTGTTCAAATATTGCACTCTAGTTACGAATAGAAAAGAACGAGTTTAAAGGTGTGCTCAGAAAACGCAGTGGTCCAAATCCCCTTTAAGTGTGTTTGTGCGTTTCACCAGCAACTGTTGCTCGTGATTGACTACAGTGGAACATCCTCTTAAGGAATGTTGTTTGAAGGTGGTGTTAAGAGCTTAAGACTTGACAATAATTAAAACCACAAACACGCCAGGAAACAAATGGAAGTATGCATGTGTGCTGTGTGGGGGGGGGTTAACGGGTAAGTTGGAATCAGTGACAATGCCGTATAACCCCTTTAAGATCATTATTCCGCACAAAATGCACCCCCGGGGTGTGTGACACATTTGTGAATGGGCTCTTCCGCGGGATTTAACGGGTTAACGGCAGACAAAGGGAGCTGGGACCATGTAACCCAGCAGGGGAGACCCCAGTGGAAACACCAGGCTGCCTTATAATCCTCACGCTGTCCCATCCCGTTTGCTCTGCTCTGCAATCACAGATGACTGACGTGCACCCTGTAAGTCGACATGGCTCTGGGGTGAGAGGAGCCACGTGTTTTCAGCTGGTCTCGGCAGAATTTCCTCCACCAACACACACACACACACACACACACCTCCAGGCAGCACACCTCACGCTTTTGTCCAAGTTGTCAATGAAAAATGATAATTAAAGACAAATGCTTCGATTCCCAGTGGATGGACATGAACTTTGGACAGATGCCTGTCTTTATTGTCTCAACCAGCTGCATGTGATTTCATGCTGTAAGCCCTGATCTAGCACACATACATGGAAGCCTCATGCAGTCTGTTGTAGGGCAACGTGTGCTGTAAGGATCTGGTTGTGTGCTGGAGATCACAGAGGCCAAGCAGAATAAATCCAGCTCATAATACAGCGTTACAGATGTCAGTTCCACTGATGTTTGCAGTACATCTTTTGCGTGTTATACTTGGCCAGTTACAGTCGGACTTTTCTCTAATGTCATAGCCTTTTCTGTCTGAATGAGCAACTGCACTCTGTTAAAAAAGATAAATTGTGGCAGCTTCATTTTCTTTGATTAGAGCCTGCAGCGACATGTTTCTTCACTGGTAAAAGATCTTTTTGTTTTCAGGCTAAAATGTGCATTTAATTCTCGTCTTTCAAATGCACGGCCATGTTTCACTCGTTTAACCCTTTAAAGCCGGTCGGAGCGGCACGCTCCATTTTGCGTAACTATTTTTAAATCCCGGTAGCTCTGCAACCACGTGAGCTAGCGCAATAATTTTTTTTGCATATGAAACCGGAGGAGTTGTACTTACATCTTATGCCATCAGCTTGTCCTCGGTCACAGTTTCCTTCCACATATAGTTTTGCAAAAACTGCATAAAAAGCACTTGCAGCAACAAAAACATAATATCCCAGAAACACGCTTTGCCGATCTGATCAGCTGTTCATAACACTTCCTACGTCCATCAGCGTGAACTATCGCATGTCCGCCATGACCTGCCTGAAACCGGAAGTGACGTCATTTTGCGGAAATGTAGTTTTTTACCATCAGGGCCTCATGAGCCTATACTGGTGTTTTTAAAAGTTATGTTTGACTTTATGACTTTCTGTGTTGTTTCTGGGATGCTTAGGACTCATATTGCACTGCTGGAAATAGTTTATTTTGATGCATATGCTGCTTTTTTGCAAATTTGCATTATAATATTTATTTTCGTTTTTCCTGCAGTATATAAAAATTGGTGTATTTCAAAAATAAAACTATGAAGACACTCAAAATAAATTTCCTGTGGTGGGAAACTATTTTGTGCAACTTTTTTGTATTTACAGTTTTGAGGGATAAGCCTCTTAAATTTCTCTAACTAGAAATATATGTTAAAAAAACAAAAACGATTTTCAATTTTTTTGTAGTTTATTGCACTTTTTTGCAATTTATGTAATTTCTATGCACTTAATGCAGACATATTATTAAAATTTAGGCTATAATGGTTGTATTGATGTATATCAACTTGAAATGCTCCCAAAAATGGCACTACAGCATGTAAAAATATAATATAAGCTCTGGCGCACTTCTATGGTAGGTCTTAAAGGGTGCACTTTCTTTGTGAGATTATGAAGCAGTTTAAGTCAGTAACCCACATTTCATTGTTAGCAAACTATCTGGAGAGGTTCTGTTTGTCGGCTCAAGGTATTTTAACTAACTTTAGCTTTAACGAACTTCACGTTCTGCACTGTTTGTAGGACCAAGCATCGCTACGCTTTGGTTTAAACCAAAGGCTCAAACGTTTGCTGTTGTGGTGGATTGTCATGAGAAATATGGTGATATAATAATATTTTGGGCATTATTTTCTATTTGGCAAGAAGTAATTAACTGCTTGAGCGTTGTTAATTATGAGCGGGGAAATGACAATCCAAAACTTGTAATGTTTGCTTGTTTGAAATTATTCACCCAGAGAAACGGACGCGGCTGTTCCTCGTAGGGTTTCTGGAGCGTAACGGTTTCAAGCTACTGTTTGACCTTGCTGCTCTTAAGGTGCACCGTGGGCATCTTTAGATTCGCGACATGTTTGCGGACCCACTCAGATGTTGCTCGATTACCCCTTAATGGTCATTTTCTTTGGAAGGCAGGGCTGATTCACCTGCTGATTCACCTGCTTTATTTGCCACAATAAGAGCCGTGAAGGCTTCCCAGTCTGGTACCCGACTGTGAGCGAAAGTCATCTGAGCTCCAATAGCCATTTAAAAATCATCAGATATTAATTCATCTCCTCTTGCTTTTGAGTTCTCGGCTTATTGACTGGTACCTCCTAATTGTGTCTGATTGTTTTGCAAGGGCCTAATTAAGGTCTTGAATCAGCAATCATTTTTCCATAGTCCTATACTAATTCCCGTAATTTCCAGTGTTCTCCTTCCCATTGTCAGACGATTGCTTTGATAATGAGCGGCTGTGCGGGGGGATTATCTTGGAGAAAGCATTTGGTGAGGACACACAGAGAAAAGGTATCATTATGATAACTGCTTTCTCTGCCTCCTAAATGAGAAGTCATCCTTAAAGTAGTCGATTATGGTCTGCACCTCTAGAGAAAGCCTGCGCAAAATTATTTGTGCCATATAATGTTCTGTGAAATTTACACACCTGTCTCTATGATATTATGTGGCACAAAGAAGCATCTATGACTACAACACAGGACTGAATGGTCTCTGTGAGAGACGTACCAACCTCAAACTTAAACCAATAAACAATAGCAGCGTCGCCCTTTGTGTCTCCTTCAGGGTGAAGTGGATATTTTGAGTCCCTTCAGTTATAGCTCACCTGCACTGATGTTTTCCCTTAGTAGCAGTAATGCACCTACATATAAATGTTCCTTTGCTTTTTAATGTTGAGCACATAGATCACAGCGCACAGCGTCTTTCTAGTGAACGACAACACGAATGACGCGATGTTAAAATGTTCTGCAAAGCCTGTAATGATCAGAGGATGTATTGAAGTACAAGTTAATCATTTTAAAGCTGTTCACACTGTTTGAATCCTATTTTAAAAGGTGGCTGTATTTTAAAAAACTGATTTTTAACAGACATCAACATCTGTGACAAATCACACAAATGTTCACCAGCTCATCGGTGATTAGACCATTAGGGTTCAAACATTAGTGTATTTCTTTGAACGACAACACGTTTGTGTAGTGCTCTTTCCATCAGTATGTAAATGGTAACCTGAGCCTTTCGTGTCTCTATTGTTTTTACCATCTGAGCAGCCTGATAGGAGACAGCGGTAATTAAAGCGCAGGGGCGGGCCGCGAGGGGAGCCAAACGCACAATAAAAACCTTCCGTGAGATTCCAGGATGAAGGTGCCGCGCAGTCCGATCCATTTTAATTGTCGTTTGAATTAATTGGAGAACGCTCAGGTCGATTAAAAAGATGCATTCCTCCGGCCGCGCGTGATGTCATATTCATTGATCCGTAGAGGTTACTTTATGCAGTCGTGTAGGATACGTTTATGCTTCTGAAACTTGGCCGTTCGGAATTCATTAGCTATTGATCCCTGTTAGCGATGGTAAAAGCAGGGTCTGATAGCAGCCTCGTCTGAAGCCGGGTAATCAATTACCATTCAGAAAACAAATGCCCTTTTACTTTATTGTTGTTGTGCATCAACATTTGATACTGCAGCAAAACAAAAAAACACCCACTCATATCTCTGTCACTTTGAATTTGCTGTTGATTTGTCGAGCTTTTCTTCTGCCTTTGCGTTCTTTTCCCCTCTTGAGTTCGTACGAGGTTCGGTTGTCTCTGCACAGCCTCTTCCTCTCTCCTCTGCTCTCACTGACTGATTCTTGTCCTCCATCCATGCCTCCTCGCGCACCGATTGGCTGCCTGTTAGTCAGTTGCAGCCAATAAGCCATTTTGAAAATCTCAGTGTTTAGTCTGGTGCTAGGCAGTAGGATCAACAGACAGGTGGGTCGGGCAAAGTCATTGCCGTGGCTGGCTGCACAGAAAAGCTGCGTTCGCTTTTAAAGCAACATCACCCTAAGTTAATAGTAACACGGCAGCATTTCTGTAATCCCAAACAGGTTAGCCCATGTTTGTGAGCAACTGCTATGTTAAGCCACAACGCTCAGAAGCATGTGCTCCACTCTTTCTTTTGGTTTTAATTAAGCTGAATTTCTTATTGCTCCTTACACATGTTCGCCTGTGTCGTAGCAGCAGTAGCAGGTTTCACACGCCTGACCGTGTTGCTTTTAATTCACTTGTTCACATCAGCTAATTGGCTTTTTTAAAATCTTTTTCCTTTGTCAGTCCTTGCAGCTGAACGCTGAGAAAGAGGCGCCGGAGCAGTAAGATGAGGCCTCTCTACAGGGGAAACAGACAAAAACTAAATCCCGTGCACTGCCTCGACTCGACTCGCTTTCTTTGCCAGTAACAGTGTGCAGGGTTTTTTCCCAGTATACTAAAACACTCAGCAAACAGAGCTATCCAAAAATAATCCATGCACAATGTTAGATTTCAATATTTGGGCTTTTTATTGGGTTCTTGTCCTTGGCGAGATCAAGTCTCATACTCAGACACGATGAAGTGGCTGGATGGGTTCGTTTCATTAACGCGAACTGTACAAACTCTGTGTGGATTAACCTGTTGGCTGTTTTTCTGTCACGGCTTGAGGCAACATTAAATTAATGGAGATAAGAGCTTTGAGTCAAAAATAACCCCCTGTCTCTGGTGTGCCTGCACAGAATAAAATAGCACAAATTATCTTCCTGCTTAGTTTTGGCTGCCAGTATGCAAAGTTTTGGTAAAGATAACAAAATGTATAGTTTTTTATACACTTTGGAAATGCCAGGTTTCTAAATGAGTAGCTGCTTAACAGCTTTTACATTTTCAAGCTTATAAAGATGTAATGCTTATTTTTTCGTTTACAAAAGGATGTTCATTGGTCGTCATAACCACTGATATGGTGTTTGTGTACCTGCACAGATGTATGTTGCCTTCACAGTATAACAGGGTTCCCATCAGTGTATAACAGGACATTCGATAAAAACAAACACTAGCTTTTCTCAGCCTTTCTTTTATCCTCGCACATGTAAATCACGCCGTTTCCTCCCCCGCTGACTTTATTGCATTTTGTTGATGAGAGTGTTGATTTTTCCACCCCTGTCTGGTTCATAATGGTACGTTCCATACCCAAGGGAAGTCCTTCAAACCCCCACCCCTCTGGTTCTCATTTGAACTTTGACCCTGGCCTTCTGCCTTTCAGGACATGAACTGACCCCCTCGTTGGGGGAATGTTTTGGCTGAGCGTGGCTGACGTATCAGACGAGGCGTTCAGGTGGCCGCGTGGCCATTTTCTTCTACATCGCTGTCTCGTAGCTATGCAGACCAGTGCAAAGTGTGTATTTGCACTTATTTTTCCCTTTCCACGACATAGTACGTGTGAGAGAGTTGTGACATTTTGAAATGGATATTGTGCGGTGGTTAATAAAGATGACCTAATTATGGAGAAAGATGAAAACGGCACACAGCAGTTTCTCCAAGAAGAACATCAGGATGCCGCCTTTTCCTATCAGTAAATCGCAGCGTCAGATCTAAGTGAACGGTCTGAAGTGTCGACGTTTGCGTGCTTGTTTTGCACCAGCGAGGTGTTGACTGCACACGATTTAATAAATGTAACCACATTAGATTCTGATGATAGCGTTGCACAAGTTAGACAACAGGTGTAGCACGCTGCTGTCCTTCTTTCTGTTTCCAGGGATTTAATCAAGTGAAGGTGAGTTGTGTGCTACAGGCTGCTCTTGATGACAAATAATGGGGGGAAACACACATTAATCTTCAGCTCAGAACAGACTGCTTACTGGCATTACAATCCCATTACGCCGGCATCTTTGATGTTGATCTATCGGTTGGAGCCTGATCGAAGTGTTTGCTCAACGTTTATTCTGTACCGTCGTGTCAGCGTGGCGTTTCTGACTTGGTCTCGTTTGTCACGAGAATATAAAATGGGCAACATTATGTCATGATCCAGGCAGCCAGGAACACACAGGCACAAATGTAATCTTCAAAAAAAGGGTTTTATTAGACCCCCAAAAAGGACAAGATGATTACAAAAATTCAAAATAACAAAAATAAAGTTTTTAAGAACCAAGTGGGCCCATAAAAGAGGTTAACTTAAAGGAACGCTACTCAAAAGTCACTTAACAAAAACATAACTCAACAAACTGACCCCCCAAATGAGAAACAGCTCCAGCTCCTGTTATATAGCAAATGAACAAACCATTATATACACCAAAGGTGAAAACTGAAGAGATAACAGCTAACCATCATTCAAGAAGAACCCCCTCCCCCCTGCATGATCACAATAGATGGTCCGGTCCACTTTATTGGCTTCTGCATTTAAACCAGCTCCACCCTCAGCCTCCTCTTTCAGCCAAACCAGGAAGGACTGGAGCGGCGGTCAGGTAACTCAGAAAGAGCAGAAATCTAATCAATCTAACATATACCTATATAAAATAACAAACGATGCAAAGCAAAGTCTATGCCACCATTTGGGCTGTAGCTTAGTGCTGTCATGCATTACAGGTAAACTCATAATATCAAATTAGTTAACTTATGATCACAGAAGCTTTAGAGCGTAACGTAAACATAAGACAAAAGACCAATATTACGAAAGTATCTCAATTGTGTGGTTGCATGCAGCCATCACACATTAAAAAACAGATTGTTTCTTGTTTTGTGTTTTTATTTGCATGCATCTGCAAATGTTTTGTGCCTTTTGTGTTCTTATCACGCTGTCTTCTCTAAATTTGATTCTGTTTTTCTTCTTTATTTTAACGCCAGTTTAAAATTGTCCTTTCTTGCAGCAGCTCTACAGTTATAACATCAAACGATGTCCTAATCCACTATGAAAATGAGCATCGTATCATTTAAATAAAGGCTAAGATATGCACAGTAATATTTTATATGTTGCCGCTGCATCTTACCGTCTTATCCATCCATACTGGTGAACTTATCTTTGCTACGCTGTGGAAACGAAGGTTTTAGATTATGTGCAAAATGTGAAGTATTTCTCCTCATTTTGTGTTAAATTAAAGTAACACGGTGATTGAAAATACAGAGGTCGGGAGTCATTGCTACACTGATCGTCTCCTTGAAGTCAGAGCTGAGCAAGTAAGGCAGATGCTCAACAGTCTGGCGTTAAGCTGAGTGAGGAGGCCGGCGTGTGAGATGCTCTCAGCACAGAACTGTAGTGTGGTCTCTGGCGGATACCTTTCTCTTTAGCGAGTCACAGGTCTATGACATACGCGTGTGTTACGGTAACAAACCACCTGACTGTGCTTGGCTACTTTTCTGGCTAAACTGCGGAAGCGTGCGGCGCAGGAAAACACGCTGCTGACGATGCATGAGCGATCGATGCACTATATCCCAGCGTGTAAGACAGAGCTTGTCTCGTCTGCTTGAAAAAAACATTGCAGAAGTTTGCAGAAGATTCCTTATTAGGGATGGGTATTGTTTAGGTTTTATCCGATACCGGTGCCAAACCGGTACTTTTGAAACGGTGCTGGTGCTTAAACGGTGCTTAAAGAATGGAGAACACAAAATTGGTCCAAAAACCTCTCATGTTCAGCTGTTTTTTTGTAAAAAGATAACAATGTTAGCCTTTTCTGCAGCTATGGGGCATATATGGTATCACTCTTGGCTGGAAGCAGCTTAAACAATAGAAAAAACACAAACTTTGTCCAAAAACCTCTCATGTTTAACTGTTTTCCACTTTTTCTTTGGTCATTTTAGCCTTTTTGGCCAGGGTGAAGGGAGTATCTGCCATCAAACAAGAAGACAGCTGCATGTAGCTATGATGGTGTTTGCTAGTTCACCTTACATGCATTAATGTAATAACGTGGTTAGCCTACTCAACGTAAATTACACACGAACAACATTAAGCTACTCACGCAGAGAAGAACGGCTGCTGCTGCATCATCATCCTCATCATTTCTGCTACACTGGCAGGGCTAGGGGCCAGGACTCTCCTCTTCGGGTTTTTGGGGGATGTTGCTAACTCCGGGTCGATAACAGGCACCACACCCGCAGTAGATGTGCTCGATGTGAGGTCTCGCAGCAAGCTATCAAATACGGCGCATTTCTCGGCTTTTAAAAAAAACGCTATGCATCGCCAGGTGTTTCATCAGATTCGAGGTGTTACCTCCTTTGACAGTATCACAGTATCAGCTTAAAGCACTTGTTGCAGCTGCTGAGTTTGCATCTTTTGCTGTGAAGTACAGCCAGACTTTGACGCTTCACCTTGGACATTTTTAATCTGTAGCTCTGCTCTAAAAGAACGTACGTACCTGGACCCGCCTACTATCCTCGGAAACGTAAAATGATTGGCTAGAATCTAAAGTGTATCACAGCTCAAGAAAATAAAGCACCGAAATGTGCGCTGCTTTTCGGTCTGGTTACTACCGTTTATGTCAGAAGATACCGGTACCCATCCCTACTCCTTATACTACCGAGTGTCCTGTTTTATGTTTTTTTAATACCTTCCAGCAAAGCCACATGAAGTGTTTTATTTGATGTGTGACGAATTTGATCCAGTGTTTGTGTTTACTGAAAGAGCTCACATGATTTTGATGAATAGCCTTTTAAAACAGAAGCATGTGAACTTTATTTCAATCAGGAGGTGCAGTGCGAGCGTGTCGTCAGTTTGTCATGTATCTAGACGATTTTATTTACTTTGTCAAGAAAAAAGACAAATCTGGCATCGGCACTGAAATCTTAAGCAACCAGCACGCCCGTGGAGTTGACTTTGGAAGGCGATAAGCATTCCTGCTCCGCTCCATATTAGCCCGCAGTTCTCGTGTGTTGGGCAGCCTGCCAGGTAGAGGTTGCTATGGCTTCTAACACCGCCCTTTACACTGCCTAACCCCCCCCAACTCTCCCAGAAGGTGCCAGATTTTGGGAGGGGGCAGGCCACGCTTTGATTTAGACAAAAGATGTCTTTACAGTGTCAGCAGAATACTAACTGGGAATGCTGTGGCTTTCTGGTAGGAAATCATGTGATCTTTCCAGCCAAGGTTTTGTGATGGTGCCAGGCGAGGCAGAGGGAGAGAGAGACTCACACACGGAGGGAGAAAAGGGGAAAACTTTGAATAATCATGCCAGCAAATCATTTTTATACAATTTTTTTTCTCTTCTACTTTGTTTCGGAGAAAATGGCGGACAGCACATCGCTGAACTGAAGCCGTGTTTTCAGTGAGCTCAGTTCAGAAGTGTGCCTCGGTCTTTTCATCATTCCTCCATTTAGCAAAGTAATAAAGCAATGGTCCTAGCACCCACTGCGCATCGCTCACACCTAAGTAGAAAGTGTGGAGACAGAAAGATAGAAACATAAAGTCTGACAGAATAGTAGAGACGTAGGTAAGTGGCGTTTTCTGTTCTCTTATTCCAGGTTTTCCTTTGTCGCACTGCGGCCGTAGGAATATTCTGTTGTTTGTGGCTCTGTGGCACTGGCACAGTTAATGGTAGCTGACCGTGGCATGCTTGATTACACTGGCATCCCTCTCAGGCTCTGCTCTCTGCGGTCTTGACTAAGTTGAGCTGAGCTCTCACCGCAGCCACATTGCTGTTGGCCAGGAGGAGGACCGCTCTGGCAATTCTGTGGGCTAGTTTGGGATACAAGTCCACAGCAGATTGTTATTATTATGGATTTAATTTTGTAGCTGGGAACTGCAGAGACATATGACACTCCCAAACTGAGGCACAGAAACTTACCGATACACACATTTGTTTGTGTTTTTCTTCTTTCCCGTGTGGATGTGATGTTGTCAGAACAGTTACCGACATCTAGCTGTGAACCTTTTTCTTTTCTCACAATGATAACAGTCATTGTTAAAAGTGAAGCTGCAGGTCCCGGCAGATGCAAAGCATTGTGTGGTATTTAAAAGCAATTCTCTTTTCCTGTTTTTAGAAAAATAAATGGCCACCGTAGCGAACCCACCGGCCCAGCGACGCATCCTCAGAGCAAGACGCAGCCACGATGGGTAAGTTACCACAATGCTGTCGCCGTCCGTTTGATGAACTTTGATCGTGTGGGGCGAATGTCTTGCTGCTAGCTGCGGTGCATTCACTGGCACTGCCGTGATCTGCGTGAACGCCAGTGTTCGGCACTCGCGTCCTGCTTTTTTACACCTGTGTTGCTATAGCGAGACAGTTTTAGCCCTTTATTGAATTATTTTGCTACTTTGGCCATAACCATTTGGCACAAACCCGTAGATCCGATCTTGTGGCAAATCTGACAGCACAAGCTCGCCTCTGTGGGTCTTTGTCATCGTGGTGTGATCGTCGTGCTCGAACCTTTTTTTTCTTTAATAATTTAGGTTTTAAACTGCTTCATATATTAATATCAATCTTCAAGCGTAAACCTGAAATGTGGTGATAGTGATGAGACAGTTTGGCTTGAGGATGACTTTATTCACCCTAGTTGAAAATGTGTGCATCCGGGTTGAGGTAGTAGGTTGTATGGTTTAGAATTACACCCTGGGAGTTAACTGTACAACCTTCTAGCTTTCCTTGGAGTACACGTATGACATCAGTTTGCTGAACATGCAGCACCTCTGAAGTGATGCTTATCTTTAGAATAATGTAACTCAGGCTCACATGTGGTTTTTGTTTCATGGTGGGCCTGCCAGCTCACTACGGCCCTGCTACAGCTCTAGTTAGAACACATTGTACTCAGGCTTACTGCTTTTCTTCATCTGCCTTTTAAGTTCTAACATATTCAATCCTGATAAAAGATGTTAGCAGTTGCTCCAGTTATAAACAGTTGTGAAATTCAGTACGAGTTAAACAGGGTGCTAAAAAATAAAAAATGTGCCATATTGTCTTATTTTGAAGTGCTTTCTAGGTGTAATTGTGTGGTGGAACCTATTTCACACGGTGATCGCCTCGTGTTTCATCTTCGCTTCATTTTTGCAGCCTAGTGTTACACGTCGGCCTTTTTCTTCAACGCGGCCGCGGCGTCTTTCTAATGCGTGCTGCGTGCCAAATATTATGATACACAGAAGGTTCGCTGTAAACACAAAGTATAAAATATAATAATCAGACTTGTTATATTTAGCAGATCCTCTGCGATTGTCATTTGCACACATATTTTGCACAGCTGACTCAGGTTAGGTCTAATTGACACACCTAACACTTCCTAAAACTGTCTACCCAACGCAGCCCGACTGTATTATTGCAGTTGGATGTTTATAGGTTGTTGCCAAGTCTTGTGATACATTGTCCACAGTTCCATACTATGTGCATTTGTGATATGAGGTCCAGTTTCAGGTTGAAGCTTGCCTCAGCGACACTAGAGTCTCTGTTTACTGTGGACTTGTCCACTGACTGACTGCGTCAGACTACATCTGTGTCTGGCTTTCAGCCACAGCTTGTAAAATGACTCCAAAGCACCACACAGGAGAAAAACGGCCTGGCGAATCAGCTTGAGATTGTTACTCTTCAGGGCGGTTTGATGTAAGCAAGCTGCCTGCTCGAGCTGCAGCTTTGTTGTAAATTCTGCTGTAGTTCTTCATCGTTGTCATAGTGAGTTTTTTTTATTGATGACACAGATTTTACAATGTTTGGGGCTGAAGCTGAGCAGGCTGCCCTTCTGCAACCTTTGTCATTTATCCAACGAGCTTGTATCTTTTTATTGTTTGATGCTCAGAGTTTCCATTGGATTGCGCTCATGCTTAGCCAGATATGCTGTTCCACTCTGAATTTCTTTGGCTGAAGGATTGTCTGCAAAGTTAGCCTGTGAACAGTTGTGGGAAAACCCCTTACCTGTTTCCTATCAGTGCAGCTATTGAATGGAATTAATTGGCTATTTTTAGATCATCAGTAATTAAATCTGGAGTGAAACTAACGCCGTCGAAATCCAGCGATCCTTGTCAGCATCGCATGGCCGGTAGAGTCACTGTCATCAAACAGGTTTCTGTGTGGGAATATGATCCTGGTAAATCCCTGGAAACCAAAGAAGGCCTTTTATCTTCCATTTTGTAATCCCACTGTCAGGAAGATCATGCCTCCTTATTCAGCTACACACCACCGGGTTTCACATTGCTGCTGTTCTGACCCACTCACAGGAAGAAGAGTCAGAAGAAGTGTTGAAAAGTGGACAGTGTGCTGAGGGCATCTCATGCCAGTCAGCTTGGAACGAAGAGTTCGTTCAGGCAGCACCGAATGTAGCTTCTTTACTTTGTTTCCTTCGTCTTTAGCTCTTACAACTTTAACAGAGGATGCAGGATCAAGATGTGCCCCACTAGTGTTTATTTCAAGAGCTTTCCTCACCTCTGAACCTCAGTCGTTCCTCCAGATGTGTCGAGGAAAGCGTTGCTGCTGAGAATCATGCTGCCTCAGCACTCTTCTGTCCAGCTGGTCATTGGTTCCAGCTGGGCCTTCATTTATGGGATGGTTAAACAAATAAATTATGGGATTAGATAGGTCGCTGATTTATTTATTTTTTCTGTCCCCACTGCTGTAACAGCCCCTTTGAGAAGTACGCTGGCGAGCAACTTCAAGGTTCTTCGGATGACTTTAAGAATTAATAAAATAGAGATCGCCTTGATTGAATTTGGTGTGCTGCAGTCCAAATAATGTACAGCAGGAAGAGCTGGCAGCACTGCGCAGACAGCCAATCACGGAGCATCACATTTGCTCTACATTTCATCAGTGAAGGCAGCCAGAAACCTAAAGAGTGCATGTATTAGACCAGCAATAAGGAAAGTTGCTGAAACCTAGAATAATTCATTTTGGATGATTTTTCTTCTTCTTTGGCCAGTTTATAGCTGTTTCCTGTTGCATGTGTTCAGCTAAACGCTGCTGCTCTTTAAAGCTCCATGTGAAGATAAATCTCACTGAGCTCGAAACAAAAATAAACAGTCCCTAAAGTGAATTTATGTTACCGCCTGTGGAGTGGATGCGGTGTTTACATTGCGATCAGATTGCAGATTGTCCTGCATTTTTGTTTCGACGTCAGAGAAACTGTATATTCAAAGCGAGTGACCCATCGCACGAGGCTAATACACTTTGTGATACTCAAAGTTCTGCGAGGCGTTTAGTTGTGTTGTAGACGGTGACACTCGGGCGCAAAACACTGGAAAATCAGCCAACTGCTGCTTACATCTGTAATCTCTCCGAGAGCAGAGATTGGCTTCTTGCTTTTGACGTCACCAATGGGTGGAAACCTTGGTAACAAATCGTCTGAGACCAGAACGCTGTCGGTTCTGGCCACAACGCTACCCTAGCTCCCCGACTCATAAAATCTCACTTCCCTATAAAAATGAGCAGCCTCGAGCACCATTTCTTCCCAAGGAAACATATTCCCTTAATGCATTCGGGTTAATGGCAAATGAATAATCATAACTACTTTCACCCGCCCCCCAAACACACACAGACACACACACAGACACATGGGGGTGGGGTGTCATCGATCTGTCTGGAGTGCGCCCCTCTCCGCCTGCTGCATCAGCCACTCTCCCCCTATTGATACGCTCTTGCCCCTTGACCCCTGGGACAGATCGATGCAATTGATTGGAGAAGGGCAGGGACAAGGGCAAGATCTGCTGACGGGCCGACAGCAGTGTGACAAGACATGATCGTCATTAATGTCCCGCTGGCTGGCTGGCTGGCTGGCGAGGTGCTGTGCATCACATATTCCCCGCCGCCCGCTCTCCTCCCCTTCCAGCCTCCATCTTTCTCCTTCACTCCTCTTTCCCTCCTCCTACTCGTGCTGCTCCATGGTCCCAGTCTGTGCTGCTTCAGCTGACTGAGATAACTCCATCAGTGGGATACCTGTCTAATGCTCGCCTGGCATCTGCCAGCGCAGATATGCATCTCCAGGCTGCGTGGAGATATTCTGAGCCGAGTGTAGAAACATGAACGGTGTCATTGCGAGTGTCTGCTGCATAATGTTTGGGCTCATTGTGCGAGCTACTTCCCAATCACAATGGAGCCGATCCTGTTTTCGGTCGCTTTGAAAAGCTGCGTCTTGATGCAATTCAAAGCAAGTGCATCAGAATCTGCTTCATCTCTGTCAAAACAACTTTATGCGTCCTCTGATTGGAGGTGAATCCCATCCTAGTGTTATACACGCACGCCCTGATTCTGAATCGGAGAATATGTCACTGATACACAACAGAAACTCAAACGCATCTGTTTTTTTCACCGTGTTTACTCTCACGGACCAGTTTCATCGCGCTGCGGGATTCTATTTTCCAGTCTAGACTAGAACAGGCGATGTTTGCGTGTATTGTGGAGGGGTGATGGGCAGGATGACTCCAGACTCGGCAGTGACACTGCTGTAATGGAGCTGATTGATCACCTATATGGCCGCCTGCTGGCCCCACTGGCTGTAGCATACAACAAAATCACCCCCACCCCCCGTCTCTGTGTCACCGCCACCATCGCCGAGCCGATCCACAAGGACCAACCATCCCCCATAGACTTCATCCTGGCCACGATTTTGACATTGGCAGCAGGATTTACTTGTGCACCTCTTCGGCGCTTAGCTCGCCACGTTTCTGTGTTTCTGCAGGACGGAGAGGTGCAGACGAATTCGACATCTTTGATGAAGTGACATTTGCCGTGAGAGCCTTTTTCCTGCACTGCAGCAGAGTTGGGAAGCTGATGCTTTCCATTTGAATTAAAGGGCATAATCAATCAATGATAACATTTGCAGACCTCTCTCTCTTTCTCTGGCCCCTCTTTGTGACACAGGGTCGTAACCCTAATCTATCCACGGCGTTGAAGGTGATTAAGGTTTGAGAT
This sequence comes from Neolamprologus multifasciatus, assembly GCF_963576455.1. NCBI lineage: Eukaryota > Metazoa > Chordata > Actinopteri > Cichliformes > Cichlidae > Neolamprologus > Neolamprologus multifasciatus. Next base: position 3,568,170 of record NC_140448.1, on the reverse strand, counting down.
TAGCGCAAGCTGTCAAGGGCAGATCTGGTTCGGGCTGAATGAGAATGAGTAAAATGTCATATTTTAAAAATGTACTCTCTATGTTTGTCCCTCGGTATCTCAAACAAAGACAAATATGTCACATTTCTTTCTATTGTTGAGGTTTTTAAACATTAAAATGACCAAATGATGCTTTGGCTGCGAACAGTGAAGAATTCTGGCAAACGGTGAAACGGTTTGATGTTTTTGTGACCCTTCGAGTTAATCAGTCTGTATTATGTATATTTCCACACAGACACAGATGTAGTACCGGGCGGCACAGTGACACGTTTCTGTGTTTTGCGTGTGATCATGCAGGATCCAAAGAACATGATCTGAAAACGTAACACTTGACAAGAACGACGAGGAAATTCTTGGACCAGATATTTGCTTTTGTGTCTGACTCAAACAGCCGTGTGCCTTATGCTGCCGCTCGCTGCTGTCGAGCCTCGGTCACAATATTGTGACAGTGACAGTTTGTGTTCGTGCTTGTGCTGACCACATTGCTGTGTGTGTGTCTGTGTGTGTGTGAGAGAGAGAGAGAGCTAAGCAAAGCAGCTGGAGTGTCACTCTGTCTCACTGTTCTGTCTGGTTTTTGGGGTGTGGGGGTCTTGTTAGTTTGTTGCTGCCTGCGTTGTGTGTGTGCAATGCCATTTGTGTGCTCTGTGTCTGAGATGGTAATTTTGTGTCAGTGGCTACCTCTGCTGTGCATGTGTTTGGATGTGACTGTACCAGCTGCACCGATGCTACGAGACAGTGGGGTAGCTACAGTGCATCCTCCACCACGGCCAACCAGTCCACTGCAGTGTGTGTGTGTGTGTGTGTGCTGCTGAAAAAGAGAAGAAATTGATCAGCACAGGGAGGAACGTGTTCACCAGCAAAGGCTGGATGGAGGGTGTGTGTGTGTGTGTGTGTGTGTGAGAGAGAGAGAGAGGGGGGAGAGAAAGAGCGAGGGCTGTCGCTGCAGACTCCTGCTGCAGTATCTCACTTTGGGCAAGCAGCTGCAGACAGGGAGAAACAGACAAGCAGACAGGTACAGACCTGGAGTGATGGGAGGGGATGGGTGGTGGGAGGGGGTGGGGTGGAGATAGTAATAGAAGGTAGGGCTTGGGGTGCAAGGGTCAGATGGGGGAGGGGGGTGAGCGAAAGCAAAGTAGCGGGTTCCGGCGGCGGCGGCAGCTAGAGGGAGCAAATGTTTTGGGGGTTCTCGTTTTAATTTTTTTATATCCCGTTGTTTGTTGGCAACGGCAGCGCGTCGCGTCGGACCTGCGACGGGTGCGAGAGAAGAAGAAAAATAAAAGTAGAGGGTGTAGATAACAGTGTCACGACATGGCTGATGTCCCATCGTCATGAGCAGGTAGGAGGAGAATGAATAGTTGTGGTGGTGGTGTTGGTGCTGTGGAGGGGTGGGGGTTGAGATGCTGAGATGGAGCTGACAATGCAATTGGAAAGGAGGGATGCTCTGCGCTGGGGAGTAGTGGGTGGGGGTGAGGGGTGGGGGAGACGTCCCACCTCACTGACCTGCGTCTGGCTGCAGCTTCCCGCGGACACCTCAGCCTTTACCGGCACCCGCGCCGCCCCCCACCATCTCCCCCTCCTTTCTTCTGCCACTGCCCTTTTTTTTTTTTTTTTTTCCCCCCCCTCTTTCTGTTCTTCATCATCCTCAGCTCAGAGGCGGATAACAAAAGGCGTAGTCGGTGGCAGACAGAAGAGTGAGCACGCGAGGCAACGCGTCGGGTGGCGCGGCGCATTCATTTCCGGAAGCCTCCACTTTGCCTGGCGTTCCCCAGAGAGAAGGAGACAGTCAGAGACATCTATCCGGCTGCTTTTTTTTCCTTCTCCTGGTCTGAGGAGGAGGAGTTGTGGGATGATTGGGAGGAGGGGGGGCGGGGGGAGTCGGGGGGGGGGGGGGGGGCATTCACTGGTGTGTTTGGGTACACGACCGGTGAAAACGATATGGGAATGTTTTCAGTATTGCTTTAGCATTTACTGCAGTTTGGCATTTTTTAAGTGCAGCTAAGGTCTGGATTGTGACTGTTTGGCTCCGGAGCTGCTTTCCAGTTAATTGTCTCGCCGAAGCGCCGTGCCTTTTGACACTGATAACTTATCGCTGTGGCAGCAGAGTTGGGCTGGTAGGTGGTAGAGTCTGGTGTCGAGGGTATTGCAGTGGGAAGTGAAATATGGCAAGGGAGGCAAGTTTTGGTACCTGTGCTGAAGACGAACCCGCCCTTCTCTCGTTCGTACTGCTTTTGTGAAAAGATGTTTTTTCTGGAAATTTCCCCGCATTCTGTGTAATGCTGAGCAGCTCAAAGTGCCGTGCGCTTTTTTTATTTTTTTGGCTTCAGTGTCTAACCGTACCTATCCGTAGGGGCTGCTGTGATGGAAAGCCAGAGGGTGAGGCTGCTGCTGGTGGCTCTCTGCATCCATCAGTCGAGCAGAGTCTGCCAGCCAGGTCCTGGTCCCGCCACCCTGGAAGCGAGAAATTTAGACTGATGATCAGCTGATGCTCTTTAGGACAAAGGCGAGCCCAGCTGCTTGGCTAGGGGGCTTTTCCTTCCTCAGCACAAAGGCTAGTTAGCACAGAGCAGGCAGTGCAGGCTCGTCTGTTTGTCTGAGCCTCTGCTTCTGCTTCTGTCTGGGCACTGCCACGAAGATCATTTAGGTCTGGCCGTCTCCGGCGAAATCCCTGCTTTGTCTTTCTTTGTCATCTCTGCTGCTGCTGTCTGGTGCTTTGTTGTTTTTTTAGTGTATTTAAACATATGCCTGAAAATCTGTCTACCTTTGCAGGTCTTTGTGTGCACAGGAATCAAACCAAGCCGTCGAGAAAAAAAAGTTGTCCGCAGTGGAAGAACGGAGGAACGCTGGAGCATATCTGTGCAGAGCTACTTTGTTTTTTAATTGCAGCCTGTGCCTATAGTTTCAACTATATTTAAACTATAGACACTTTGTAGCTTTCGGTGCCTTTTGATAGAAATTTGGTACGTTTAAGTGGCACTGGTTGACGAAGAGACAGTGTGTGTGTGTGTGTGTGTGCATTTGTGTGTGAGTGAGTAAGAGAGAAAGAAAGGTGTCAGTGCCCTGCAGCTGACTGCGGCTCCTCTGTAGACTCTGTCGTACTTCACCTGCTCCCTGAGACCCTAACTTGTGAGCTCTCTTGATGAAAAATCACGGGTTAGGCTCTTGGGACGCGGGCGGACGGCACAATCGACTTTCTGCCGAATGTTCCACGTGGAATCGGAAAGAATCAGCGGCTGATTTTCTTTTAAAAATGCATGTATGGATGGGACGGTGCAGAGAATGGCTAACACATGGAAAGGAAATAGCTGAGCGCAGTAAAAAAACAGCACATATGTGAAGGGTTTGTTTTGTTGGCTCCTCCGTGACATCGTGTACGAACCCGTTAAGGAAAACTGCAGCACTGATGCGACTGCATCTGCAGGGCTGCGCTTGTTTGGAATTTTTTTTGTTTTTGCCCCCAAAATCATGAAGGACGCCTTTCGTAATGGCGCCAGTACCGCCGCCATTAAAGTGAAAAATACCCATCGATTCTGCACTGGGCTGTCAACCGGCACCGTAATCTCTCTTTGTGTCAACATCTGTGTTTGAATACAATTCTAGTAACACATGATCTGATTAGAGATGACAGGACACCAACCAGTCCAAACCACCACACCCCAGGCTCATGTTGATTAACCCCTGTCACCACCTCCACACAGCCAATAGATCTGATCCTCCATTACCAGAGCAGTCACTCTGAAATTGATAAGTCTAGACGCTGTAGGAGCAAAAGGACTAATGCCACATCTGCTGCTGCTGTTTGGAGCACTGGAGAGCTAAAACACACAAGTTCAAAAACATTTACATTTTTCATAGTTGATAATTTCACGTATCTGCTTCATAAATTGATACATTTCTCAGCCAAATGTCAGAAAATCTTCAAATATTTTACGGTTAGAATATAAATTTTCTACATTAGCCTCAAAATAATTCTAATTATAATTCACTTCTACCTTTTTTTATTTTTAGTTGCACATATGCACATAAGCCAGATACATAAACAAAAAATACTCTAATGACTTTATCTTTCTATATTTAAATGATTTTAAAAGCTCCCGATTGTTCAAATCAGGGGAATTAAAGAAAGATACAATGCAGTATGTGAAATAAAAACCGATGGCCACGCTTTGAAAATGTAGAATCGGGTCAACAGAAATCAAGTTGCTCTCTTCATCTGAATATTTCTGTTGAAATCTGCGATTGTGGTGAGATGAAACGACCAAATTGGTTAATGATCTCAATCAATATTTAAACGGGAGGCGTAGCTCAGCGCAGACAGACATCGTAATTCATTAAGACAGGCTCTTAAAGAGAAAAGGACAAGATTGAATGCTGAATAGAAAATGAAAACACTGGACCCGTCTCTTATAAACACGACTGTAGAAGTGCAATTACAATAAATTAGGTCTGCATAAAAAATTTTTTAAAAAATCGGTTCTTTTCCTTTTGTGCCAGAGAAAGGTGTGAATTCATTTACAATTACAGCTTGACCTGGTTTTTAAACTTTCGGTTTTTCCCAAGACGGCATGCTTTTCTGAAAACCTAATTTCTGCTAAATTACTCGTATTAGGAATACAGTTCAAAACAATTGATTTTCTCTCTAATGCCCTCCTCTCCATCTCTCTCCCAGTCTCCAGTCTTTCTCTCTCCCTAATTATGTTTTTTTTTTTTTTCTCGTCTCCCTATTTGGTTTCATTGCGAACAATGCCGATGCCAACTAATAGTCTGTGCCTGTGCCACAGAGCCCCCAGCAACAGCTGAAGGAGCGCCATGCCCCATGAATACCAAACAGCCAGGCACAGTGCGACAAGTGCTGAGCAGTCAGACGCAGCACAGGCAGAGCGGAGCTGGTGCCCACAAAACAGCCAGACAGTTTTATTAGGGTCTGTCTGACACGCAGCAAAGTCTGGCAGCACACGAGCCCACTGATGAAACAACCCCTCCACCCCTCACCCCCCCCTCCAACAGTAACAAAGCAGCACGCTCAGAGCAATCCGCCAAGGATCCAATAAATATCACCCCGTAAAAATCAGCTCCCAGCTGGTTTGTAACTGCGCTCAATGGGGAATACAAACTTTGTTCAAAGTCAAACTAGTTCTCAATGAGCTACCGCTGAATTGATCTCGATTCTGCCATCACACATCACACACTGCATCGGACGCAGCGGCGAAGACAGGAAGTGTCGTTCAGGAAAATGCTGCTAAAGCTTTAACGCTGTAAAAGTCGTGATTTTATTGAAAGTGAACAGATCCAAGCTGTAGGCATTTTGAGCAGTGCTGAGGGAAAACATTAATATGTTCGTCATTAAAAGTCTTTTATTTTGTCAGTGTCAGTTTTGTTATTACTTATTATTGACGTGTATAAAATGTGACTTTAAAAAATGGGTTAATTTAAAATAAGAGCTCCTGATTCAAATTGTTAAAAACTTTTTTTTAATGAACTCTTAATCAGGTTGCAGTTATAGTAGATCTGAAATTGCCTGTCAAGGTTGCACTATCTAACAGCGAGGGGCAATATTAGCTTTTCTGTTTTAAAAAAACAAAACATTTGTGCACCGTGTTTATGCCGAGCCAATCAAAAGACTTTTCCTGACACAGGATGTTAAATATTACGTTTGGACTGATTAAAGCGAAATAATTGAAATTGCTGCACGGATCAGCAGATCTCGTATATTAATATGTTGCGATGCGCTTTTATCTGCGCTCGTGTTAAACAAACAGCTGTCGGTGTGAGGTTTGTTCTTCTTCAAGGTCCTGCAGGAAACATTGATCCAGACCTTGAATAGGTGGAGATAAACTAAAGACTCCAGCTGATGGCCCGAGTGTGTGTGAGAGATTACGCTCCATTGTTCAGAGGTGGTCATGTAACACACGCCGCCGCCGCAGCTTTAAAAGCAATAAGGCCAGATTAACATTTATTCGGCACGTTAGGATTTGGGCTGGAGCCGACGTGGAAATCAGGTGGATTTTTGTGAATTAGATGCTTGTTTTTGATTTTTGGTTGTTTTCGATTGTCAGGATTTCCTGTTGGAGGATCTCTTATCGCAGCGGGGTGGGGAGGAGGCGCAGGTGGTGGTCGGTGTGTGTGTTTGGGGGTATCAGGTATGCCTGATAGTGGGGCAGTACAGAATGGAGGGGGGGGGGGAGTGTCTGAGTTTCCAGACACTGCGGCAGGAGGCCAGACAGTCACCTAAACGCACACACGTAGAAGTGCGTTAGCGACAAAGCGACACACAAATAATGGAGGAATACGCACGTTTTTGCACGCAGCCTATTCAATTTTGTTTTAATTCAATCAAGGGGTATAAATCACAGCGCCACTTGTAATGTAATTATCCTCACGCACGGAAAGCACAAAAGTTTCTTTATTATTCTCAGGGCGACGGCAGATAAACTCCATTAACTGTTACAGATTACAGTAAGTGCTGCGGGAGGCGCGGCTGTCTGTTGGAAGGACAAGCGATCTGTGCTGAGACTCGAGGATTTTCGCGGCGGGCCTGTGGGCACGGAGCAGGATTGTGGAAAAGTGGGGCCGATGATTAAAAAGCAAACAACAAAGCTCCGAGGGAGCAGACTGACGGCCTGGCGGAGCAGAGGTCTCGGCTTAGCCAATTGGAATGCTCGCAGAGCTGGTTTGTTGCGAGCGTTTGTGCTGTGCGCAGGTCCATTCGAGGGTGTCTCCTGGCCCTGCTCCCTGCTCGGGTCCCGTGTTTTCTCGCCATTCTCTCTCTCTCTCTCTGATCTGCGATTCACTTCGGAGGCGTTGCCAGGGAAACCTGGTATCTGGCTAGCGGCTTGATGGAGTTATTGAACTGTAACTGGCTGGGATAATTACGCTCTGTCTTGCCGGCTGGCTGTCCAGTGGCTGGGACTTGAATGTGACCTATAGCTAGCCGGCGTTGTCACCGCAGGCTAAATGTTTTTAACCCCTCGGCTGCCAGACGTTTGGGCTGTGGTAACTTTGGCACCGATGTCCAGTTTGAGTTTACACTTCCTGGAACTCCTGCTTCTGTAGCCACGTCGTTGCTTTTGCAGCTAAAGATTCAGTTAAGCCTGCGACTGTAACTCCAGCAGACACACGTTCAGCGTGCTTTCTGTTCGTGCTGAAACAGGCCACGACTCGGAATTCCTCATGTGTCCTCAAGTGTATCCACTGATCCCCTGAGCAGGTGGATCCTTAGATAATAAAACAGTTTCTTCAGCATTTGCATGGATGGATTTGTATCTTTCACTACAAAGGGCTTTCACAGACTCTTGTGTAAAAGGTTGGTGGAGTTTCTGTGTCCCCACATTTATGCTAAATTGCTATCATTATCTCTCCTCGTCTAGGAGCCCCGGCAATTGTCTGCCATTCTCCATGCTTTAAGGTAAGACAGATACCACTTGCATCTGCAACACCATCAACAAAATCCTTACTTTTCTAGTCTTATTCAGTCTGATCCGTTATGCCAGCAGACAGCAGCAGATGAGTTTCGTTGTGTGACTGCCTTGTTTTGCTTGCAGTAGACGAGTGAGTCAGTAAAAGTGTCAGACCGCCGTAACAGACGGCCTGCGCGAGATAATTAGCCCGGAGTCATTTGGAAGGCGCTCAGCTCTGCCCAGGTGCCCACTCTGCTCAGAAAGAGACCAGACGACCTTTTACTCAGCTCCGTCCCACTGCAGTCACTTAAAACAGTGATGGATGTTTCCCTTTACTCCCTGCTCCCTACCGGCTCTCGTTCTCCTTTTCCTCTCCCGTGTCACCATTTCCCTCACTTCTGTCCTCTGCTTGCAGCACCTTGTTTGTCCCTTCTCCTCTCCTTGTTTTTCTACCCTCGTCTGCCTCTTACAGCTCCCATTCTCTCTGTTATTCCAAAGCGATGAGAGGGAAGAGGAGGAAGAAAGGTGGGGAAAAGGGGGAAGGGGGGGTTTAAAGTGAAGTGGTGAAGGAGACTTTTTTTTTCCCCTGTCTTTTTTTTTTAATCCTGCCAGTTTGAGAAGAGCAGACTCGAGCCCCCTCGGCTCCTCATTAGTATGCACCGGCTGTCGCTCAGGTGACATGGCCACTGGATTCCATCCCAACTGCAGGAACATCAGCAGCACGGTGGAGAGTGGGATAGCAGGTAAGGACAATGAGAACGGAACGGCGTGGAGGAAAGGAGACGACGAAGGTGGCGGGATGGTGCACGGACTTGTATACGCTGCTGTAATCCAAACCCAGCTTCTTTAATTAAAGCGTCTACCGCTGTGAGCCGAGCCGTGCGAGTCGAGTCATCGTTTGTAAAGCGCATCCACGCAATTCTCCTCGTTAATGAGATATCCCGCACTTCTCTGTACACAGTTTGAACAATTCACGAATTCACGAGCATTAAATGTAGATGTTGGAGCGTCTGCTCTCTCTGCTGATTTTAATAAACACCTCTGTTGATTATGCTGCGTGTGTTTGGTTATTTCGAAATATATTTTTACTCCATGTAAGCAAACAGCGGAGGAATCCTGCAGTTTCCCTCAAAACAGTTTCATTGTTTTCACTTGTGCGATTTTGATTCCCCGTGATATGTAGGATATTGGTTTTGTTGCCAAAGGCAGCAAATAGAGGGGCGTACTACACAAACAGTCGCACTCTGTACGTGTGTGTCAGAGAAGCCAACAATATGAGAGTAAGGAAGGAAAAAAGTGCAAGAAAGAGAGCGTGTGTGTGCATGCATAGGTGTTTGTGTGTGTGTGAAACAGAGACAAACTGTGTGTGTGTTTGGGGAGCAGTGCGGCCAGGCTGCAGATATCATCCATCTCCCTGTCACAGGCCCAAGGGCTGCTGGGAAAGTGGCAGACAGCTCCCTGGCTATGACAACAGAGGCTGCATCCTAATTTTCCGACAGAGAATGCCTGAAAAAAGCTGCGCCTCTCCTCCCTCACCGCCCAGTACGGAAAGCCATTAACCCCTCGATCTGGGAACAAAGCACGGAGCTCGGCCCGGGCCACCGTCGGCTGCGAGTCACATCGGCTCCCATCATCCTGCAGCCGTAACTCCGAGCAGCAACGTTCCGCTTGAACTCGTCTTTCCGAAGCGTTCCGGGCCTGCACAGGTACGGCCGAGCGCGGCGAGGAGCGCGGACCAGCTCTAAAGGTGGATCCGATGAGGAGCTCGCGTTACTGACAGATACTTGATGACAGTGCAGTGATTTAATTTGCGAAGTGCATTTTCAAAATAAAAGAGCTCGTGGCAAAAGCTGTTCTAACTGGATTACATGCTTTCTGCTTAGCCATGACTAATTTTGTTATAAAGCTGTTGTCAGATATTCTATGGCTTTTGTTACACACGCCAGCGCTCTCTAAGTGTTTCTGCAGCTCCTCCCTGGTCCTGGGAGTCAAACACTGGCACCAAGATTAAATCAGGACTCATTAACATGAAGGAAGTGCGTGAACGTTAGTCTTTTTTCCACTCGTGCCGACTTTGGTTTTAAAGTTTCAGCACTTTAAGGAAAACCAAGCATTCAGAGCCGAGTTAAGACGCGCAAATGTTTAATAGATTCCAGGTCTGATGAACATGTGATGACTGAACAAACGTGCTTTGAGTTAAACACACAATAGAAACGTGAAAGAATGTTAGTAAAGCCTTTTTTGTTACATAAGTGCATCGTTTAGTATCCAGTGTGTCTAATGTCTAATTCGATTTTTTTAAGAGTTAAGGTTCATGTATTAATTTACGAGTTTCACTAGAACTTAATGCTAAAATTACACACAGAGCTTATTTAGTTATTTTTCTGCAGACATAATCACATTTGATTCCAGCTCCTAGAATTTCCAATGAACTTGTTTTCTTTGTAAGCAATACAGCACAAAATGAAGTGATTTTTTCTCTCTGAAATTGCACTGCAGGATTTTGCAGTAGGAATTCAGAATTTCAGTAGGAACTAAAAAGTCATATTTAATTTTTCATTAAAAGAAATAAAGCTGAGTGAAGAGTCGATGGTGCCAAATAAATGTAATATTTTCCATGAAGACAGAAGATGGTAGTAAGCAGTGCAACAGAGAGTTTAATCTTGTCCGAGATCAGGGCTGATAGGGGAACGTGCTGTAAAGAGCTCGAATTGATGAATTGATGATCAAAGACGCGAGGACGAGGCCTGCTTTAGATCTTTGATCGCTGCTAACAAATCAGCGGAACGCAGCGTCGGGATCAAACGTGTTCGGTACCGAACAAAGACTGCACGTGTTGGGTGGGAGGCAGAGCGTGTTAGCCAGGTACTGCAGGGCACACAGAGGAGTCGCCCTCTCCTGCATTCTTATGTGTCACAACTTGCTCAGTGCGTTTGCAGGCAGATGTAACTCATACAGATAGTGAGTGATGTTAAAGAAAAACACTAATATATGTGTTCGGTGACATTTACCAGTTTGTACTTCGTGTAGTAATGAAGTGCTCATTTATACTCTGGACAAACTCTACTGGCTGATGAAAGCCAGCAGCTGCAGCTGGAAGCTCAGGAAGAAATCTGGCACGGTAAGTGGCCCTGCAAGGTCTGAAACACATTTATTGATCATTTTAGATTTATTTCCTGATAATTTTTTTTATCATTTTAACATCTTCTGAGTGTGTGAAACAGCACACACATAAATGCACTTAAAAAAGCCATAACATCATCTTGGAAACACATTATTATTTTGTTAATGATTCACTTATTAAGTAAATTTTAGGGTAAAATAAATCTCTGGTTCTTTATTAATAAACGATAAAAACCAGCACAGGTAAAAAGATTTCCTTCTCGGCAGAGATGCTGCATTCAGGTCTTAAGGGTTAAGTAGTAAATCAGAGCTTCGTGCTTTTGGGTCATAAATGCTTCATGGGAAATGAGTTTCAGTCATACATGTCGATTGCGCCTCCCGAGTGTCAGCAACTATGAAATATGGTAAGTGGGGGGAGCGAAGTGATACATCCACCTAAAATAAACCCAAAGAACTGCGTGACCTCTGTTTCTCTCTCTGCTTTTTTTCCTGACATGAAAAAAGACAAAAACACGAGCGCATTGAGCTTTCTGGATTTGTCATTTGTGGTTTACATTTCTATGTTTGGCTCGCTGTAAAACATGAACTCCCTAATCAAGCGCACATGTGAAGGAGCTTACTTTACACACAGCTGCAATCGCCGCGTCACTGCAGCCTCACAGCAGCTTTTATTCCGACCGGCCATCTCCTCAGTCACGGGTGAAGTGGATGTCGCTTCGTGCGCAGCGCTCCTCTGCATGTGCGCGATGCTGATCGGGTCACAGGTCGGAAAAGCTGAGCCTGGGAATCCGAGGCCCGCTCAGCGCGAACGCAACTTTGATTTGTGATGATGAGTCACACAAACATGCTTGTACATGCGATCGCTATCTGCTGACTGTGTGTGGAAGTGGCCTCGGGGATTCTCACAGTCAGACTGAGGGGTTAAAAAATTCTCAGATGTTGCTGATGAGGTCGGAAACACACAAACTATATTTGCAAAACTATATTCATGAGCGTCTCTGCTCAGATGACGAATCCACCCACTTTATGGTGGTAGGAGGACTGAGTAATAGTAAGCGATGATGCAGCAATTCAGGCGACTTATTTCCACAGAAGATACACAGCGCACAAACAAACAAACAATAATTTACGATATTTTATTTTTTTTTTAAATCTAATATTATGATTGAAAGGACATCCAATGATCACAACTGAAAAGGTGGAATTTCCTTTGCATGAAAACGAACCTAAATCTTTTAGCTTTACTCGTGTAAAACACACTGACGGATAAATTAAAATGACGCACAGTTTCTAACAAGCAAAAATTATGATTTTTTTTTTTTTTAAGTCAGGCGATCAAATAAATGCAGCAGAGTAAACAACAACATCTTATTCTGAAAAAGTTTGTTTGCAGTTTTCTGATGGTTTTCAGTTTTTGTGTATTGTTTCCAAAGTGACTGCTCAGACTCTTTTTATTTATTTTTATTATTATTTTTATTTACACAGTTATTTCCCCCCTTAAGGACCAGAATTACAAAACTCCTGTAAACAATATAATTATTGCCACAATCACTGGAAAACACCGTTTCAAATCTTTCTTTGCACCACTTTTGTAGCAGTGCTTTCAGCGTGCCTCCCCACAGCTTCCCCAGAGTGTAACTCCTACTAACTGTAGTGATCCCTGAGTTTTCCTGTGGTGCAAGCAAATGCTTGACATTTATTATAGTCAGTGAATTAGCTTAACAAACACACAGCTGCGTAAGATTTTATCCATGTTCATGAACTTTCAGCAGAGCACCAGCATCATGAAAACCTGAGACTTTCACATGAGACACATAGCAGACTGTTAGTACTGATGTGTCAGCGTGCGAGGGGCACATCGCCGCTGCAGCCATGTTTACAGGGAGTTTAGTGCCATTTCCGGATCACGGGGTAAATCAGAGGGGTTGTGTGGTGATTAGGATGATTAATGAGGCAGGGAAAAAAACAAAGTTCTACTTCTCAGATTTCTATTTATCTTTTCAAACATGGAGCTTCCTGCTTTCATATGAAATATCAGCTACGCTGACCTCTCTGGGCCTCAAACAGTTTTATTTAAAATAAAGGCACTGAGTGATATTGTATCTCTGGCGGAGCAGCTAACAGCTCTTAAACAGCACTGCTTTTGTTTTCTAGTGTCGTTTATTCCACAGGCTAAACAACACTGAACATAAATACAGTAGATTTATCTTTCCGTATCAAATAGATATTAAAGAGTAAGAAATATTGTCTCACCTAAAATACAGTGCATTAGAAGAATAAAGCAAAAATGGAGAAAAGAAGTCTAATGACATCAGATGCAAACAAATGTCTGCCAACATTATTATACCTGCTGAACACTGTCAGCACACAGCCTCACAAAGCTGCTAGCAGCTATAATACAAATACATAAATAAAAATAAATGACTTTTATTTTATTTATTTTTTAATTTGGTTCTGAACAGGCCTTTTTTCACACTGTGATATAAAGAACACTATAAAACAACATTACAGCATCTCATTTTGTATTTCATTTCCTTCCTAAAGCCTTAGGCAGTTTCTGCTTGAGTGGCACTCCTGAAAAACTGAAATGAGCCACCCTGGGCTCTGTGGAGCAGACACGTGTGGAAATGAAGGCTTTCTGCGTCCCATCACCAGGTCAGAGCCAGACCTGAAAAAGTGAGATTTTCACTTCTGCATATTGAAATCAGAGCATATAACATTCAGAATAAACAGCATCCTTCAAACAGTAAACTCTACAAAATGTCACGAAGCGCAACAACTGCTCCACTTTGATGTTCGTAACACTGGCCTGCCTCTCCTGTGCTGCAGTAAGCAATCTTTTATTCATGTATGTATACAGTCTGGTACTGAGGCACCTCCAGGGAGGAACGGGACACCTCATAGAGGCCATTTTTGTTTTTTTTAAATAAATCGACAAAATTGATTTTAATCCATTTGATCCGTTCATTTTTCCATTCTTTTCTTTCCTGCTTCGCTCTCTAAAAGGCAGATTTACTAAGATGGGAAATGACCTGTGATTGAAAATGATGTGAAAACCACGACCGCAACAACCAAGAAGAAAATAAAATCACAACATTTGTTTTAGGCCAGCAAACTCCTGCACTAAAGACACACATACACATGTATATGTCCACATGTGTCACATCCCTATGTGTGCATGTTCTATAGACAGCGTATCTCTGCAGTGTATTGATTCATCTTTATTTCACAGTCTCACACAACAATGATGGTGGCCACGGCTCGCCACGCAGCCAGGCGAGCATGTACCTCCTCCTGTCCTGCCACGCACACCGAGCAGCACGCCGCAGGAGTAGAAAGCTCCAATATACAGATGTTTCTGTCCCTCACAGGCTCACTGGTGCCTGCACGCAGCGCTGCTGCTGCTACAGCCTGTCAGACGCCCATCCATCAGCGCAGAGACGGAGGGTACGGCACTGCGGCTGATGTGAACGACTGAATGAGAGGACAGACTTGTGTCAGAATTAGCTGCTGGAACAGAGCTGCTGTGTTCTCGGTGTGTTAAGGAGGCGCTTTATCATCGAGATTCAGTGTGAAGATGATCACGTCTTCTCTGGCAGAGAACGTGACTGACAGCTCCTCACACTGCAGACCTCTGTACTCACTGAACACATGTATAGTCTGTAAACCTCGCAGAAGGCATTTCAGTTGTCAGGCATGCTAAATTTCCATATCGGATGTTCCTCAGCTTCAAATAGCGGTCATCGGTATCATAACACAGAGTCAGCGGTGTTATCTCTCAGGCCTGAGTGTTGTGAACATTGCACTGCCAGCTGATTGAGTGATAGACCTGCATCGCTGTCTGCAGAGAGCTCTGGCACCATCTTGTGGCACACTTATAACAATAACAGTATTACAGTTGTAGTAGTATTTAACATGACCAACATGACTAGAGATGCTCTAATTTAAAGGAAGAAGATTCATTTATGTAATAAGGAGTTATAATGACAGGCTCAATATAATGACACACTGGTGCGGAGGTCTTGCTGGGACGTCCCCTGGAGTCTGTGGAGGTGGTTGGCGAGAGCAGGATGTTAGTAAAGCTGACATCCATCATGAACAACCCACATCACCCAAAGCATGAGTCTGTGGGTGGGCTGAGCAGCTCCTTTAGTCAGAGACTGAAACACCCTCGTTGCAGGAAGGAGCGCTTTCGCAGATCATTCATCCCAACAGCAGTTAGACTCTATAACTCCTCAATCACGATGTCATAAGTCACTGGACACTGTGAACATCCACGGTCACCACTTTATGCATAATGGACCTTCCATGTGTACGGACATGTGCAGGTATATGTGTATGTATATGTATACATATGTATATTTAGTGTGTACGTGTGTGTGTGTACATGTCTATAAATAGGAATAGTAGTGGTACAATAGTTATGTCAAGCTATATAGTTTATGTCTTCCATATTTCCAACCATATCCATAATCACATACTGTGTATGCTACCATTGTATATAGTGTATTATCTTACTTTTTTTCACTGATTGTACTTATTTCTATTTTTGTATTTCCTTCTGATATCTGTACCTGAGCTGAGGTGACACAAAAATTTCCCCATTGTGGGATCAATAAAGTCTTATCTTATCTTATCTTATCTTATCGTATCGTATTGTATCGTATCGTATCGTATCGTATCGTATCGTATCGTATCGTATCGTATCTTATCTTATCTTATCTTATCTCATCTTATCTTATCTCATCTCATCTTATCTTATCTCATCTTAACTTATCTTATCTCATCTCATCTTATCTTATCTCATCTTATCTTATCTTATCTCATCTCATCTTAACTTATCTTATCTTATCTCATCTTATCTCATCTCATCTTAACTTATCTTATCTCATCTCATCTTATCTCATCTTAACTTATCTTATCTTATCTCATCTTATCTTATCTTATCTCATCTTAACTTATCTCATCTTATCTTATCTCATCTTATCTTATCTTATCTTATCTTATCTTATCTTATCTTATCTCATCTTATCTTATCTCATCTCATCTTATCTTATCTTATCTTATCTTATCTTATCTTATCTTATCTTATCTTATCCTATCTTATCAAACCCAGCAACACTACTGTAACCTTAAAAACGCCACATTCACTCACAAAGACAGGACAAGAACTGATGATATAATCCCTCTAATATCTCAGTTTTCTGTCTTAGTTATTGTTTTATTTATTTTTTCCTTTTTCTCTCTGTTTACGTCCTCAGTCCAGTTTATTTCTGCATTTTGTTCGTGCTATGCAAATGAGACGTCTGCCATGAGTTAAACCTGTCTACATCCCACACCAGCAGCCAGAGTATGTTCTGAAAAAACGGCCGATAGAGGACATGCCAGACATTGGAGACTGGCCTCATATGACAACTGACAAATGGGAGCACAGAATGCTCTTCCAAGCTCCTAAAATGACAGGTCCTCAGTCATGCTTTCATTCAATTTGGAGGTTTTTCCAAAATAAGACAGACCATATCGTACATCAGTCCAGGTGCCATTGTTTCCTGAACTAACCTCATCCATGGGGAAGACAGCAAGCTATGACTATGCATGTACTCTTGCATTGATCAAGGGTTACGAACCATTTCTAAGACGTTGAGACTCCAGTAAACCACACTGGGAGCCACAAGGAAACTTAGAGCTGTGGCGAACCTTCCCTGGATCACCTCATATGACAACTGACACTCACTTCCCAGCAGTGACCGGGATTCAAAAATTACTCCAAATATAACAATGATGTTGATGCACAACAACCGCTCTTACAGGAGGTCACAAAAGAACAACATCTGAAAAACTGCAGGCCCCACTTTTCTCAGTTAAGGTCAAAGTTCACAATTCAACATTAAGAAAGAGACTGAACATGGGCAGCTCCAGTGTACCCAGCTCTCGCCCTATAATAGCTGGGATAGGCTCCAGCCTCCATGAAATCCTGATAAGGATAAGCAAATGAGGATAGATGGATGAAACATAAAGGTAAGCTAACCCAGATAAATATGAGGATATCTTGAATAGCACAGGCCCCCGCTGTGTTTTGGTTGGACTTTTGTTTTATTGGATGTTCGGAAGGAATTTTTGGTTCTCTTTGGTTCTTTGAAGAAGATAAGGTATGGGGGAAAGTCATCACTGGGCTTCAGCTTGTCATTGTAGCTTGTCAGCCCAGGCAGACTCGGCTCTTTTAGACCGGTCTCTTCTAACTTAGAAGTTGACAAAAGACATTTTGTCAACCCGCTGTGCTCCTCCTTGATTCAACTTGCGGTGCTGTTGCAGCTCCTTTTATGATGTTCATACAAAAGACATGCAACACATTTTAGCTTTAAATGTGTCAGAGAGTAAACAAGCATGCTGGGATTGTTGCCAGCTGTGGGAAGAATTGAGCGACCACAAAAAGCTTAAAGATGTAAATTAAGTTAATGTGCAGAACCGCTGTGTTTACAAGTTCAGAAGAAGAACAAGCTCTTCTTGCTGCCATGCTGTTAGCCCGTCATTGCTCTTCCTCACAGTGATCTACCAGCAGGTGACGGTAATGCACCTTTTTAAATCGTGACCGACCGCAATGGGTTTGTTTGTCACTGCAGCTGGGTTCAGTACGCCTCTTTATGCAAACACCCTCCCAACGAGCTCGCCCTCTTCTTCAGTCTGATGTTGTGTGTGTACTCTTGTAAAGATGTATATCATTAACTTTGCGTCTCATCACTGATGTGTTTGTGAGAGCAGGGAGTGCTGGGACTGTCTGGGAATCAGCGCTCAATCAGCACAGCAGGAGAAAATGAAGTGAGCCGTCACTTTGCAGATTACTGAGTATTTACTCAAAGAAGTAAAGTGAACAGTTGTTCAAAGTTGGATCACACCACAAATCACTCCACAGAAGTCACACCGAAAGTTATACTGTGGATCTGATATCTGCAGCAAGCCTGAATGAGAATAATGTGTTGACAGATAATGGAAAGTGAAATATTTCAGAAGATGAATCCCAGTGAATTCAACGATAAGCCCAACATTTCCTGTCATGGTGTTTGACTGAGTCCTGCTGATTTTCCCTCTGTCCCCAACATGATGCAGTAAACCCGTCATTTAAGAGTTTAAAATGGTAAATGGCCTGTATTTGTATAGCGCTTTTAAAGTTGAAGGGTCTCTAAGGACCCCAAAGCACTTTACACAACCAGTCATCCACCCATTCACACACTGGTGATGGCAGCTACATTGTAGCCACAGGCACCCTGGGGCTTCTCACCACCATCAGTAGGCAACGGGTGAAGTGTCTTGCCCAAGGACACAACGACCGAGACTGTCCAAGCCAGGGCTTGAACCAGCAACCTTCCGATTACAAGGCGAACTCCCAACTCTTGAGCCACGATCGCCCAGGTAATGGCAATACTTCTTTGGTGTTCCTGTCACCTCTCTCATTTCTCACTAAGGACTCAACTGTAAAGTGAGTCAGACAGTGCTTGGAGTCCCTTGTCAAAGAAATGCATTGTTTGACTGTAATAGTAGTAGTTTGAGTGATGGGTTGATTGTGTCAGTTAGGTTTGGGTTGTTTTCTTATTTTAAAAAGAGGAAGTTTTAGTAAACACGGACATGTCTAGAATTGGGCCCTTTAAAATTGTAACAGTGCACTTAGAGAAAACCTGTCAGGGATTATGTTTTGTGTTTTGATGAGCTAATAATCAGCTCTCTTTTTTCTCATTTTTTGTAGGCAGGCCTGCAAGATTGAATTAACAGCGCTGAAAACATTTTCGGGAGAGCAAATATAAAGTGACCTTTTCCAGATTACAATGGGCTGAGGAGAAGGCCACCTGTGGGAACCTGGAGTTCCGGTCTAGAAGGATTGCCGCGTGTCAATCCAGACCAAAAATGATAGACAATTGTTTTTCTTTTGAGTGAATGCGTGTGAATGAGTGAATGAGGGTTAGCATGAATAAAGGGGGACAAACAATTGACTCTGTTGGGGAGAGAAAGGGGATGCTTTGCACACTTAATCTTTTGGCTGCTGATTTTGGGTTGCTGATGTTTGCTTTAAGAAAATTTTGTTTTATTGACTGGGTGTAGATTATGGCAGTACATTATATTGTTGGGAAAATGCCAAATGCTAAAGGGGAGAAACTTTTTGATAGAACTCATGCCATTAATAAAATAGGCCACTGTAAAAGTCGGCTAAAGTTTATAGAGGAAAATATCGTTAACTCGGTTTCCCTGGGTCTTTTCCTGTGTGTTATGAATAAATCTTCTTTTTCTTGGTACTGGTACTGGTTTTATTTTGTTGTATTTATCAGTGACACCTTAAAGGCAGGTCTGTGAAAATATTGTCAGACATAAACCAGTCCGTGGCGCAAAAAAGGTTTGGGGCCGATGTCATAGATAGTATAAAAGATGAATGGATCTACTGCAACATCACTGTTTGTTTGGTTGTAAAAAAAAAAGCTGGGTGTGAAATCACCTACTCGTCATTGATAACTCATTAGCCAATAAGGATACAGTTTCATAGCACAGATAATCCTCCGTTTTTAAACACGGTATGACTTAAATTTATGAACTCCTTTTGTCTATTTTCTAGAGTGAGTGAGTCCATGAACTCAGCGGGAATGTGTGTAGAGCGATCAGGTCAGACAGCTGTTTCTCTATTGACTTCTATTCATGTGACATCACCCACACACTGCTTTAGAGTTGTACACCTTATTGGATGAGACACAACCATCAGTTGCTAGGGAAATATGTGTGTTCCCTGACTGCTGCTGCACAAAAACCTCCCAGCGTTTGCTTTGGTTACGAGCAGTTTGCACCAGTTGCCTGTAGACCAACTCGTGTTTGTCTGTAAACACTCCCTCACTGCTGGCTGAGCTGTGCCATGCAAAGAGAAATGCAAAGAGTAAAAGTTGTGTCTCAGTGCTGCACCCAACATCTTTCAAAAGGCACAATTTTGAACGCTTTACCTGATCTTACATTTTAACACTTACAAAACGGTGGACAACTTAACATCATGTGGTTAGCAGTCAAGTATCAGCTTTAAACCCAGGACTCCGTGTCTTTTTGTAGTGGGCTTCTCACAGATTGCAGGTTTTTAGGTGCCTCGACATTAGTTTTGCTACGTCCATGTTTCACACTGTCCATGCATGTCATCAACGTCACCTGGTAACTGTTAAGCATTTTGTGTAACATTAGCTCTGGAAATGACGGTGAATGATTTTACCATCTATCCATCCACAGATTTATTTTTTAAATGAGCAACTTTTGTTAATTTTTATAGCTACTTTATGCAACTACTGTGAGGTTTTTTTGAACCAACATTTTTGGTTGTCATAACTTCAAATCAAAGACAAACCCTGTTTAGTTCTAGTATATATCTGTCAAAGACATTTATTGTAATGGAGTAGAACAAATCTTGGTTTGCACATGCATAAAACTGATCTGGTATGATAGGGTACAAACAACCAACTTTAAACTATAACACTTAAAATTAGAGGTTTCCATCAAACTGAAGTACTGAAAGTTGGATTAGTGGACCTCTTAACCATGTTTGTTTTGTTGTCCCTTTTGGATTATTATTTTATTATTTATTGTCTTTGTATGCTTTGTTTTTCTATCTTTACCTTACAAAAGCGGTCCCCAACCTTTTTTGCGCCACGGACCGGTTTATGCCCGACAATATTTTCATGGACCGGCCTTTAAGGTGTCGCAGATAAATACAACAAAATAAAACTAGTACCGGTGCCGAAAAAAGAAGATTTATTCATAACACACGTGAAAAGACCCAGGAAAACCGAGTTAACGATAAAAACGATAACAAAATAACGCTGAAAACCGATAAAAACACTGAAAACCATACATTTCACACCTGAGCCTCAACTCTCGCGGCCCGGTACCAAACAACTCAAGGACCGGTACCGGTCCGAGGCCCGGGGGTTGGGGACCGCTGCCTTACAACACAAAGCGCATTGAGGCAACTGTTGTTGTGATTCAACACTTTGTAAATAAAACTGAATTGAATTATTAATGGAACTGTGTCATGAATAATGTTGCTTTCTGTGAAGTACAGACCATACAAGTTTGCATTTAAAATTTTGGTAAGCGTTTTAGTGTAGTATTTTGTAAGACAGCTACATTAATAAACAGATATGTGGGCCTGTGTTTTCCACTCAGATAGTTAGCATGCTAACACCTTCATTTAGGAATATTTAGCACGCTAACACACTAAGCTATTGTGATGATATGTGAAGAGCACCATCTTAGCATACTTTTTTCGGGGCATTTCCCTAAAGTGCTGCTGCATTGCTAAGGTAAGCTAAAACTTAGCTTAGCTAAAATAAGCTAATTTTTAAGAGGACACCTTTGTATTAGGGGTGGGTTTTGATAATCGATTTATCGATTAAAATCGATTCTGGCTTGGATAACGTGATATCGATTCATTAAAATCCTGAATTGATTTTTTAATATAAATTTATTTACGCCAGAATCTCAGGTTAAACCTCACCAAATTTCAACAACCACCAAACAGCTAAAACAGTAAATGAGAGCAGGTACACGGATTCTGCACAAAGACATAAACACAAAGCGCGACCCGCGGATCAGAATCA